>NW_026889752.1:9500000-10115000 GCF_033153115.1 Saccostrea echinata | reverse complement strand
TTGTCCCTAAGAATTGAAGTAGCAGGGGAAATTCAAAAAGTAGAAGGGGGTCTGGGATTCCTCTCCTAACTTGAGGTTAAGGAAGAATACTAGAGTAACAGCGGGATAACGTCATTATAGGTGGGGAAATTTCCCGGCCCCCGGGTCTTAGGGACAACCTTGCCCCCTCCTTCTCCCAACAACATATAAAAACACAGATATGATCATATGCATTATAGATAATAAAATACCATTATATACAGAATGTATCATATTAGATATTCAATTAAAAGAGTCTTTTGTGCTTAAAATAACAAGCATGATTTTCTTTAAATAAAAAGATTTTAAAATCTGATTTTAACTGGCTAATTTAAAAATTTCTCTCCTGTCAAGAATTGTCTATTTTTATACAGGATTAAAGGGGGGAAAGATATCAAAATAATGTCTACTTTTGGATTGATACCACATGCTTAGCTTGATAAGCATTCCATGTTTTGTCCACTTAAATCACCTGGTCATCCATTAGCAAATCATAGTGTGGTTTTTGAAAATCATGACCAGTCAAAAACAAGGCCACAATATGTAGATTTTTCCTCCTTTTTGGGGCTGGGGGAAAAGGTGAGGTTTTTATTTTAATTTCTGTCTGTTTTCTTTTATGTCATTTAAAATCTTACTTCTGTCAAATTGAACATTTTCATTTGAATATTACATAGCTATATATGACAGATTGCAAATGACACAATTACAGAAGAAAAAAAAAATCATTTAAGCGGATAATTGATGGTAATTTCAGTCAAATGTTTCAACACTAGAACCAAATTTTATTGACATATTGCATCGGAGGATTAAAACGGTAGGATGACTAGTGTTTTGAAAGAAATTCACAGTTCTAAATTTTCTATTTTTAGTAACTTTTTATCAAAGTCTGGAAAATATGTACAGAAACATGTACTGCATCTTTTGAAGACATACAGATTTCCTGTATCTTTTTTTTTTTTTTTTTTTTTTGAAATTGTAGCAAAACTCTAGGGGGGGGGGGGCATTGCTGGAAAATACAGTTTAAACAAACAAAGATGTAACTTAGTGTTCTTACGAATGTATAAGCCCATAATTCTGATCTTAGACCAGTAGAGCTAAAAATGAAGAAAATTTTAAAAAATTCTCTTTTAACTTGCAAGCATGAATTTCATAAGTTAACTTTTCATCATTCAATTCCTTAATTCATACAAAATTTTAAGAGAAAAGTGCAATGCATCTTTAGTCCCTTAGCCATATTTGCTTGATGTACATGTATAAATACCTGTAAGCAGTTTCATTTTATCATGATAACCTTCCATACTGTGAAATATGTCAAGATGATGTCCTCTCAATTTAATTAAACAACTCATCCCGTCATCTACCAACCAACTGGATGCCACACCAAATACCGAGTTTTTAACAACAAATAATACCCTGAATCAAATAATATCCCTCAGCCACTTTTCACCTGTGGTTTAAAATCAAATTGATTCACGTGCTTGTAAACATTAACAGGTCTATCAAGATGACTGGAATGTTTGTAAGGGTTTAATGTATTCATACACCTTCAGTGACCGATCCATAATCCAGAAATTACTCTCCTACCTGAGTCAATCTACTTTGAGAAACCTAATGGATATTAAAGTGCGCATGCAAGTTCTCCTACCATTAATGTATATATATATATATATATATATATATATATATATATATATATATATATATATATATATATATACACTTTCATGAAACACTTTCATTAAAAAAAAATGACAAAATGCTTTAATGAACATCATCATTTTAAAAAAAAAATTCTCTGTATGTATAAAACAGAATTGAAAATGAAAATTAACTTTAAAAAACTGCATGGATTTAAAGAGTGAACGTATAAAAGTTTTTATGGGTATCTATCAAATATAAAACATGGTTCTATAAGTCCTACAGATAACAAATTATGAGTACCTTGCATGATCTCTATCCATCAATAAATCCACTTGATCATAAGAAAAAATCTAGAAACTAAAATAGCTGTCACCACAATCACCAAAAAATCTACCTTAATGTAAAATGACAGTCAACATGGTACAGGTTTATGAACTAGCTGAGCAAAAGATCACCTAAAATTTTATCTATATGACACTAAGCAATTCCTTTTAAGTTTATAAGATTAACTCTCAGGATTATAATCACAGTTGAAAGGAAATTTATTTTCAAATAAGAACTTAATTCTCGTAATAATAATTCTGTGATTTCACCGTTTTCACTGAACACCAGATTTTGTAGTTTTCTTAGTCGATTAAACCATATACTGTGAAACTAAGTAAATTAAACGAAATAAAAATGTTTCTTTAAGAATAGAATGAGGTAGCTGCCTACAAATTTTCATATAAAAAAATTCATTTTCAGCCATATACATATATATATATATATATATATATATATATATATATATATATATATATATATATA
Source organism: Saccostrea echinata (assembly GCF_033153115.1). NCBI lineage: Eukaryota > Metazoa > Mollusca > Bivalvia > Ostreida > Ostreidae > Saccostrea > Saccostrea echinata. The sequence goes on along the minus strand of NW_026889752.1, from coordinate 10,112,534 downwards.
TATATATATATATATATATATATATATATATATATATATATATATATATATATATATATATATAATTTGATCACCACAAAAATCAATCATCAAACCAATTAAACCATGGTATGTAACTTACCAGCAACTCTCAAAAGCAGAAAATGTCACGACTCGCCTTTTCTTTTACCATTAATGTATATATATATATATATACACACACTTTCATGAAACACTTTCATTAAAAAAATGACAAAATGCTTTTATGAACATTATCATCTTCAAAAAAAAAAAAAAAAAAAAAAAAATTCTGTATGTATAAAACAGAATTGAAAATGAAAATTAACTTTAAACAAGAGGCCCATGGGCCACATCGCTCACCTGAGTAACTTTGGCTATGCTGTTCTTTACCAGATTTCCCCCCTTTTAATATACCTATTGTGGCCCCGCCCTACCCTTACGGGTCATGATTTGAACAATTTAGAATCTACACTAACCCAGGATGCTTCCATATAAGTTTCAGTTTTTCTGGCCCAGTGGTTGTTGAGAAAAAGATTTTTAAAGATTTAAAAGTTTGACTTTCTTTTGAAAATCTTTAACTTTCGCCATAACTTTTAAACAGTTGGTGCTAGGGCTTTAATACTTCACATATGCATTTCTTATGACAAGACCTTACTTCAGATACCAACAATCCTGACCCTTTGGCCTTTACCTAGGAGTTTGACTTACTTTTGAAAAACTTTAACCTTGGCAATAAGTTTTGAACAGTTGGTGTTAGTCTTTCATACTTCACATATGCATTCCTTGAGACAAGACCTTCATTTAGATACCAACAACTTTGACCCTTTGACCGTGACCTTGGAGTTTAACTTACTTTAAAAAACTTTAACCTTGGCCATAACTTTTAAACAGTTTGTGTTAGGGCTTTCATACTTCACATGTGTATTCCGCGTGAATAGACCTTACTTTGGATATCAACAGTTTTGGCATTGACCTTGATCTTGGAGTTTGACCTTTTAAAAAGTTTTAACCTTGGCCATAACATTTGAACGTTTGATTCTAGGGCTTTCACATTTCACGATCATGTGTATCACTTGTGACAAGACCTTCCCTTGGGCACCATTTGACCTTGATCTTGCTGTTTTACTTACTTTAAAAAAACTTTAACCTTCGCCATAAATTTTCAACAGTTGGTGCTAGAGCTTTCATATTTCACAAGTATATTCCGCAAGACAAGTCCTTTCTTTGGGTACCAACATTTTTGTTCTCTTGACCTGAAGTTTGACTTGCATTTGACAAACTTTAACCTTCGCCATAAGCTGCCATACGGGGGGCTTCAGTGTTTCACAGACACATCTTGTATTCTTTTTGCATTTGAGAATGGGAAAGTGGAGGAGATCTCAGACAGTTTGTTGCAATTGAGACAAAAATGCAGAGTTAAAAAATTGTTCACCCGAACAGAAACCCAACTTTATCTCGCTGGATCCTAAACATAATCCTTGGGAATGTACCAGGCACCTTACTTAATTCCCCGGGAAATGAACCAGGCACCTTACTTAATTCCCCTGGAAATCTACCAGGCACATTACTTAATTCCGCGGGAAATGAACCAGGCACCTTACTTAATTCCACGGGAAATGAACCAGGCATCCTGAGCTGTTATCCCTGCTAATTAATACATCGTAATTTAAGTCGCCATATCTCAAAGAAAAGTTATTTCCTGACGCCGCGACTGATCAATTTTTCCAAGGTGCGAAACTAATTATAATGTGTTGACAGCTAGCCAGCTAAAATTTTGTTACCTGCGTTTTAACAAGTTAGGAGAAGAAACAATCATATTACTGATGCAAATATTGATGTGTTCACTTCCTTTATTACATGTATTATTATTTATTATTTTTTTTTGGCACGCAATTATTTATTCCATGCGGTTCCCTATTAGTTTTAATTGTCATTAACAAAACGCCATTTAACAAAATGATGTTTGGAACGAAGATAGAAAAAGTCACATCACATGCTTTTATAAAGATTTAAAATATCAATTAAAATGGAACAGAAAATTAAACTTCTTAAGAGGAAAAGCTGGCCCAAACATACTTGATAATTCCGATCCTCTCTCGCCATTCATATGTCTACAATTATTAGTGTTGCATGTGTAAACACATTAGGCATGTCTATCATTGAAAATAACAAGTTCTTGTAAATAATTTCCGAATGCATTTCTCTAAAGATAAATCGATACAAATTATTTTGATTTAAAGTTTTTTTTTCATTCCAAGACAATAAAGGAAATTTTGTCTTCAGACAGACATTATTTTTTTCAATGTATAGAGTCTGACATCAACTTCAACAAGGGAAATTGTATGCACTATACTTTATCATGATATTAATATTTTGTCAACATTTGGTTAACTTTTCTGGTGTTCTGTCATGCATGTACATTGTAATACACATAATTGTGATTACATCTATTATAATAATAACTTGGGACAACAAAATAATATGAACATTGTTAAAGCCGTACACAAATTAATATACAAAAAAAAAAAAAAAAAAAAAAAAAAATCAAAAAGATTTTAATGAATAACCTGCGTAACCATTCTGTATCTATTACAAACCCTTTTCTTTCTTTCTTTGCAGTGACTGCGCAGAATTTACGCGCGCAAGGTTCACTTTTATATGTATTTGTATAAAACATTCAGTATAGTATAATAAATATTGCATGTAGTTGAGTGTAACATTGAAATTTTCACCCCTCGAAAACCATTGTCAACCTCGGCTGCGCCGACAATGGTTTTTCTTGGGGTGAAAATTTTCAATGTTACACTCAACTACATGCAATATTTATATAATTATACACATGTACAGATAAACCACACGCAGAGGACAAAAATAAATATTCAAGATGTTAGCGTGCAAACGTCCATACATGGGTCCCTCCAATTTTTAAATACTGAAATAAATGTCATCCTTTACTTTTTTTTCAATCAGAACATCATTCAATATTGACAAGATAAATATTTCATTCATTTGGTATGTTCTAGAAAATATTACTTAAAACTGATTTTTCATGTTATGTTATGTACATGTACTAACTTAAATGCATCGCAAAACCCCCATCTGACATGCTTCAAAGAACCTACCTTTTGAGAAAATTCCCTTGATATATCCAATTGATATTATTGTTTTGAAGTAAAAATATTTAAATAATTTATGGAGATTGACTGATGTATTAACTTGAAAAGATCGCACAGTTTTTTCATCTTGTATTTATGTGTTTGTGGTCGTCAACCTTATCTTCACATTTCCTCATGAGTCAACAACCACATCCTTATAGATGCATGATTCAAGTAAATACTGATCTACATTTTATTTTGAAATACCAGAATGTCAGAAAGTCACATGGCCGTAGTATGGGGGGGGGGGGGGACGGGGACCGTGCCCCTTTATAATTTTGCCGACATAAAGCATACTATAGAAAACAAAGCTTCTTTATGGATGAGCAACTCAATAATTAATTATTGAATTAATAATTAATTTAAAAAAAAATTTTTTTTGCTTGTCAAGGAATTAATTTATTTTGATGACTGAGTAGTCCCTTCCCCACCCCATCCCAACTGAAAATGTTGGGTAGCGCCCCCCTCCCCCGAATTCTTTCCTATGGGCCTGCAGTCAAAGTACATGACATTATGACATTTATCTCATTATTTGACCTGTACCAGTTGGAAATCCGATTATGTAAGTACATGTACATTCGTGTACATACTTAAATCAGCACATCCTGTAGAGGTTGTTCATGTAGTTGTATATATATTAAAAGGGTTTTTATCACGTATCTAATTTTTTTTTTAAATGAAACACACTTATATTCTAAAAACATATAATTATCGTTTAATTATGAAATAAGTTTGAAACCTGTCATAATTAGGCGATAAAACGCCCGGGTGAATTAAAAAAAAATGACCACCAAACTGAATTTTTTTGGCAAAATTCAACTACTTGTTACATATTTTTCACTTGTATCATCATACTGCAAATGCATTCTAGTATAAAATCCTGAAGTGACAATAGAATAGACAATTGGATTTAAAAGTTTCAGAATTTTTATTAGAAAAATTTCTTTTGAAAAAAGAAAATATCATTACACCTTAAAAGACTTTCTAAAATACATAATCACAAGAAATTATAGTTTTTTATGCTTCAAAATGGTAAAAGGGGTATAAATGATTAAATCTAGACCTTGAATGAGTATCTTCTCTTGTACATGTGACAAAAAATTGGCTTTTTGATTGTTATTTTACATTATTTTTTCAATTCTGGTTTGAAAAGTTTTAATATGAAAAAAATATGAAGCAATAAAGTTCCCCAAAATTCACTTTTTTGTCCATTCAAGTCTATTCTTTAAATCTAAGCCAAAAAAGAATTGTTTTATACGAGTTCTCTTACAAAAAATACTAGATTTTGAGGTGACCCTATGTTACATTATTGTGTTGCACTCCTGACATCTGATATGTATTTTATTTAACATTGTTTTAAAAATTATATCACACAATAACCCATTCTTACTTTGTAAATCCATTTGCCATGTTGATATTTTTCATCGTTTACAGCAGGTTTTTCATATTTTGAAGACCTTAAAACATGATTATTTGCAAAATGTAATATATATAAAATGTATTTAAAATATATGTGAAATAATGAGAACTATTCCCTGAATTGACTGTAAAATTTTTGTAATTTGTTGATAGACATTGTGTTTTGAACATCAAATAGTATCAAGCATTTTTTTTCAACTTATTTTTTAGTAAAGATAATTAAAAAGCATCGGTAATTATGAAGCAGTTTTGTTGCACTCCTGACTGCAGTATACTTTAAAATTAAAACCATAGAACACAGAAATTCATGAAGTGTTGGCAACATCAAGTGGTAATGAAATTGTGCAATACTTATAGTCCAATACTTCATAATTAAAACAGATGAAAGTATTTAAAATTCGCATTTTATCTGGAATTATACCCTATTTTATGCCCAAAAACTAGCTTAAATGTATATTTAGAAGATAAAATATATTTCAAAGCATATTTTCCTTTAGAAGACAAACACAGTAACCCACTAGAGAAATTCTACTCATCATTTTTTCTTTATTTTTATTCTAAGTGGATGATTTATAATTCTAACATATTTGTTGAACTCCTGACCAAAAGCATTGGGGCCTTTAAAGTGGAATTGTGAAGTGTAAATTATATAAGAACTTGTTCTGTTGTTTCAGTGAAGTTGAGGAGGAATTACTTGAATTTTATGACAATGTTTTAGTGTGTTTATTTTTAACGTTCATTAAAAAAAATCACAAAAAGATCAAAACACATCTGAATCGATAAAATTGAAAAAGGAAGGATTTTAATAATGAAACTGTCAGTAATTTAGCACTAAATTACACAAAAAGATCATTATTAATTAATGATTACTTCTAAGCATGAATAGAAGTCTTTTCGTCACACAACTTGAATCTTTTAAAAAATGTGTTGCACTCCTGACCATAGAAATATGGATCTGAAGCACAGACAGATCCTGTAATTGATAAATCTATTTTGTAAAAATGTTCTTTGTGTCTTTATTTTCCAAAATGAAAATAAGAAAATCATATAATGATAATAGTTTTTCATGCTTAGGAGCAAAACATCAAATGTTGCACTCCTGACATTTTGGGGTATGCACATATACTTGACTCTCATTAATGATGCTTGTGATTTATATAACATTTTTAAGCTTTAAAATGTATATCAGTTATTATTTTACACTTCCAAAATTCTTTTTTGTCTTAATTTTCTATCAGAATTTTACAGTTGATGTTTTTTTGGCAACACTACATTTTTCTGTTGCACTCCTGACATGGTATAACATTTTTTTAAACATCAGCCATGGCCACAACTTGATTAAACAAAAGTTATGACAGTCCACATTTAAAGCTCAATACTTTTAATATTATCAGAAAAGTCTTTATTTTCAACATGAAGCATTATTTTTTATTTTACAGATCTCCAAAAAATATTGAAATTTCAAAATGTCACAAAAAGGTGTTGCACTCCTGACAATTTTAGCATTATTTGTGGGCATAACTTTTTTGTTAATTGAGATATCAATGAGATATTTGGCAGGTATTTAGACACTATCTAAAGACATATGCTGAGACATGGAAATCTATTTTCATTGCCTGTATTTTTAGTGTAGGTTGATAAATATGCATTTGGTCATTTTTTTTTAATTCACCCGCCCTTAATATAGAGTTCTCGAAGTAAAAATCTCCACTTATTAGATAAGGGTCACGTGGTACTGAAACGTCATAGGTGTCAATGTTCAATTAGAACTTATAAAGCTTATCGTAAGAAAAAATGCATCAAATAGATTTTGACGTTAAATAATATACACAACACAATAAGATCGGGGAAATTTTGACATCGACGATATTCTTTTAGTTATGGACGGTCAATCTTTTATGTATGAACGTCTAGCACCGAGAAATAACCAAGAAAATATGCCGACAACATAGATAGTTTTCAGTAGGCCCAAATTAGCAATAGTTATTTCCCTTCGGCAGCCATATTGGATGTCAACATGCTCATATTCCTTCATTATTCAACCAACTTTAACTTTTTATACTGGCCATTGTGGGGTAGGAAGCATTACTTTTCTGAAAAATATATATTTGTTAGAGCCTCCTTTATTTCATTATTTTTATTCTATAAAGATTTTCCCCCAAATATTTCTGCTACACCCTCTTAGATTTGGTAAGACAAAGAGGAAAAATTACCAGGTTGACCACCAAGATGGCGGCCAAGGGAAATAACTCGGAGAGAAAATATGTCATATGAAAACTATCTATAGGAGAGGACACCGAAGACGAAGCCGCTGACAACTCGGGACTTCCGACTAAATAGAATGAAGAATGAATAGCTAAAGTTGGAATTCGTAAATATTTATAAATATATAATTTAAATTCAACTTCTTCATTATTTTAATAAACTGAATAAAAATGTTCTATCTGTTCCAGTGAATATCATGTACTAGAAATGACATTTCTTCAACACTGTTCAACACTGTTCGATGGCGCCGTACACATTTACGAAGTTCACAACATTCCTAATAGCATATACTAGATTCTGTGCGACTTTAAAAATGCGTTTTGGGTTTTTTATATTTGAAAATGGTACCTTGTCCTTAAAATCCTTCTGCGGTACAGAAAAAAAATCGTGATCGGGCATAAACGATTTTTCTGAATGGAGACAAAGCCCTCGCGTTAGCAAAAAAAAAAAAAAAGTCTTCCTAAAACCTTTTCTTGTGCGCATTTGTGCATCTTAAAGCCACAAATTATACCTTGCTAGCTGTCAAATATCACTTATTTATTTACTAACATGTTTGATAGACACAACGAATGAGTCGTTTTGTATACACAGTAAGTACTTTGCTTGACCTGACACCTATGACGTCAAAGCAATGACGCATAGCATCGGCGATCAAAATATGCATACTGAGAAATTCAAAATTTGAATCGCTGAAACATCAACAATATTAATTTTCTAGCAAAGATTTTTAGATATATGATTTTAATAACATGTAAACTTTGCTATATAAAAAAATTTTGAGACGTGATTTAAACCCCCTAAGTATATGAACGACATGATTGTAGACTCGTTATATGCTATGGAAGTAAATTAAGAAATTGTATCTCTGCAAATTCCCCCTTTTACACATGTGCCAGCTGGTGCAATGTCGATCAGCCATGAATGCAAGAAAGCTTTCAGCCATCATTAAAAAATATCAGAGTACTGAGAATACTTAAAGTAATCGTACATGTATAATTCATCCCAGCATTTAACTGCAAATATGTTACACTTTTCAAAACTCGGGTCATACGTTTATACCTAAGATGATTTGTTAATTTGAATAATCATTACACCTTTTTGTAGCTAATGATCTCTCCCTGGTCAAGATAAAATACTATATATAAATTATAAATCTTTTAGGAATGATGTGTGAAAATAACTAACAGTACCAGTAATTGTGCTCTAACAGAAACAATTAAGGCAAGAGCACATTAAACTCGGACCCCTTGGAAACGTCAGATGCCATGGAAGATTATAACCCGTCACACCTGCCGTGAACCCTCACACCTGCCGTGAGCCCTTTGTCTTGATCGTGTAAACGGAGTATTCCACAGACAAAACAGTATAAACTAGAGGTACTGTAAGCACTGAGTTCACGAATGATACCCCCCTCCTTATTTGTGTTCATATTGGCAATAATACATTTTTTGCTATGGGAAAGCCCAAATATCTGTCCGATCAAATCATAAAGTAGAGGTGCACAATGGCAATATGTAATTAAGATTCTGTGAAAGTATCATTAAATTTTATTTAGTTGTATAGGAGGAGTTTTGGATAAGAAATGGGCACCCCTGATATTAAAGAAAGAATGGCAGTGCCCGTATTTTGCTATGGGGAACCTAAAATATGAGTCCAATCAAAAAGTAAAATAGGAGGTGCACAATGACACTGTGAAATAAGGATTCTGTGAAAGTCTCATTAATTAAAATTTTATTCAGTGGTGTAAGAGGAGTTGCGAATAAGAGATGGGTACCCTAAAGCGTAACAGACGGAAGGACAGACGTACAGACAGACAGACGAACGGAAACCCTCATCACTATCCCCCCAACCCCGCTTTTCAAGCAGGGGTATAAAAATGGTCTAAAACTTGTATTACTAGTATTACATCATTCTACATTTGACCTAATCTGGAGGTCATATAAAGCACCAATAACACACAATTCTGAGTTTTCATTTCTTCAAAGTTTATAAGAAAAAAAATGTATACAAGCAAGCTAGCAACCAGTGGCAGAGGAATTTTTATTTAACATCATGTACCCCTCAAGGACAACACTAAAAGATATGAATATTCATAAATTATCTCTTTTCGGATCCAAAAAAGTAAAAATTGCGGTCGAGATTATTTACGTTACAAAATATGACCCACTTTAACAAAAAAAGAATGGAAATTTTACTGCCGTAGGGATGGGGGTTTACCATTTATTAAACAACGAAATCCTTTCTTTGTTTATATATTTAAATAAAAAATAAAATGTTTTCTTTGCTTATGAATATAGGCATTTACGGATGTAACTATTGCAGAAAACATACATAGCCTTTTAATATTGTATTATTAACTAAAGAAAGGCATTTTATCGTTTATATTTATGTCTTTATAAGTAAATAATCGCATAAAGTACGTTCGTTTAAGTTCGTACGATGTTTCATTATTGATCTCTACATTTCACTGATAGAAGAACCCATTGCTTTAGGTATGTCACTCCTGAGATGAGTTATACGAAGGATTTTTTTTGAGAAGTATATTTTAGGTAACTATTCATTTAGCATGACTCAAAACTGCAATGAAAATTAGGGCTCAGTGTACATCTTACTAAGCAACGGGACAAAAAATTTGATCTTTTTGCACTGAAATTCTAACTTTTAAGTTAATTACTTTAATCTTTATTATATTTTACCATTTGTAACCATGGCAATTCATATAATTTTCTTTTTTTGTTAGATGGTTTGAATAATATTTATTACTGAAAAAATCCTGCTTAATGCGCATAAATTATTGTGAGACATTTTTGCATTAAAAAATATCATATTTGGGGTATTTAAAAAAAAATATAAACCGGAAATAAAACATTTTTCTTGTATCAAGCTTTTTATGATTTTAGTGCTGATAGGGTGAGAGTATCGTATAGTTTTAAACAATGAAAGAAAAAGTTGGGTCAGTGATGTAAATTTTGAGATATTTGTCAAGATATGCGATTTCCGGGCAAAAAACGATTAAGTTTTATCTTGACATTTTTAATAAATCTTTCTCTTTTGACAAAGTCTGTTGAGTAAAATTTGTTCTAAAGATATTAATTGAAACCTATATTTAATATTCCTACTAGTATATAATAACGAAAACAATTCTCTGAGTGAAAATATGTAGGGTTAAAGTTCCACGATATTAAATTAAACAAATGTGTAAATATGAAGAATTTTCTTCTAAATATCCTTACTCCATAAGAAATAGTCCCTTGTTGCTTTACAATATTGTGAGCAGTTTCACAATTGAAAATTTATATAATTTAAATTGTTTAATTCAGGTATGTTATAAAAATTGAATTGTAATAAATTATTTTGAAGTTAGAGGTTCGGACCAAATTTTTCTCAAAAGTTGACGAGTGACAAACCTGAGACATCTTTCATAGAGGTGCCTTTAAAAAAACTAAACTTAGTACTCTAGATTAAAATTAACGGATTGGTTAAGGATAGATGAGACAAACAGTTTTTTTTTCCAAATTCAAGAACTAAAATCATGTTTATATAAGTAAAATGAATAAGGTCATTCGCATAGATTTTAAATTTTCATTCAAAAATTTACAATAATACAAAGTGACAAAAAAAAAAATATAAGCGTGATTGCAGAAAGGTAGAGTTTTGAACATATCATAGAAATTTTACAATTAGAAATTTAATATATGCAACATTTACAACCAAAATAGGTCTAAAATATATATCAATCCAGGCATCTATTTTTTTTTGTTTGTATCATCTGTCCTTAAGGAAAGTGGTTTTCATAAGAAAAAAAAGGGGAAAAAATATTTAGTTGTTATATATGGGAATGTATGATTGCAATAAATGAATAATACAACCAGCTTGAACGGATTACGAAGCGTTTTTTGGAATGAATGCAACCATTCATCCTCATAAAAACAAACAGAAATCATTTTATTGTTTATATTCATTTCTGTAGATCAAAACTCTACACGCTACATTGATGAAAGAGTCATGAAACAGTTGACCTTTTACACTACTAAAGAAATATCTTTCATACCAGGCACGTAGTAATCAATTTCAATTTGGGGAGCACAACCAAATATTCTTAGTTTGTGGAGGGAATCAAGCAAAAAAAAAAAAAAATTATAAAGTAGCCATGATTTCTAAAGTACACAATATATATATATATATATATATATATATATATATATATATATATATATATATATATATATATATATATATATATATATATATATATATATATATATATATATCGGCAAAATTTCGAGAAATAAAGGAGAAAATATTCAGTTGATTGAGTGATTGTATGCTGTTTTACGTCCCGTTCGAGAATTTTCCACTCATAAAGAGACGTCACTATATATCGGTGAAAGGCTAATTAGACCTTTTTCTCGGCATTCAGGGCCATTGAGCAGTGAGGGATCTTTATTGTGCCAACGCCTGCCTTGACACGGGGCCTCGGTTTTTAAGGTCTCATCCGATGGACCCGCAACTTTCACTTCAAAGTCCCGAGCGCTTGGCAAAGGAACATTTGCTACCTATTTTATATAGACTTAAGGCCGTGATTCGAACACTTGACCTTCCTATCATGCAGCGAGCGCTCTTCCGACTGAAAATATTCAGTTGAAGTAAATATTATTTCATGAAGTATTTTTAATTTGCACAAACAGATGATTTTTTTCTTAAGAAAATTAATTTAATTTATAAATTAGATATATGTATATCCACTTATCAAAAAGCAGAATAAACCCTAACCTAGAATTTAACTTTACGAAATACCCTTCATGGGAAGGAAAATCAGTTGTATGTTATTAATGCTTTTCTTTCAAAGTAATTCTTAGCTACATCTATTGTTTTTTATTAGATCTGCATCGTATGCCCATGTTATATGATTTGCAGAATATTTATCATCAACAATGATGCTCTTTTAATTCGGAAAGCACTTTGGTCATGCTACCCAGCTGATGGACAATTCGGAATTTCTATGCTCATCAGGGACACTCCAATCTTTAACTGAAAGTGCATTCTGAGTTGAGGAAAACTTTTAGAAATATTTCATCGTAATGGTAACACGGACAGAAAAAAGCAGAGATAATGAAAATTGTTGAACAATTGAAACTGTAGTCAATTTGCAGTATTCCATAAAAGAACAAAACAATTACATACATGGTATATTTCACGTCTACGCAGAACGTCGTATTCATAAAGCATTAACATTAATAAAGAACGATTGCCTTTTTTGGTTGATAAAGAAAGTTTTTCGAATATCGATTTATGTGCCATCAATGAAATGAAAAAAAATTAATGCAGTAAGCTTGAAACAAAAGTTTGAGCATTGTTCATCTATTGCATTGGGATGTAAATAGGTTCAATTTACGATCAGTTGAGATGAAATTATTCTTCAAGGAATACATCACATATTTTATGATTGTTAAACAGTGTTATTGTTGAAATGTTGTGGAAACCTGCATAAAAGCATTTCCTGGACTTTTTTCTCAACTGGTGACTCAAATTCTATGTACAGGTAAAGGTTATGAAATTCACTTAAACACTGACAATAGCTTTATTACTTTTCTCGAAATCGGCATTAGTGGTTCCATAGAGAAAGATTAGTCCATAAATATATCGGTAAAACAGTGAATTATTGTAATAACACAAAATTATAGGTGATCGTAGTGAAACTTCAGCTTGTAAATTTCAAGCCAGAACATCTTCACAGACACCCCATTGTATTTTGTACAAGAATTTCAAGTTCAAGTTCAGTTTATTCATCCAAACCAAAATATTGTTACATTAATAACATATATATACATTATATACAAACTGGTCAGAGGTACATATACACAACAAAAAAAAGAAAAAAAAAAACATGACAGACGATTGAAAAAGAAAATAAATAAATAAGGGGAAAATATATCAAAGGGGACAGACAGCATCATGATTTTTTTTTTTAGAATAAACATATGCATATTTTTTCAGCATTTTCTCGTTTTTAGTTGACATTAGTTCCATGAATAACATTCCATTAATAACGTTCGGTCTGTGGGAATAATAATAGCTAGGTAATATTTTAATTACATTAATTAGCTTAAGTTTTACATTCTAAGATATAATGAAATTTATCAGCAGTTTGAGTATTATTACAAAGTGTACAGATTCTATCCCACAGTGGTATACCATGCCCTCTTCCAGTCTCTACTGGTAAATGATGATTTGCAGTACGAAATTTTATAAATATTTTTTTCTAAATTTAGGATATTACTTATCAATAAATTGTTCAGATCCAAAGTTTTGTTTTAAAATTCTGTAAATCTGTCCTTTTGAAGAATCATTTACGTCACTAGACCACTTTTGAATAAATTGATCTTGTAATGTTTGTTTTACAGTAGCAGTTATCCATTTATAATTCATAATGACACTCTGTTCGTACCATACATTTGATAAACCACACATATTACATATTTTCTCCATGCACTATAACCATTGGTTTGTTAAGTTTCAATCACAGTACAGTTTAAACATATGTTTATATAAAACATTTATGATTTTATTTGGCGGGCCTGAAAAAAGCTTTGCCCAATATGAAATCATTCTACAATATACCGAGATATACAGAGGAAAGCGACGTGTTTCACCATAGACCATGTGCGATAATGGCGTGGAACTTTTCAAATTAAATACAAATTTTAAAAACTTGAACTGCAAACGCTTAATAATATCAAGATTTTCATAGCCCTATATTTTAGAGCCATATAGTAAGACCGGTACTACAACTCCGCAGCACTGTTAAGGCGTACTTCGAGGAAATCAACAGAATATAAACGTGCATAGATACATACCTTTTTAAAATGAATTTTAATTTTGTAAAGGTACTATATTATCTTATGACTTTAACATTCTTTGAAATAACATTGTATACCTAGCTCTGTACTGAATTTGGTTTGGTCATGTTATTTGATAGTCACGTGATAAATTTATGCATGTAATGTGTACTGTATGTAGGTCACAAACAAATTTCAATATCGCAAGGGCATACCCTAGTTAAAATTAAAAATTTAAGTAATAGATTGTTTCTACATAACTTGTAGTTTATGAAAAATGCTGCTGCTTTAAATAGAATTCGCATTTTAATAGTTTAAATTTCAAGTTATCTTGCTAATGTCGAAATATCTGTAACCTTTACCAAGTATTTTATGTATTTATTAAGTTATGCTATCGATTTCAGGAAAGCGGCAGCACTTTTCAAGTTAAGGAATATGTCCATTATGTGTATTCAAAAAATGGTCAAGATCTATTAAGTGTATGCCCTTGCGAAAAGGCGATTTAATGACCCGTACGAAACTCTTAACCGTTTTCCGCCTGGAGTCCGGGCGGACTGAGACGGATTCCGGTTAAGTGCTAGGTGGACTAAGCCGTACTAAAGGCGGACATGGAAAACGTCTTAGCTTTAACCGTTTTCCGCCTCATATCTTAGGTGGATTCCACCTTAAATCTGAGGCGTAATTTTGTTAGACGTTTTCCGGCTTAGCTCTTAGACGGATTCTGCATTAATCTTAAAATTATGAACAGTTTAAATTATGACCACATGTTTCATTCCTCTAGATGACCTTGTTTTCTAAAGGCACTAATGGGGGAGATATTCGAAAAACAATAGTCAAACATGGCTTTTTATCCAGTTCTTAGACTTTGAATATTAGGCTTTTTATTACATTGAAGATTGCGTTTCCTAGAGGAGTAATTTTTTTGCAGCCATATTGTATGTCAGATATACGTTTCTAATGCGCTCCTGCTTGACCACCCTCTACAGGGGGCGGAAGTTTTCAGACAGAGCCTCTCTTTGGATGCATTGGTCAGTTTGAATGCAGATTTTGAAAGTGATGACTGTTGGTCAATTTGGTTGATGAATCTTTATATCTTATTCAGTTTAAAAAGGAACTCAATTTGTTATGTGTTTTTGGAAAAAAAGAGTGATAAAATTCAACTTTTGGTGTTATTCTACTAAGCTTTGAAGTGAAGCAAATTATGCTCGGTGAACATGCTGAATGGACAAAGAAGGACCTCTAAACACTATACAGGAATACATGTAACTGTGAAAAACAATGGTAAGTTAAAATTTTTAGCGGTGTTTTTTCTTTTCTCTCTTTTTTTGAATTCGTACAGCCAAAATATGTACACACCACTCTCCACCATTACTCCGATAATTAATTCCAACTGGAATAGCATTGGGGCCCTATATTCACATTATACTCTACACTAACCCAGATGTTATAAAAAAAGTTTGCGCATAAAATTTCAGGCGCCATTTCTTTTTGCCTAATATAGGGTAGCCTCAACCCCCAACCCTACCCAACCCCCTTATTTTCAATGTTATGAGTATATCCTTTTAGATTAAAATAGTAAAAAAAAAGTACAAAGATAAAGGATAAAAAAAAATTACTACATGTAATTCATTTGTCAATTATTAATCAACATGTACTTTTGTAATTTTATTTTTTCACTTTGCGTATGTGTTTTCCGGAAATACGATTTCCTTTTAAAATTAGCGACCTTTAGTTACTTCCAGTTTTAAAATAACGATTGAAAAATTTGTTATGATGTGTGTTAGCACTGGTTTAACCAGTGGTTAGTGGAATGGTGACACAGACACCCTTCTAAAAGTGTAGTTCGCTGCTCAGTTGGGATTAGGAGTCAGGTTGTGAGATGTAAGTCATCATTTAAAATATTAATATATACATCATGTACATGGAATTCTTTTTTTTTTACCTTGATGAAATTCTTAAAATACATTTTTGGGGTGAAATTTGAACAATTTTTTTTAAATTTATTTTTTCATCTATATTGAAGTGTACCATTCCTCCTAAGTTGATGCATCTACACGATAGTTTTCCTAATTATTCAATAAGCAGCTGCAATTTTTTTTCTGTGTTATTATCCATCATAATGTACATTTCAAAACATACATGGATATGAATATATTCATTTAACTGTTTAAGTTAGATCTACATATTTCATGAGCAGCTATTGAATATACATGTAAATTAAAAGTGTTTGTAGAATGGCGTCTTACGTTATTACCTTTTACAAATATATGAAGATTATGAGTAGTAATTGAACAAGAGATTAAAAACCTATTTAAGTCAATTTTAAAACTGTAGATGTTAGGATTTTCTGCAGTGCAGTGTTATACATTTCAGCACTTTGAGCTTTTCAAGTCCTCAGCAATTTTGGCCGATAAAGGTAAAATGAGGACTGTGGCAACTGCGGCAAGTCAGGATGAAGGCCAGAAGTCACTGTCCATCCACCCTTAGCAGTAAACTGGCAATGCTGCTGAGACTTCTCATTTGAGAGCTTGCCGAAGATTCATGGGAAAAAGGAATGCAATCTAATACCTGTGCTTCATTCAACTGTATTGGAGGTTATGAGAGGTAAGAATACATGAAGACATGAGACGTCTGATAAATATATGAAAAATTATTCTTATATTTTTTAAATTTTAGTGTTGAGAGAAATTAGACAAGACTGTTTGCATCCTGATCTGTAATACAGAATAGAATGTCATAAAAGAGTCATTTTATTGAAAAATGTTGAAGAGTTGTTTTGAAATGAGAAATTCATCTCAGTTTGTATTTTCTTTATAGACTTCAACATGTGGTGACCGTGTGTGAAGAATGGCAAAGGAAAGCCTGAATCATGGAAAAGATAAGTTATTCCAGATAACTTAGGAAGAAGAACAATAAAAATGACACACTCTTTCCTTGCAGACAGAAAGAATTTTGTGAAAATAATCAACCAGTGGTAAATTAACAGCAAATTGTTTTGTTGAACTGACTTTAAAACAATGGTTTTGTCTTTCTTTTTTTATTTGTTAATTCAACTGTGACATTCACATTATTATGTAGATGTATGAAGAAAAATCAAGTTTTGGTACAATATTTTTTATTTTTTTATTTCATGTGAATTTAAGGCAAGGCATAACATTTTTAAATGTAAAATTTTTTTAGTCAGTGAATTTTAAAGAACTTGTAAATAAATGATTTATAATTTGTATAATTTCGTTTTTTTAATTGTTAAGTTTGTAAAAGTCTGAAACAACAATAGCTGATACACTGTGATAGGCAGATTATGTAACCATTAATGCAAAATCCCTCTAACCATTAAGGCGGAATACGCCTTGCTAGTAAGGCGGAATACGCCTAACCTAAGTAAGGCGGAATACGCCTTGCCATTAATGCGGAATACGCCTTGCAGGTAAGGCGGAATATGCCTTGAAAGTAATCCATATTAGGAAAGGCGGAATACGCCTTAACTCATTTAAATATTTCGAGCCCTATTCCGCCCTGATTCCACCCGGACTCCGTCTAATAGTCTTACTAAGTTCTTTATAGATAAAGGCGGATTCCGTCTTTTGATTTCCGCCTAAGGTCAGGGCGTAAATTTTCGTACAGGGAGGCACCTCGGTGTGAAACATGCACACCCTGTAAACAAAAACACGGTAGAATTAATTCAATAAATTCTCTCGATTACTTTTATGCAGTTTAGATTCGCAAATTATTTCATTTTCTTTTGTTGTGAGGAATTGCTATATTTGTGTGATGTCACAGTAAACTTTTCCCGTATTAATTAGGCTCCGCCCCCTTTATGCAGCCTTAACAGAGCTGCGTCTATCAAAAAGATCAAATTGGCAGTGAACTGGTTATTTTAATTGTCTAATTTCTCTTATAATTTCGCACATTTTTGTACACGTTTTGTGCTTGTTCATATGTGTTTTTTTTGTTTTACAGAAGAAACCTGTGCGTGAAAAAAAGCGCCTAAATAGTTAGATTCTCTGAAAGTTTCAATAACTAAGTTGTCGTAATAAAGTTTTCGTTTTAAAATAGGACCCTTTGAATATTATGATCTTTGTTTTTTCGACAATCACTTTCAACCTCCATTGTAAACAATATGTGTAAAATTTGTTAATTGCATGTTATAATTCATCGACTGATTCAGCCATAATAACAGTGTCATCCGCATAAAAAAGAATCAACAATTTAAAATGCATCAGTAATTCGTTCTCATTGGTTCTTGAAATATTTTGTAATCCTGCAATATTCTTGTTCGGTAAATAATCTTCAAGATCATTAATATACATTGAAAATAAAAATGGTGAAAGATTGACGAATATTCTGACTATTTTTCGATTTACCTTTTCATGGAGTGTGTTGTTTGAAAAATGTTTTTCTTCACAATGTTAGGTGTCAGACATGAAAACGGTCACGAAAACAACATGGTTTAATTTTACATTTAAGACATTCAGTACAATGGGAAGAAAAATTTGCATGAAGAATGCCTTGAATATCCCTCTTATCTTTATCTTAAGTTTGAAAAAGCACGCCTGAAATGTGTTTAAATGTTTACTCCTGCAAATCTAAAAGAATAAAAAGCATGATGGTTTGTTTGAAGTTTTTAAAGACTGGGTAAAGCAATAAGAGAAAAACTCAAAGTTGATCCAGAATTTGTTGTAGACTGAAAAAAAACTCTGCTTAACAACGGCAAAAATGTTTCCTCTTAACACACACTTTTGTATTCTAACGACTCAAGATGTCATAAATGAATTTAATGTTTTACTTAAATTATAATTATTTTCAGTAATTAAAGTCACGTTAGTGGCAAAATGCAACATACCTAAGTGTTTTGTTGTTTATTAAAGTGGAGAGTGAAGGCGGTTTCTTGAAATGCTGCGATATTACTAAAACTGTGAGTTGGATTCGTGACTGTACACAGAAATGTTAGGGAATGAGAAGTTCCATAAATGAGTTATGTTATTAAAAGGAATTCGCATTGGCAATTGTACATAAAACAAACAAATTATGTGAGTGTGAATGATAACAGGGAAAACCAAATTAAAAGTCTAAATAATTTACTTAACAAATCAATAAACTAGAAAAAAAAACCCTTTTAAAACATCTTTGCCTTTATTTCGATTCAGCACGCACTACTTTTAACAATAATAATTATATTGTTAGAACAAGACAAAGCCAGTGAAATTAAACCAACAGAATAAGATTAAAACATGTGATCAAACGAAGATTTGATAGTATATTATCCGCATGATGTTTGTTTTCTTTCAGTCAAAATCAGCAGTTAAGTAATTGTAAATGCTCACAAAATGTGATCTGATTTCAAAAAGAAATGTGTATTTACCCCTGATATTTCATCAGTTTATCATTATAAAAAATCATGTTATAAAGGGTAATATATCATATCTCAAATATATTTTCAGGAAATGCAAATAAAAGCACCAACTAAGCAATTTTTAATTGTACAATTAATCAACGAATATATTTCAGAATTAAAAAATATAGGTATCCAGGCATTTGGGGGCATATTGCACGTTTTTAATACTTTTATGGTATTTTAAATCTTTTTATTTTCCTAAATTATTATATAACACATAGTGTAAAAAGCATGTGCTATCATCGGAAAACATAAAAAAAAAAACACTTCTAATTTTATATCATGGTTAACAAGCTTTGGTAACTAAGGCAAGTTGAAGGAAATTTAATTCATCTAACGGTGTATTTATTTCTATACTTTTATGGCGGTATAAACGTCAACTTTTTCCAATACAGTTTTTTAGACTTCAAGGAACCTTGAATCATATTGAGTTGCATGAAATATATATTGTTGCACGAAATGTCTCAATAATTTCAGAACAGCCCTCATACGTAACTGCTATTGATACTTGTTATTAAACCCTAGAGATTAAAATTCAGAAATACTTTGTTTAAAAAAAGAATATACACATGTATTGAATGTTATGAAAAATGTGAAAAAGAATGAAATTTTAAATCTATTGTTGGGCAGATCAATTTAAGTTGAAATGCTTAAGTTTAGGCAATATTCTAATAGGGATTTTTGAAGAAATATGATAATAATAAAGAATGAAGTTATATTTAATAAATCGGTTTATAACGTTAGGTTTATATACTGTATAATGTTTACTATTTCTCGATATCGTTAAAAAACAACCAACAATTGTAAAACAGCATTTAGCATTACATTACTATAAGGTTCAGAGTTTTTTGGAAGTTCTCAATCTATTTTTAGTCCAATGTAGAAAAAATAAATCCTTATGTTTATCTGTAAGGTCACGTGAAGGTGCACATAACATGGTATTTTTTCTACAATGTAAGATCTCAGCCAATCAGAGAGCCAGGAATTATTTAATCATATAATAAATTTATTATTATACACATGTGCAGTTAAACCACACGTAGAGGACAAAAATAAAGGCAAGAGCAAATTAAACACGGAATCTTGGAAATATCAGGTGCCATGGAAGATTACAACCCGTCACACCTGACGTGAGCCCTTTGTCTTGATCGAGTATACGTAGTATTCCATATACAAATCAGTATAAACTAGAGATACTGTAAGCACTGAGCTCACAAATGATATCTCCCCGCTCTCATGATCATATGTTTATATTGGAAAAATTCATTTTTTGCTATATGAAAGCCCAAACATCTATCCGATCAAAACATAAGGTAGGAGGTGCTCTATGGCACCATGTAATTAAGAATCTGTCAAAATATCATTAAATTTTATTCAGTTGTAAAGGAGGAGTTTTGGATAAGAAATGAGTACCTCTGATATCATAGAAAGAATGGCAGTGCCCATATTTTGCTATGGGGAACCTAAAATATGAGTCCAATCAAAGAGTAAAATAAGATGTGCACAATGATACTGTGCAATAAGGATTCTGTGAAAGTCTCATTAAATTTTACTCAGTGGTGTAAGAGGACTTGTGGATAAGTGATGGGTATCCAAAGGTAACGGACGGAGGGACAAACGTACAGACAGACAGACGAACGGAAACCCTCATCATTATCCCCCTACCCGCTTTTCAAGCGCGGGGTATAAAAAGTGGCCTAAAACTTGTATTATTACATTATTCCACATTTGACCTAATTCGGAGGTCATATAAAGATCAATAACACACACTTCTAGGTTTTCATTTCATCAAAGTTTATAAGAAAAAAAAAACAAATTTTGTAAACAAGCAAGCTAGCAACCAGTGGCAGAGGAATTGTTATTTAACATTGAAACATCATGTACTTCTCAAAGACAACACTAAAAGTTATGAATATTCATAAAGTATCTCTTTTCGGATCCAGAAAAGTAAAAATTACGATCGAGACTATTTACGTTACAAAATATTACCCACTTTAACAAAAGAGAATGGAAATTTTACTGCCGTAGGGATGGGGGCTTTCCCATTTATTAAGCAATGAAATCCTTTCTTTGTTTGTATATTTAAAAATAGAAATAAATGTTTTCTTTGCTTATTAATATAGGCATTTACGGATGCAACTATTGCAAAAAACATAACAACCTTTCAATATTGTATTATAAACCAAAGAAAGGCATTTTATTGTTTATATTTATGTCTTCATAAACAATCGTATAAAGTACGTTCCTTTACGTTCGTAAAATGTTTTATTATTGACCTGTACGTTTCACTGACAGAAGAACCCAGTGCTTAAGGTATGTCACTCCTGACATTAGTTATATCAAGAATTTTTTTAAGAAGTATATTTTAGGTAACTGCTCATATAGCATGACCCAAAATTGCAAAGGAAATTAAGGTTCAGTGTGCATCTTACTTAGCAGCGGGACAATTAACTTGATCTTTTTGCACTTAAATCGTAACTTTTAAGTTAATTACTTTAACCTTTATCATATTTTACCATTTGTAATCATGGCAATACATACATGTATATTCTTATTCTATTGTTAAATAGTTTGAATAATATTTATTATCTAAAAAAAAACCCTGTAAATTAATGCGCATAAATTATTGTGTGACATTTTTTGCATTTAAAAAATATCATATTTAGGGTATTAAAAATCTAAACCGGAAATAAAACATTTTCTTGTATCAAGCTTTTATGACTTTAGTGCTGATAGGGTGAGAGTATCGTGTAGTTTAAAATAATGAAAAAAAAAGTTGGGGTCAGTGATATCAACTTTGAGATATTTGTCAAGATATGCAATTTCCAGACAAAAACGATATAAATTGTATCTTGACATCTTCAATATATTTTCCCCTTTTGGCAAAGTCTGTTGAGTGATTGTGTAAAGCTTGTTGTAAAGATATTAATTGAAACCTCTCTCTCTCTCTCTCTCTCTCTCTCTCTCTCTCTCTCTATATATATATATATATATACTAGCATATATTAACGAAACCAACTCTTTGAGTAAAAATATGTAGGGCTTAAGTTCCAAGATTTTAAATGAAACACATGTGTAGAATTTTCTTCTAAATATCCTTCCACCGTAAGAAATAGTCCCCCATAAACTTTTATTTTTAATTTTTTAAAATTTTTATCTATTTATTTTTTTAAATCTTGTGATGAGCAGTTTTTAAATTGAATATTGTATAATTTAAATTGTTGTATGTTTTATGTTATAAAAATGGAATTGTTATAAATAATTTCTGACCAAACATTTCTCAAAAGTTGACAAGTGACATACTTTAAGACATCTTTCATACAGGTGCCTTTAAAAAAAAGGAAACTTACTAGTTTAGAATTAACAGATTGATGAAGGATAGATCATACAAACAATCTTTTTTTTCAAATTCAAGAAAACAACAACTAAAATAAAAAATTTACAATAATGAACCACAAAGTTATAAAAAGTTGCATAGATTTGTAAGTGTATATATATATATATATATATATATATATATATATATATATAGAGAGAGAGAGAGAGAGAGAGAGAGAGAGAGAGAGAGAGAGAGAGAGAGGCAAAATTTTTGAGCGAGGGGGCGTCCCCTGAGTCCCCCGCTATGCATACATATGGCTTTCAATGTCCTATCTTACTAAAAAGCTGAATGTATTCATTGATTGGAAAACAACATTAGGTTTTCATGAGAAATAAAGGAGAAAATATTCACTTGAAGCAAATGTTATTTCATGAAGTATTTTTAACTTACATTAACAGATGTTTTTTTCTTAAGAAAGTTTTTAAAATTTGATTTAAAAGTAAAAGACATATACTAGTATGTTCACTACTCAAAGAGCAGAATAAACCCCTTACCTGGAATTCAACTTTTCGAAATACCTTTCATGGGAAGCAGAATTATTTATATAATATTAATGTTTTTCTTTAAAAGTACATGTAGTTCTTAGCTATATATATATTGTACTTTGTTAAATCTGCATCGTATATGCACATTTTATATGATTTGCAGAAAATTTATCATCAACAATAATGCTCTTTGAATTCACAAAGCACTTTGGTCATGCTTAGCAGCTGATGGGCAATTCAGAATTTCTATGTACAACAGGGGTACTCCAATCTTTAACTAAAAGTGTAATCTGAGTTGAGGAAAACTTTAAGAAATATTTCATCGTAATGACAGACAGAACCCCCCCCCCCCCCCCGAGATAATGAAAATCGTTGAACAAATGAAGCCGTAGTCAATTTGCAGTATTCCATAAAAGAACAAAAGAATTAAATAAATGGTATATTTCACGTCTACGCAGAACGTCGTCTAGATAAAGCATTAACATTAATTATTAAAGAATGATTGCGTGTTACGTTCCTTCAAAGAAGTAAAAATTATGTAATGCAGTAAATTTGATACAAAAGCTTAAGCATTGTTCATCTTTTGCATTGGGTTGTAAATAGGTTCAAATTAAGATCAGTATGATTGGTCGTTTCTTTTACTGTGTATATTTTGTGTTTGGTATTCACAATGGTTTTGAAACCAGTGTTATTGTTGAAATGTTGTGGAAACCGGCATAAAAGCATTTCCTGGTATTTTTACTCAATTAATCATTCAAGTTCTATGTACATGGAGTTTTGGGTTCCGAAGAGAAAGATGAGTTCATAATTATATAAGTAGAGCAGTGAAATAGTGTAATGACACAAACTTATACGTGGCCGTAGTGATATCACAGCTTGTGAATATTAACCCAGAGCCTTTTCACAGAATTAACATTACAATTGTATTTTGGGAAAAAAAGACAATGACGAATATTCTGACTATTTTTCGATTTACCTTTTTATGGAGTCAATTGTTTCAAATATGTGTTGCTTCACAATATGAGATGTCAGACATGCAAACGTTCACGAAAAATAACATGAGGTTTAAATTCACCTTTAAGACATTCAGTACAATGGGAAGACAAATGTGCATAAAGAAATGCTTTAATTATCCATCTTGTCTTTCAATTAATTTTGAAAGAGCACACCTGAAATGTGAACTTATTCAGTTTTCAAGCTATGTTAATTCTGTGTTTTTATTGGAAGAATCTGGATTTGAACACATTATTATTAATAAGACGAACACGTCACTAATAACTGAAAAGGTAAGAATTCAGTATTGAATGAGAGACAGGGAAGATATTGTTACAATTTTGATAAATTTTTTTTAAACCCATAACAACTGTTTCTTTTAAATGAATTCTTAAAGTGTAATGAAGTTTAGTTAGTGATATATCATTGTCAGGTATATGGATAAGAGAGGAAAATAATTTCTGTGATACCTGATCCCTCTTTCTTCTTATTAACACGAATTGTCTGAATATTAGAGAATTATTTGTCGTTGTATATATAGAGGATATGAAACGTTTTGTAGCTGGATATAAAAATTATTTCACGAGTGGGTCATTATTATCATTATATAAAATTTTAATTTTTCATTTACTTAAAAAAAAAAAAAAAAACCTTTTTTCTTGCAATATTTTAAAGAAGATTCTGCATGGATTGTAGCTTAATTTTACAAAGACTATGTGTGTTGGAGTTCATGTATTATTTCAAATAATTGAATGGCATGGAAAGAAGAATATCAAAAGTAGAGACAGAAAACCATTTCAGATAACAAATCTCAATAATCTGATCCTTGACCCGATTTAATACTTGCAGAATAAGGGAAGTATGAATAAATTGGGCCTTTAAATAGTTTAGAGTTCCTGTCATTAAGAAAATTGACAGAGGAAACTCGGAATGGAATAAAATGTTTATTGTTCATACTCTAATTATTTATTTACATTTAACAACACTTTTCTATATCTATCATATTTGAATTTTTATTACTCAGAGTTTTCTTACTTGTTATATTTTGTTAATAAAGAAAATATTGGTCATAAAGTAAAAAAAAATGAAAAATGAGGTTTTTCCCGAGAAATACTCAGAAACCACAAGTATCATAACCGGGTCAACCTCATTCCGGACTCCAGCCTAATGGTTCTTATTTTCTGTACCTCAACCACTGAAGTGTGAGGAGGCAGAGTCCCGAATGACATTGGGCCTATCATGCATTTGTTTGTATAACCCGGGATCTTTGGCTATGCAAGTGAGAGGACGCACCAAGTGGAATAACTCTTATAATTTTTGAGCTTGGTCGGAGTGACCCAAGTCAACTTTTTATTTCTGCGAAATGACCCTTGTATATTACACTTCCAATTTCCCTCTAAATCTGAGGACTTTCCCTCACCAGAGCGGCTCACAGGTGTTAAGGTGTGGCATTGTTACCCAACCTGTATAAAATGAGAGACAGACACAATCCAGTTTCTGACTTTATTAAATTAAACAATCCATTTTTTTCTATTAATGATTACAAGAAATAATTTTACACAAGATACTAAACATTATAATAAACATTACCACTTATAATCTAAATATTTAAACCTGTAAATAAAATTAGCCATCTGAAAATTTTACTTAAGTTTTATAAAAACGCGCAAGTCTACAAAATGATCTCACCTGTATAAAATGCAAGCAGAGACAGACACAATCCAGTTTCTGACTGAATGCGTCTGGCCGTCCGCTCATTTTATACCAGGTGTACCCTTGTAGTTTTACATCTCCATATTTGTAACTCCCTCGAAATTTGCCATAATTACTTTAAATTTTAATTTGAATTTCAATTACCATTATTCTGTCCTCCAACACTCTTTAGTTTCCTAATGCACTTTAAAAATCATTTTCTATCTTTTGCATAATTTTTAAATATTCTTTGTTGTAGCTAATTTATACTAACAACTGACCTCTGGTCACTTCAATACTATTGGTTGCTCTTTTCTCCTTACCAAATACATCTTTTGATAAACAAGTAACAAACCGCATTCCAACTTAATGTATCATTTTCTTAGAATTGTACAGGCTACAAAGGTCAAACCCTAGTGACCAGCTTTTATGTTTATTTTTATCTTTAAAGCTTCGCATCTGTTATCTCTCTCAGCCGAATAGTGCAAATAAACCAAAATATGTTACATCCTTATTTTTTTAAAGCAATTTTTGTTATGATACAAGCATGAAAAGTAGGTCAATGACCTAATTATTTAATTGGTTGTATATTGTTTAACGTCCCATTCGAAAATTTTTCACTCATATAGAGACGTCACCGTATGCTGGTGAAGGGCTTCAAACTTAGATCTATACTCTGCACTCAGGGCCATTGAGCAGTGAGGGTTCTTTAACGTGCCAACGCCTACCGTGACACGGGAACTCGGTTTTTAAAGTCTCATCCGAAAGACCCGTAACTTTCAGTTCTAGTGCCGGGTGCTTGGCGAAGGAACAGTCATACCTATTCTTACATTATTGGCAGAGATAGGATGTTTGGAAATTTTAAGATAGGAGTGGTACATGTATATATAGGCATCACCAAAATCGGAAATATCTACTTCCGAAAGAGAACTGTAGCTTTATAAAATCACCAAATCCATAGATACATAGCATTAATTCATATCATCTGACCATGATTAGTATGTTAATACACAGCAGAAAACATTAAAAACTCCTGTATGGAATATATTTGTCATACCCTTTATTACACTCTTCTATCTGGAATGCTTCCTGGAAGGTTTTTTTATACTACATATCCAGGTGTTAATTAAAAAAAAGTTTAACTCAAAAACTTTTAATTCAAAAGTTTCACGTTCTAACATCATCCGATAAAATCTGAATTGATTATTATATACATTGTACGCATGTGAAGGGCACACTTTGATTGTGTTAACACAAGTGCAAATGTAAATAAGGTATCTGATGGTTATATAGATCGTTTATCTATATATATATATCGGTTATCTATATATAGATAGTTTCTCTGATAGTTCAGAGTAGACGATTTTTTAAGCCTTTTAGTCTCTCACTTGCCTTCTTTTCAAGGAATTCTGATAAAATCGTGCCCCATTATATGGAAGAGACATTTTGATTTTCAGATGAATCCAGTATATATGTAAGAGTGTAATGCTGGTATATATATATATATATATATATATATATATATATATATATATATATATATATATATATATATATATATATATATATATATATATATATACACATGAATGGTCAGTATTTGATGTTTTTATAAAGCAGTTTTGTTTATGAGGGAACAACATACTTTTTAATGGATATGAAGCGTAATATTCAATCGCAATAACTAAAAAATAATAGAAACTAAACAACGAACACCGCTTTTTGAGGATCTTTCTGGTATATATGTTTTCGACCACCTCATCTTGGCTTTCTTCAGGTACCACTTATGTACCACTTCACTTTAAGTAATATATTTTTGAGTGCATCAACAAACCTGTATTTCAAAATCCATGTCTTTTTATTTTTTTTCCTTAATCTGTTATGTCTGTAATCATTGTGTCGAACACAAATGAGCTCAAACTCTCTGAATACTCTGGCTGTAAGTCTAATTAATATATATTTTATTAGCCACCGCATATAAGTACATGCTTGTTTTTAGAAGAAAAAAATAACCACATTGCATTTTTAACTAAATTTTAACTAGATGAGAACTATTAGATAAAGAGTACTAGTTCTTGATTTATGTATCTGCAAAGCAAAAGACTTGAGAAAAGATTTTTTAAAAATCTATCCCTTTTTGTTTTCCGTTCCATTTTCAGTAAGAATCCCAGAATCGATTCCAATGTAAATTATTCCTCTACATGCTAAAAAATGTTGGCTAGAAAGTCACAAAAACGTAGTAAGTGTTCCCTGACAGTTAATGAATTACATAAATTTTTATTTACTTATTTATGGAAATTAGATCCCCCGGAGTCTGTATATGTACTAATTCCTGGAAATTTTTTTGAAAAATAAAAAAAAAATATTGATTTGAAACCCCTTAACCCTAACTAACGAGAATGAAATTACGGAGTGGAAGTTTCATGTCTATACTTCCCATTAGGATATTTTTTAAAAATGTATTTCCTTCGTATTACATTCTGTAGAATCATCCAATCGTAAAAGACTCATAACATTTAAATAAAAAAATATATCGATTATTTAAACAGTAATTTTGGTGAAGTCATTTAATTGTAGCATAATTATTTCATTGCTGTTTAGAATTAAAAAAAGAGTGCATATATTTCTATTTAGTCTGTTGATTTTTATTCAAAATGAGATTCTAAATATTTGTTAAGGAAATAGGATACTCAAAATATTTGTTATAGAATGTTGTAAAATTGTTTGCAGTCTTTATTGTTGCTAAAACAAACATTTTTTTTTCTTCAAAATTTTCATAATAAACCAGACTTATTTTTTGCATTCTCCCCAAATCTATACCTTTATTGCCTAACGCTACGTGCGTCAGGCAGTATAATGATTAATTTTTCCATGGTCCGAAACAAAGTGATCATACATGTACTTAGTGAGCTAGATTTTGTGCAAGCTGATTTACACCGGAATTTGTTACCTGCATTTTAACAAATACAGTTTGCAGAAGAAAGAATCATATTACCTATGCAAAATAATGTTGTTGTTTAATTTCTACAGTTTTTTGCATGCATCTGTTTATTCTTTGCTATTCTTTATACGGACATGTCCGTGTAATATTTTTTCTGCGTTTCTAAACCACTGGTTCAGTCCATTTGTCTTCTACGAAAGGGGTGACACAATCATTTCGCACGACATGTCACAAGTAAATTATTTTAGCGCCTCTTTTGGATTGTTCTGTTGAATGGGTGTCATAACTTCTATGGAAATAAATAAAGTTTGTTCTTTTAACCTGTTTCTTAAGCTTCAGATTTTTCATTAACAGCAAATTTAATCTCATTTTTTAAAAGAACACATTGTATATGGGCAGGCAACACTGAAGCAGTGGATTAGCTGATTATTCTTACTATTTTGTTTCCCGATTATCCCAGAAGTGGGCTAGTCCAATCAGAAACAAACTCCCTCCACCAGGTTAAATGGACATTCCTTCTTGATTCAGACTGTTTTCCCACTTTTCTTTTAATTTTACATAATAATGTACGTTACAAGGTAAGCTTTTAAAAAAGCTTAGAAAGCCAGTAGCACAGGCCATTTACTTTGAGTCCTAGAGAAGTATTTTTGTCTTGAACACTTCAAGACAACTTTCCTAGTTAAAACTGTTCACAATTTACTTCGTCGTCGAGAACGACCAAGAACAGATCAGTCTATAAACAGAGGCCGTCTCATCACAATCTATCACTGACCAGAGAGTGTGCATGAAGAAGCGCGCCCCCTGGTAAGAGAGTAATATGAATTTCTTAAGAACGACTCATCTAACTATTTTTTCCAGAATCTATGCTAGCGCACTTGCAGTTTCATCCCAACGTAACTAGTCAGCCCGTGGGCTAACTAATAAATGACTAAACAGTGGCATGTCAAGTGGCGGATCCAGGTATTTTGAAAGGGGGGAGGGCGACCAGTTTGGGGTCGGGGTAGGGGCCCACGGCCACACCAAAAAAAAAAAAAAAAAAAAAGATTTATTAAATCTTACGTATTTTGACACAAAAAAAGGGGGGGGGGTCTTAGATATTCGTTAATCTGTAGTATTTGGTAATGACATTTGAAAAAGTCAATTGTACATCTTGTGCAATGAAGTGTCGCAACTATCTACTCCATGATGACGGAAACGTTTAGCACTTCTCTTGCTTATACGTTCCATAGATATTGATTGATTTAGTCAGGCAAACCTTTTTAAAAGCTATAACTCGTATTATACTGAAATTCACTAAAAAACAAACCAAAACAAAAGAAAACATTGAATTCTTCGAGAAAGAAATGTACAGTGAAATACAAGAATGTTTACTCATGGATTTTCTTCCGATTATGGATATCATACGACCTTAATAACATTACATCACAGTTGCTATCTGGAATTTGAACAGAGGCCATAAAACGATTTTCTAAGTTTAGAAAAACAAGCGTAATATCATTTGTTGAAGTCTAAGAAATCAGTTTTTTCTTAAAGAATGCATTGATCAACTAAGTATGACATCGCAGGACTTCGAATTCCGCATAAAGCAACGCAAAACAAACTACAGGAACGTTTCAGTTATCTTTTGTGAAAATTAGAAGATGAAAAACATAAATATTCATTCTTTAGTATTTAAATCAGGATATCAACACCTGTCAAAGCAAAGGTTCTTACATTTTCTAAAATTCCACTCATTTCTCTTCCCACTATCATTGTAATCAAACACAACATCAGACAACTGCAGATTGCCGAATTGGAATATTGGAAAATACAGTAAATCTCTAAGACCAGGAGGGATTGTTTTAAAATACAATTTCTTAGGTTTAAAATAAATAGTTCCTGCTTTTAAACATTTTAAATGTATTGAATAACCGACATTCATCTCATTCCTGCACTATTTTTCAAATCAAGGTTTTTGAAGCTGTGTGTGCACATGGAGGACTATAAGAGGGCAGTTTACCCAAGGCCAATTCGAATTTAACAAAACGTATATGTACTTAATTCATTTTGCATCAAGACACGGATGACATCGACGCAGTTGAGAGGTCGTAACAATATTGATCGTCTATCCCAATTCTTATGTTAATTACTCGTACGCTATTTTGCAATATGGACCTATACATGCATGATCAAGGATATATAACACACACACACAAAAAAAAAAAAAAGAAAAGAAAAGATTTTTGGTGTTCAAATATGCGATTTTGTGCCTTTTCTGTATAAATCTTTATTTTTGCACACATTTATAACATTTATGATTATTACAAAGTCCTGCAAAATTTCCATATTTTCTGTAGCAAACATTATTTAAGTTATCCATATGATCATGTCAATAAAATTATTGCTGACTTCTGAAAAAAAGTTTAGTACTAACTTGTGTTATTCATCCTTAAATATTAAACATTAAAATACATTAAAAAAGATCTCCTTTTGAGCCTGTGACTGGCGTTTACTAATATCTTTTTATATCATAATGCAATAGATAGAAAATCATATAAAAAATAAGTAGATACATTCTAGCGTCTAAATCTCTGTTTTATTCAAATTGTTCTTCTGTATGTATGGACAAACCTCCTTTGATTTCTTTGAAATGCTAGTTTTTTTTTGTTTTTTTTTAATGTTGTAGATAAATGCAAAAGACAGGCGCGGATCATCAGATCAAACTCAAAGCTTGGCTCAATACTAGATTTATCAACTAAACTAGACATTAACCCAAGCACTTCTTGGTTGAGAAAGATGTGAATCAATTGGCAAAATGAAATCCAAACCAATTGAGGTGAACATTTTTTTAAAAGCATTTAAAGAAAACAAAAAACATAGCTGAAGTTAATTACGCGGAGTTTTGTTGTATTTTTTTAATTGGAGGAGAAAGTTGTATTGTTTACTAAATTCTAGAGATACAATGTCATATTAATTCTAAGTGCATCTAAAATAAGATTACAGAATTACATCTATGTAATGCATGCACTTTCTTTTCATTTACCATTTAGATATTTACAAGTTCCAGAAAGCAACAAACTTATTAATGTCTACATATATGTCACGCATACAAATGCGATTTGTTAGTCTGATAGCCTACAGAGATTGAACATTTAGTTACATGTAAACTCGCATCAAAATGAATATCTGTAAAAAAAAAAACCTATATTGTTAACAGGTGAAGTATAAAGAGGAACTTATCCTCTCAAAATCAATTTCTTTCTTTCAGTCACTGGAAATCTTCCTTACAAGTGGTTTTCGGTCCCTTAAGCTCCTCTTAATAGAAGTACGTTTGGGTATGATTTATTTTTAAATCAAAATATTTCCGAACGGATTTTTTTAGTGGGATATACCCCCTCCCTTAGAAAAATTGAAATATTCGTTGACTTTATGTACTTAATTACAAGTTTGCATCTCACAGTGTATATGCATGTGTTTTTTACTGGGCAAACAAAACGCATATTGTTGTGTGCCAACTTTTCTGGTGCACGCATCACACTGGTCGCTGGAATCCATTTTTTCTGCTTTTTTTTAAATTCTGGAAACCTAACCTTTCTGGAGCCCGCATAATACTGTTCGCCGAATCCTTTTGTATTTAAAATGATTTCTTTTTCATTTAAGAAAACATAAATCTATATGTGGATCAAAAACTTTCATGGATAATAAAATAATTCTGCTCATCATTCAGTACGATCATTAACTATATACCCCTCCCTCCGTTTGCACGCCATGTTAAGTTTTTCATATTTATCTTTGTACTTTAATTTGTTTTTTCAATATACTGATAACATATCATAAAATAGAAATTTCTATTTATCTCTTAAATGTGCTCTTAAATACTGACACTAATATGTAATCAATTTCACATGTACCTGAACATTTGCAGCTTTGTTCTGCAGCTGGTCAAATAATGAGGGAAATGCTTGTGTACAGAGCATTTATTACACATGCCAAATTAAATAACAGTTTTTACAATTTCAGAATGCAAAAAAAGGCGAGGACCAAAAAATATCCCACACCTTATACAAAAGAAAACTCGTATCTTCTACAATAATAACAATTGCACTGACTCAGTAATGATAATGTTTTTTCGCAGCTATTTTAAGGCTGTCCGAAGGCTTATTATGCATTAGATATGTACTATTGAGCTATGTTTTGATTTCAAGTTGTAATCTATGAATACATACACAGTTACGTTGTAAAGAGAGTTGAATAAGGTATAATAAAAAAGCATTTTTGTGATGTCACATGACTGTGTTGATCACGTGACGGACACTTATAAATTTTCTAAAATGTTGCACAAAAATCGCATCGGCACAAGTGAAAAACAAAATAATTGTGAACGACTTGTTACATGAATCAATTAAACATATTCTTGGGTATATATAAAGTGCTGGAGGCAAGTCTGAATTTTATTTCCTAAGAAAATATTTCACGAGATATTCGACTTACCCACATACAATGTGTCATTTTCCACTCTTCATTGCAATTTATACAGAATAGGATAAATTACAAACAATCCCCCAGCAAATTTCAGTTAGAGGACATATTTCTCTTCTAAATTCACACGGAATATTTTCAATTAATCCTTATTACTCACTTGTGCCAGTCTGATATATATGAGATTTATAAATTCTAACTCTGTCTACACTCGTGTAAGGGGGAGCATTTCAAATTCTTTTTTTGTAATTGTTTGAATGCGTACACGTTAGACAAGAAAAAGTAATAACGATATTATACTGCAAATATTTACCATCATAACAGCCTTAAAACAACAATCCAGGCATATGAATTAAACAGCAACGTAAAAAAAATTCTACATCGCAGCTATGTTAAGGCTTCCTGAAGCTTTAAAATGCGCTCAAAACATAATATGTCATTGCGAGGTCGGTTTTGGTTTTAATTTATAAGTATTGAACTTTAGTACTTCCAATTTATATAAAGGGTTTCCTCGGCTATATATTAGCGTATTTGTTATGATATCACATGACTTTGTTGATCACGTGACGGTCATTTATAATTTTTTGAAGTGTTTCATATAAATCGCTTCGGCGCAGCTGATTAACACAATAATTATAAACATTTCGTTATATGAATAAACTCATCGTATCCTTGTGTATCCGAAATGTGCTTGGGAAAAGTCGTAGTATTACTTGGGTACAAAATATTTCCTGAGAAATTCAACTTACCTACAAATTTGAGGGTATTTTCCACACAATATCGTAATCTGTATTAAAACAAAGCCAACACACACTTTTCCCAAGCAAGATTCAGTTAGAGAACAACCTCTTCTTACAGATTTCCACAAAAATTCTCAGATTAATCCTCATTAATCACCTGCGCCAGACTCTTTTATACACACAAAATAAATTCTACCTCCAACCACGGGTATAAAACAGAGTACATTTCAAAAGTATATTTTTCCTAAGCATTTTGAACATGAAGAATTTCAATCAAGGGTAGGTAAGCGGTGTATTTTTAAAATATGCGGACATATAAGACTTAAAAAACCTTTAACGACCCGTGAATTTTGTCATACCTATTTAGCATTTTACATGCAGTTTGAAATAAAGTGTTACGTTCATGACACTCTCCCCGTCATAACACCTGAAGTTTGCAGTGACCTGACGTCATTTTCCATTATGACGTCATATTTTGGTAGTTCGGAGATGTGAAGGCACAGAGTGCACTGTCATATTCTACGGGAAGCCTTAAAAAACCTGCGATGTCATATGAAAGGAATGTAAAAGTTATGACACTTTCCGCGTCATGTCTGCTCAAATGTGCAGTAACTTGACGTCATATGTCATTATGACGTCATATATAGGTAGTTCAGAAACGTTACTACGGCTGGTACACTGTGACATTCTTCGGACAGCCTTATCCTAGCCGCGTTGTCCTTTAACTCTTTACTCAGTATAGGAGTAGTAAAGGACTGTAAATTACCAAAAAGGGTAATATGAAAATACATACAAAATGATCGACTTAAAGCGCTGATTCCATAATGCTTCAGTTATGACCAAACCGACTTTCCATACTTTTTTTCATTTTGAACGAGTGGGGTCTGTCAGCTAACATCCGCAACTGTACTCGGCAGTGCTGGTACCGGACATCCATGACTGTACCTGCTCACTAATATCAAAAACGGAATGTCAGAGCAAGATTTTCCGGATTGTTCAACATATTAAACTATATGTTGTTAATTAAGTATGGATTGTTTTTTAGTGAAAAATTCAAAATGTGTTAATATGGAGGAAAGAAAATTTCTGATTTTAAATAAATCTACTTTATGGAAGGCTGCAGTCGCCAAAACGGTAACGATAACTAGCCTAGTGAATATATCGCGGAAAATATATGTAAACTTGACTATGCCTAAATTTTGTATATCTATGACTGTATACCTCTGCCTGATATACACCATCTGCGACTGTACCTGTGCCGTACAGACTCAACCCGCGCTTGATTAATAACATCCACGACAAAAAATTCTATGGATTTTCTCCGATTTAAATTTTGACTGAATTCAATCAAAGCGCAATTAACGCTAATCTTTATATTACCCATGACAGTGATACCGAGACAAACGATGTCAGCAGTGATTTGGGGAGGGTCCAAAACTTTTACAGATTTAAAATTTAAAGCTTTATAATCAGAGTACAATATGAGCCAGGTCTTTATTATTTTTTTTGGGGGGGGGGGGGGGGCTGGGGGCATGATTTCAATATCCTAGGTGCTCAATAATAATGATGAATTTAAAATGAAACATGCTAGTATAATTACAAAAAATATACGAGTAAACAATAAACAAAGTAAAATAAAAAAGGAAATTAAAATAAATATTGGAAATAATCTGTAATCCTTAATTTTATGTTAGAAAGTATAAGTACGTCACAATATTATTAATTTCACCCATTTCATTGTTCACGCAAGTGGTGTCAATGAAAAACACAGTTTGTCCCCCATAAATGTACATTTGTATGTCTTATGATATATACGGGTGGAATAGGCTGATCCACCCGTTTTCAATGTGTTATATATAAACAATTAAACATCTCAAGTGCACCCCAGGAAGTAGCCTCCTATGCCCTGAAAAAGAATAGTTCCTGACAAAAAAAACCTTTATTTATTTACAAAGTACAAAAAATTTACTAGGCACAGGTATCAAAGTTGTAAAAATAGCCTCGAAGAACCCCCACCCCCACCCCCAAAAGAAATTCTCAAAAGAAATAAATATTAATTTCATATGCATGGAACAATTTATAAACATTTTGACTGGACGATAACCGTGGTGTGATACCTGAAATATGCAGGGTATGGTATTAAAATAATTGATCATATTAAAGGAAATTAATGCTATAATTATCGATAACATCCGAAGAAAATATTTGTATAAGTAAACATTTTTATTAGATCCGCCTTTCTAAGATTCTGCAATCAATTGTCTGGAGTCAGTCTATAGGGAATATCGGTGAATAGCGTTAATAGCACCTTTATTGTGTTCAGATCAAAGAAAATCGTGAAGAATTTCTTGGGATGCAAATCCACAACTGTACCTGTCCTGACAACTCTAGAAATTTTACACGATGACTGTATCGGTGCCTGATTGACAACATCCACGACTGTACCTGTCCAGTACACACACTTTATTACATCCATGACTGTACCTGTGCTTATAAACAACATCGATGAATGTATCTATCCGGTACACACACTTTATTCTACATCCATGATTGTACCTGTGCTTATAAACAACATCCATGACTGTATCTGTCCAGTATACACACACTTTATTCTACATCCATGACTGTACCTGTGTCTTATAAACAACATTCCTGACTGTACCTGTCCAATACACACACTTTATTCTACATCCATGACTGTACCTGTGCCTTATAAACAACATCCACGACTGTACCTGTCCAGTATACACACACTTTATTATACATCCATGACTGTACCTGTGCCTTATAAACAACATCCATGACTGTACCTGTCCAGTACACACACTTTATTCTACATCCATGACTGTACTTGTGCCTTATAAACAACATCCACGACTGTACCTGTCCAGTACACACACTTTATTCTACATCCATGACTGTACCTGTGCCTTATAAACAACATCCACGACTGCGCAGTACAGTTATGGTGCGCAATGGAAATATCGGCAATTTTTGTGATTGAAAATATATTCTTAATCAGGATGGCGATTCTTTTCAG
Source organism: Saccostrea echinata (assembly GCF_033153115.1). NCBI lineage: Eukaryota > Metazoa > Mollusca > Bivalvia > Ostreida > Ostreidae > Saccostrea > Saccostrea echinata. The sequence continues at coordinate 10,075,733 of NW_026889752.1, read as the reverse complement.
TACTTTATTGATAACCGACAAATGTAATTATGGTTAATAACTACATATTGAGGACGATAAGATTTTATATTTAGACTTGTCATGTGATGCGGCATTCACGTGATATAGCACATATACTTGCAGTATTGAGGTCACATATAAATTTCACTAGTGCAAGGGCATAATCAATTTACAAATTTAAATTTAGAGTATAAATATTTTCAATACGTATCGTAGTTTCTGAAAAGTGCTGCGATCCTCTATAAATTCTGCTATTTCATTGTTAAAATCAAATTTATATGACCACATTCTGTAATTTTTGATGGTCAACGGCATTAAATATAGATATAATTAATTCATTTTCAAGATTTCACCAGGATCGCAGCACTTTTCAGATACCTTAATACTTCTAGAGTTTATATGTAAAAGCTTACTGTGATCCATTGAGTGTATGCCCTTGCACTAGATCGATTTATTAAGACCCTTACATTACTCTCCGATGTACTTGCATACAAATATACGGCAGTATCAATTAAATAGGAAATATACGGAATATATATGAATAAAATCATAAAGAAGACATTGCATCCAAGTTAATGGTCTCTTTAATATCTTTAAATAATATTTTATTTAATTATAGAATACATTTTTTGTTGTGAAAATATTTCTTGATCCGCCACTTACTGCATACAAACTGCGTCAGGTTTTACAAAATGACGTCACATCGACAAGTGCATCGCAATCAGTGACTTGTTTATACCTTGCTATGTAGAATTTAACTAAAGACAAAACAGCATATTATAGTAAGTTTAGATGTAGTTTGATGGATTCCAATAGTTTAAGATAGCAAATTATTTCATTTTGTAGGATTTTTAAGAATTGTTGATATTGTATGATGTCATAGTTAACATTTCCCGTACAAATTAGGCTCCGACCCCTTTTTGTAGCCTTAACTGTGCTGCGTGTACCTGTCCAGTACACACACTTTATTCTACATCCATGACTGTACCTGTGCCTTATAAACAACATCCACGACTGTACCTGTCCAGTATACACAGCTAACTCTACATCCATGACTGTACCTGTGCCTTATAAACAACATCCACGACTGTACCTGTGCAGTATACACATCTTACTCTACATGCATGACTGTGCCTGTGCCTTATAAACAACATCCACTACTGTACCTGTCCAGTACACACAATTTTTTTCTACATCCATGACTGTACCTGTGCCTTATAAACAACATCCACGACTGTACCTGTCCAGTACACACACTTTATTCTACATCCATGACTGTACCTGTGCCTTATAAACAACATCCACGACTGTACAACTGTACCTGTCCAGTACAAACACTTTATTATACATCCATGACTGTACCTGTGCCTTATAAACAACATCCACGACTGTACCTGTCCAGTACACACACTTTATTCTACATCCATGACTGTACCTGTGCCTTATAAACAACATCCACGACTGTACCTGTCCAGTACACACACTTTATTCTACATCCATGACTGTACCTGTGCCTTATAAACAACATCCACGACAGTATCTGTCCAATACACACAATTTTTTCTACATCCATGACTTTACCTGTGCCTTATAAACAACATCCACGACTGTACCTGTCCAGTACACACACTTTATTCTACATCCATGACTGTACCTGTGCCTTATAAACAACATCCACGACAGTATCTGTCCAATACACACAATTTTTTCTACATCCATGACTTTACCTGTGCCTTATAAACAACATCCACGACTGTACCTGTCCAGTACACACACTTTATTCTACATCCATGACTGTACCTGTGCCTTATAAACAACATCCACGACTGTACCTGTCCAGTATACACAGCTAACTCTACATCCCGGACTGTACCTATGCCTTATAAGCAACATCCACGACTGAACCTGTCCAGTACACACACTTTATTCTACATCCATGACTGTACCTGTGCCTTATAAACAACATTACGACTGTACCTGTCCAGTACACACACTTTATTCTACATCCATGACTGTACCTGTGCCTTATAAACAACATTCACGACTGGACCTGTCCACTACACACACTTTATTCTACATCCATGACTGTACCTGTGCCTTATAAACAACATCCACGACTGTACCTATCCAGTACACACACTTTATTCTACATCCATGACTGTACCTGTGCCTTATAAACAACATCCACAACTGTACCTGTGTATGACACACACTACATCCATGACTGTACCTATGCCTTATAATCAAGATTTACACACAATGAACTTCTCAGGGTTTAAGAGGTACGTATTGTATACTGTATTTGGACCATCCTACCATAAAAAAACAACAATATTTAAACAATTTTATTTCACTCACAAATTTTGATCTTTAAGTGTGTCCTTGACTCTTAAAATTTGACCATGAAAATCAATTAGAATCAAGTTCGAGACACGAATAATCATCAGTGTACAGGTGGAAAAATCAAAGCTATAAGTCAACTCATAGCCAATTACTATTATTAATTTTAATTAATTTTAATAAACATTTGTCGTATACGTTTGACGTATAATCAGTTGTAAACTATGATAATAATACCCCGCAACTTTGGGGTTGGCACAGAAGAAGATGTAAAAATATTTTCATAGTTGAAAACATTTTAGGATGGAATAGTGCATTTTATCGTGTTTACAAAGAAAGACCTATTGAAAATAATTATTGCAGTACATGTAATACTACATTTATCTACACTTCACAATTCAATGTTTAAATGGCATTCAAAAGAATTAAAAAATAACTCAATGACGAAACATAACATAAACAGGAGGTGAAAATGAGGAAAAAGATGGATTTTTTTCCATGTGCTTAAGAGCCCTCTATACACTGCACACTAAAGAGTTCTAATTTTGTGGTACATTTATAAATAGAGTAATCTGCTCTTTCATCAAGAACAAGCTAGTGCAGGTGTCATAACAGTATTTCACTTGAGGTTCACGTCAAATCATGGCTGACGCAAAATAATTCCTGAATCTTGCCTTCCGATTCGGGCATTTTAACAGGAGACTGGAGCTGAATTTTTTTATGAGATGAAAAACAATATGTAAACGTGCTGTATTGACTAGATTCATTATAATTTAGGGCGTGCTGATTTTTCTATATACTGTATTTGAGTGGGGAGTGATTAGGTCCTGGACTTGATTTTCAAGCACCTGCTCGACTTCGACCGAAACAAACTTGCGTGCCTTGCTGGATGGCTATGTATTTTTTGGTACTAAAATCTTTATAAAGAATTGTTTTACAAGATCTGAAAAGGAGACTTCTCAAAAGTTTGTTTTCAATTAATACCACCTACTCAAAGTTGCGCATTTCTGGTAAGAATATATAGCAAAATTTAATACTGTTGTGCAACCAGTATTGCATTAGCAATACTAGTCCCCTACCGGCAAGTGTAATCTGGTTCCCGTTAAAAATTGAAAATGCCATAATTCCGTCAAAAATCAATGAAGCGTAACGAAATGCAAACTTCATCTATAACTCATCAAGGTAAAGTCACATACCAAAAATCAGCTCAATATCTGCAAGCGTTTAGAAAAAAATTGCGGAAAACCCTGAAACAGTGAAAAGGTCGTAATTCCGCCAAAAAGCACTGAAGCAGTACGAAATGCAAACTTGATCTGTAACTCATCAAGATACACTCACATGCCAAAAATCAGCTCAATATCTGCAATCGTTTAGAAAATAAGTGCGGAAAACCAAGTGGAACAGACAGACAGACAGACCGACAGACGGACGGACAGACTCAGAGGAAACCTATAGTCCCTTCCGGTTTCACAGGTAGGGGACTAATAAAATAAATTGAAACCGGAGGGGACGATAGGTTTCCTCTGAGTCTGTCGGTCCGTCTGTCTGTCTGTCTGTCCGCCTAGCTGTCACTCTGTCCCACTTGGTTTTCCGCACTTTTTTCTAAATGCTTGCAGATATTAAGCTGATTTTGGTATGTGAGTGTGTATTGATGAGTTACAGATCAAGTTTTTTTATTTCGTTCCGCTTCATTGATTTTTGAGGGAATTACAACCTTTTTAATTTTTAAGGGTTTTCCAAACTTTTTTTCCAAACGTTTGCAGATATTGAGTTATGTGAGTGTATCTTGATGAGTTACAGATCAAGTTTGCATTATGTTCCGCTTCAATGATTTTTGACAGAATTACAGCATTTTCAATTTTTAATGGGAACCAGATTACACTTGCCGGTAGGGGACTAGTATTGCTAATGCGAAAGCTTGTCTCAATAGCTTTAATACGCATGCTTGAATAAACCATATGATAGCAAGAATGATAGTACAATTCTGCCACCTATCGCAGAGTTAATTTAGAAAGTTAACATATTGGAATGATTTTTTAGGTCACCTGAGTCACTCAGGTGACCTATTGCTATCTTTTTTCGTCCGTTGTCGTCCGTCGTGCGTCGTCTGTCGGTCGTAAACTTTTGAACATTTTCAGCTTCTTCTCTTGAACCACTGAACCAATTTCAAGGGGGTAGAAAATTATGAATTTCATGGTCCCTGCCACCCTGGGGCCTGAGGGGTGGGGCTAAAACCATCAAAATTAGTGCTATCTTTAAAAATCTTCTTCTTTACTCCTGGACATCAAGCAGTCAAACTGTTGGCATGATTGTAATAAGCATTGATCGCTCTACCAAAACTGTGAAATTCATGGAAATTCAATACTGCTCCTGGGTATTATTGAAACAAATTGAATACATAGTTATGATAAGCAAGGGTGACTCTACCAAAATTGTGAAATTCATGGCCCCAGGGTCAGGGGTTCTGGTGCTAGGGCGGGGCTATATATATCATATAGTGAAAGTGAATTATTTCTTTGATAATCTTCTTCTCTGCCCCTGGGTATTATTTTAACAAATTAAGTACATTGTTATGATACACAAGGATGCCTCTTCCAAAATTGTGAATTTCATGGCCCCAGGGTCAAGGGTTCTGGTGAAAGGGGGGGGGGCTCTATTGATTATATAGTGAAAAGGCAAAATTTCTTTGAAAATATTCTTTTCTGCTCCTGGTTAAAAAGCAAAGAAGCTAAGTGTATAGTAGTTATGATGAGCAAGAGTGCTTCTTCCAGAGTAGTGAATTGCATGACCCCTGGGTCAGATGTGCTGGCGTAAGGGTGGGGCTCTTGATAATATAGTGAAAATGCATTAATTCTATTAAATAATCCTGTCTGCTCTTAGTGTTAAGCAGATAAACGATTACTTGTGATGGGCAAACTTTTCGCCCCAGGGTGAAAGGCTCTGGTGTTTCTCGCTGGGGAGGGGAGGGGCTCTATTGATAATATAGTGAATCTGTAATGAAAATGCATTATTTCTTTAAAAATCTTCTCTGCACCTGGGCATATCAGGGGCAAAAAGAGTAAAAGTTTTAATAAGGAAGAGTATTTTTACCAGATTGTTGAACATCTGGGCCATTTGGTCAAGTGTTCTGGTCCTGCCATATATTAATTTGTATTCTACTGAGAAGAGTTATTCCCCTTTGCCATTTACTTTTGATAATTAATCACTGTAAATAATGTACTTAAAAGGTTAATAGAATAAGAAAATTATGCAAGAATTTTTATTGTATAATACAAAAAGTACTTTCATAGTTTTAATGATCAGGTAGACTTGTAAGTAATAGATAAATAAAAATGAGACAAAAAAACTTGTCTTTTTAAATGTTCATCAAAGACCAAGAGAGGCCAATGTAAGAGATCTCAACTACGAATTAAAATAGTATAGAAGCACTGATAGTTTGTTAATATACTGTATGGTGGTAGTGATAAATTGGGAACAGATTAGAACCTAATTTATGAACTGTTAATGAATACTAGATTAATTATTTTATTGATCCTGATCACCCTATTTTCTTGCTTTTGGGCAACAAAGCTTCACCTTTCAAATCATTTTATACTCTACTGGATCCTCTAAATTGTTGCATTATCCTCAGGTGACCGTTAAAGCCCTTGGGCCTCTTGTTCATATTTATATACCGAATATTTATGTGAATTTTATCAAAAAACATAACTTATTTTGGAAAACAAAGAGAGATAAGTCTATAATTTTTGTAAAACTTCATCTCTATAGAAATCAACGGAAAATATTTTTATCCCCCCCCCCTTCCCCTCTCACTGAAACAACAATTCCTTTTTCAAGTATTATGAATTGTTATTTCACAAATTCAAATTTATACCAATTGTTTGTTGTTTCAGGGGAGTGGGTTGTTGGGGGGGGGGGGGGGTGATGAGGGTGTATAACATATGTATACAGACTAAAAGCAGCAAAAATAGTCATTTTATTGCCAATGAATCTAATATGTCAGTTGACTTTTACATAAGTTAAACATACGGGGAGATCTGATGGTTATTTATCCATTTCCATGAGTATTTGAAAATCTGGTTCATTCGTTATGTTTAAAGCCCGATTTCAATTTATAAAATTATCTAACCCTTCCCCCTCTTTATGAGAAGAGTTTTAAATGAGCAGTTAACTTTTTGACACTGGTTTTAAAATAATTAATCCATTACTTATAAACTCTTCTGCAATAATAATAAAACTTGGCAGAAGTTGTGAAGGCGAGGATGGAGTATATCGAAAGAAGTAGTATTACCTCTTAAAAACAGAAGTCTAAATCCCACGCTTTCTTGCAGGCATATAATTCAATTTTTTTATGACGGGGTGGGGGTTGCATTGGGGGGGGGGGGTTTCGGGTCACAAACGACAAAAGAACAAACTTTTAGTAGAGCCTTGAGAAACTTTTCTTGGATGTCGTTAACAACGCAAAGATGCAGTCATGGAAGTAGAATAAAGTGTGTGTACTGGACAGGTACAGTCGTGGAAGTTGTTTATAGGGCACAGGTACAGTCAGGGATGTAGAGTAAGATGTGTATACTGCACAGTACAGTCAGGAATGTTGTTTATAAGGCACAAGTACACTCATGGATGTGAAGTAAAGTGTGTGTATTGGACAGATACAGTCGTGGATGTTGTTTATAAGGCACAGGTACAGTCATGGATGTTGTTTATAAGGCACAGGTACCGTCATGGATGTAGAGTAAGATGTGTATACTGCACAGGTACAGTCGTGGATGTTGTTTATAAGGCACAGGTACAGTCATGGATGTAGAATAAAGTGTGTGTACTGGACAGGTACAGTCGAGGATGTTGTTTATAAGGCACAGGTACAGTCATGGATGTATAGTAAGATGTGTATACTGCACAGGTACAGTCGTGGATGTTGTTTATAAGGCACAGGTTCAGTCATGGATGTAGAGTTAGATGTGTATACTGCACAGGTAAAGTCGTGGATTGTTTATAACTCACAAGTACAGTCATGGATGTTGTTTATAAGCACAGGTACAGTCATGGATATAGAATAAAGTGTGTGTACTGGACAGGTACAGTCGTGGATGTTGTTAATCAGGCACCGGTACAGTCATGTTGTAATTTTTCTAGAGTTGTCTGGACAGTACAGCACAATCTTAGAGAGGTGGATCTAATAAAAATATTTACTTATACAATTATTTTCTTCGGATGCTATCGATAATTATAGCATTAATTTCCTTTAATATAAGCAATTATTTTAATACCATACCCTACATATTTCAGGTATCACACCACGGTTATCGACCAGTCAAGATGTTAATTGTTCCATGCATATAAAATTAATTTTTATTTCTTTTGAGAATTTTTTTTTTTTGGGGGGGGGGGGGCAGCCTATTTTTACAACTTTGATACCTGTGTCTAGTAAATTTTATGTACTTTGTAAGTAAATAAAGTTTTTTTTTTGTCAGGAACTATTCTTTTTTTAGGGCATAGGAGGCTACTTCCTGGGGTGCACTTGAGATGTTTATATATAACGCATTGAAAACGCGTGAATCAGCCCATTCCACCCGTATATATACTAAGACATATATTTATGGGGAGAAACCTGTGTTTTTCATTGACACCACTTGCGTGATCAATGAAATGGGTGAAATTAATAATATTGTGACGTACTTATACTTTCTAACATAAAATTAAGGATTACAAATTAATTCCAATATTTATTTTAATTTCCTTTTTTATTTTACTTTGTTTATTGTTTACTCGTATATTTTCTGTAATTATACTAGCATGTTTCATTTTAAATTCATCATTATTATTGAGCACATAGGATATTGAAATCTTGCTCTCCCCCCCCCCCCCCCACCGCCCAAAAATTAAAGACCAGGCTCATATTGTACTCTGAACATAAAGTTTTAAATTTAAATTTGTAAAAGTTTTGGATCCTTCCCTAATCACTGCTGATATCGTTTGTCTCGGTATCACTGTCATGGGTAATATAAAGATTAGCGTTATTTGCGCTTTGATTGACTAAATCTAAATCGGAGAAAATCCATAGAATTTTTTTGTTGTGGGTGTTATTAATCAAGCGCGGGTTGAGTCAGTGGTAGTGTGTATGTATGGCACAGGTACAGTCGCAGATGTTGTATATCAGGCACAGGTATACAGTCATAGATATACAAAATGTACGCTGTAGTAAATGTTACTTTTTTTATAGATTATAGCGATCCATGCAATGGATTTAGGCATAGTCAAGCTTACATATATTTTCCGCGATATATTCACTAAGCTAGTTATCGTTACCGTTTTGGCGATTACAGCCTTTCATAGAGTAGATTTATTTAAAATCAGAAATTTCCTTACCTCCATATTAACATATTTCGTATTTTTCATTAAAAAACAATCCATACTTTATTAACAACTTTGAACAATCCGGAAAATCTTGCTCTGACATTCCGTTTTTGATATTAGTGAGCAGGTACAGTCATGGATGTCCGGTACCAGCATTGCCGAGTACAGTTGCGGATGATAGCTGACAGCCACTGTTCTTTTGAACAGCAATCAAAATAAAAGTAATAAAGGCAAAAATACAATAAAAACTCAGCAAGAAATAAACAAAATTATCAATTCAAATTTACATATACAAGTATGTATAAATTTCAGAAAATGCTTTTAACACAAACCACATGAATATTATATTACTACAAAACACTGAAATATTCCACATTACAAGGTGTGCATTTTAACACGATTTAAAGAACTTAACATTTATGACTAATGAAAGTTTACTTACACTGCAGGGTTTCAAAGTCACAAAATCTTTGGTGTAACACTTATATGATTGAGACATACAAAAATTGTGCTTGGAAATTATGGAAATTAACTTTTCTAATAAACAAAACCAAAATAAATGTTTACAAGATTCGGAGATATGAAAACAAGGGGTATGGAAGATTGAGGGGATGGAGATGGGTAAAACTATATATCTCTCAGTTGATTCGATATGCAAGAGCATGCTCTAAGTTGATGAAACAAGAATATTAGCAGTCTCATTTAAAGTCATCATTTTGTAAGTTCTATGGTCGATTCAAGGACCTTGTCAGCAAATACAATCGAAGTCAAATGCTGACTGACGTCTTTCATAATAATTGTTAGGCCATTATTTACACACTTAATTGCATCGAACTTCCCTGTTATTTCCCGATCATAGCAAGGAGCACACGGCTGGTGTGACCGGTCAGCAAGGGATTCTCACTCCTCCATGGCACACGATCCAACCTCTGATATTTTAGAGGTCCATGTTTGCTCTGTTCCTGATTTGCATTGTTTGAATGGACTTTTGAGCTTGAATATTGTTCGTTATTTCCATATATTTCTTAAGAAAGTTTATTTAATTAATAAAAAAGACATGTACAAGTATATCCACTTATCAAAGAGCAGAATAAATCCTTTCCTAGAATTCAAGTTTTCGAAATACCCTTCATTAAAAACAGAATCATTTCTATGATATTAATGTTTTTCTTCGAAAGTAATTTTTAGTTACATAAATTGTTTTTTTTTTTTTATTAGATCTGCATCGTATGCCCATTTTCTATGATTTACAGAAGGTTTATTATAAACAATTATGCTCTTTTAATTCGAAAAGCACTTTGGTCATGATTACCAGTTATGGGCAATTCGGAATTTTTATGCTCAGCAGGGGTACTCCAATCTTTAAATAAATCTGCATTCTGAGTTGAGGAAACCTTTTAAGAATATTTCAACGTTATGGATTAAAAAAAATACAGCTGTTGCATGTATTTCATATAAAAGTATAGTAATGTCACTGTTGTAATCTGAATTCCAACACCTAGTTTTTTTTTTTTTAAATAGTGTCCGTTGCTAGCAACAATAATGGATGTTTTTATAAACTGTGAAAAATTATAAAGTGTTCAAAAAAAAAAAAAAAAAAAAAAAAATGCATAAATTGTTATCTTAAATACCAGAAACAAACCTTGAAGTGACAGAATATAAATCAGACTTCTTAGCAAATAAATTACTATAATACAATTACTTATCTCCATGGTAACAGAAAATTCGCCAAAACAGCAAGGCAGCAAAGGTTAATTTTGGCAGCTTTTTATGTGCAGCAGTAAGAAATATTTCAAATTTATTCGTAAAATTGCAGTGTAGCAAAATTAAAATATATATTATGGACCTTATAAAAGTATTTTTAGTGATTAATTTTCCCATGGAAACAATTTTGAACGCATACAAACCATTTGATTTTATTGAGTGTTTGAAAGATTTATTCTCTGTAATTACTTTGACTCTTATATATGAGCCGCGGAATACGTAGTCAAAGAATTTCTTCAAACTTGTTACATGTATTATAAAAGAATTTGATACATGTACCATTAACTCGTATGAACCAAAAAATTTGTTGCTATATAAAATGGTAACCATGGCAACGTGGCCTAAATTTTGAAAAATAACATATTTGGACATATTTGAGTTCCATTGTTAATATTTACAGCATTGCAGAAGAGTGGCAATGACTGTGTCCAAAAGTCGAAAACTTGTCTTGTATGCATAATAAAAAAAATGTTAGGAAAACAACTACATTGTATTATAAAATTTTCCCCGGAAACAAAGTATTGAAAAGCAATAATTTCTTAATATTTATTTTGTTTTGTTAAACATTCAACAAATAATAGCAATTATGATTTGGATATTGTAAGAAAGAAAAAAATCTTTGATTAACAGGGATTGCGGTGGCAATAATACTGAAAAGTAATTTTCAATTATAATTAACTCTCTGCAAGTTTTTTTTTTCTGTTTTTATTCTTTTTAATTCAATTCCATACAACTGGAAAGCAATATTATAGGCAGTGGTGTGGTCTAAAAATGTGGTCTCTAAAAAAAGAGAGTTGCTATGGTAAATATATTGAAAAACATGCATAACATGTCTTTAAAAAATTAAATATTCAGTTTTATTAGTTTTGTATGCAGATTATATATATTTATCACAACAACCCTGGCTCCTCACAATTTCTAACTGGAGCTTATAATGAGCTATGACATGTTGTAGAATATTGCTGTTATCTCGGTAATCATAGCAACAACTTTATTTTTTTTCATTATTTTCTTTATCATATATTGTTCAACTTTATTCTACTAGATTAATATAATATCAAGTGACTAAGATATAATATTTTTAATTAGAAGGTAACCAAAACAGTAAGCAATGATTATTTTACATCTTCAATATGTTGTATCCTTTGTAGCCTTAATGTAGCAATAACTTCTTATTTTGATGATCCTTGAGTTTACAGGTTCTGAAAGATTTCACTTCGTATTTTTGATTGTAGATGTCTTATCACTACATGTAGATGGAAATTTTATTAAAATCAAATCTAAGCAACGAATTTTATGCCACTTTGCTGTGTTACCATGGCAAAAGAGCGTTTACTTAAAGAACGATATTGCTATAATAATAAACTATATATATATATATATATATATATATATATATATATATATATATATATATATATATATATATATATATATATATATATATATATATATATATATATATATATATATATATATATATATATATATATATATATATATATATATATATATATATATATATATATATATATATATATATATATATATATATATATATATATATATATATATATATATATATATATATATATATATATATATATATATATATATATATATATATATATATATATATATATATATATATATATATATATATATATATATATATATATATATATATATATATATATATATATATATATATATATAGAGAGAGAGAGAGAGAGAGAGAGAGAGAGAGAGAGAGAGAGAGAGAGCACTAAAAAACCAACAAAACTGTATATCCTAAGTGTCGGATCTACTAAATAGATACAAGGTCAAGGATGGAAATTTTTATAAAGCACTAAAAATGACCAACGACCTGAATAATAGAAATTGTCGTTGGCCATTTATATATATATATATATATATATATATATATATATATATATATATATATATATATATATATATATATATATATATATATATATATATATATATATATATATATATATGAACACTTAATGGTTATGTATTTTTCTTGAACAGAAAATAATAAATCAATGCTAAAAACGTTATTCATATGTTTCGCTTATTGCAGAAAACTTTGCCAGGAAAATGTAATGAAATAATATGCGAACAAGTAACAATGCGATCAGGAGATAAAGTGTGTTTGACAGAAGGTGAGATTATGAAATTACAATTTTGATTGTCATTGATATGGTGTTTAAATTGGGAAATTCTGTAGCATTGTCTTTATGAAATTATGTACGAGGGCTGTTCGGAAATTTTTTTGAGACATTGTATTTATTCTCCTTTCTAATGAACGTCTTTAGGTGAAAATTTGCATATACGTTTAACAAACACAGACAATAAATAAAAGCAAGAAATAAATCAAAACTATCTTATTTTTTTTTTCTTTTCTATGATGTATCAGTGAGTCGATGGTAGGGTTAATCGGAGCAGTCACGAAATCAGATAATGAAAGTCAGTTGTAAGTTCCATTTGACCTCTAGGGCTTTCATATTTCATATGTATATTTCTTGTGAGAATACCTTTCCTTGGACACCATTAATTTTGACCATTTGACCATGACCTTGATGTTTGACTCACTTTTGAAAACTTCAACCTTTTCCATATCTTTTCAGTGGTTGCTGCTAGGGCTTTCAGATTTCACGGTTATATTCTTCAAGACAAGACCTTACTTCGGGTACCAACATATCTGATTTGCATTTGAGAAAGTTTAACCTTCGTTATAAGCTGCCATACGGGGGCATCAGTGATTCACAAACACATCTTGTTTAGACTTCAAAGAACCCTGAATCATATTGAGTTGCATGAAATGAAAACTGTTGCACAAACAGATTTGAATTTCAAGCTTAATATCGAGTCATTTTTAATTAAATGACAATTTCTAGAGCTATCCTTCCTTTTTGAGGAGCGGATATCCTTAAATGTCTCAATAATTTCAGAACAACCCTCGTGCGTAACTGTTATTAATACTGCACTTAGCATTGAACCTGGAGATTAAAATTCAGAAATACTTTGTTAAAAAAGAAAAATATACATATGTATTTAAATTTATGAACAATTTGAAAAAAAAAAATTAAATCGATGGTTGGGCAGATCAATTTGAGTTGAAAATCTTTAGTTTACGCAGTATTCTGATATAGGATTTTGAAAGAAAAAATATAATGATAAAGAATAAAGTTAAATTTAATAAATGTGTTTATAACGTTAGGTTTGTATACTATACATTATTTACAATTTTTCGATGTCGTTAAAAAAGCAACCAACGATTGTAAAACAGTACGTACTCGGCATTCGAATTCTATAATATATAAGGAAGTGTGGTTAAAATCAGGTCAACTGCCTAAGGATCAGTTTCTCTCTCTCTCTCTCTCTCTCTCTCTCTCTCTCAATATATATCTTTGTTTCTCCTAAAAAAGGTGTCCGATCAACTTTTAAAAATATCGCAGAGAACAAATTTGCTACCTCCAGTTCGGTGTATGCAGATTACGCAGTGTATCACAGTCCAGTGAGATTAACTGATGGCGAGCGAAGAGCAATACGTCCATACTGTGCCGCAACAAAGCAACAAAGTCAACCATGGATGAGAATAGATCTAAACAATATCTATCAGATTGATCATGTACTGGTTTTCCACGGTAGGATATTTAATAACATATTTAAGATTCATCGTAATTTGAAACAGTTAATATAATAGAAATTAAAATCCCAGAGAAATACACATACCATGCAATCTTATTTTAGGATCAGTTTTAATATGTATTTTCTACCCATTTTGTATTCTTGTCAGCCACTTTGCTGTACATGTATCGACATGTTTGCTGAAATAAGTAATGTCTGAAGGTCTTGATCAAGGTATCTCGAATCTACAAAGCTTTGATTTTATTTAAGTCACTCTATTAATAGAAATTGGCATCAATTTAAATTGGGTTTGTTGTCAGCAACACGTAATTATGTTTAGATAACACAACTGCCTATTACGCTAAAACTGAACCAACATAATCAGATTGTAATATTTAAAAGCATATCACATATTCCTTTCATTTACAAAGAAGTGACTTACTTAATATGGCACTGAGGTACGTACGCTGATAACAATCTGCTGAAGGACAGATGATACAAACAAAAAATAGATGCCCGGATTGGTATACCTTTTTTGACTTATTTTCGTTGCAAATGATGCGAATAATAAAGGGGGAGTTTCGATAAGGCCGCTCAGCGGCCCACTTCTTTTCATAAAAATAAATTTCAATTTCTTTTTTTCAAAACTAGTTTAGAATTCAAGATAAATATGTTAACTTTTGTTATTTTTATTTCAAAAGCTAATATGAGATGAATTCACACCGTAGCTGATACGTACTTAGATGTACCCTCAAATCCGTTAACATTAGGCTTATGGGAAAATGTAAGAGGGTGGCATTTATAAATCGATGTTTAGAATATGAAGTGCATGAGGGACACTCACCTAAATTTGTTCAGTAATTAGATATACTCTGCACACTAATTTCTTGAAATATAATGAGTGTCGCGTGTGCACTTCATATCAAAAAATTGAAAATTGCATAAAATTTGCATATCTAAAATTAGAACCTCCTGGTTTCTTGATCTGACTCTGTATTAAAATACCAAGCCAGAAGTAGCATATTTGTTTAAATCAAAGAAGATTCTCGATTATTTTAACAGTAGAAAACATTATCGTATCCTATCTTCATTTTGATACTCTTTTGTCGCCAACGTATAACGTTAACGTCACATTTTTAGCTCACCTCCTCGAAGTTGGGGGAGCTTTTGTAATTCCGTCGGCATCCGTGTTCCAGGTTAAAGTTTTTGAAGAAGATTTTTTTTCCAAATATATGTATGCCCTAATAGATATTAATCAGAGTCACCTGATCCAGCGTGTTTCCTTGTCACCAGTCAGGTTTCAGATGCTGGATTTTCAGCTAAAGAATGTCCAGGTAAATGTTTTGAAAGCAGGTTTAACTTTTCGGAGAGAGCAGCTGTAAGCACTTGTTGATCAGACTTGCTTCCTGATGCATCTTCGGATGTACAGTACTAGATTGCTTCAGATGCTGGATATGACCTACATTTCCTAAATGAGTGAGCAGGTTAAAGATTTTGAAGCGGGTATCGGTCTTCATAACTATAAGCCCTATCGTGACCAAACTTGCACTGATGATGCATCTTGGATTGCTCACTACCAGGCATGGTTCAGATGCTGGATCTTTCTTACATTTTACGACTGACTGAACAAATATGTATTTCCTTGTAAATAGAAATCCATGCTCCAACATGCTAGAGAAGTGCCCATATATTTCCGTGTGGTTGATATAGGGAACGTGGGTTGTTTTAAGTCTGGGTGTCTAGGCGCATATGTCTGCCTGATTAAGGATTAAACACATATCTTTGGCGTTTACACATGTATTTTGAACTGCGCTCTGGTATAGCAAATCATAAATAACGAATTCTAAAACTCTCTAAATCAATGTGAAGCAACTTAAGTATCTATGGAGAGTTTGGAAGCGAGAGGAAATTAGTCCTGGCTGGGATTCTCTCAGTTATGCTGAAAACATATAATTCTGATCTATGCGGGCAAATACTTCTAAGTTTCATAATCATTATATAATCATTTCATAATTATCAAATACATTGCAATATACTGAAGCCGGTAGGTGCTAGGTAAAAAATGTATTATCTGACGGTCGCCAGATAAGTTTTTAGCGCCTGCCATTGAAATATCTAGCGACCGCCAGATAAAATTGTAGTGTTTTTGCCAATCAAGTTGTAGCACCCAGTGATATACCTTAATGTTCTTGATTGACAGAGGTACACAGAGCAAGTATTTTTGAAGGCGGTGCTTAAAATCTCTGCCTCTAACGACATCAACAACTTAGTCAAATCTGGGAGTTTCAAGCCTTTTTAGCAAAGATCAAATCTACACTTTATACAAAAATTCACTTCATAAGGTCTTCACCTCATAACTTTAAATTTATTATTTTTTTATTAGATTATATGTCTACACCACAAGAAACTTATTTGTCGGCTTCTAGTTATTTATGTGGCGGTCGCCAGATAAGTTTCTGGTCGCCGCCAGTTATTTATGTTGCGGCCGCAAGAAAACTATTTGGCAGCCGCCAGATATATTTTTCTAGCGGCTGCCATATAATTATGTGGCGGCCGCCAGATAAAATATTTCTTACCTTTCACCTAAAATGTACCAGCTTACGTAGCAATATGATGCTTTTAAATAAACTAAAATTTATTTGTGTATGTATTTAAAGTTGCATTCATTGTTTAATCTTTTTATTTCAAAAGATTTTATTTAATTTCAATTTTATAATATAAAGGTATATTTTCATAAAACATGTAGTTGTATAACCTCATTGATGAAAATGTATCGCATATACCTGTATATGACGTTTTTACATTTACCTATCTCATGTCTACATATCTTTTATTTGCATTTTTCGTATGGGAAAATGTTAAATATTGATTATAAAGTTTATGTATAAACTGTCGATTAATTATGATGTTAAAAGTTTCTATATATGTTTACGTTTTATATGTTAAATTCATCCTCCTTTAAAGAAAAGTAACATTTAACACATTAGAAGAATATCGCACCTTAAAAAAACATTCGCATAAGAGAATTACCATTTTCCGTATAAAAAAAATGTTGAAATTGGTTAATTTATGTCTTTATTCATATTAATCCTATTTCATTTACGATTTTGATGGTTAAAAAAATCCATTTTCCCTCTATAAAAATGTCTACTCCAAAAATATACGAAAGGGAGTATACTCGAATTTTCAATTATCACGTGACCGGAAAATGCGTAACATAAATTATTGTCATATTTTTAGGAAGATAAGGAGTCTTCCTACAAAATATCAAAATTTCATAAAATTTCGTGAGGGGCCGAAAAACGGCCTTATCTAAACTCCCCCTTTCTAAATTGTTAAGAATTTTGAACTTTCATTGATGTTCAAAATTCTATCTTT
Source organism: Saccostrea echinata (assembly GCF_033153115.1). Lineage (NCBI taxonomy): Eukaryota > Metazoa > Mollusca > Bivalvia > Ostreida > Ostreidae > Saccostrea > Saccostrea echinata. The sequence continues at coordinate 10,058,255 of NW_026889752.1, read as the reverse complement.
CTGCAGTCATCCTTATTAATCTATACAAGATTTCGTCACTTCAAATCCCATAATTGTTAAACTTCGAATGAAAGATTAAAATCTGTGCGGTAAAATTATTCATTCTAATTATATGAACATGACTCAATTTGCCATTTGCAAGATTTTTGATAAAAAAGTTTGTTTGTATTATCTGCCCTTAAAGCTGAACAGGACTCGTAAATATGCACACGCCATATTAAATCTCCCGTCTATTGTATCAACACTGGGGTGTATAAACCTTCAAACTCGTTACATCTGATTGCATTTACCTTGCTGCGAGTAGTATATGTATGTCTTACATTGTCTTTTTCTGTTTACGTTTTATTTCATTGAATTTGTGTTTATTATATTATTTTACATTGACCTGTGCAATTGATATCGAATATATTTGAAAACTTTTTTTGGCAGAAGCAAACAAAAGGCCTTTTTGTCGCACCCAAGTTTAACACAATGACAATGAAGGAGATATCCTTCACGTGTAGGTCCTCGAAGCAAAATGCAATGAACTCTGTACAAAGCCGAGGCTTATATAGCAGCTTGAGATCGACAGTCCTAAGAAATCTAAAATGGCGGAAAGGATAAATGTCTTCTCTTTATGTTCAGCTTTAACTAAAAAATAAAATACTAAGCATGCTGCTTTTTTTTATACAACGGAACTAAATTATTTTATTTACCTAAGGATACTGATACGAAACTGAAGTAAGTATATACAATGTACATGTACTTTAAATTAAATAAATTAACCAGAAATTATTTTTTTACGTTTTCAGTCATGCAGCTCCAGTTTTTTGTAAAATGCTGTATCATGTCCTCCTTGAAAAGGATAAAACATATACCAAAAGGAACAAAAAGGAATTCTCTTATATGATGTTTGATAAGATATACAAGACATAAATACATCGTCGTAAAAGCTGTATTCTATTCTTAATTCTTGAAAAGTAAGTTAAATAGCAACTGTAATGACACAAGGCCAGCAAAACTGTCATTTTTTTTTTTTACAATTTGATTTGTGACGAGCAGTTCTCAAGAATAGCCGAATATCTTTACTGTTTACTTGATAGGGTGTGATACGTGAACGACAGATGACTGAGATATGTTCAGTTACATTAGTTCTTCTAAGTAGGTTTAGCTTGATATTGATCTACTAACACATATTTTGCATTATAATTCTTTTTCCATATATAAACTTGCATCTTGCACTCTTTTGTTACTACGTTCCTGTAACCCGAAATTCGTTGAGTTGCGGGAATTATGGCCAATGTTCTTTTCTTCAACGACCGTTCACGGCAGTTCAGTTGGTAGAGCGCTCGCTCCGTGATGGGGAGGTCGTGAGTTCGAATCTCGGCTGCGACTGACCCAAGTCGATAAAAAATGGATAGCAACTGTTCCTTCACCATGCGCTCGGCACTTTGAAGTGAAAGTTGCGGGTCCTTCGGGTGAGACCTAAAAAACCGAGGCCCCGTGTCACGGCGTGCGTTGGCACGATAAAGATCCCTCACTGCTCAATGGCCCTGAGTGCCGAGTAAAGGTCAAAATTTGAAGACCTTCACCGGTATATGGTGACGTCTCTATATGAGTGAAAAATTCTCGAATGGGACGTAAAACAACATACAATCAATCAATCCTTTCCTCAACGTGGAAGAAAGCACATTTTTATTCCAATACTGTAAATTAATTTTTTATAGGATGGTCTTGGGGTGAATCATGTGATACATATGAGGTCAGAGTAGGAGCAACAGCAACGTGGAACGAGATGACGTCATGTGGAGAAGGGTCACAGCTACAAAATGAAACCATCGTCTGCATAGACTGTCTTCTTGGGCGTTATATCCAACTGCAACTGAAATCAAAAAATAATCAATGCCTGATTGTCTTATGTGAAATAGAAGTCTTTGCAGCAGTTGTGTAAAGAACAAGTTTTGATTCAAGGGTAATTGCTGCTAAACGCTCTTCAAAATTATGTAATTTTAAATGTTTTCGATATGGTAAATGTCATTCGTTGAGAGGTCTGTTGATAATTGCTGTAGGGTATCACTTGTAGCCATTCCTTGACTGAGCTTGCTTGCTCATACGAGAATAGTTTGATATAAATTATGGCTTTTACAATGATATAATTGTTAATTGTCATTAGTTGTTATTGCATTACTGACAGTCTAGTGCCTAGCGGCGTGTATGAAATATAAATAATTAGACTTGTAGAATAGACGTGTTAGCTTAGTGATATTTTTTCATTACTTTCAAGCTTCATATTGTTACTCCAGTGTTTAACTGTTGCCATACAGAATTTCTGACGTATCTTAATTACTTAAGTACTTTGTGTAAAGGCTCACCTTAGATGGCATAATACGGATGCGATTTACAAATAAAAAGTCTTATGGCCCATTTCGTTTTGATGTGCCATCAATTTGCTAGATTTTTCTTATAAAGGTATATCTTATATGTAATGTACATTTAGAGCCTGTAATTGTATTTTTGTATTTACGCATATATACATATTTTTGTAGGAATTATGTAATGGTTTCTTAACTAGTATGGTTTTATTTGCCATTATGTTGTGTACTGGGATAGCGTCACGTGGTCAATTTAATAATCCAGGAATACTTTTGATATTTGCACGCTGAACACAATTAAAATAAAGCACGTTTGGTTTTAAGAATCACCACCAATCCATGGATCCTAATTGCCTTTTTGTTAAAGCATCATATGAAGATTATTTCTTATGCAATAGTCTATTTTGTTAAATCTTGTTGCTGAATTATTCTTATGATATTCTGATTTTCTCGTTCGATAGGTACTTTTTTCGAGTCACTTTTTGGGGGTCAGACATGATCATATTTTACTTTACTTACATGTACAGATTCAATTCTTTTATGTCAATTGTTTATATTCATAAAGTAGTTTTAATAAATGGCATAACTCATCTCCATATACATTGTATATGTTTCAGTCAATTTGAAGAAATTAAAACTGGATTTGGTGAGCCCGCCTAACATCAGAATGCATAACAGTTATGTATTATATTTATTACCTTACTAATGTTGTGATCATTCATATTGACTGTTTATCTTTTAAATATGAAATGAACTGTTAATACCATTCCTTATTAGTCCCCTACTGAACCGGAGGGACTGAAGGTTTTCTCCTCGTCTGCCTGTCCCTGCGTTTGTCAATAAGTCTATTTTGATAAGTTACAGTTCAAGTCTACATTTTGTTCTGTTTCGATGATTTTATTTTTGAATTTAAAAGACAAATAGTTTACATCTGGGACCAGTATTGCATATGACATATTTTTAGAATGATTGTTTTATTTTGTTTGATATATATTAATTTAATTTCTGATTATAAAACAATCACGATTTGTTGAATTGTAAAGAAATTTCCGCCGTGACTACATACACAACAAAGTTTTAAAACAAACGAGTAAGTAACTTAATATGCAACGCAGTGACTGTACTGTCGTAACACGAGTAAAAAATAGAAAAAAGATTATGGATTAAAAATAAAGAATATTGCTTTGAATATTTATTTAAATGTAATATTTATTTCCAAAGACATAAGATAAAATTGTCTTTGCACTTTCTCGCCAACAGTACGATACGAATAAATTAGCTTTATTCATAATATTCAATTGCAATAACTAAAAACTGATAAATAACAAAACAACAAATATCACTTTCTTAAGGATCATCCTAGTATATCTCTTTTCGACCACCTCAATTTCGGATTACTTCATGTACTACTTATGTGCCACTTCATTTTAAGTAACATATATCTCTAAAATGCATCAACAAACCTGTATCTGAAAAAGCATGTCTTTCTGTTCTTTCCTTAATCTGTTATGTCTGTAATCATTTTGTCGACCACAAATTACATGTTGCTTATACATTCTAGATACTTTAACTGTTAAGTCTGATTAGTAGATATATTATTGGCCACCGCATACAAGTACATGCTTGTTCTTAGAAAAAAGAAAAAAAATGTCATATTGTATTGATAAACTTTGATTAGATGTGACCTATTATGTAAAGAATACTGGTTCTTGATTTATTTACCTGCAAAGCAAATAACATTGAGAAAAGATTTTTAAAAATTCAATTTCCATTTCTATGATGTTTTGCGTGCCGTTTTATAGCAACAATCCCAGAATCGATCCCAATGTAAATTATTCCTCTACATGATAAAACTATGTTGGCTAGAAACTCATAAAAACGTATTAAAAGTGTTTACACACTTTAATTTTTATTTACTCATTATGGATATGAGATCCCCAAGAGATTGTATATATAGATATTCTAATTCCTAGAAATATTTGCAAAATTTGAAAAAGAAATTAAAAAAAAAAAATGATTGGAAACTCCTAAACCCTAACTAACGAGAAAAAAAATGCAGAGTGGGAGTCTCATGTTTCAGTTATCACCCGGAAAACTCTGTACTTCACAAGGGGATATGTATTTCCTTATATATTATATTCTGTAGAATCATACAACCGTACAAGACTCATAAAATGGAAATCGAGAAACGATATTGCGTAAATTTTAATTTTTGTGAAAGTGCAGATTGATCATCTCGTTGCTATTTAGAATTAAAAAGGATGGCATTGTGAAATTGTTTGCACAGTCTTTATTATTGCTAAAACAAATATTTTTTCTTTCACTTTTCATAATAAATCAGCCTTATTTTTGCATTCTCCCCAAATGTATTCTTTAATATTACACTGAAATTAAATAAAAAAAAAAAAAAACCTAAACCTAAACAAAATATTGCATTTTTCGAGAATAAAATATACAATGAAATACAAGAAGCTATGATGTCAATATAGGATATTCAATGTTTTGTAATTGGATATGGAAGTTATTTTAAGAGTGGGACAGGAGTTTTTGATATTTTCACGAGTGCGAAGCACGAGTGAAAATATTTTTTTAAAAAAATCCTGTCTCATGAGTGAAATAAATTCCAAATCCAATTACAAAACATTGAATTTTCTGTTTATTATATTTTTCATTGATTTTCCTTTTGCCTCTGTTTTTTCTTACCGCAGTGTCATAGGCTGTGACGTCATGGCTGAGCAGTTGAGACGTCATAGCATTGAAAACATTATATCATGGATTTTAGCAACATATGTGGGAAGAAAATGGCAGTTTTTAGTCTATATCAAGATGGTTTAGTTACTATCTCTATGTTATTACAGGCCAGAAATTATATTACATGTACCTTATATTGATATCCTTTCACACTGTGAGAGAATATCATTTCGGTATACTTTTATATACTGTAAGAGAATATCACTTTTATTTAATAAATAAATCACAGTACTTCACTGTTTAAAATGTAATAAATGTTTACTCATGCATTTTCATCCGATTATGGGTATCCTATGACCTTCATAACATTACATCTTATTGATATCTTGAATTTTGAACAGAGATAATTATACGGTTTTCTATGTTTAGAAAAACAGGTTTCATATCGTTTGTTAAAGTTTAAGAAATTATTTTTATGCACCCGTATCGAAGATTCGGGGGTATATAATTTTTGCCCCATCCGTCCGTCTGTCTGTCTGTTTGTCTGCAAAAACTTTAACATTGCTTATAACTTTTGATTGGTTGGCTTTCATATTTCACATGTGTCTTATTGTGACAAGACCTTTCTTTAGGTACCATCATATTTGACTTTTTGACCTCGGAGTTTAACCCAGATTTACAAAATTTTACCAAACGTTAACCTTGGCCATAACTTTTGAATGGTTGGTGTGAGGGCTTTCGTACTTCACATATGTAATCCTTGTGATAATTCCTTCCTTTGGATACCAACAACTTTGACCCGTTGACCTTGACCTAGGAGTTTGACCTACTTTTGAAAAACTTTAACCTTTGCTATAACTTTTGCACAGTTGAATCCAGGGCTTTCATATATCACATCTGTAATCTTTGTGACAAGACGTAACTTTGGATACCAACAACATTGACCCTTTGACCTTGGAGTTTGACTTACTTTTGAAAATCTTCAACCTTAGCCATATCTTTTGAATGTTTGGTACTAGGGCTTTCAAATATGACATTTGAATTTCTTGTAAGAAAGCCTCTCCTTGGGCACCATTAATTATGACCATTTGACCTTGACCTTGACGTTTGACTTTCGTTTGAAAAAACTTTAATCTTTCCATATCTTTTCACTGATTGCTGCTAGGGCTTTAATATTTCACAGGTAAAATCCATTTGGACAAGACCTTCAGTTGGGTACCAACATATTTGATTTGCATTTGAGAAAGTTTAACCTTCGCTATAAGTTGCCATACGGGGGCATCAGTGTTTAACAAACACATCTTGTTTTCTTAAAGAATGCATTGATCAACAAATCAGCCCGGTATCTTAAGAAAGGTCTTGTCACAAGGATTACATATGTGAAATATGGAAGCCCTAGCACCAACCGTCAAAAGTTATGGCCAAGGTTAAAATTTTTCAAAAGTAGGTCAAACTCCTAGGTCAAGGTTAAAAGGTCAAAGTTGTTGGTATCCAAATGAAGGTCTTGTCACAAGGATTACACATGTGAAGTATGAAAGCCCTAGCACCAATTGTTCAAAAGTTATGGCCAATGTTAAAGTTTGGTAAAATTTTGCAAAACTGAGTCAAACTCCAAGGTCAAGGTCAAAAGGTCAAATATGGTGGTACTCAAAGAAAGGTCTTGTCACAAGGAATACACACAGGAAATATGAAAGCCATAGCTCCAACCAATCAAAAATTATGGGCAAGGTTAATATTTTTGCGGACATGCAGACAAACAAACAGACGGACGGACAGGGCAAAAACTATATACCCCCGAATCTTCTATACGGGGGCATAAAAAAGACTTCTTATTTTGATGAGATAACTACATATGTAATATGTTATAATGAGATAGTAACTCGTGAACAAGATAGCTGATTAATTATCATAAAAAGATGACTAACTCGTTGAAACATTTTAACAAGATAACAAACTCGTTGTGACGAGACTACTAACTCCTGGAGAAAGAGATCAAAAAAATATTATTATATGATACTAACTCGTTATAAAATCAAGATAGGAAATTCATTTTATTGGGGTAACTAAATAATTATTTAAGGAATAAATTTAATAGCTACTCCAGTTATACTGTACGGTATAACCTTGGTTGGGACAGTTTCCGCTTTATAAACCGCGAAGTGGTTCATAACAAGCGTAAACTGTTCCAACCAAGGTTATACCAGTATAACTTGGGTAGCTGTTAAATTCATTTCTTATAATTTATATTTCCATCATTATAAGACAATAAGGCAATTTTCCTTAAAATGCCTTCAAATTAAGCATATTTTAAAAGCAACTTCAAGCGAAATAATTCGTTTTTGGCGTAAGTCATTGTGACGTAGGAAACATATGTTATACGGTATAAACTAAATCTTTTATTTATCAAATGACGTGTTACAACCAGAATTAAATTATTACGAGATAACTAACTCTCGATTTTATTATTAACTAGCATAGTTATGACGGAATATTTACATGTAATAACTAAAAAATCATTTTGATATAACGAGCTTAATGAAAAAGAAAGAGAAATATACTGAAATCTCCCAGTTGGTTCCATACGCAAGAGACGCTCTAAGTACGAACAATTTCTAAAAGGAAGCAAGCTACTGACAAACAAGTTGAAGTTGATGAAATAAGAATATCAACAGCCTTGTTTAAATTCATCATTTCGCAAGTTCTATGGTCCATACAATGACCTTGTCAGCAAATGCAATCTATCTTTGAATTGAATGCCATTCATAGTAATTTTTTATTGATTATATCCTTTATATAACTATGATCCCCTGTTATGGCACCTCTATTCTACTGGGTGGTCATGATTTGAAAAAAATTAAATCTACATTACCTGAGGATGCTTTTATATTATTATGACCAAACATGGCTTTGTTGTTCTTGTGAAGAATTTAAAAGATGTCCCCTTTGTCCTCATATGTGAAACTTTGATCGCCCATCGTGGCCCTACCCTATCCCCGGGGTCATGATTTGAATAAACTTCAATCTACACTACCTGAGGATGCTTCCACATAAATATGACTAGTCATGACTTTGCTGTTCTTGAGAAGAAGATTTTTCTTATGTATTCCTATGTAAAACTTTGATCACCCATTTTGGCCACACCCTACCCCAGGAGTCATGATTTGAACAAACTTGAATCTACACTACCTGAGGATGCTTTCACATAAGTTTTATATTTTCAAGCACAGTGGTTCTTGAGAAGAAGATTTTTAAATGATGCCATTAATTTTTCACGAAATCATAATAATATCCCCCTGCAAGAAGGCATGTCCCTTCTTCCGAACAAACTTCAATTCACTTTACCCAAGGATACTTTTGGCTAGTTTGGTTGAAATTGGCCCAGTGGTTCTTGAGAAAAAGATGAAAATGTGAAGAGTTTACAATGACAACAACGACAATGACAACGACGACAGACAACGGACAAATTTCGATCAGAAAAGCTCACTTGAACCTTCGCTCAGGTTAACTAAAAATCCTTAGCATGCAAAACTTCAAATTGGTTCCCGCTAGAAAAAGGATGATCAATGTTGATTTTGAGGTCACAACGTCAAAAGTCAAAGGTTAAAGAAAAATAACCCAGAAAAGATTTTTTTTTTACTTTTCAGCCAGTGATCTTGAACTTGCAGGAATGATCTTTATTCAATATCAGGACACACCCTCGGATCATAAGCATGCTCTGTTTCAAGTAAAGCTACAAGTGAATCTCCATTACAAAGTTGGAGTTCAAACATTTGATATTTTTCTTCAGTGACCTTGAACTTGCCAAAACCAACATGGGTCAAGGTCATGACTTACCCACGGGTCAAAAGCATTCTCTCTACAATGTATTAGCCTATAGTAATTTTCAAATACAAAGTGAAAGGACAGACCAGAATTTTATACTTTTCTGTAAGTGACCTTGAACTTGCGCGCCAAAATGGGTTTGGGTTCAGGTCGGCTTTACTTTAGGTCAAAAGCAATCTTTTTACCCAATATAAGCTTCCATTAATTCTCCATTACATAGTTTTTCTGCCAGTGAATACGTACTTGCCGGAATGACCTTGGGTCAAGGTCGACAAACACTCTTGGATCATCAGCAAATTTTATTCTATGTATGAGCTTCCAGAGATTCGCCGTTACAAAATCACTTATCGCCCAGACAAAACTTACAAAATTTTTCAGCAAATGACCTTGAACTAACCAAAATGAGCTTGGGTCAAGGTCTTAACACACTTAGGTCAACAAGGTTATTACTGTACTAAGTATGAGCAACCAATGATTCTCCGTTACAAGGTTTTGGACCGGACAACAACTTTTATACATTTTTTTTTGGAAGTGACCTTGAACATGCTGACATGACCTTCTTGTGTCAGGGCATGACACCTTCTTGGGTCATAAACAATCTCTGTACAAAGTATGAGCTTCCAGTGGTCTTCAAGTTATAGCAAGAAGATTGCATGGATGGAAGGACACACAGTAAAGGGATTTCTGTATAACACCCCCCCCCCCCCCCCACCGGCCCAAATTTTGTTTATGTGGGATATTTGGATATTTGTTATAATTTTAATAGCATAGGAAGATTCAACAAAAAAGGAGAGTAGCCAGTCGGACTGCGCAAATTCAGTTTTACAGCAAAAATGTAATATAAATATTTTTAAAAACTTTCATGAATACATGTTTGTGTTAAATATTACTTTCCTTGCCTTGTTGCTAAGGAACATTTTCTGTTGCCATGGGAGATGGAAAATTTTTTAAAATAGCCATTAGTTTACACAGAAGAATATTGTATATTTTAGTCTTTTAAAATTTGTTTTTGGTACTCAATGATTACAATTTATACATTTTTTATTGACTTTGTAATTCGGCATACTCGTGCCCATAATGACTTTGTCAGGAACTGATTAACCTCAGCCTTCGGCTTCGGTCAACCAATACCTCACCAGGTCTGCGTTGTCAAAAGTAGACCTCATCAAAAGTCAATAATTTTTTTTGAACGAGATTACTGCATTTTTTAAAAACTTGTCAGAAATAAGACTATCCAGTTTTCGATGCAAATATTGGTTATGATGTAAAATTTTCAAGAATTTGCAAGAAATTTTAAGACTCTCGAGTCTCAATAAGCCACTAGCATGAAAAGTAACTCATTATTTTACCATTTGAAAGTGAAAAAAATATCACAGTCATAAATCAAGTAAGTAATTTTTCATTCCCATAAGTAGAATGTTTTTGCCTCGTAAACATCCTTTAAAGACACAGATTTTTGTTGAGGAATTGCTACATACTGATTCTTTATAGAATATATTTGTTGCTCTGTGGACAAGTTCTGTTGCTATGGATGAATTAATTCAAAAATACTTTTCAAAAACCAGTTTGACAATGTCAATTCTGACATAAGCAATTCAACTATAATAATCAGATAATCTTTTAAAAACTTATGAATATGAATATGTGCTAAAAATAACTTTCAATGCTTCGTTGCTAAGGAAAGTTTGCTGTTGCTATGGAGATAGCTTATTGTAAAATAGTCTTTAGTATACAAGGAAGAATACTGTATATTTTACTATATTAACATTTATTTTTGGTACTCAATGATTACAATTTATACGATTTTTCTTCCAATGCTTTACAATTATCCTTTTTTTAATTAATCAAACCATGAATAAATATTTATTGGATCTGTTCATTGAGAAACGAATCTAAAAAAGAACAAATAGCAAACTTTATGAAGGCTGAAGGTTTTTAATGATTTTACCATTTCATGTATCTAAAGCAATAAAAAGAAATCAGGTGTTTTATAGCGATCGCAGGTAGCGATGGCTGGTGTTTACACAATGTAGGCATACACATAAGACTGCGAATGCGTCGACTCACGATCATATATTTAATTCATTGTAAATATATTTCGTACAAATTAAAATTACATACAATACTATTCTATCTTCTTATAAATGTACAGCTGTAATATACAACAAATCCATATAAATTTTCTTCCTGTGGTATTTTGATAATTTTATGCCACAAAAGATGTGAGTGTAAACTTAGCATGGACTGCAACATTCTTTTATGCATGCAGATGATGCAATTCAGAAAAAAAAATTGAAGGATATACCCACTTTATGATTTATTTATTCTACATAAAAGCCCAACACGTTTAAAATCAGCTTTTCGCAAATTCTACGGTCGTTAAAGACCTTGTTTATAATACAACCTATCGTTAGGTCAAATTTTGTCTGACATGCTTCATACCATTTGTTCATTAATGGTTTTTATACTAAAATTGACTACGAAGTACTCTGTCTACCATATTAATACATAGGGTTTCTGACGGGATTCAATGGTCGACTGTGGATGTTATCTCCTCCTAGGCACCTGATCCCTCCTCTGGTGTTTCCATTGGTCCTTGATTTTTGTTCACGATTCGTTTTGTTTACCTGACTTATGAGATTGATCATTGTCCGTTACCTTCATCTTTTAAGTAAACCAATGATGTTCAAAATAATTTTAGAGCATTGTTTTGACACATACCCCGACATATGAGCAAGCCAAAATTTTTTTTATGAAAACACCCCTAAATCTAGTTTTGTACTACAATGTACACCTTCCACGGACGTCACAGACCATGACGCTTGAAATATGAGTATTGCGAGATTCAAATTTTATACCTTAAAAAAGTGCATTAAATAGCTCTAATTTATTATTTTTCATTGTATTTTCCATTATAACTAATCAGAAGGAATGAATTCATGGCAAAAATTAAGAACTTTTTTTTCATGATATAAACTCTATTAAATCTACTAGCAATTTGTTTGTCAAAATAAATCCCAAAGCTCTTTGCATTTTTACCTACTACATATGTACATGTATTCTTCAAACGTACTGTATCCATAAAATGAACAAGTGCTACAACATTTAAACTGGCTCTATAAACAGATTGATCAAAACGCATTTTTATGAGTTTAAAATATTGCATTTTTTGCACACATGTATTTCAAAGGGATTCTTTTGGGATGCTCAACAAGGCCGTGGAAGTGAGTGCGTTAATTGGATGCAATCGCTTTTCGAAAATATCTCAATTTTGAAATGAAATAATTCATTTATATAAAGGAATGCTACTAGAGTTTGTTTATTTAATATGTAAAAAAATCACTTCTAGAATGTGCCAGAATGTACTAGAACGGAACTCATTTCTGACGTTATCTGGCTCAGAGTAGTGGTATGTCTCCCAGACCTTCCCTGTACCTCCCTTTCCAGAAACCTGGCGACAAGCCTGCTTAAGTAGCAGTCACTATATATAGCAGTGTAACTTTTCCCTCATTTTTGTGAAAACAAGATTCTTACCGTTTCCTCTGTAAAAAATAGATCTTCTTTTCTGTTGAGAACAATGTGTTCAAAACGAGATTCCTCCAATAAAAACACAGAATTAGCTACACTGGAAAAAAAAACAATTAATGCACATTTCAGCTGCTCTCTTTGAAAATTAACAGAAAGACAAGATTGATGGTTGTCGCATTCCTTTAAACATGCTTTTAATCCAAACTTTTCATAAGTCTTAAATCTAAACTTAAACCTCTGTTTTTCAGTCCATTTTGTCCCTATTTGATTTTCTTAATTTTCACATTGTGCAACAACACATACCACATGAAACAAAAGAAAAAAATAACACTTTTAAAAATCATCAGCAAAATTATAAAATTTTCACAATATTTTGACCTTCTCGTATTCAAAATTATACTTTCATTTGACTTTCAAGATTTCTATGCAACACATTCTGGAAACGTACTAAATATTCTGTTTTAATTATGAGAATGGATTTTTTTTTTTGTTTGCGGAAAATCCTAAATGGAAACTTCTCTTAAGTGAAATCATTGGTTTTGTTTTGAAGAAAGGTTGAAATGAAACGTATTGAAATTAAATTAAAAAAAATTTATGTTCATCAGCACAACTTGGTCAAATTACATTTAATAGCAAATTCAAAGTAGTGATTCGTGTGTTAGCAAGTTTACACTCTTATGCAATCAATCTGGTTCAATTCGCACATAGGTTTCCAAGGGATATTTAGATGAAACGTAGCAAATATGTCGATACTTTATAAAATATTGAAAAACAGAAAAACTTAGCATTAAATACTCTTCGATCATCTTAATGTAAAACTTTTATCACCTTTGATGTCTTCCTGAAATTTTATGAAGTCAAATACATGTATATATTCCGTAGACACAAGTAAAATGAAATTGCATTAACCGAATTATTGAGGGGTCTTGTAAAGATACAGGAATATCTTGTCTTTTTAATTGATTGATTATTTTTAATTCGACTGACTTACAAATTCCACAAGAGTCTGATAAGTGCAGAAAATATCCGTTATAAGGTTATCATTATAAAATTATAGTTGTTTTGCATAATCCTATTATTTTATTATAATTCAATATTGCCTTCAGTGTATTTGAGTTGTCGACAACTCCGCTATTTGCTAATTTCGATAAAATATTCCGAACACTATCATCGTCTGAGCCTGCTTGGCATTAATTGATATTGTTATATAAGACAGTCACGCATTTTTGTATGTGTATCATTATAAAACACACATCTCGAATTTTCGAATTATTGAGAATATCGAATTATTAAATTTTCAGATAAGAATGCCTAAGTTTTTTTTAATTGATTAAAGAAATTAAATCAAACATAAACTCTCTCACAATCTAACAAAATATTCTTTTTTTTCCCAATTGATACAAGGTTGTGTAAAAATGTAGCAATCAAGTAAACTTTACGGATTTTGTCGAAACCCAGAGCAGATGCTATTTTTCCGTATATAAGAAATCAAAGGCATATTAAGAACATGTTTATTCCGAGGTTACATTGATTTATGATGAGAAAACTTTATAAAATCAAAGGCCCGAAGGCCTGAACGGCGCATCACGTTGAAGGTAGAACACTCAATTTTTTTTCTCAGAAAAATTCAACATACATGTTGAGGGAATGAAAAAAATCAGGAATGAAGAAAAATAATAAAATATTGTTTCCTTGATGTTAAAAAAGTTTTGCGTCATGGCATTTTTAACCAGTCGGTCGGGAGACGGTAATGAAACATTTCTTTAAAGATAGTCCAATATATAAATTATAATTCATTGATATTTAAATTAATTTATAATTGATTTCAATTAATTTTTTTTAATTTTTTTTTAATCTTTATTCTTAAATTTTTATCATAGTAGGAAGATGAAATAATGAATGAGAATTAATTTTAGAAATAATTGATTATTGAGTAATTCTATATAATTTCATATCTGAATTTTTTTTTAGTTTCTTACCTTATGTGCACTTTTTAAAAATATCAATGCTTTGTCTTAGACTAGTTTTCTCAAGCAAAATGGCATAATATCATGAATATGCAAACCATAGTGATACATGAAATACGGGACTGAAAAAATACAATCGGGCGTGATACATGTATACGGTATGCTACGAAACCCATCAATTGCGGCTGATTTCCTCCGATACTTTCGATAAAATAAAAATTGACCATAAAACCTTAGCGGTAAGGATTGAACTCAAAAAGCCTAAAGTTTATAAGGTACATGTATTAGTAATCCTTTAAATTGAAATCCACAGTTTCCAGTTTTTTATCAGTCATTTAATGATATTCAACAGACATTTCACCAAAACCCGATCATTTCTTTGTTTCGTGTCACCCTTCCTCGTGGAATTTTTTCCACGGTGGCGCTTGTTGCAAAAATTTATTCAGTTGGACATCTTGCTATTCGTTTCACGGAGTGAAAAAATAATAATATTCCTTCTATTTCTATAAAAACAACAATCTCGCTCCTGTTGTTAGTGATGCTTTATCAAATAAAATTAATGAACATTTTTCTCAGATATTCGTACAAGCAATGTCGCCTTACAAGGCCTAATAATTTATAGCACGAGCTGTTGTGATGCAAATAGATCTTACTAACGCACACGTTTGTTTGTTGTTATTTTCGCTCTTTCTCGGTTTTTGTTTGTTTTTCTTTTCTTTCCTTAATTTAACTTTTTTGCTTTCAAAGTATAAACAACATATAAATGTGAGATTTTATGTTATTTGATATTCAAAAATAGACAATGAATATCACCAACTTGTCAATATACATTTGCACTATTTTCACTAGCGTATTTAGAATCAATATTGTGGAGTCCTTTGACGCCGTAGTAATTCAAAGAAAGAGTGGGGGTCGTCAGCAATGAGGCTACATCGCTGATAAGCGATGCGCCTCAAAAAGTGTTAGACAATTGTTTCATTGTTATATTAAAATTCATGCACCAGAACATGTAAGTTTGAATTGTTTTTGGGTACATGTAAGTGAGTGTTTTTTTCTAAAGCTAGCTAGGCCGTTACCTTAAGGGGCGAAAAAATATCTAAATGTTGTTGTTTATGTACTCTTTGTTGTGAACCCAATATTCCTTTCTGACATGAGGTAATTCATATATATAAAGATGCACACGTACAAGAGGGTAATCTCGCATGTGCAAGTTTACTGTGTTTTAGTGCGTAAATGTGTTTTTTCTTACCTTGAATATTTATAATGCTTTTGATGGGGATTTCATTCTTTCCAGCTTTTAAGTAACATTTGTTTTGTAAATGAGGATTTGAGGATGGGAGGAATATATACAATTTCAGTTAGAACGAACAATTAGACAATCGCTTATACAAAGGGTAATCTAACATAATAAAGGAATAAGAGATAAAAAAAAATAATACTAATACTGACTTTTATAAATATCAATAGTTTAATCCCAATTTGGAATTAAATTGGTATTTAAAGACATGTATTTAACAAGCATTCGGAGAGTATTGCATTAGCAATACTAGTCCCCTACGGGCAAGTGTAATCTGGTTCCCGTTAAAAATTAAAAATGCCATAATTCCGTCAAAAATAAATTAAGCGGAACGAAATGCAAACTTATTTAAAACGCATCAACGTAAAGGCACATACCTAAAATCAGCCCAATATCTGCAAGCGTTTAGAAGAAAATTGCGGAAAACTCTTAAAATTGAAAAGGTCGTAATTCTGTCTAGAATCATTGAAGCGGAACGAAATGCAAATTTGATTTGTAACTTATCAAGATACACTCACATACCAAATATCAGCTCAATATCTGCAAGCGTTTAGAAAAAAAGTGCGGAAAACCAAGTGGGACAAACTGACAGACAGATAGAGGGACAGAGAGACAAACGGACAGATAGACAGACAGACGGAAAGACAGACGGACGGACAGACTCAGAGGAAACCTATAGTCCCCTCCGGTTTCACAGGTAGGGGACTAATAAATGTGTTCGACGCTAAAAGAAAATACATACATTCTTATGACTGGTCAGGCTATATAGAGGAAGAAAAAGCGATGAAACCTCAAAGAAACATGGTAGAATTTCAGGGAGAAAACACATTTTATGATGATGAGGAAATTGTGTATTTACCAATTCATGTATGCTGAAACATTTTAATTACCCAAATTGTTCCATAAATAACGCAGACTTGGACTGTCTTACATATTTTTGACATTTTGCTGCATAATCAAATTATGGTAATATTTTACTTACATTGCTTACACCTTAACGTGCTCTCTCTGTAAGCACCATGGAATTTACAATAGGGCTTGGAAACGACGTCTCCAATTTTGCTGAAAGCACCACAGGAATATATTCGTTATTACTTTTAATATGAAGCATCCAAGGTTGGAAAATTGTCATTTTTCCACATATGCTGAGACCAATCTATTTTTTAGGTGCTTATGCTATAAATAGAAATAGGAAGTTTCTTTAAATAATGTACATTCGAGCTTGACATGTTTAATTAAACAATACATTTCTAAATTATTCAGTAATGGCATCTAAAACTTTGCAAAAATTTGATTGTTTTAACATTATACATAAAACACATCTATTTATAAATACATGTTACATGTACTAATGTAAAAAGGTAAAGATAACGAACAGTGATCGATCTCATAAAAACTTCAGACAATGCAAATCTATGAACAGGGCATAAACACGGACCCTTGGAAATTCCAGAGATGCGATCACGTGCCTAGGAGAAGTAAGCATCCCCCGTTGACCGGTAACACCCGCCGTTGATCCTTTGTATTGATCAAGTATACGGAACATTTGAAAGTCAAATTTAGTATACAAACAGATGTCTAACAAATGGTATGAAACAATATACGACCCAGTGATAGGTTATATTTACTAATAAGGTGATTATAACAAATGTAGAACTTACGAAATGCTGACTAAAAACAAAAGTTGTGAAATCTCTGCTACATTAACTTATGGGTGAGTAACCTGCCTCGGTTTTAAAATTGATAATACTCAGAGAGCATGCTCTAGTGTAGCGAATAAGTTGGGAGACATAAACACCATATGCAGGTGATAGTGGAATATTACTACTAAATAATGAAAGTTGACGATGGATAAGCTGAAGTCATCTCGTTTGTCACACAATTTAGTTGTTAGTTTGCCTTTTTCGTCTATAGTCAGTAAAACATCCAAATATGAAGCAGATGTGACAGTTTCCGTGGTGTCGTTTATTTCAAGATCACTGGGATAAATCGAGTCAACGTATTATGAAAATTGCTTTTGTTAACTGATAAAACGTTGTCGATATACCTGAAGCTCGAGTAGAAGGCCAATTGGAGGTTTTTGAATAGAAATATAAAAACAGGTCGGCTAAAATATAGGAGCAAAATAAGTGCCCACAGAATTCCATCAGTTTGTTGGAAGACATGGTCTCCAAAGACTACATTAATGTTGTCAATGTGGAACTCCAGCATCTTTTAAATATCAATATTTGAGTACTTGTGTGTAGAATCAGAGTGATTTTAACAAAGTAATTTTGTTGATGACCAGTCACTCAGTATTGGGTCCCTAACTGACTGTGTAACTAATAATATATTCCTATGCAACACTTTGATCGCCCATTGTGGGCCATCCTAGTCCAGGGGATCGACACTACCTTAGGATGCTTCCATATAAATACTGTATGACCAATTAAAGCTTTGCTTTTATTGTGAAGAAGATAATAAAATATTTTTTCCATTATCTTATGTAAAATTTCCCTTGCCCATTGTGGCCATACCATAGTCCCGGGGATCATGATTCGAACGAAACTTGAATCTCTACTACCTGAGGATGCTTACATAAAAATATGACTAACATGGGCCTGTCGTTCTTGAGAAGGATTTAAAAAAAATCCCTATATATTCCTATGTATATATCGCCCATTGTGACCCCACCCTAGCCCGGGGATCATGATTTGAACAAACATGAATCTAAATTATATAATAAAGCTTTCATATAAGACTCTTTTTTGTGGCACAATGGTTCTTGAGAAGAAGATTTTTAAAAGACGCTTCTTAATTTCCATTAATTCTGTATTATCTTTATTTGAAAGGGGCCTTCATTTAAAAACCCTGAATTCTGTTCACCCAAGGATGCTTTGTCGCTTTGAAGTTTGGTTAAAAGTATCCCAGTGATTCTTGAGAAGAAGTCAAAAATGTGAAAAGTTTAAAGAAGAAACACGACAGACCGACGTCTTAATTGCTTCGATCAGAAAAGCTCACTTGAGCCTTTGGCTAAGATGAGCCTACAAGATTTAGCCATTTTTATACCGATTTTTGATTCTTTGCCTATCAAATATTTGAAAAGAAGTTAACGCATACAATGTTCAGTTTTCAATACAAATGTTCTCATCAATGGACACAATAAACGAATGCTAATACCAATTTGAATTTCGAGTGGCTATTTTCATGAAGAGTATATATTCCGAGAATTCTTTTTTTTTTTACACAAGTCCCCAAGTATTTTTTCTCCGAGAAAAATTAAGCTTTAACATGAGCGAAAAAAGTATATAAATTCAGCTAGAATAATTGATGTAGCATTATGAACATCGAATTAAAGGAAATCTCGTTTCATTTTGCTAAAGTCAGTTATTCGCAAACTCTGTGGTCAATACTTGACCTTATTCGCAAACACAGCTAATTTTGCTGATATGTTTCCTACCACTTTATTAGATCATTATTTTTTATATTTATTTTGACCACGGATTATTCCATTAACCTGTTCAATGCAAATGACAGTGTGGCCGATAATCTGGGGATGCTTCCTTCATTAAGGCATTTGATCCAACTTTTTTTTTTGTTTCCATAAAAGGACTTGTTTTTGCCCTTATAACGTTTCATACATGTATTTACAGCATTCATGAGACTAACCACTGTTCGTTATCTTTACCTTTTCAATGCAACAAAGTCCATTCATATAAGTAAATTCTGGGTTTTATGTATATTTTCTGTAGATATTTTTTCCAGTAGACATTGGGTTCAATTTGGAAGTATTTTTGTTTATCAGTATTGAAGCGCTAAGATTTTCTTGGATCAATTATTCTTAAAAAAAATGTGCATTAGTAAGCGAAACAATAATATATGTACAATCAAATCACACTTCAAAGCTATCAACACAACGTATACCTATAAGAAACATATCTTTAAGAATGATTGATTATTGATGTGATTTTACTTTGAAAGTTTAGGAAGATTTAGCTTAATTTGTGTTCATTTATTCCAACTGAAGTAATTTCCACTAAGCTATAAAAGCAAACATTTAAAATTTTTTTTAGTCATGTAGCAAATGTAAAAGGTCATACGCCTTGCAATGGCTATTGAAACGGTAAAGTGCAGATAATTGGGAAAACAATTTTTAAAACTTGTGACAAACGTACATTCATATCATTTAAAATTCATCTATTGAGATATGAAGATCTACGAACTGTTTTGTATCTGGCCTATTGTAGCTAGAGTGAATGATTTTTCAAATCAATGTAAGTATATGTTTCGACATTAAACATCTGTGGCTATTAGATCTTTCAATTATATTATTAAAATCATATATGGGGAAAAAAAACCAGTTTGTGTAGCATGGCAATAAACACATCTTACGCCTAAATTTCAGAAAAAAAACAACATTTTACCAACATACACTGTTTTATTTTTCTATCGTAACAACAATTAAATTAATATATTTTTATGCCCAAAGGAAAATGTATAAGTTGCTCAATAAATCGTTCAAGTTGTTCCCACTAATAAAACTATATACACTGTACCTCTTATTTCTATTACAAAGCTGCTTGACAAAATAGATTACTTGTGTGCTATGGATTAAAAGGCAAAACAATGCTATTTTCGAAGTGCTTGAGTATTGACATCTCATTTCCATTTCAGATGGAAATCTGAAAATACAACCTCATATTCGTATTTTTCGCATTAAAAAAAAAATTGTTTTTGAAAAATGATAGTCATCAGTGGTATACAATCTTTTAACATTGAGCATGAAACGTATCAAAAGGGCATTCTAATCGGAATTAACTCAGTTGCAAAAAAATGTATTCATGTATGTAAAGCTAAATGTACAAGAAAGTAATTTTTAATATTTTTGGTAAACACATGGCATAATTTATTGTTAAAAAATGAAAGTCAATTTTCCTTTTCTTTGATCGTTTAATAAAAGAAAATATTCAAGAAAACAAATTATGCTGTTTGAAAAATAATGAAAAATATCCTGGAAGTTTATCACTGTTTACTCGGAATGCATTTTTTTTGGAAGAGAAACACGTAACTGTAATGGATATTATAAAAATAAGCATGAATGGACACTGAAATTCCCAAAGATTTCAATAACATTAAATAATTTCAATTACTGTCTCATTGCAATCTCATGCAGGACTTTGTGCAGTATGAATGTAGACATATTTCAAGATGTTTGATTCTTCGTACTCCGACCTTTACGTTATAATGCAGTTTTAATTTTATTAATTTTATTTCTTCTCCCAGCGACACAGGTGATAAAATTCAATGGCAAATAGAAAAAAAAAAACTACAAATATTAATCTAAATAAGAGTGGACATAGCTTGTTCCTTTAAAAAATGTGTGTGTGAAATTTAATAAGTAAAATGACAGTTTTTTTTACCCCCCCCCCCCAAAAAAAAAATGGTAATTTTTCCAAGATGTTCCCCCAATGGTAATATTGATTATCCCTACACATACAAAAATAATTCTTCTTACCAAAAGACATTTAACTATCAACTATCAGTAGAAACTAATAAAGTTTCTTTCAATTGTTCTGTCACCAGTGGCCAAAATTCGATTCTTCGTTCTTGCGCGAGCCTTCATCTAGTCCAATTTTTTTTTTATTGTATGTTTGAAATGGCTTTAAATGGAAATGATCTGTTTTGAGATTTTGCTCTTTTTTTTAATATAAGAAACGATTGCTATTCTTTGCTTAATCTTATACTGGTCCAGATAGTTCTATATATTTAACTAAGTATAGCACTCAAAAATTAAGAATTAAGAATACCAAGACAGCAAGTCTTTCTCTGTTAATTTGCATTGGTTGATTATTGTTTTAAATCCCATTCGAGATTTTATCATTCATCTAGAGACATTACAAGCCGTAGGTAAAGTACCACAAATTTTGTCCTATGCTTCGCCCCCTACTGGGATCGCAACGAGGGTTCTTTATCGTACTAAATGCCTACCGTGACAAGGAATCTCGATTTTTATCTTCCAAAAAAAAAAAAAAAAAAAAAAACAACCCGTGACTCTTACTTCTAATGAAACCAACATTCCGGCAGCTTAGTTGGTAGAGTACTAGTGCTCTCTCCATGACCGGAAGATAGTGTATTCAATCCCCGACTGTGACTGACCTAAGTCGATGATAAATGGAGATAACAAACAACATTCAGGCTCAAAAGTCCACTCCAACAATACAAATCCGGAGCAGAGCAAACATGGACCTCTAAAGGTGGGATCAGGTGCCCTGGAGGAGTGAGCATCCCCGCCGGCCGGTCACACCCGCCGTGTGCTCCTTACCATGATCGGGGAAAGAACGGGAAAATTCGGAAGAAAATTCATTGTGTAAATAATGACCTAGCAATTAGAATGAAAAACGTCAGTCAGCATTTGAATTAATGATAAAATGTGTTTGATGACAAGGACATTGTATCGAGCATAGAACTTGCTCAATGGCCCTGAATACCGAGTAAATGTCTAAATTTGAAGATATTCACCGATATATGGTGACGTCTCTGTATGAGTGAAAAATTCTCGAATGGGACTTAAAACAACACATAATCAATATAATCTTATGAAGGCGCTTGGCGAAGGAACATTCACTGTCTATGTTGAAAGTATAAGGTTTGACTTAGGACTCGTCCCGGGGTATCCCGATCAGGCAACAAGTATGAATGTCTTTATCAGAAAACTTGGATTTTTTTATTGTTGAAACAGGACCAAAGAAATATCGTGAAAAAATAATGTTTACAATCAGGTTCAATATCGTTGTTTAAGCAGAAAATAACAACCAATGGAAGACTTCTGACGTATGGATGTAATATTAATAGTTTTATGTGCTGCAAAAGTAACCCATGCCAATTAATTTAAGATATTTACGTAAAAATAAACCTCGAAACAGAAAATAGAATAATTTTAGCTTCCTTTTTGAGGACAATTGACAATTGAAACTTTTGGAAATATTTTAATTTGTGTCAACATTAATTCAATTTGGGGGCCGGTAATGCACGATGATTGCGTGGAGTTATTCACATAAGAAAAACCTCGAAACAGAAACTAATTGATACTGGAAAAGAAGGTTCAATGCAGACCTTGAAATTCATATTGAAATAAATCATTTTTTACCAACTGCAGTATAATAACGACATCATCATTTTTCATTCATTGTATACAGAGAAAAAGAAAGGGTGGGAAGCCTTTGTCAAGTGTTCGGGAAACCAACGCGCCCTTTCACTTTGTACACATTCAACACCTGATCAAGTCACATTAACTCTTGAATGTATATTTACACAGTACACACAGGAAGTGTTACGTCACAAATGAATCTGTAATAAGATGGAAAAGTCAACAAAAATTTAAGACCAGTTACATTTACATCAACATAATTATTATTAATTTTTTGTTCTTCAAGAAATACAACATTTTGCAAAGTCCGCTTGTAGAACACTTTGCAAAGTCCGCTTGTTTATTAAAATATTACAGTAGAAATATCTAATGGCAGTCTGTAGTTAAAGCTTAGAGGTATGACATGAACAAGTAAAGATGTGATTAAAAGAGAATGAAAAAACCAAGATTTTCAATATTTAAATAAAATATTTAGTTGATTTATCGACTTTTCGTCGATTCAAAGTAAGACACAGAAATATTTACAAAATATATTCTCAAAACTGATGAGAAACAAAATAAAGAATCTTTTTTACATTGATGAAAATAATGTTCTTCGAAGTTGCTACAAAGAAAATGGGCGTATTGGGCGTGTAATCTGCAGGAATCAAATGTACGAATCATTCATACAATGTAGTTTAAATGTCCTGGTCCTCCAGAGGATATGGTCGGCTGACCACAGCTGGGTAGACTAAACAGAGACTACGCAGATAGGAAACTGTTACATTACATTAGAATTACCTTGTAAAAATTGTAATGTTTAAGTCTACATATCTTAACAGCAACAATAACATATCTAACATATCACATAATTAATAAAGAGCTATCAAATGTTAGGGTATACATCTAATTAAAAGCAAATGTAATACAATTTTAGTAGTTCGGAATACAAGCAATTGCTTTTGATCTCGGTGCAACAGAATCAAAATTTAACTTTATTTAAAATTCTAAAAAAATAATCAGTAAATAAAATCAAGTTTACAAATGAGAAGACTTTTTGTTTGAAAAAATAATAAACAACCTCAAGTTCAAGTTCAATTTATTCACCCAAACCAAAATATTGGTACATGGGGTTCATTAACATATATACATTATATACAATCTGGTCAGAGGTACATATACAAAACAAAAAACATGACATATGATTGAAAAAGAAAATAGATAAATAAGAGAGGGGAAAATATATCAAGGAGGACAGACAGCATCATAATTTTTTAAAATAAACATACATAGTTTTTTCAGCATTTTTTTTCTTTTTTGGTTGACATTAATTCCATAAATTTAATAACATTAGGTCTGTGGGAATAATAATTGCCCAGGTAATTTTTTCTTACATTAGCTAAAGTTTTACATTCTAAGATATAATGAAATTCATCAGCAATTTGATTATTATTACAAAGTGTACAGATTCTATCACACAGTGGTATACCATACCATCTTCCAGTCTCTACTGGCAGATGATGATTTGCAGTTCGAAATTTTATAAATATTTTTCTAAATTTAGGAGATAACCTATCAATATAATGTTCAGATCCAAAGTTTTGTTTAAAGATTCTGTAAATCTGTCCTTTTGAAGAATTATTTACGTCACTAGACCACTTTTGAATAAATTGATCTTGTAATATTTGTTTTACAGTAGCAATTATCCATTTATAATTCATATTGACACCCTGTTCGTACCATACATTTGATAAACCACACATATTACATATTTTCTGTATACAGTCTATCCATGGGTTTGTTAAGTTTCCATCACAGTACAGTTTAAACATATGTTTGTATAAAACATTTACAATTTTATTTGGCGGGCCTGAAAAAAGCTTTGCCCAATATGATATCATTCTACAATATACCGTAATATACAGAGGAAAGCGACCTGTTTCACCAATAGTCTTTCGAATTTGATGAACGTAAATTTTTAAGTTTTTGTGATAGATCATTTCTGCATTTTTGTATGCATTTGTCCATTGTTTTTTTTTATATTCTTTACTCATTAAGACAAGATTAGTTTTATTCTCTGTTGAAGTGCGGATCGAACCAAACATATCAACTCCTCAACGTCATGGACAGGTAGTATACAGCCCTGTGCTATTATCGCTATTATCGCGGGTTTTGAAACTACAATGAAACACATTTACACAATGTGATTTTTATGGAAAAAGTTAAGTTTTATGGTCTCCTGTGGATAGAATTCGGTGCAATTTTTCAAAATTCATATTGCCGTTATCTTTAACATTTCAAAACAAAAGCACTAATAAAGGTATCTTTAATGAATATCGAAAGACATGCATAAGAATAAGGAAAAGCTGCAATGTTTCCTCACAAAGGAATGTGAATTTTTCGTCATTAATTAGAAATAAATAACCAGACTGTGAATTCTCTGAATGTGTCGGAAAATTGTACAAGTAAAATAAACATATAACAAGGAATGTATATTCCGTCTTGTTTTCAAATTTGAAAAATATATTTCTGGTAGATTCATTCTCATCGAGATCTCATTTACATCCATCACACCTATATGTAGAATAATACCTTAACCATTTAACACACATACATGTATATGTAGAATAATGTCTTATTCATCATTCAATATTAATTCAATCGATTTCCTAATCATGTTTTATTTTTCTTAATTTTTTATATTCATCTATCAATATTAGACTTCTCTCTCTCCCCCCCCCCTCTCTCTCTTTCTTGTTTTGGAAATATCAATAAATCTTAAGCTCTACCTAATCGTATAATACACTATCTGTCTTTTAATTTGTATCACATAATCAGTTCATTTTATCATTCAAATATGCAGCGAGATTCCACAGTTCTAATTCCTTACAGAAATTTTACTGACAAGAATTCCGTAAATTATTTTCACCAGGTAGTTAAAAAAAGATTACATCAAATTCTTTCATATTAACAGTCAATATTTATAAATGAAATTTATTTATTTGGTTTAGATATTTGATAGAAAATACATGCAAATATCACGATTATATTATTTTTAATAAATGATATCATCCTTTTGTAAAATAAGAGAAATTTTTAAATAAAACAGCGTATTTAATTTTTTCAAATTGTAGTTTAATACCGCTACGTTTGAATGCGTATTGGACCTGAATTAAAAAGCTATAGCAAATGAGCATTTCTGTTTGGTTTTGAAAAATTAAAAATTCTCTGATTTGCTACTTCCTTTCTAAAATTTCTATTTAAACATGTTAAAGGATATTAGTATTCATTAGAATCACCATGATTTCTAATGTACCGATACGGTTTTAGAGAATGAGGATTGAAAGAAAAAGTCCAACCCTAATAATTGTGCATAGACATATGTATTGAAAATTTTATGTTTTTTTAAAAATTCTTTTAGTCATTATTATAATATGTATTTTTTTTTAAACTCAACCCAATGTAATACTTTTGCAAATTATTTGACGCATTCAATGCTTTTTCTTTTCAGTGATAAAATTTAATAGTCTTTAGTTACCTCTTTTTCTGATCACTAACACTTAAGAAAATGAATTTGGCGTTTTGTCATTAGCTAGATATCTTAATTAATTTCAGATTTCACAACTACATGCAGTCATAAATAAAGCACCTTTGATGATACGACGATTTTCCTAGTACGAAAACTTGGGAAACCCAAGATCCCTTCCTTAAGTCCCATCCTTTTTACGTGCATTTTAAAAACAAATATTGAAATGAGTTATCTTGCAAATCATAAAAGAACGTCCGCCTTGATATTTTAAGATCTCATTCATATCTGAGAAACGTTTCTGTAAAGTTAATAGTTATCTCGAATTTGCACTTTATATAATGCACTTAAATTTACGAAAGAAGAATGTCCTGGTACACAATGAGTAATTTCTTTTGAAAACATCTTTATCACTTTGAAGGCAGCCAATAACAAAATCAGGTGTGTCCAACGAATTGATTTAATGTTTGTAATCCTAATCTATACATGTACCAGTAATCGATAAAAAGGTAAAAATCTTTAAAGCAAATAATTGTTTACACTGGTATTCTTTATTGTTCATATAAGGATCTGTGTTAAGAAAATTTTCATGCGAAATACATATCTACCAATTTTCGAGCGAACTAAAAATTACTAGGAACCATTAATTTTTGTTGCAAGTACATCTAACAGGTCTTGTGTAAGCATCCTCTGCGCTAATTATTTTTTTCTCAAATCAGAAATTTAAATGAATAATCAGAGGATAGATCGATTCCTTACAGGTTTTCAAAACGCACTATTCATATATAATTTCATGCCATACACTGTTCAAACATCCCCAGCTCATCTTTAATTTTCCCATTTTTTGACGATAGAAATTATATTCGTTATGTTTATTGATCATTATTGTTTATATTGAAGTACAATCCTAATTAAAATAAACAATTCTCTCACAGATAACGTAGTTAAGACGATATATCTCTAATGTTCCATCTATTACTCTGTCCATTGTACTTTGGAAGCATACGGAATATGAACATTTCTCAATTTCATTATGTCTTTTAAAATTTATAAGAAAGAAATGTTCCATGCTTCATGACAAAGTTGTTTTTGAAAACCAGTCATCCATGTAAATATTCAATATTCACATGGCAAAAGATTTGATTGTTGGGTCAAATCTTATTTAATGATCATTGTTCTGGGGACCAAGGAGAAGTTGGTCCCATGGAAATATTATTACAAATAAAAAAAAAATTGGCAAAGAACATGAACAGTGATCGATCTCATAAAAACTACAAACAATACAAATATAATCGTGATCAGGGCAAATACACGGACCTTTGGAAATTCCAGATGTCGTCCATTTTGCTGAAGACCAATTTTTCTTGTTTTGGTGATTTAGCAAGATCACAGAAAAAATAAATATGATCAAAGACGAACATGACTTACAAAATACAGATTACAAGGATTTAGCTGCCTACGATCTCACATTTCAACAATATAGCTTTGATCGCTAAAATCACGAATTTTTTAAAAGAAAATTATTGCATTGAAAGATTCATCAACAATAATGATATAAATGTAACCTTGTTAATAATTTCATTTGTATTGTGCTCAAAGCAACTGATGATACTTAAGAAATAATATATCATTTTTAGAGTTTCATTGGGATATGACATGAAGTTGGTCACGTGATCAAATCCTATAACGCCCGAAGGGCGTTATAGTAGATTTGATCACGTGCCACCTTAATGTCATATTCCAATGAAACTCTAAAGTGATATTTTATTTCTTATATTTTATACTTTTATTCGTATTACAAAGAAAAATATTTAGTCTTTGTTATTAAAACGCAACATAAAGTACTTACGACGTCATGTGACGTCACAGTCGGAGCTTTCCAAGTGGCTCGCGCAGTTTGCTTTCTATACTCAAGAAAGTCTGATCACTTGACCAACTACATGTCATTGAAAATTGAATATCAATTTAATTCGTATTGTCATATAAGGAAAGACATTTGCAAATGTAAATATATGTACTTACATCTGTTGGAGTTTTTAATTAATAAAAAATACAATTAAATTGTAACCTTGGAAGGGATATTTCTATTAACAAATCGTCTACCGTCTTAATTTATAGGTCCCCATAGCTCAATGCAAAATTCATAGACAAAAGCCCAATCATTTAGAAAGATTTGTATATGTACCTTCAAAGGATGAATTAACGTTTTCATAAGAATTCACATGCACAATGCCAAATGATTATTAAATTAAGGGCACAGAAAAAGTCCATCTTTTTATCTTTGAGAAATGATCCATACTTGAATATTCGCATTTTGTGAATTTCATGAAATATCCTTCAAAAAGTTATATTTTGTTTCTCCCTTGTCGCCGAATCAGAATGAGTAAACCTTTGCCATAGAGCTGAGACACTGTACATCTTTGATATTTTTTGTCAAACATTTTGTAAAATACCACCAAAAATATAAGAACTGACTGCAGCCTTTTCGTCTCATTTGCGTCATTACATGTAGCTTTTAATTCCATTGCTTAAGTAGGCACACCAATAAAGTTCGTATACACTATGTGTCACTCTCTAAAACTTATTTTCATCATTTTAGAGGAACATATACCGAAACATATCAACAAGTTTATAAATGAAATAGTTATCTACAATTCGACAGTTGGACCATCTATCTTGTAGCTCTAACCACATTCTTTTAATTTCTGATGGATTATAGTGATGTCCCGTGATTCCATATCTGAAGTTTTTTCCACAAGGTCCCTTATCGCGATATCCACAGCTAAAGCCCTTGTGCTCTTCAGCACGGACGCCAATGTATTCCCTACATAGGCCAGTAATGTAAATATCCTCGAATATAAAATACGGAACTTTTTGTGTTGCACCGTAAAGGTTTTGTAAAATATCACCACTAATAAGATAGGCAGTTCCGGCTAAATAATCTGGATAGTAGTCTTCTTTATATTGTGTCTTTGACACTCTCCATTTAGTTCTTAGAAATCTAAACGGAGTAGATCCCTGAACCTTACATCCGGTTATTGAATTTTCTCTAGGATGTTTCGTTAGTTCATCCAGAAGTCTGGGAAGGTTTAAGAATATGTCGTCATCTACCTTTAGCAGATAACGAACGCGATGACAGTGCATTGATGCCCAGTGCAACATAGCAATAGACTTCCTCGTGAGGTTTTCATATGCTTCGTCAATGTCCTCAAAGAGAATATCATTGTAAATTTGGTTTTCAGTTGATGCTACGTCCTGGAGAGCGGCTTCTTTGCTCTTTCCTAACAGAAATTTCACCAGAACAGGCTTTTTCAAATTTGATACATTTCCCCATGTATTTCTGATGGCATTTCGTTGTTCAAAATTGGACACAGCACTTGGAACAATAATCAATAAGAAAACATCTTTTTCATTGCATGTTATAGGTTTCGACGGGAATGACCTGATGATCCCTGAGTTCACATATGATTGAACTAATTTGTAGGAAGTTAATTGTATATCATTTTTTGATTCTCTAAATGGTCTGCACACAAAGAAGATAATTAAATATACTAGTATTATCCATTTGAATACCAATTTTAATTTCTTTATCTTTGCTCTATCAAACATCTGAAACGAAAGAGAACACATGGAGATAATCAGATTTCAATCAAAATTTAGGTAGGGTTTCTGGTCTGTTTACCTCTATTGCTATTAAGTTCTCAGAGAGTGGTTTTTGTTCTGTTTTACTTCTATTGCTATTTTAAAATAGAAGATCAAGTATTTTCGCGAAAAAAAAAAATTATGAGATATTTTTAAAAATTTTTTTGAAACTCATCTGTTCCATTGAAAATGGAGATTTAAAAGTGAGGATAGGGCTTGATTACCAAGACAATTTTTTATTGGTTAAAAAGATGCTGAACATTTAATCAAGGACGACGGACCTAATTCGAAATTTCACGCCACTGCGCCGAAAACCGCGCATATGCCTTGAATCAAATTGACTTAATTATTGTATTGCAAAAGATAAAAAAATATATACATTTTTAATTCTTTTAAAGATATTCAAACGTTTCCTCCCAATTCAAAAATATTGTATATATTTCAATTTGTTGATTAATTGAAAATCCCCCCCCCCCCAAAATGTGCCCTACACCTGAATTTGACCCCCCCCCCCCCAAAGAAAAAAAAATCTAAGCCGATGACACATTTATTTTTTGGCATAATTTGCTGGTAAATTGTCTTGATAACCTTTAATATGAATAAAAAAAAATAATTTTTAATTATCACTCTTATACCCTTCACTGGCAATTTCCCATTACTTCCTATAGTAACTATCGATTTCCATTACCAATTTTTGAAACGCTCCCCATTAAAAATCTACATCGATGACCATATAATTTTTTTTTATTGATTTTAACTCACCAAAAGTCACTTTACCTCATATTAAAATTTGAATAAAAAATCTATTGCATAAATGAATTAGGTCCGTCGTCGTTAAAAGATATTTTCTTGCTACAATTTCCATTGCATGAGTTAATAACGAGTTTCTAACTATAGTTTTTCCCTATAATTTGGCAGTAAGACTGTGCAATATAAAAGCTTTGAGATTAAGAGTTATAGCTATTTAAAAAAAATATATATTTAATGTCATATCTCGCTTATTGATCGTTAAGGGTTGAGTTATTCATTTGAAATTTTATTTATACCAAATTTTATTTGCGCCCATTTTTCTAAATGTTATTTCATTTTTTTAATCACTAGGTTTTTCAAATTCGTAGTTTTTGAATTCATGTTGCAAATGTTTCAGTTCAAGCCTTGCATTGTCCATTGCAACACAATATCACAATTTTCGATAATAACCTAATTCTATCAAGCAATCGAAATAAAAATGCGACAAAACAAATACATAATTATAATTATATTTAGATAACAAAGGGCGAAAAAAGAAAAAAAAATCATGAAAACTATATGAAAGGTGTCTACAAGTACTCATAAGACAGAATCTTTCATTTTATAGCTGCTTCTTTTGTTTCATTTTCAGTTCTGCATTCCATACCCCCCCTTTTTTTTTTACCTTTACCAACTGTTCGCAAGATAAAAGACAATGTCAAATGTTTTCAACAATTTTTTTTTTATATTTCATTGAATTTTTAAGGAAGGAAAAGGATTTAAACATAAAGGACATGGATGGCGGGCAATTGATCTCACTTCTGATTTTTCGAGTGATCCGGGTTGTCCTTGCTCTCAATTTTGTACATTTTATTGGATGTTGAAGTTGATCTCTGCTCTTAATCTTCAAATTTTCATGCAATTGTTTATTTTCGTGTCTGCAAAAGGAATCGATTTAGTGATGGGCTAGACTTAAATAAAGAAAAATAAATCAATCAAGTTTTCACAAAACGATTTGCAGACGCGTTATCTTATTTTTGGTCTTGTTGTCGTTTTTTTAACCTCCTTTAGATTATTCATAGTAGAGCAGTTTAAAAGGGAAATAATCTTATCAACCAGCATATTTCCAATCATTGAAAAATGTATTTTACACTGTTACACTAATATGTTATAGAGTAAAACAATCTTAAAAAACATTTGTGTCAAAATTAAATATACCAGGGTTGCCCTTAAATTCTGTAGACTGAGGTCAAATCTTTTACAATTTTTTTTTTATACTTTTTAACATTTTCTGAGTAGAAAAAGTGCATTTTTGGCTGATAAGTTACGACGTTTTAACATGATTACTTAAAAATAATTCGATTAATACAAATTGTAGTGTAATCATCCCTAACACTCGGGGCAATATTCATCTTCAAAAAAGTAATACCTTACCGGTTCAGGTTTTTGGGGGGGAAATCCATTAATGACAGGTATCAATTCTTTAATCATAAATGTTTTAGTTATAATTTTGAAATACCTTAACCAATATAATATGATTTAACTTTAAAATATATAAACAAAGTATTTACTTGTACATGTATTAAATAATAATCATTTAAATAAAAACCCATGTTACTATTGGTTTTTCGTCTGTTTTCTCTAATGGAGTTACACAGTGTCACTTGATCGATCTTGCCCGATTCTTTGGCCAGTCGTTCTCTCTTTTTTTAATTTTTCTCTTCTTCACTTAATTAAAAAACCGTTTCGGTCATTTTCATAAAACAAGGATAAAAACATTGTCATGTTTACCAAACATATATGACGTTTCTGTAGGAGTGAATTCAAGATCTGAACATTTGATCACATTCTAATGCGCCGCCTGTGTCAAAGCAGCCGCCATTTTTCAACAAGCCAGGTTTCAAACCGGTATATATAAAACGCTATAAAATTCATATTGATGAAAGCATACACATGAAAATATGAAGAAAGGTAGTTAAAAATACAATATAAAAATATATTATTTCTATTTCCGAAAGTCTGAGTAGTAACTACTTTTTCGAAAGATTTAAAATATTATTATATACCGAATTTTAATAGCAAATGGGTACTGCGCCGCCTTCAATGAAATATTTTATATCAGTCTGTGTAACTACTCAATGTTTGTTTCATAAATGTAGTTTGTTTCATAAATGTATCAGTTATTGTTTAATCTTTGCACAACGTTTCATTAATTGATGACATAATTTATGGTTATACTACAAAACCACGGAATTTTTAGACAACCCTCATACGTGTACATGTATGCATGAATTCCATTCAAGACACATAACCCAAATTTACTTATAAAACTAATGTCTTTTAATTGTACAGATTTAACTTTAAAATGGAATAAATGAATTAACCAAGAAGGTTCTAATGGGAAATCA
The DNA here is from genome assembly GCF_033153115.1 of Saccostrea echinata. Lineage (NCBI taxonomy): Eukaryota > Metazoa > Mollusca > Bivalvia > Ostreida > Ostreidae > Saccostrea > Saccostrea echinata. The sequence goes on along the minus strand of NW_026889752.1, from coordinate 10,025,189 downwards.
CCTGAAGAAGTGTTTGTAAAAACCGACCAAATTTCTCGCATTTGATACCATATGATAGAAAAGATCTTGATTCTTGATTTTGCAAACCTGGACAACAAATATTTTTATAATATCATCATATTATTAATATGTCCTCCAAAATTTAAAGACAATAAAAGTATTCAACATTTGTTTTAATCCCCTTCCCCAAAAAAGAGAGCTTCCCATGAAAAAAAAATCTCTCATCGATCCTTAATGAGACAACTCCACTTGAATTGCTTTTTGAATTTACAAATTAAGTTTTCACATTACCCCCAAAATAGGTCCGGGGAACAAGTTTTTATTGTTCCATTTTTAATTCCATCTAACATTCTTTCTGTTTCTGTTCTTATAAAGTCTTATTGAAACTCTCAAGTATAAATATTCATTAAGTTAAGTTATGCATTCAACATTTGAAATTTTAAAAATCGACACCGTTGCCATGAAAACAGATTAAATATGGAAATCTTAATCTCATTTTTCTCAGTAATTACACTACCTATTCTTTTGAAAATTCACAGTTATTCTCTGCATCAGGTAATGCTCATCTCTGCTAAAATGGAGTCTGTTGAACAAACTTTTTAACTTGTGGGGAACAGTGGTGTAATTTTGACCGTTTTTTTTTTTTTGGTACTTTAGGTTTGTTCAAGTAAGTCTCTGTTATACTACAACTTTAACTGGATAATTTTCCTTTAAAATGCCTTTTATTTTTCGAATAACGTTTTTATTTGTATCATTCGTTATAATGAAACGAACAGTATTCAATCTCGAAAGTCCAATGAAACGATACAAACACAAACTTCAAAATTTAGAGGTGGGATCAGGTGCCATGGAGGAGTGAGCATCCCCTGCCGACAGGTCACACCCGCAGTGTGCTCCTTGTCATGATTGGGAAACAAAATCCGGAAATATCCGTAGACAGTTCAGTGTATAAATAATGGCCTAACAATCAGTATGAATAATATGAAATGAATTCGTTCGATTTACAAGATATGTGTGTTGGGTAACTTCAACCAATCACCGGGTAATTTCGACCACTGCGCCAATATAAGTGAAATAATTTGCGGCATCTCTAATATAAGAAAAAAATATACATTCAAATTATTTTGTGTGAAACATAAAAGATCGAAGTAAATAGCTGACAAAAAGAGACTGGCATTTTCAAAATGTGACTAATTTGAAAACATCGAGTGCACGTATCGAGGCTGATTTACTTATTTGTCAAGGCATGCTGAAAATGTACATGCACGCACAGATATTTAAATCACATGTTAACCGAACAAATGATCATAAGTTTTCACTGTCGTAAAATTAGTTTCTAATGAATATTCATGTATATGAAATAATACTTCTACTAGTTTTTCCCTACGGTCATGAGTAATTTCTTGTAAAAACCGTATTGCTGCAAATTGTATTGCGAATTTTTTCATTTGGTCGAAGTTACCCACTGACGCCGAATCTATGCAAGGGTAACTTCGGCCGATATCTGTTCAGCATCTTAATTTGTAAAAACTAAATATGTATGAATTTCAGTTGCAAAAACAAATTTGATAAATCCGTCAAGTCAGGAATATCCATTGATTATATTTTTCTATACAGATATTGTCAAAGGTGATAATTTATCCAATTTGTAAAAACTAAATATGTATGAATTTCAGTTGCAAAAACAAATTTGATAAATCCGTCAAGTCAGGAATATCTATTGATTATTTTTCTATACAGATATTGTCAAAGGTGATAATTTATCCTAATGGTTATTTATACTTGTTAGTATTGGGGGGGAGGGAGGGGGGGATGGAGCTTTTTTGGATATCGTTATATTCGTGGCGACATATTCTAATCCTTGCAATTGCTAAGTTTCTTAAAATCTTTAGCAATCACAAAGTGATAAATGTTTTTTCTTAATTATTCTTTCTTTCGATTGTAATTTCGATCATAAAACTTGTGATAGTTTTCAGTCAATTTTAAATTCGAATAGATTAGGAGGAAGGGAGAAAACTAGAAACAAGTATTATAGAAATCCTTTAGACAGATTTAGTAATTCCGTCCAAATCACAAATATTTGTATGCCATGATATGGCGTGATATCTTTATGTCCCGTTGTCAGATTTTCTATGCATGATTTGTATGATTTTCTTAGTTAAATTACAACATAGAGCACTCCGGTATTCAGTGATATGGTGCGGTGTAAGATTTAATCTTTGTAGATTTTTTTAGATCGATCACAGTCCGTTATCTTTGCTTTTTTCATAGATAGCCAGGTATTTGTTCTGTAACTTAAGAAGCAAATCATTTATGCCTTCTGAAGATAACCTGCTATTCAAAGTTTTACTGTTGAAACAATTCAATGATGACATTTCAAAAATTACCATTAAAAATAAATAATGCTTTCAAAGAAAATCAGAGCTCTTTTTACGTAAGAATTGCGGATATTGGTAGATATTTCCTATTATAAAAGTAGATGTTGATTGTTTCAAACGCTGTAAAATTAAGCTATAAATATTCAATTAATTTGACAAATATTAACAAATAAATAATTAAAAAACCCGTTAGTTAATGCAATGATATTTATGAAATGAAAACTTACTTTAATTTTCGATGTATGAACTATTGATGTTGAATTAAAAAGGGAATATTTTTATCATTCTTCCTTAATATTTACACGTTAAATTAAATGATGATAATAATTCTTATTATTTTCCTGATTTATAATTTTCCTTAATGAATCTTGGAACAATTACAGAACAAAATAAGGAAATGCTGTTATTTTCCTGACAAAGGAATATAATTATTTTCCTTAATTATAATAAATTAACGGTAATATTCTCTTTGCTGTAATTGAATGCTATGGAGAGATTATTCAATGCTTAATGACAAATTCTGTTGGGTTTTCTGTCTATGCTATAATATTTTTTTTTACTCAGTGCAAGAAGGCCTATGAAAAAATAAAAAGAATATTTCAAATATCATCTATAAGACGACTAATATCACCCTGAAATTTTTCTTAATGTCCCTAAAATTTGTTCATTTCAATTAAATTATAAATTTAAGACAATGCTATGAAATTTTGATAGAGTATGTAGAAGACAATAAAATGTATCATGTGAAGTAGGTTTCATTTTTAGAAAGTTAAGCCCCGTGTTAACCACGCCTTGTATATTTATTTCCGCTCCATCGTTTACATTGTAAATAAAAAAAAAATACAAATATAATATATTCTTGTTAGCAAAATGTTGTAAAGATATTTGCATTGAAAATGCTTGTTTTTTGTTGGTAGTAAAAACCAAATATTGAAAAAAAAATATGTACACCACACAATTTCAATGTAAACATAACATATTTTGATATGAACAGTTGCTTCATTAAGATGTTAAAAAGAATTTGCTGATAGATTACATGTATGATTGGTAAAACTTACATTTGGAATTCAATAAAGAAAAAAAAAAAAACGATCGAGATTTTATTCAGTATAACTTCCCTGCTTTATTAAATGATTAATTTAATTTTTGGGATGACAATAGTTTAATATATATGGAAAAAAAAAAATAGAAATAGCTTTTTCTCCTCAATAATGTCGTCGAAGTGCAAATCTCTCATGATATTTTTATTTTTCATGAAGAAGGATTCTAGTAAGAAATAGCTTTTTTCATTATTATCAATGCTCAGAAAGTCTATGATGAAAAGGTATCATTTAATAAAAAACTGAAAAGTAGGATTCTATCGAAAAAATAACAAGAAAATAACATATACTGCTATTATTCCGAATTAAGTGTTATACTGAAAAAGGACGCTTCTACACTTAAGTTACCAGACTGATATGATTTTATACTAAAACATGTTATTTCCCAATGACGTTGATCTTGAAAGTATGACTGCAAATCAAATAAAAGAATGACTTCTAGGATTTTTCTTATCCTGAAGTTTTATAGGATGAAAAATGAATCAGAAAAATGAATGACTCTTAGCTATAGATAAGTATACAAATTTTTGGGATTTCTTTCTTTTTGGTTATTTTATTACGTGTATTATAATTAAATTAATCTAATCTTTTGGAAAATCAACACATGTCTCTTTTTAAGAATAAATAAATTGTCTTACCTCTTCCCTCTATTCAACTCAACATTAAAAGATTGGAAGAAATCCGGCTGTCCAAAGCAGAATAGGAAGTCTTTTTAGGTATTTTTTGAATACGTTCAGGTGTTTTGGGGGAAAAAACCCCCTCTATCCTGACTAATTCCTCGGTTATGAATGACTCTACGGCGTTCATTGGTCGAGTACATGGAAAACCCAAGATCCTTTTCTTTGCACCTTCCTCCATTTGTATGCAAAAGTTTAATGAGTTACCTGAGTTATCTGACTAACAACACACCAAAACTCCAGACGAGATATTCAATTAAAAGTACAGTGATATCTTAAAAATTAATGTTTCTTTAAAATCAAATAAACCCTTCAGTGTTGTTGTTACAATATTCTATACATAGCACATGGTTTGTCTGTCATCGTGTCTTTACAATGAAAAAAAAAGCCAGGTAACAATGGCGGAAATTATTTTTAAGATGAATCTTGTTTAAAATTAACATTCTTCTTTACTTTGAAAGCAGACATCAACAAAAATATTTTATACGGTGTGTTTATTCGGTAATAAATTTAAAAAAAGGAGAATAAAATCGGAGAGAAAAGTTACATCAAAACTTTTGTAAGAATGATTCTTATTAGCACTCATATATACCCTTTCATAAAAAGAGTTTTATTATATATACAAAATTTGTTCTCGCCTATCTTTGATGAATAATTGTATGTAAATTCAAAATTGGTGAATTCTATTTTTTATGCATACGTGTAAAAATAATCCTTATCATAAATTTCTTACGTGAAGTATAATTAAATGTGGTTTACTATAGTATCAAAGATTTTACTTTAGCAAATAAAAGTTTTATTATAGTAAGTAGTTGTGTTTTTCCTATGAATTTCAAAATGTAAATTTTTATTTTTTTCTAATTTTAACATGCAATTTTCTTGGATAAAAAAAAAAAATAAAATTTCACTTGCATATTCACACATCATTTCCAAAATTTATATCATTTGTATGCAATTTGAGAAATATAAAGGCCTTTAATCTTAAATATGTTATAGCACAAAATTTCATAGCATATTAAAGTGTCAATATATACTATAGTTTTACGTATTTGTATTTTGTGTATATAACTATAGTATATTTTTGCTGAGAACCGCCTTTCAATATCCCATCTTTGCATGATATTTTCAAGAATATGAAATTTCTTTTTATGCACTTTTAAAACAAATTTTGCTCATAATACAGTATATATACGTTACGTAGTTTGTAACCTTTAAGGTGACATCCAAACCTGTCACTTTTTTTCTAAAGTTAGAATTAATTGATTGTAAGATTGATTAAAATGAAAATTAATTTTATTGATGCTTGTGCTAAAAATAAAAAAACACAACACCTGTATATTTTCGACCTAAATATAAGCATTGATAATAATCTATTGACATGTGGTACGATTCAAATAATATTCTCATTAAACAAACTTATGCATCCTCTGAATGATTAACATATTTTATACTGTTGTTTGCAGTTAGGAATGAATTAAGAGCACCTATGCACTTCTGCCCGTAATATTAAAACAATTGAAAAGCAATTTCGGAGTTATGATTGAATGTATGTGTAAAATGGAGAATATTAACTACGAGCAAATGTACTAGCTATAGTGGATAAAAGAAAGATATCAGTGAATGAGGATAGATGTTGTTTTGCAAACTACCGATGGAAAAAAAAGATCTTAACCAAAGCAAACACGACCAAGCAGGAAACACGAGATCTCGATATCTTCAATATTTTAAATTTATTTCAGAATTCTTGAATATCTTGTTAAAATAAAATAGGTAAAGAAAACGAACAATGATCGATCTCAAAAAGCCTAAAAACAATACAAATATGTGTACAGAGCATAAAACACGGATTCTTAGAAATTCTAGAAGTGAGATCGTGTGCCTATAAACAAGGGGGTGTAAGCATCCCCTGTTGGTTACTCACACCCTCTTCGGGGCCTCTATTTATCAGGAAGATGGAGTAATCCTTAGTTAAATTTAGGATAAAAATAAATGACTGGCAATTGGTAAAATATGTGTCAATGGTTCTAAACAAAATCTCTTTTTTGACAAATGTATATGCATATTGATTACGTCTCCCTGAAAGAAAAGAGGTATTACATTTGTTTTATATAATTTGTATAATTAAATCTAGTCTTTTGGCAAATCAACACATGTCCCTTTTCAAAAATGCAATAAATTGTCTAACCTCTTCCCTCTTTTCAACTCAATATTGAAAAAATCGAAGAAACCCGGCTGTCCAAAGGCGGAAAGGAAGTCTTTTTAAGGTGTTTTTGAATAAGTTCAGGTGTTTTGAAAAAAAAAAACCACTCTATTCTGACTGATTTTTCGGTAATGAATAAAGCACCTTTATGACTCGACGGCGTTCATTAGTCGAGTACATGGGAAACCCAAGATCCTTTTCTTGCACGTACCTCCTTTTGTATGCGAAAGTTCAATGAGTTCCCGACAAACAGCACACAAAAACGTCAGACGAGATATTCAGTGAAAGGTACAGTCACACCTTAAAAATTATTTTTTTTTTAAATCAAAAAACCCCTTATAGTTGTAATTACAGTATTTCACACATAGCACAGGTTTGCCTGTCATTCATGTATCTATACAATGAAAAAGAGTCAGGTTACAATAACGGAAATCATTTTTAGATGGATTAAATTTAAAATAAACATTCTTCCTTATTTTGAAAGCAGACATTATCAAAAATATTTAATACGGTGTCTATCCGGTAATGAATACGAAAGAAAAATAAAAATCGGAGAGAAAAGTTATATTTAAAACTTATGTAAGCATAATTCTTATTGGCACTCATATATTCCCTTTCATTAAAAAAGAGTTTGTATTATACAAAATTTGTTCTTGTCTCACTTTGATGAATTATTGCATATCTATCTATTACAAATGGCGAATTCTATTTTTCATGCATACATGAAAAATTATCCCTATTATAAAATTCTTATGAGAAGTATAATTAAATGTAGTTTACTATAGTATCAAAGATTTTACTTTAGCCAAAAAAAGTTTTTATTATAGTAAATAATTTTGTTTTTTTTCCTATGAATTTCAGACTGTTAATTTTCATTTTTTCTAATTTTGACATGCAATTTTCTTATATTAAAGATAAAATATTACTTGCATATTTACACATCATATGCATTTCCAAAATTTACATCATTTGCATGCAATTTGAGAAATATAAAGGCTCTTAATCTCAAAAGTGTTATAGAATAAAATTTCAAAGCATATTAAGGTATCAAGTTTCGTATTTTGTGACGATAACTATAGTATATTTTTGCTAAGAACCGCCTTTCAGTATCCTATTTTCGCATACATGTGCATACGATTCTGTAAAATGGTCAATTTAATCTTTATTTAACTGGGAAACATGAAACAATCATGATATTCTCAAGAATTTGAAATTTCTTTTTATGCACCTTTAAAACAAATTTTGCTCATAATACAGTATATATATATAGGTTACGTAGTTTGTAACCCTTTAAGGTGACACCCAAACCTGTCACTTTTTTCTGAAGTTAGAAATAATTGATTGTAAGAAGGAATTAATTAAAATTAATTTTATTGATGCTTGTTGTGCTAAGAAAAAACACAACACCTGCATATTTTCGACTTATGTATAAAAATTGATAATAATCTACTGACATGTGGTATGGTGAATTAATATTCTCATTAAAACAAAACCATGCATCCCCTGAGTGATTAATACACATATTTTGTACCATTGTTTGCAGTTAGGAATAAATTATGAACGCTTATACACAACTGCCCGTAATATTAAAACAAATTAAAGGCAATTTCGGAGTTATGATTAAATGTATTTATTCTGCAACAGGCAACTGAAGGATGCGTTGCGCAGTAACGTGTAATAAGCATTTTTATGTGTAAAATGGAGAATATTAACTACGGGCAACTGTACTAGTGGATAAAAAACGATATCAATGACAGAGGTTAGATATTTGGTTTTGAATACTATCGATGAAGAAAAAAAAAAAAAATAAAAAAATGATCTTAATCAAATTAGACACGAACACGCAGGGAAATACGAACGAGACCTCAATATCTTCAACATTTTAAAAGAATTTTTGAATATCTTGTTAAAATAAAATATGTATAGATGACAGACACTGATCGATCTCAAAAAGCCTTAAAACAATACAAATATCTGTACAGATCATAAAAACGGACTCTTAGAAATTCCAGATGTGGGAGCGTAATACAAATAAGCTAGGAGATGGAAGCATCCCCTGTTGATCTTTCGACTAATTTAGGGTTCTTTTTACATTAAAGTTTGTCTTGCACTCCACTTTACTGATTATAGTCTCGCATATCATTTGACTGATATGGGTATATTTCCTAAAACAATCGACTCATTAGGGTTAGTCTCGTAGTCTTGTACACCACTTAACTGGTATGGGACAATTTTGCTCATTTAATTACAATATGTTATTGTAATAAAGATACATGTAATAATAAAAAGCATCATTATAGCAGTCGCTAACATCCACGTCATATGATCTTCATATTATGATATACTGTTTTGCCCTAAACATTACCTAAACACCTAAACATTACAAACACCATAAGGAATATTCGATTTTGACACGATGTCGACTTAATGTCGATAAATACTGTGATGATGACGATGTGAACGATGTAAACAAGATAGTACAATGTAATGTTGACTCAAAATCAACTCGATGCCATTCAACATTGCGATGTCGACGATGTGAACGATGTAGACAGAATAAGACGATGCAATATTGGTAGGATGCCATGTTGATGTCATTCAGCATTGCAATGTCAACAATGTGAACCACATAAGCAGGATATAACACATATGTCAATCAGTGTCAAAACTGTGATGTCAACGATGTAAACAGGATAATACAACTCAATGTTAAACCATGGAAACGATGTTAAAAGGATAAAACGGACCAATGTTGACACGATGTTGAATTGATGTCGTACTACATTGCGTTGTCGACGACAGAAACGATGTAAACAGGATACGTTCAATGCTTATGAATCAATTTTAGTGATGTCAGTAAACAATCGATAGCAAGTCACATGTCGAGTGGAGTATGACGGAAAATTTTGGTTCGGAACAAAATCCATAAAATAAGCTTGCTTGTTGATGCATTTTAGCTCTTTACGACTTGATTGTCATGTACGCCCCTCTATTTATAATTATATGCAGACGAAAAAAAAATAATCAAAACGCATAATAATAGAAATCTCACATTACGCAAAAACCCAGTTTAATTATAAGGTCCCTTTTTAATAATCCTTTCCTAGTTTTGGTAAAAAGATATATGAAAGTAGTGTAATTCTGTTGCTTGTGAGCACAAAATTCCAAACACATGTTTAGTGATCACTTAACCCGGCGTCAGTTTGTCTAGCTGTGTGTCTGTCTATCTGTCTGTCACACCTTATATCCCGAGAACTGTAAGTAGTATAGGTTTTATACAGTATTCTGCACATATATTAGTGGTATTATGGCTTTTTTAAAATACAGTTGTAACCGATCTTGTAGCCCTTGAACTTGACCTTTGACATACTTTTCAAAATAGTTCATAATGCTGATATACAACATATTTTTCACATTTAAGAGGCACGTATTATGCAATTTAGCATGTGCACTGTTTGTCATAAACATTATGAAAGATACCAGCGTAACAGTCTACTTGACCTTTGACCTTCTTTGAAAAAAAAATACTCAAGACAGTTAAATCTAACATATCCTTTAAAGTTTGAGAGGAAGGGTTTTGATTATAAGCATTTATATCACATGTTAATGAGCTAATGACACAGTATTTTGAAACTGTGTGATATACAGATACAACACAAACAGAAATTAAATACTATGAAATTACATCGGGATCGGTTTTCCAAAATGAATCGTTGTAGACTTGCATTAAAGACAGATGGAAATCTCTGTTGGAGGATTGTCGGAATGATGGAAATGATACAGAATTATTTCAATGATATCATTATCATTCTCAAATTTAGCTTTGGGGGTATGGGAGTCATATTTCTAATTGATTGTCAGATTCTATCGCAGTCCTATTAGAGTGTATTCGTGGATTTTTTTGGCAAATACATATTGCTAGTAGCTGATAATTAGCTGATCACTCTTTGATTTATTTACCTCATTCTTACCGTGACACGGGACCCCATTTTTAAGGTCTCATCTGAAAGACCCGTGATTTTTTACTTCTAATGCCGGGCGCTTAGCTAAAGAATAGCCAATACCTATGTTACGTCTTAGGTTTGCTTCGGCAGGGCGAACAAAAATCAAACCCCGGGCCTTAAGATTCCGAAACGAACGCCCTACTAGGTTACCGTGACCGGTTCTTGCCATCCTTAGAGTAAATCAAGAACAACAATTATATCACCAGATTTTTTTTTCATCGCCAGTAACAAGAATTAAGTCATACATATATTTGGCTGCTTCATTCCAGAATACAGGAACGACCACTTTCAATCACATGAAATGCACTCAACAATTAGTGGTATCATTTTTGTTGTTAACAGCTATCAAAACCAATTAAAGTATGGTCAAAATTTCCCAGGGGTTTGAATAAGCTGTGTAAGCCATCAATGATGATATTTGAAAGGGAACAGATGGCTCTTTTTGTACAGTCAGCCTGACGGAGTCCAAGGCATAATGGAAATATTGACGTTTTGTTTCTTCTTTTTGATATGTGGGACATTTTATTACGCCCTCAATTTCATTAAAATGAAGCAAGTTCGCTAAACTGTAGAAAGCAAATAAAAAAAGTTTGTGTGATTTTTGAGTAAGGAACAAGTGTCATGGGATCCTGAATAAAAACTAAAATTTGTGTCTGGGGGCCGCAAAATTTCTACATGGCGACCGATTTTTAGCCGGCTTATTGTCAGAGAGCTATAGTCAGCCTGTTCAAGCAGGATGTTGACCCCACGGCCGCTAAATTAAAGTTACATGTAAAATTATAGTACTTACTCTCAACCGCTTTTGAGGTTATACAAATGCTAAATAAAGCAACAAAAATAAAACGCAGTTTTATCTATACAAATAAACATCAGCAGTAATGACTTTGAAAACTTCAGTCCTATTTCAAATACCATAGTTCATTCGCGTAAGGTTTTTCTGATGGTCAATGTTGTCGTAGCCTAGTTCTCTACAAAGACGAAGAAAAGCAGGAGAGGGGACTAGGTTGATCTGTTTGTTTGCCGGTGCCAAATTAACTCTGACCCTGATAAATTCGGACCAATGGTATTGGTCCCCAAAATAAATTTGGTTTATCATTTCTATTGATATTTTAAATATTTTTTTTTTATAAGATTTAAAAAAAATTGTTTTCAAATAAGATGTCATCGAGACCTTACATGTAGCTGCAAAACTGTAGCGTTATGTTATTTTTTTTGTTTTTATTTTAGTCTGCTATGGTCTAGCTGTAGAACTGTAGCGTTATGGTTTGAAATTTTAGTCTTTGAACATAACGCTACAGATCCCGTAATGCAAATATGGTGCAATTTACGGCGCAAGATTATCTGCGCACGTTGGAGATTTTTCGCCACTTTCCGGCATTTTTCAATCAACTACATTTCATTCTCTAATTCTAGACATATTCTACATATATAACCAATCTGTATATTTTATCTTCTTACCGTTTCTAGTCGTCTCTACAGACCAATAAACTCTCTTGTTGTGAATTTTATGCCATCCGACAACAAATTCACAACAAGCGAATTTATTGGTCTGTAGACGACTAGAAAGGGTAAGGAGGTGGAAAAAAATATACAAATTGGTTAAAGAATATGTCTAGAATTAGGGAATGAAAGGTCGCTGATTGACCAATGCTGTAAAGTGGCGAAATACATTCCCAAAGTGCGCAGAAAATCTTGCACAGTAAATTGCACCATATTTGCATTACGGGATCTGTATCGTTATGGTCAAAGACTAATATATAAAACCATAACGCTACAGTTCTGCAGCTACGAAGCCCTTAATATTTTAATTATAGTATCATTATTATTCTTTTGAATTGTTTGTGTTACATATTCTTCCAGTGTCTGAACTTCTTGTTATTGATCTGTTATTACAAATGAATGTACATGTATGTTTTTTAAAAAAAGTTTACTCTGAAAATGAGCCTGGCTCTCTGTACTCCTGAGTACTTTGATTAATTATTTTGTGGCCACAAGGTATGTTTTCTTTCTAGAATTTTATCTATCCGTCTCCAGAGAAAAGATATCTGGCTACCTACTAATGCATGTTTAGAAAGTCTACACTGTCAGACATTTTTTTGTTTGTTTTGCCGCCAATTTTTATATAGGCGAAAAAATATCTAGTGACTATAAGACAATTTTAGATGGGACTATAACGTAGCAATTTTATTGGTTAATACGTGGCACGTGACCGTCGCCTATACTCCTGTGTCCGGCAGGAATGAATTTATTTATATATGACGATATGAAAAACGCCTTACCAAATCGATATAAGAAATCAGTAATTATTGTGATTATGCTTATCATATTGTGGTCCTTGAGAAACTGAATTACTTTAGATTTATTAATGGGTGTCTACGGAAAAATATAGGGTTGATCAATCTTATACAATGCTCGGCTTCGACTTGTCGTCTATGAGATGATCAACCGATATACGAGGGTCATTCAAAAAGTTCGTAGACTTTTGTCATAACAATTTTATTTAACGTCATATTATAACCAAATTTGATAAACATATTTTAACAATAAATCCAAGTAATTTGAATAAAAAAATCATGATAAATATCCAAAGTGTATAAAATTTTAAACTGCGAAAATATGGTTACGAAGCACGTCAAAATTTAGTAAGAACGATAGTATTGTTCTCCCGCCTACCTCCAAGTCAATTTTCAAAAGTGAACACATTTGAATGTTTTTTTTTTTTATATCCATATAGATATTTATATGAATTTTCATAAAACATTACTTCTTTGGGAAAACAAAGAGAGATAACTCTATAATATTAGTAAAACTTGTGTTTTTCACTATAGAATTCAACGGAAAACGGAAAATATTTTAAAAACATCTCTATCCCCCCCCCCCCCCCCCGTGAAACAAAAATTCCTTGTGATTTCACAAATCCGTACCAAAGCTCTTTGTGTTTCATTGGGGGAACATACATGTATGTTTACAGACAAAAAACAACAAAAATGCTTATTTTTCACCAATTTCAAAGGGGTTTGCAGCTAAAACATTTTATTTTATTAATAATATACGTTTAATTTTATATGAGTATAACATAAGAAAAGATTTAAGGAACATTTATTCATATCCAAGAATATTTTAAAATGTGGTGATGCTTTAGAGTCCTATTTCAATAAGAAATATCGTCTACTCCCCTTATTCAAAGAGCTGGAATTAGGGATAATTAACTATTTACCACTGGTATTAAAATTATCAGTCAATTAACATTGAATTGTTCTTTGCATTCAACAAAGAATTTACGGCGTAATTGCCATTAGTATTGAATTAAATGGGTGTAAAATGTAGGCGGGAATCGAGAGTTAGCGTGCGTAGTTCTTCTCTAACAATACACTTAATTATGTCTATGGTTATATCTCTAACAAATGGCACTTAAACATAATAAAATTAAAACGTTCAAATATACTTTAATTTAAATATGCCAAATACTAAATTGTAATTAAATAGATTGCTTCCTTAGAGAGTGTCAGCTGCAGAAGACTAGAAGTCCTCTTGAAAATAGCGAAAAAGGCGACGTTAAAGGACGTCACTGAACAGCGAGTAGAGATATAATTTTGTTTCGCACTCGAAAAACGAAAAACCTCTAAACAAATTTGAAACTATTGGAGAAAGCAGGAAGAATATCAGAAGTGAGTCGTGCATTTTATATTAATGGTAAAGACAGTGTTTGAGTGGTAGAGACTTTGAATCGGACCATGCACAGTTTGTGAGGAAACAGCTTTTATTTAAAAATCTGTTCAAAAGGCTTGGTTACGTCAAGGGAAGTGATATACGGCTTCATTGCTGTGGAACTTATAAAATAAAGTTATTCAGTTAAGAAATGTTAGAAAACACATTGCTAGCAAACTATCTGTCAAATATTATGGAGACCTTTTTAATGGGTTAATAAGAAGATACATGTACATACCGTGTGGGAAATGACGAGGGAAAGTAATTGTGAGTAACTTTCAAGACGTTGTTTTTGACGTTACAATGTAGTTAAGAGCGCTCCATGGTGACAAACTATGTTGAATTTAAAATAAAAATTGCTTATCTTTTATTTTTTGACAGCCAGCTGATAATTATATTCTAAACATTTTTGATAAATAAATGGATATCGACAAAAAAACCCTATTGTTTCATTCTAGCACTTTGTCAGTTCACTCATTTTCAAACAGTTTGTTGATACGGATGATATTTTCCAAACATGGATCTTGGGATAACAAACTTGGAGAAAGATACGGCACCCTAAATTAAATTTTCAGAACCAGAACGGAAAAGGATGAAATCTGCAGGCGCTGTGAAGTACAATAGGGTGCTTACCTGACGGTGGAGCAAGGAAATAACTGCAACAATACATCTGTTTACGTTAAACGCATGGATCAATTGTAGTGTTTAAATTTCTTTGAAATTTAATTGCAAAATGATTCTGTAATTAAATTTATTAACGCATGAACGCAAATATAAACATTTTTAAAATATACTTCAAAGAAAAATTTTATTACAAAATATAAGATTAACAAATATTTGTTATGGAAATAGCTTCTGGCATCAAAGGAACTAATAACCCTTACGATGTGGTCATTCTAGCTATTTTAAATGAAAACCCTACAGATTAAAGGGGTAATTTATTTATCATCAGATGCGTAGCTACATTCTCGAGTCGGCATGTGCCTGTACATAATTTTGTTCTCATACATAAGTTATTACTAGTTGTTAATAGAATACGTTCTCTTAAACGATACATGAAACAATAAAAAAATCAATACAGGATGTTTTTCACAAAAATAATTTGTTTCCAATATGTACTTATTCTACCATATCGCAAATTTGAAATTGGAAAGATATATATTTGTTCTTTCATTTACAGTGTTGTATATTTTTACACATTTTCTGGTTAAACAACCTTTTCAACAACGGCAAATGGGTGCTTGTGGACAGCCCTCCCCCCACCCCCAGCCAATTTTCAATAAGGTTCTAGGTTTTTTTTTTTTTTTTTTTTTTTTTTTTTTTTTTTTTTTTTAAATCTTTTCTTCTTAGACTATTATTTATTCTATAAACTACCACAAGTAAGATTTTTCAAATGACTTTAGTATTTTTTTCATTCTGAACACGTTTTGAGTGTTTGGTAGAAGAATTTTTAAAGAAAGAAAACAAATTGAAAGAAATCCCTAGGCTCGGTGTGCATACTTGTATTGGGGGACGGGGTAGAACGGTGGGTTCTTATCCACAGAAGCTGCAAATACGCCCGATGTATAGGTCAAGAATTAATGTTTTAATAATAATGTAATAAGTGAGACAGGGCTAATTTCTTAACGGTCCAATGGAATGCATGTCATATTTTTCTTTATTATACTTTCATGTTAAATACTAAAATCTAATTGGTTTAGACACATTTAACAATCCGTAATATTACCCTCAGCGTTAGCAACACACTTGACAACGGGTAACATTACGAAAATATCACATGTGTTCAAATCATGCGCGTACGGTTCACCGTAGAATTCTCAAAACGTCGGTTGTGCGTTTGAAAGAAGCCGAATAAACGACGTCAATAAAAGCTTGCGTCCGATGTAGCTTACTTGAAAAAGACAAACGACAGACGAAACATCCTTGCGAGTGCAAACTTTAGGTGATAAAGGACTTTTTGAGTAGCAAACAAATAATAAAGAGGTTGGTAAATCTTTTACGAAGCTTTCCTATTGAGAAAAATAGAAGCGGGGAGTTTGAAAGCTTTCTAAGCGTGAAGTTAACGACGATCTCCGAATTTTTTAATGACATCCGAAATCAATAAGACATTCAATATAATAAAATAAATAGTGCACGTTTTTGAGGGTAACAGTTGAAATTGACACCCCTCGGAAAACCATTGTCAACCTCCGCTGACGCGTCGGTTGACAATGGTTTTCCTTGGGGTGTCAATTTCAACTATTACCCTCAAAAACGTGCACTATTTATATAATTCTCAACTAGGTGAGTAAAACTTAAAATCTGATAAATCATACTTTTTAGGACATGATGGTATCATTAGTATTGACAGCTATTTAGAAGTTTTGTACAATACAGGAACTCCAGGCAGTCGTTTTTTGACTGACATGTGTTTTGTATGTCTTATTCCGAAATGTAAACTTTTATTTTACAAAATGGTTCTGAAAGGGGAGGTGTGATTGATAACTGTAATGGTAAAAAATGATGGTATGAAATATTTCCAAAAGAAAAAAAAATATGTCTGCCGTAAATTTGATTCTGTATATAATGAAGAAGTCAAGCCCAAAGTTCGGTTATTTCAATAAACTTATGCATCGCTACCCCGACCCCCCAATTCAAACCACTCACAACTGTTGTCCTTATTGCGTAATGGTCATTTGTACACAATCCTAAAATGGACCATCTCATATAAACTACTTATAGAATATTAAACTGAATTAAAATGTATTGAATAATTAAGCTAATTTTATCTCATTCTATTTCTTATTCATTTTTAATATAATTTCTTGCTCAGATATACGTAAATGGGTCTAAAATATTCAAACTACTTTTGGATTAGGTTCCACGAATCCCCAACAGCGGGAGGTTTGCCCCTGTCCTGTAACTACCTCCACTTAAACTTTAGGGCCTTAGTGAAACCCCGATGGGTCTCACATTTTGTGGCTACACCCTAAGTCATGCATGTATTTACAGCTAGGTTCTGTATCAATCTTATACATATAGTAAAATATACGCAACAGTACATGCATAGGAAGTTTAATCAAAGGTAGTCTTTATTCAATGCAGGGATTTTGCTTTTGGAAGTTGTAAATTAACTCATGACCACGAATAGTAAGTCCTATTTTGCCGCTTTTTTTATCGAATTCTGGTAACTATGAGATGGGTTTAAAAATAATTCAGCGAATCTGAATCTATTGTGCGTCATAAAGATCGGGGGACTTCCCCAGTGTGCAGACCAATATTCGCCATCTTGCACACAACCTATTGTTTGCAGTTGATACATTTGCATCATGTATTTTTTTATCCTCTGTTTGGAAAATATGCAATAGATGTGTTTTAATGAAACTGGATTTCGTGCTTTTCTCCAAGCTTACTTCACACACCAAGGTAGGTTTGAGTGTTTTTCGGGTATTTTTTTTTTAAAAAGAGACCACATACAAACAATTAACATTTTTTATTCTAATGAGAATAGGTCTTTGTCCTCTATGAAGTCTTTTATGATACTAAGTCAATAATTGTATCACATATTTGCTGGAAAAACAAATCACTTTCTTTGAACCGATATCGGTTTTGGGAATAGTTCAGTGTTGGGATGTCTTGTATAGAATGAGATGTTTCACAGTAAATGTGTCACAAATTAGCTCGCTTTTGAATTAACATATAATATAATCAGAGAGAGAGAGAGAGAGAGAGAGAGAGAGAGAGAGAGAGAGAGAGAGAGAGAGAAACCAATACAGATATATTTTTTATAAAAGTTCTTGGCACCAAAGATGAAAGCTCGTGGTCTTCAAAATTCATTAAAATTTCAGAAAAAGTGAATGACGAACTCTGTTGATTATAAATTGTTTTTGTACATTAATATTGTGAGAGATGGTAGTCTGCTTCTCGGACACGCGAGATCTCGTACAGTACTGTAATTTCCATCCACTTGCTAATGTACAATGATTAGAAGGCCCAAATTTTTAATTAACCTTTCTCATTTTAATAACACTAATGAACAATTTTTTTTCAGTCTCTACAGCATATGTACCTAAAATCTTAGCATATCTCTCTGTAAAAAAATATGTTTTGATTTATATAAAACGGTATCATACCTTTAATTTGTACGCTATCATCAAGCACATGCATATGTAATACCCTTTAGACTCTATGCATTCCATTAGCATTCATGTCCCTTGCATATGTTGCTCTAAAATATTTCAGTACACCTGTACAGCACAATTAATCACTAACTGTCAATTGTCAAACGCGTGTATGTATAGATTATATTAATTAATTTAAATGCAATTATCATAGAGCTGCTGAACTGTAGAAACAACTATATACTACAGTGAAAAAAAACCCCATAAATCACTCCATTTTTGCGTCCCCTGTTTATCTTGATCGTGCTATAGTAATTTTGTATTTAAAAGCGAGGGAACTTATAGTCATCTTTATTCTACTAGTAACCCACAATTAAAACATTTATACATATAGTCTCTAGAATTTTGCGAGAGTAAAAAGAATAATGTGAACACTAACAAAAGATTGTTTAAGGAAGATGAAGAAGCAACTTGTCACGACATAAAGCAGCATGAATAATTCATTCTTATATCAACTTTTCTTATCGAAAATATTTTGTAACACAACTCCCTCTTTAATATTGTGCCTTTTATATCTATCCTTCATGTTTAATACAATATCAAAGACTGCATTATTTCGTGTGTTTGGGGCAGATATATATCATTTTATTACTGTGCTTTGTATGGTCTACCATATTTCCTCTATACATAATGCATCACTGATAGAGATGAGAAGTAAACTTGTAGTAAAATCCTATAAGCTCTCAAATTATGTCAATGCTTCCTTTTTTTCAGAGATGATCCATCCAAATGTTTTCATTTCTCAAATGTAAATGATCTCTACAATGTACATGTGGATCTAAAATGAATAGGGGGTGCATAAAATGTTTTTTTACATACCGTAAAAGCAAAAATATTCGCTGGGGATTAAATTTCTTTTATTTCGTGTTAAGAATCATCAACGAAATTAAATCCCACGCGGATTTTTTTATATGATTATATATTGAATAAATTTACTTTCAAAACAATGAAATTAAATGCCAACGAAACCTTTTTTTGATGACAAATCAACGAAAGTTTATCCCAATGAATATTTGTGATTCTACAGTACATGTATATTGGATAAAATTTAAGGATAATTGCTTATGTATACATTTTTACGTGCATGTATGCTATTCCAAATTGAAATTTTACCATTTCAATCACGGTAATTCTCATTACTTTCAATAGACATGCCATACAACTCGTTACAAGCTGTTGTTTTGCTATTTAATTTATCAATCTTGCCATAGACTAAACCTTGTAATACATGCATTGGGCATTTAATCAAAGTCCGATTTTAATGTACTGCTTGACATTTGTTTCAATAATTGAAAAGTTGTAAATTACATCATTGCCACAAAGAAAGTGAATCCTATTTTTTCTGCTTTTAAATCTAATGCTGGTACATGCGACTGTGAGATAGGTTTAAAAATAATTCCGATCGTCGAATCTCAATCAATGATGCGTCATAACCCAGTGTGCAGAGACATTCTCTTGTATATAGCCTATTTGGAACATTTGCATCATATGTTTTTGTCATCTGTTTGGAGAAGCAAGATTTGTGTTTTAACAAACTAATTTCCAAGTATCTCTTCTTCTCTAAGGTAGGTTTGGTTGTTTTTTCCTAGTAATATGTTTTGTAAAGAGTAATAGAAGAGCATTTTATGTTCCGATGAGTTTAGGTCTTTGTCTTCAGTTCTGAAACCTTTTAATCTGTAACTTTATATATACAATGTACCTTTCGAAGGAAAAGTATTATCAACAATATATGTATCTAAAAGCTTAATAAAAAAGGTTTAATCTCTCTCTTTGGGTAGATATCGGTTTTGGAAGTGGTTTAATTGAAGGGTGGTCTTGGATAAATTGAGAAAGGTTCCAATCGTCACAAGGTATTCATTTTTTGATACACAATATCAATACAATGAAAAGAGAGGGAGAAAAGCAATACCAATAATTTTCATAAAAATGGAACAGTGAAGAACATACCTCATTGATAACTCAATTGATAAATATATTGTTTACCAATTATACAGTTCAAAACTTTTTAACCTACATGTAACTTTCTTTTATGAACTAATCTTACGCAGAGTTTGGGCGCAAACAAAATATTTGCAATTTTATTTTAGTTGATATATTTACGATTGTAATAAGTTGCTCCCTCTTTTTTTACGAATAACCACCTTAATGTCATTATGCATGTCATGAAATAAATTCTGGAAAAGCTTATTTTGTAATTAAACACTGTTCTAAATGTAGCTAGAGTGCCGTCCAAATATCTTTTCATTAAGACGTTGTTGACATTTTTTGAGTAAAGTCCAGTCTTTTTTATTTTAATTGGGTTTGATCGGAGACTGTTCCAGGGGCAACGAAAGTGTAAAAACTACATTGCGTCTCAAAAACTTTCTTGTGGGTTTTGAGCCATGAATGATGCTAAATAATACATACAAATCATTTTCTGATGGGGACACATGGTACTAACATTATCTTTCAACGCCCCCTAATGAGTACAAGAGAGTTACTCAAAAACATTTCATTTTCTACACTAATGTGGCCGGGAAATAATTTTTATCCCGAAACTAAATTAAAACAATTAAGGTGAAATTTAGGTGGAATGAGCTTTGCATGAAGCATGACATATGACTTAAGAAAAGGCACGAGAAGGATGTTTCATGGGGAAGAGTACTCAATACCAAAATCAGTCTGTATAAACTTAATTTATAGCAAATATTGTGCTGTTTAAGCAATTTTAGTAGCAATGTATATTTATTACCAAAATTGATTAGTTTACAAAAGCATATAAGTTTAAAAAAGTTTTTTTGAGCTGTAAAACAGCGTATCAATATTGAATTCGAACGCTTACATAAAGCATACGAATGTAACACGTTTTATATTCTTCGCATTTCATAGGTTCACACTCTGCATTTTATGTCGTATGCATATGTTGCCAGCCAGTTACTGTTATTGTTATTCAAAGTAACTCATCCCTGACCGCCGATTGCGAATGTCTAACACTCAATTTGTGTTTCAAGATTATTTACTTCACAGAGCAATTTACTTACAGATTGCAAAGAACCAGCTTGTTTTACAACATCAGAAGTGTTTTTGTACGGTTGTCACTGCTCACTTTTCGATAACTATTACAATTTATTTTTTTTACATGGCGCTCCTACTAAAGATCCCCGAACCGTCGCTTCCACTGTCATTCATTGCGCTTTCTGACCTCCTGCCCCTACATTTGTAAGGAAGATGCAAAAAAATTGGAAGTATTTTTGATTGAATTTTTAAATAAAAGCATTTTACTGGAAATTTTTTTTTTTTTTTACGATTTATTGCTTTTAAATTGTAGATCTGTGTAAACTTACCAGCAGATAAAACACTCGTAGTCTATAAAATATTGTTCAATGTCTTGTAAAAATTATACGGAAATCATTCCAAACAGATGAAGAACAAACTTTTCATGACATTTAGCTGTTTGAATGATGTATCTTCATATCCCCATTTCCAATCGATATTTATATATAAAGTCGGGCCTCGATAATCAGGACAGTCTATAATTGTCTTTTTTGTATAATTCAATAGCAGCCGTTGCATTACTCGCGTGTTTTGTGCGTATATATTTCATTTTATTATTGTGATGTCTATTATGTACCGTCAATCCCCTATCCACTATATCACGTGACAGAGATGAGAAGCTGCCTGAAGGCTGTCAAATAATGTCAATTCCACCTTTCGCCTCTCAAATGTAAATCGTTTCTTCTGCATGAGTAGATTAAAAAAAAAATCTAAAACATATGGAAAATATATAAAATGTACGTAATTATTTAACTGAGCTGCTTCTATATTGTACCTATCAAGATGTATCGTGTCAGCTATCAATTGAAACTATAATTTACCTTTTTTTAAATGACTCAAATATTTATGTATATTATTTACAAAATACAGTTACTGTAATGAATTCAATATTTAATACATGTAAATGCAATATTAGCCATTTCGAATCCGTATACAATTTTTACTTTATACCCCTCGATTGTAATCAATGGTAGCTATCAGAAAATATACAGCATTATTTAAGTTATGGATTGTTGTAGTAGCTATACATGTACTTGACATGAGTTTGGGAGTCAGTTTTGGCAGGATTAACTTTGACAATAAACTGGTAGATGCACAAACACTAATTTACGTTAGATTTGCATTCATTATAATTTGTAACATTGTCTTTATATCATATCATGTTTATTAATGAAACGATTATATCATTCTTATTTAAAGAAGAATTCCTTATAGCTAAATGATCGATGTACAAATACAATTTATAAACTAAATATCGCTGGATATTTCTTTTATCATATTCAATATATTAAGAACCAGGTTTTGTCTTCATACATTTAAATGAAATGAAAACATTTTTATTGTGTATCATCAAACAATTAAGATCGAACTCAAGTTTTGGAATTTTTAATCCGGCTACATTTAATTTTCAGAAAATTATTTACATGTAGATATGTGTTGCGCCGACAGCTAGTTTGAATGATTCGTTTTTTAGAGGGAAAAGTACTTTTTATAGACATATTTTCTTAAAACTTCTGTGTACTATTTAAAAATTGTTGGTTATGGTGCATAAGAATTTTTAACTTTATAATATCAGTGAAACAAAAAAAAAAAAAATATTTAAAATGTTCGAGTTTTTCTGGGACAGCCCTTGTATATTGAAAGAGAGTCTAACAGAACAAATATCAAATACATAAAACATATTTTCTTAAATGGTATTATCTTTCAAAGAACCTGTTAAATTGTTTCGGTAAAATATGAAAATAACTTGAAAAGTTCGTTCCTTTATAGAATGTTAAATAAATTATATCATAATTATCAAAATTAATCAGTTTGTTGTACACATAATATCTTGACATTATTTTGTATGCCTTTACTATAAAAGTATTTATACTCTTGAAATTACAAAAAATTGCCAAATTTTCTAAAAACGAATATGGGTTTTGTTTAGGGAAAAAACAAATAAGCAAACAAAAGAAAAGGCAATCGAAGCTCTGACATATTCAAACCTCCGGTCCATGATTTATATAGTGCCTAAAGAACACTCTGTAACATTGCAAGATGAATTAAGTATAGCAGCTGTTTTGGATAACACAGCTGCCATTTTTTTTGTACCTCTTTATCTTTCATAAATTCAAAGAAACAACGGCTTAGTGAGCTTTCCTTAACGCTGCTGTCTTAAGTGTCCTGTATATTTCAATTTTCGTGGGATTTTTATCACTCTGGTTTGTTTCAGTCTTTACCTGAATTGTATATTCCAATCTTAGCTATTCCAGTGACAGTGATGGTGAGTTATATTTTTTTTGTCTTTATAACTGTGTTTCCAAAGAATAAAATGCAAGAACTTCAATTTTTTCTTGCTAATAATCCATTTTTTTTACGGATTATTTTAAAGGTTTAAATAGTAACATTGAAGAAAAATTGCGAGAGAGAGCTAATAAAGATCTATGAGGCGACGCTAATGTAAAACAAAAGGTCGAATTATTCATGTATGCAAATCAACCTTGCATTTTGCAGTGGAGCAAAAGAGTACAAAGGCATACTCTAAAACAAATTGGCACTCCCCTCTTCAATTTAAGTCTGAAATTCTTTCTCCTTTGGTTGCAAGTTAGTAATGTTTATGAGTCTTTGGGGGTAATTATATCATCCCCTCCTGATATAATAGAGGTCTTTTCTGCTGCTTTTTGCTAAACACACAGCATAACACAAAAATTATCGAAAAAGAGCATTTATTGAAAATCCTTAATTATCAAAAATTGTTTAAAATTCTTAAAGTACATATAATGCTCGTATTAAATTTTAGGCACAAAATTTAATAGTAAATTTAAAATATATCACATAAAAAAATCTCGTACACAAAATTAACAAATCAACATTAAATTCAATATATATCATTAACTATTTGTACACAAATATACGTATATGTGCCATTACTAGTGTATAGATACATGCATCAAATCTACAATATGTTGTGCACAATAGACTAGATTCGGAAAAAAAGGCACTAATATTACAAATGCACTGGATATCCTGATACAGTTGTCAGCAAGTGGTGATAATTATTGATCTTCTAAAATGATGGACTTATTTTTTTATTACTAGTAATAATATCTTGAATATATACATGGTGTATATAAGAGTATCGGATAATCATTTGCATAATTTACGTGAAAAAATAATTATCGCTAAAATATGGTATAACAAAGTTTATAGTTTTAATTTCTAATAAGTTGAACGTATTTAACACCCGTGCTTTTGTTTATAAATTTTCATAGTTTGAATACTTTTCCCCATGATTTATGTAATTCATAACCTACCTAAGGTTTTACAATTTCTCATTTAAGCATTTCTCTTTACACTAAACACAAACTCCAAGGCACCGAATACCTTAAAAATGTCAGTGTGATCCACCTTGCTTTGAGTCTGATAGTGTCTAAATTCTTAGTACTTCACAAAGCTTACGCTGCCCTTTTGAGAATTTCCTATCGGTCTTCCATCCTTCTGATTCTGTCACGTCATTTATTTTTCTTATGGTGCTATAATAGATAATATTCTTCCTCGTCGTCAATTATCATGTACAACAAGATGCTATTATCTTATGAAAACCTCTTTCTTTACCAAGCATATATTTCATTTGCGATGGGGATTTTCAGAGGGTAAGACAGCAATAAATATTGACCGATTTTCAGGGATATTGTTGATCTCTAAATTTTACAGAATTTGAAAACTGCCATGTTTGGAAAAGAATTGAAAATCTTTCCATGCAATTCATATTTAACGCCTTAATTAGGTTACGCAATGCACAAAGATTATAGGAGATTTCGTTGTTTAATTTTCAAGCGAATAAGTGAATAAGCTGTACTCGGGATAACGATTTTTAGAAATGATTATAATTAAGTGCGCCTTATTTTCCTGGTTTTCGTAACAACTATTTTTGATAATTAATTAAATAATTTTTAAAACAAGTTTTACAGTATAATAATTTTTTCTACTAACTTTTCTGGCGCTGTAAATGGCAGAGCTCAGCCATTCAGTGATCTTTTCAGACCTTTCAGTGACCATTCAGTTGACTGAATGGTGTAGGTTCATCCTGTGTTTTCCGTCCCGGTAGTTCAGTCGGTATAATGCTCGCTCCATGATCGGAAGGTCGTGAATTCGAATCTCGGACGCGACTGACCTAAGTCAATTAAAAAAAAAAAAGGTAGCAACTGCTCCTTCGCCAAGCGCTCGGCACTTTGAAGTGAAAGTTGCAGGTCCCCCGTGTCAGGGTAGGCGTCAGCTCGATAAAAATACCACATTGCTCAATGGCCTTGCGTGCCGAGTAAAGGTCTACATTTGAAGCCCTTCATCAGTATATGGTGACGTCTCTGTATAAGTGAAAAATTCTCGAATGGGACGTAAAACAACATACAATCAATCAATCATCCTGTGTTTTGAACACCCCTTGTATAGCTAGACCAGCTATATTGCCAATAAATGACTGTAGGTATAAAAACTACTTTCAAGTTTATAAGGAATCTATCAAAGATTCTAATACTCTTAATCAAGTTTTGTCCTGCTGACATTTTTGTGTCGATAAGGAGAATCGTCAAAAAGTATACAGATCAAATTCAAAGTTAAAAAATTATCACCCCCCCCCCCCCAAAGCATTTCCAAGATCTAAATTGACTTTTTAAGAAACAGTGCTATGACAAAAGTATTCGCGATTATTCAAAATGTCGGACGTAAACAGTGATGAGCCTCATGTGAACAAACTTTTTTTAAATCTTAAACTTACCATATATTGTTCGGTGTTGTCTTTTGTGTACAATTTGTTGAATTTGAAGTCACATTTTAATGACATTAATTTTCAGGTATTATATCAGCCTCACAACAATTTGAATATCATTTTCCAATTTGTTATCTTGAGCAATATAGATTCCATGAACGGGGACATTGTAATCTTAAAAACAGTTCATTTTTTTCATTAGAGAAGACATCAGTGTTCAATGATTATCGATAGTACATGTATGCTTTGTTAATTTTAACGTTAGCCGAAAATACGCCTTTTTCTTTTGACATGCGTCACTGGCACTTACAAATGATCTCTTCACAGCTTTTCATATAAAATTTTTGCACTATCTGTGGATGAACCTAATTGTATATGTCCCTACTTTCGTTAGAATTATTCATTATTTAAAACAGTTCACTAGCTGTTCATTTTTAACCGTCGAACGAGTCCATGCTGATTCCACTGCGACATCTTGAATGGACCCCCTGCTTCGATTTTTCGCTTTTCTTAAAATATCTCCTGTGGTTCAATATTTATTACATAATGGACTGATGATAGATACCGATATGTCTAATTAATTTTCAATTTCAGACTTTTTCTTACTATCTAACTTCATTTCAAAAACCAAGTTCAACTAATTTTCGTAGATCGATTATTATTCTTTTGATTTTCCGCCAATTGTGAAGACTGGCTTGTTTACAATGCAATCGGAATCGGGATAACGACGAGGGAAACTTATAAATTACGTCACTTTTTCCGAAAGATGACTCTTTGAAAGTTTCGATGGTTAGCATATTCTATATCGAAGGTTATTAACCTTTTTACGTCTACCTTTTTATGATATAGGCGGTCGCACGCTTGCAGCGGTGGTTAGAGCTTATGTTATAGAGTCACAGAATAAGGAGTTGACCCTTGCGTAGCTGGTTCGAATCTCACTATGGAACGTGGAGACAGGTCCTTCGGATGAGACCGTGTAAACCGAGGTCCCTTGTCGAAGTAGGTGCTGGCACGAAAAAGATCCCCTACTACCCAAAGGCCGTAATTGCCTAGTTGCAGCCTTCCACCGGCAAGCGGTGGCTTCTCAATAAGAGTGAAGAATTCTCGAAAGGGACTTAAACAAAGAAGCGCAGTATCACCAGAGACGTAAAATTGCGGAAACTCGTTTACATAACAAACTTCTGAATCTTATGTCATAACAAAAACCGATAGACATGTATATTAAAGCAATATAAAACTATGTAGAGATATAGAATATCTATAAAACATATAGTTTTGATTCTTAGTCGAAAGATTTCAAAGCAAAACATATAATAATGAAAAGTGGTTGCAATGCAGTAAAAAGAAAAGAAATATCAGAAGAAAAGTACGTTGTGAGAATTCGTACAGCAATAGTGAAAACAAATGATTTCAAAAGATGACGTCATCTTAGTTTCAGAAACATTGGTTAATCATCGTGCAGAGGGAATCAGTTTCTGTAAGGCTTTACTTCTCCACTTGATTCGTGAGGATACATGTATTATTGTCCCCAGCTTTCACTGAAAGTGGGGGATATTAATTTGGGTCTGTATGTCCGTCCGTCCGTCCGTCTGTATTTCTGTCTGTCTGTAACACTTTCGTTTCCGCGCGATATCTCGAGAATCCTTTGAGCTTTCGCAATGAAATTTTGCATAGCAACTTCCTATCGCCTAAAGAAGAACTGTATCGATTTTGAGGTCAAAAGGTCGAAGGTCAAGGTCATAACTTCATACATTCTGTCTGTTTTAACACTTTCGTTTCCGTGCGATATCTCGCGAATTCTTTGAGCTTTTGTAATGAAATTTTATATGACAACTTCCTGTGGCCTAAGGAAGACCTCTATAGATTTTGAGGTCAAAAGGTCAAAGTTCAAGGTCATAAATTCATAAATTCCGTCTGTGTGTAACACTTTTGTTTCCGCCCCATATCTCAAGAAGCTTTTGAGCTTTTGCAATGAAATTTTATACCATAACCCCTTATAGCCTCTCTCGCCCCTCTCGAAGTGTCCCACCCCTAGACAGAAAATGATAAATGTCCTACGGACCCGGATTAACGATAGAATGCGTTTCGTGTATTGTCAATGTAGCAGAAGAAAATGCGGGAGATAACTCTAACTCAGTTCATTTACTATGAAAAATCCCGAGTGTTCCGAATGTCAACATGATGTGTTAATTTGAAACGAGTAAAAAACGTCGGTGAAAAAGTGTTGAATTCTTCCATAATATGGATTAAATTTTTAGATGAAAGGTATTTACAGTCTCAAAAAGGTTTGTTATGATTAATTTGACTGTTATTTTCAATGCAACTTCATTAATTTTCTCCAAAATCGTTTCGGAGCGATTCTGCAATTTTCTGCTACATTACGGGTATATGGGGGCATTCTAACTGTGGTGAGGGTCATCCCGAGACAAAGTTAGATTATTCTTACTACGCATCCCGTTTTTTATTTTATTTATTTATTGTATTAAAAGTCGCTTGGCACTATTTTTAGCACAGGGGCATGTGGAGTGTTATAATAATTACGTATAATACAGGTTGTCGGCGGACTTTTTTTCTACTTACATATATTAGAACTGTTTAGTAAAGGCTAAATAAAACACCATGTATTGATTAAAATTTTGACAATATCGAACGTGAAAATAAACATTATATGTGACTTAATGTTTGCATTTAATTTCTTTTATATTCAAGTGTCTCTGTGGTCTAATGGTATGATGCTCGCTTAGCAAGCGAGAGGCCAGGGTTCAATCCCCGGACGATTCTCTTTCTTTTTTTAAATGTTTTTTTTTACTTTTTTTGGATTTACTAAATGATACTATTCAACATGTGAAATGAAAAAGTTATAATGTCTGGCGTGTACAAACTCATAAAATCATTATTACAGTGTGATAAATATTCTGTATATATTAAAAAGAATCTTCTGTGTACACATATTAAAGAATAAGCAATCAAATCTTTATATCCATATTGGCTTTTTTTAAATTTGCTTCAATATACATGTATACATTTAATAATTCTACAAATACAGGGGGCAGTGTGACCCCCCCCCCCCCCCCCCCAACTGCGCATGCTCTTCTTTTTTCCCTAAGCGGGGGACACAAATTCTCTGAATTAGCTTGTTTTAATTTATTACCAGGTAAATTATCTTTTAAAAATAAATGTTGAAATTTTTTCGCATTAATTTATTTCATTGATTATAGGGCCAACCCTTGTATAAATAATAAAACCCGCTGTACAATCAATACGATTGTTTTTTATTTGTTTACATTAAATATTTTTTTTCCAAAAAATTGCTGATAAAAAGAACATTTAAGATCAAATTAACGAAATAAAACTTTAATGAAAACATTGAAGGATCTTTAGCTAAAAATGTAATACCCTGATTTTTCCAAGAATAGGTCATGTACAAAAATGGTTGTTTTTAAAAATGGATATGTGGGTTAAAAATAAAATGTTAAGTAATCTAAGATAGAGTTTAACTTGGTGAAGTACACACTTTGTAAACCGCGAATCCAATGAGATATCGGGTCAAATTATTCCTAAAATGTCGCAGAAATATAATATCCTATTTTAAAAATAGAAGAAATCAAGAGCCCAAATGTTCATTCTATGAGCTTAGTTCAACAAAACCATCCTAGGTTAAAGACATACATAAAAACGGAACTCATAAATAATTCAAATAAAATTTAAGATTTTCTGTTGGGAATTTATAAGTGAGAGGAATATCAATATTTTACAATTCCCAAGCTTTCAATGTAACGAATGAAAGCTTAGTGAGTAAACACACAGTTTTAGGATGGAAGCTGTGTTTAATAAGCGCTTTGGCAGACTGTTTGTCTCGATAAAGGTCATCCGAGTTCACTATCATCACTATTAACGTCAAGACTCAAGGTAGGAAGGCTATTTGTAGTTTATTATATATATTATTCGAGCTTCATGTCACTTTTGATAAATATGAACCCATGTAAAAGAAATGGAAGTATAGTTTATAAAAAAAAGTGTTCATTATCAGCACGTTAGGCAGTTTTAAGAGCAATTATTGGGATATTTTGACACTTGGATTATGATGTAAATTTTTATATGTAAGTGAGGCCATTTTGTTAGTTTCAATTACAAAAGAGTACCTGAATGTAAATCATGTTCATTTTATGTCAAAAAACTAAATAAGAAAAGCATTCTGAAGGTACAACAATTAATTAAGCTACAATACTGAGTCCCCCTACCGATATGGGCTGAAATTCCGTAAAATAATTTCAAACTGCAGGCGAATTTCATCTGTAACTCCTTAAGATATAGTCAGGTATCAAAAAAGCAGTTTAATATATACAAGAGTCTAGAAATATATGTGTATATCGAAAAGAAAAAAAAAACAATGGGAAAGACCGACTGACAGACAGAACGACGCACTGACTGACAGCGCAGCAGAAAAGAGTAGATCTATAATGCCCTCCGATTTCCGTAATGGACAATAAAAATAAGAGGACAAACAAAACGAAACAATCATAACAAAGAAAAACATTAAAACAAATACAAGACAGAAAAAAATTATAGTCACTAGTTATTATATGTCATGCAGCTTAGCGACGCGTTAGAACGTTTTACCATAAAATGGCTATAAAGCCTTATCTTTCCAAATAACACGAGAAGGTCAAGAACGTGTAAAATTCATAAAACCACATCGCCGAAATATGGCTGAAATATTGCCGAGTCGGCTCTAAACAATAATAGTCAATCAATCATAAAACCACGTTTTCCAAATAAATTTATTTTCTCTTCACATGTCGTCAGTCTCAATAATCTGGTACATTTCATACTCTGAAATTCTTGAGAATAATTGCATTCCATATTCATTAAATTCTACGCTCCAAATTCACTAGTCAAAACAGAGACACAACTTTAATGTTTCATTTTTTTCTGAAGGGGGGGGGGGGGGTGAGCGTAACAGAGAATTTATTCAATTCTTATTTTTTTTCTACGTTTTCTTTGCTAGCTTGTTTGTGTGGTTTTGATCGTCTTTTTTTGATTATAATCTTTTTTCTCTTGATCATATAAATAATATAGTTTTAAAATTCTACAACTTCATGTTTTTTTTTCAGTTTAGTTACATACTGATCTTCCTTACTTTTACGATTGTGAATATTTCAAGCATAAATAGGACAATTGTAGAAGTAAATAATTTGATTCATTATATTTCTTTTACATTCAATGAATGTTTTCTTATTTATGAAAATCAATTATCACTGTTGATTCAATAGATACTATCAACTTTTAAACTACAGAAGCTAGATCCTGCAACCCAACTTTCCCATATAAACAAAGAATGTATTTTATTATTTAGATAATAAATACATATGAAATTTGACCTTGCCTCATATTGAAATGGCTTTAGAATTATCTTGGCCTCAATTGTGGTTTAATTGACCTTTACCTGTTCTCAAAAAAAAGTTTCTGTAGTTGTTATTCTCAAAGTCTAGATTAAAAATAAACACTTCAAAACCTTTTATTCCTTTGCCCTTTATTCACAAGAGAGTTGCAAATTTCCTACACCAAACTAACATTTAAAGAAAGTTTTCTGAGGGTGTAAAATGAAGAAAAAAGAAATACAGCTGTATGTATGATGTTCATAAGCATTAGGTTCAATCCTTTATTCAATCCTTCATATATGTACATTGATTGACATAAACATGTATATCGAAAGACGAACATATGTTTTGGTTACTTCTTGAAAGTACACAGGAATGAATTTTTAACTTCTAAATATCTGAATATTTTGCTCCGTGATCGGAAGGTCGATAAAAAGTAGGTAGCAACTGTTCCTTCGCCAAGCACATTGAAGTGAAAGTTGTGGGTCTTTCGGATGAGACCTTAAAACCCGAGGCCCCGTGTCACAGTAGGCGTTGGCACGATAAAGATCCCTCACTGCTCAATGGCCCTGAGTGCCAAGTAAAGGTCTAAATTTGAAGCCCTTCACCGGTATATGGTGACGTCTCTATATGAGTGAAAAATTCTCGAACGGGACGTAAAACATCATACAATCAATCAATCTGAATATTCAAATTATTAGAAATAAGATATTCTAACTTGTGAATTACAGTCATTATAAAAGAGAATATGCATATAGGAGGAGGTCTAAAAGATGTTGAATTTCAAATTTTTTATTGTGTTTTACAATACATTTGTAAAAAAAAAAAAAATAATTGTTACGTCCAGCACACAGTAAACCCTGTATCCATATTTGTTTATCTCTCTGATCTCTGTCTGTTAACAATTAACTTCCTTAGATAAAATGCAGAGAGTTGACAAAGTCACAACAAAATCAAAAGCACATAATAAATAACAAAATATATAAATAAATAATAATAAATAACCAAAGCAAGACAACAACAAAATGAAAATATCCAGCATCAATATCATTTATCCAATCTGGTCTAAAAACAAGTCGTTTCTTCCTCATGCTTAATAAACATATGATTAAAATTTCATAAAAATCCATCCACATATTTTGTTGTATAGCGAACAGAAGTTTCAAGCATACAGACATACAAACGAAAGTGAAAGCATAAATTTCTCCAAGTTTACTTTTTCGGTTGATGTTTCAACAGCAAAAATTCACAAGTTTCAATAACAGTTAATAAGCTATAAATCTAAATTTTAGAGAAAAAAAAACCTTCGTTGAGACCAGTATTACAGCAATTTAGATTTACATTTTGTAGATTGGGTGTATTACCTATAAGAATTGGGATAAAAAACGGTATGAAGGGGAAGCTTTATCTGAAGGATTGTGTTCTTTATTTTTTTTTTCAAATAATGTAGAAGACGAGTGCCACTTTTGCTGCATTTTACCTCATATTCAAATATTTTCATAGTATTGGATTTAACCCCACTGTAATCAATATATCTGATTAGACAAAACCGTTTGTAAAATTAAATTTTCTCTGGCAAACTGCACAATTCTTGTATTCAGCATATACTTACAATGTACAGGCAGTCTTAAGGTATAGTGAACGCCATTCGTAATACTACTGTATTTTTTTTATTGATTGTTATATCGTTAAAAGTAACACATAGGCCCTTTGGGCAGTGTGTTTAAATTCCTGTTATATACGTATTGTAATTATATGATTGTATATAATGCATGCCACATTTATATAAACTTTTTACTTACTTATTTACATACCTACAGGCCGCAGAAATATTATTGCCGACTGGGCAGAAAACAAAAACAATCAATTTAACGCACCTACAGCAGCCAAATATGAGGTAATGCTAGTAGTCGGGACAACCTTAAATTAAGTAAGACAAGTTCATACCTTTCCATGTTTCATAGTATGCCCCCATCCCCATTTCACTAGAATGTTTTTTTTTAACATATATACTCGACAGAAGTATACCAGTAATACACTAAAGATATAGATAAATCTAAATACCGAACCTATTTATGAATCTAAGTAATCAGGATACATGAATAAAAACAGACGGAGGAGCTTTTATATGGGGGCATCGAATTTTTCCCTCCTTCATATACAATCAGATTTTTCTTTGTTTTAACAAATCTTTTTGCACTTAAAGTTTTCAAAACAAAAAAATGGGGAATTTGCAAAATTATTTACTTCTCGTTAATGAAATAAAACAATGTAGATACTGCCCAAATTTCCAAATGTTTTACAGTTTTAACCAAAAAAAAAAAATCGTCGGGTTTGAATAAATGACAGTTATTACTGCATCAACATCACATGACTCAGAACCAGCCACTTGATTTTTATCGATTCGGCTGTATGCACTGGAGCTGAATTTATAGTTTTATGCTTTTACATGTAATACTGACACATCGACATTATTAACATTGTTAGGTGTGAATTTTATGTTCATTGTGTGGAATGATAATAGTCATTGCAGGTAACTCATAGTTTTTATTTTTGGCTTTCTAACTTATTTCTATTTACAATCTCTCATTTTAATTACATACTTTGATATCTTTGTATATTTATATAGAAATTGGGAAGGAGGGGATAGGGATGGGCGAATATTATACTTGTCGAATGGGTTACCTAAAAGAAAAATATAAATTTTTTTTCAAAGAAAAAAAAGGACAGTTTTAACTCTATATCAAAAAGCGTTTATGCTTGACTTTTGTTTTAGATAATGATTATAATTTTTTAATATTACAGATTCTTTGATTTAATATTTTAATTAAATGGTCAGCTACCCAAACGGATGCTTTCTTTTTCATCTTTTTGTAGAACGTGAACTTTTTTTTCTTATCGAGTAATTACTTATTTTTAATTGATTGAAATGATCACTAAAATATGATTCTCAGAAGCTCATTGTAATAATTTTAAAAAATCTATGTCAAATTGATAAATCTGTAATGATTATAGGACATCTAATTTTTCTATTGCCATTTCAAATCGATAGGTTTATAATGATTATGTGCTAATTCCTTATTGACTCGTTAAAAGTTTAAATTTATAACGTTCATATGCAATCTAATGTTCTTTTGCCAGGTGTTTTTTTTTTTAAATTTCAGTTGCAATAAAATCAAATTCAAGAAAGTATCAGACAAATGCAAAAAGGGGAAAAAAGACAATCATTAAATTTATGACAGAACTCATACAATGGAAATCTATCCCCCCCCCCCCATTGTATTGTATAGTTAAATGTGTAATAAAAATTAACATAGAATAATCTTTTCAGAACTGTTTTGGAAAAATAACAATAATAATAATACGATGACATTAAAAATGATTATAATTATTTTGGTTTCCTTTTAAAAAAGAAAGAGTACTTGTGCACGTTGATGCATTTGTTTTCTTTTTCACAAAAGGGGAAAACGCACTCAAATAAATAGATAAATAGATAATAAATTATTTTATAATTGATTTAAAAAATGATGATAAAAAATATAATTAATTAAGATATTTCAGAATAGAAATCAATACAAGAGCCATTTTTTACGTTTTAAGAAAATTTAAGCGTTTTCAACTACAATACATCAAAGATAAATATTTTCATCTTTTTTCACATATGAAAATATCTTTACTTATGTAGACTTTTTACCGATATCATTTATTTCTATCAACTTTTTATTCAAATTTTAGGAAGGTAAACTTAACTGTAGCGTGATTATTAAAGACATCATAATAAATGTTAAATGTATATTGAATCATGAAATCTGAGTTAAAACAGGACGCCATATTCTGATATATTTCATATGTTTACATTTAAGATATATCTGATTCTGAATCTATATAAAGTACACTCGCCACGGCTAGTTGATAAATGTTTCCCCACTTTTCTTGTGTAAAGTGATTTTTCCCTAATCATTATTTTTAATTTTTTGAAGATAAATTCTTCAATTGATAATTCTGTTTGGTAGCTTATATTTATGAAATTAATAACCTCAAAGATACATGTATACTTTACAAAGGACTTATTTTTATAAATATAATTTTAAATATATTTGAAAAAATTTATGTAAGATCATTTCAACTGAATTTTATATCTTTTTATTTGTTTTAACTTTATGTTCATCAAAAATAAATTTTTATTCCTTCCTTTTTCAAAAGTATGAAACATAAGAATCACGAGATTGCAAATATAAGATTGCAGACATATATAAGTGTCCCACTATTATAAATTTTGTTTCCGGAAGAACTGGATAAAAGATAATTGCGGGATGAAAGGCACTAGATATAACTGCGAGTGTATGATTCTGTGAGAGAGAGAGAGAGAGAGAGAGAGAGAGAGTATATAAATCCAAATGTCCTAGGAATAAAATTTGTTTATCTAACGTTTAGAAAAGTTTCATGATGAATGTTTCTTTTTTTTTTAACATGCAATACATTTCATTTAATGTAATGGAAATATTCAACAAATTCTTTTACAACATAGTCGCATTTTCTTGAAATCTCCCCTTTTTGGAATATTTTTAATACCTGAAAAGAAAATAAAAGTAAAGAAAACATTTTAGAACAAATGCGTGCTTCAACATATAAATCAAGGGTAGTAAAACTTTAGAAGAGTGAAACACCTAATAAAATCTTTATAGTTAAAAAAAAACAAAAAAAAAAAAAAAAAAAAAAAAAAAAAAAAAAAAACTATACAAAAGCAAAAGATAACTGCAAATAATTACTCAGCAGATTTATGGTTTGAAAGCTCGAAGCAAACACTTTTTCAGTATGATTTAGAATTTCATTTTTTTTTTCTTTTTCCAGATGAGGAATTTGCTGAAGATTCTCTGACTACGTCTTTGACGTGATGGCCCCCACGCGTAAGGTAAGCATTATTTAAAGAAATGAACATAATTTTGCTGTATATATACTTTTAATCAACTTTTATTCAAATGCGAGAAAAAGCCACGAGTTTGCGACTCTCTTTTGCTCGCAAATATTCCTCAGCACGAACTTTTTATTTTGTTGTGTATTTTAATAGAATAATTCCTCCTGCATGACAAATAGTCGTTGTGAATAAATTTTAAACTGACAATTCTCAAATAAAAAATGTCACAAATTATAGTTGGTTTACAGTATAAGTCGGTTGTTTTCTGTTTAAAAGAAAAAAGTAAATAGTACATTTCGTTTGAATTATTTTATCTCTTATTATTAAGCATAGAAAGGATGATGGGGTTATTACAAAAATCTGACCATAAATAATATTCTAAATGTTTCATTTCAAACCTTAGAAATCATTAACTTTCAAACCACACACAGAAAGGAAACACACAATTAGCTCTTTCTCAGTCACTCAAGATGTGGTGAAAAGAAAGACTTCATTACGAAGGTCAAACCTCAAATTGAGAGGAAGTGTATGCAATAATGTGCAGAATCTGTAATCAATGGTCTTATTGAATTTTAATTAAGAATGTCAATAGTATAATAAAAAAAAAATCTTTCATTGTTTTCTTCCCATAATTAAGCTTTCAAGATCGTGCATAAGTACAGTGTTCTTTTACAAAAGTCATGAAACTGAATAATAACCAATATGTACAATAGAACACTCCCATCAAAGAGTCAAAATGTAATAATAATGAAGTGTACTTACTAAAGAATCTTTCATAATAATGAGGGCAAAAAATATGGAATATACATGAACGTAATAAAATTGTCCTTCAAAACTTCCAGGGATAAATAACAATGCGAATGATTAGATTTCCCTTACAGTCAAAGCAGACAAATTGTATTAGTGCATGCAAATACAGCATAGATGCTTTTTGTGATTTTAGAAATATTTTTCTTTTGTTATGACACTTTGAAACCTACAAAGGGAAAAAAAATATTACACATGTATTTAGTATATTACAGTACTTATTCAAGTACTTCCTCAGCCAATCAAGATGTTGTGAAAAAAAAAAGATTATGATTCGGTACAAAAAAATACAAAGATCAATCCACAAATGAGAGGAAGTGTATGCATAACTCTGCAGAAATATTAATCATTATTATTTAGTCTATTCACATTCCCTATATAACCCTTGAACACCATTTTCACAGTATTTGTGTTTTTTCATACTCACTTATGTTATAATGCACTCTGCATCAAAATATATGATTAAACCCTTAACAATTATGACCAAATTATGACAAAATGGTACCCCTAACAAGTTAAATGATATATAACACTCCCATGTTCTAGACAATAAAAATATTAAAGATTTACTACCTAAAATATGGGGTATATTTTGCGTTATGCTGTTGCAGCTGAAAAAAGGCTTTGTTTTCCAGTTTTTGTTTCAGGAGATTTACAATAGAAACTCTTAGTTATAGATGTCAAATCATTGTGAAATTATTCCTCTTTTATATGCAATTTACTGTATGTAAATCAACAAAATATTAGCAAAATAATGTTTAAATATGTGAAAATGCAGATACGTTATGAAATTTAATAAAATTCTCCTGTTTGAACTTGCATTTCAAAAAAATATATGTTAATGCATTACTCTTACTTTAGGTTCATTTTAAAATTAGAGTTAAATGATAAATGAAACAATAAAGAAAAGTTTGAGTGGATTCTTCGAAACTTTAGAAAATGACACATTTTCTTCTTACTGGCATAAAAATGTCCCAAAATTCTGTAGTGTCCGCAACATGTGCTTACTCTGGAATGCATTATGAATTATATTTCTTTTATTTTACATGTAAGAGGCCAGTACAGCTACTAATCTATCTACCAAAAAATATCAGACTTTAGTTCAGTGTTGCTTGGAATTCTGGCAAATATATTGTGTTTTGTAGAGTCCGCAACGCTGTAGAGTCCGCAACAGCTTTTTAAATTCACAGTTTCTTCAAAGAAATGTAACATGATTTCAATTGATCATCACTATAATTGTCCAAATATTCAATACAAATATGTAAGGTTACAAAACTTAGTGGAACTATAACTTCATACTTTGAATAACACCCATAACGACTTGTTTATACATAATATTCAAAATCTTTCAATTGTCAGTCTTATGTTATATATTGAAGTTAATTTTCATGTGGTATTTAAAACTGAATAAGTGGAAACTAAAGAATATATCAAGATGTTAATTGTTAATTAATAAGTCTAGTTCTAATTAATACAGTTGTATTGCGGACACTACAGTAATAACTATATAGTTACCACATTCATTTATTATTTTCACTTTTTATTTCATTAAATATTTTTGAAATGTAAAACACTTCTCTGATATTTTGCTCCTTTGATAATACAATTAGTTAACTGGATTAAGATAACAAGTGGTGATTTTTGTACAAGATAACACTTCAAACTTACTGGTACATATATGGGTTTTAATTTCCAGGCCGGTTAGTCATTTTTGACTAGCATTTTTTATTTCCCTATAATATAACACCATTTACTGTACATATAGAACTAGTTAGAGATTAAGATTTTCAGTTTACTCCATTAAAACCAAATATGGTGTCATATAGCAATATTTCAATATATTGTAGTGTCCGCAACAATTTCAATACTGAAAAAAAAAATTATGGATGTCTCAGTAAATTCTTTAATTCATTGAATTTATCTATAAAACTATTTGTTATAACTTCTTTAAGTGTATTAAAATAAGTAAAATCATAGACATTTTTTAAAACTGCAAAACAATTATACAACAAGAAATAATTAATGCTCCTTATTACATGTATGTGGTTATTTTCATCTCAATAAACCACATTCTGCATCTTTTTATATGGTACATTTTCAAGAGTTGATCCTGTGGTATATAATTCAGCCTAGCAATGAACATTTATCAACAATTATTTTTATAAAAAATGACAAAAGATTATTCTTATGGTTACTTGTAGTGTCCGCAACAAAAATGCTATGCATTTTCAAAGCTAGACAAGATACAAACGAAGATATCCAGGGTGTTATGACAAATGTATTTGAAATTTAGAAGTATTCAATTTAATTTTCACATGATAATTATATAGGTCTTATGTGTGATTGTAAAGGTAGATAAACTTAAGGAAGGGAGACAAATTAGGCAAAAAAATTAGCAAGTCATTAATGTGAATAAATTTTTTGTTTTCAAAGAGAACCATAAGATTTTTCTTTTATTTCACTGCAATTAGGTACATAATCAAAACCCGCAAGAAGTTTGGAATAAATAAATATCTTTAATATTTTATTTTAGACATAACAGGTGTAATGTAGTGTCCGCAACACAAGGTCTCGCCCAAAATTTGACTTCGCATAACTTTTTTCATAAGAATGCTTATATAAAAAAAAAAAATTTGGGACTCATTTGCATAGGTATTGTACTTTCTAGAAAACATGTCAATAATGTGCTGTTTGACTTTTTATTTTTTGGTCCAAGTGCAACACAATTAGCACAAATACTGTGAAAATGGCGCATACAAACGCAAACAGTTCATAACACTACATATTCACTGGTTTTGAAGTCATATTCACCGGAGGGTCGGTGCGCGTGTAGCAGCATTGTGACGTCACAATCAACACCTCAAACATTGGTGTAAACGATGGTTGCAACGACTGGAGCCAACTCTGTATCTGAGCAGGAAAAACATTAGCCAAGCAGGATTATTTTCTAAACATTTCGATGTCTTACAAACAGCAAAAGGAAAACACGGAAGCTATAACTTGTAAACTGGACATTTTTTTTTTCCACGACAGAAGTTCGTAAATGAAAGTCGTAACATCATGCAGCCTTCAATGTCTTATTTATTCAAATCCGGACTATATAATAAAACAATTGTGGACTCTTTCGGCTTCGCCTCGGTTAATATTGATATTTTTCGGGTGAATAACAAACCATATTCACCACCGACAGAGTCCATAATTGTATAATATCTAACATTGAATCGTAATTAATTAGGAGCGTCAAAAGTTTAATAAACGAAGTCTTTATTTTTTATTCTTTATTATTTAGCTTAAAAGATCAAATACAAGTGCAGTTAATTTCCTATCAACCGGTAATTTACACACATACACACACAAATGAAACTTAATATTATAACCTTTATGTACAATGAAAACAAATTCTCGTCATGCAACAGAAATAAAGGAATAATGAAGAATACTTGCTAAAATCTTTTATAATAATGAAGTGCAAAAATGTAGAATTACTATGGACAAAATATTAAATAAAACTAAAGGAGCTCGTTGAAAAGCAACAAGTAGGTCTCCGTTCAAATTTCAATTAGTTGTTATCGAGATAGAGAGACATAATTATGAAGAACGCCAAACGATAAGATGTCGGACGTTTCCAGTGAAATTAGTCATTTATATGTGAAATTGAGGGTTTTTGACTACTTCCAGTTTGACCGGAAGTGACGTCGATCGACGAAAAATGAGGTTGGATTCTTCAGTGATTTCTAATAATCTTCTGAGCTGCCATTCGTTAAGCACAGCGAACGATAGTATTGTTCTCCCGCCTACCTCAAAGTTAATTTTCAAAAGTTAACACATTTGAATGATTTTTCATATCTATATAGATATTTATATGAATTTTCATAAAACATTACTTCTTTGGGAAAACAAAGAGAGATAACTCTATAATTTTGGTAAAACTTGTGCTTTTCACTATGGAAATTAAGGGAAAACGGAAAATATTTTTAAAACATCTTTCCCCCTCTGAAACAAAAATTCCTTTTTACAGGTACATGTAATATGAACTGTCATTTCACAAATTCATACCGAAGCTTTTTGTGTTTCGTGGGGGGGGGGGACAGCCAAAAGAAAAAAAAAAACTACAAAAAATGCTTATTTTTTCACCAATTTCAAAGGGGTTTACAACTAAAACATTGTAATTTATTAATAATATATGTTTAATTTTATATGAGTAAAACATTAGAAAAGACTTCAGTAACATTGATTCATATCCAAGAATATTTTAAAATGTGGTGATGCTTTAAAGCCCGATTTCAATGAAAAATATCGTCTACCCCCCCCCCCCCCCCTTATTTGAAGAGCTGCAATTAGGGTAATTAACTATTTAACACTGGAATTAAAATTTTCAGTCAATTATCATTGAACTGTTCTTTGCATTCAACAAAGATTTTAAAGCCAAATTGCCATTAGTATTGAGTTAAATGGGTGTAAAATGTAGGCGGGAATCGAGAGTTAGCGTGCGTAGTTCTTTATACAATTTTGTTTTTGATCTGTTACAAATTCTCAATGCATTTTGAGATATATCTATACTTATAAATTAATAAATTTTGCAAATAAACTCCGAAACGGGTGCACCAGAGTTCTTACTTACTCCTCTAACAATACACTAGATACAAGATGATGTCCGTAAACCATATTTAGATTTCACTGGCAAAGTAAGTATCGAAAATTAAATGAAAAGTCTACTTTCATTTTCTATAAACAGCCATGAAATAGCAGAAACGTGAGAAAGGTTGCGTTTCCGGTTGGCGGATCTAAGTTACTTGCAATTTTTAATGAAACTGACAACAAGCAATCGTTTATTTATTTCTTAAAACGTCATCACCGAATTATTCAATCAAAACTTGATTTAAATGATATAAAAGAAATAAGTTGTGATAACCGACTAAAAAGGGAAATGTGCAAATTATTTTCGTCATTCACCGATCTTAATATTGACGGAAGCTTCTAGAACATCATATAGCATCGAGCCCGATGTTAAAAAGAAAAACGAGACGATTATAGCTGCATGTACATAAATAAAAAAAAAGAATGGTCATTGAAATAATGGTAAGCCATTGATAACACTATAAGTTGTGAATATATTTATATATCGAAAGACTATTACATATATGTAGTAGGTTTTCCTAATAAATTTATCGGTAAAATTTGTATAATTATATTCCTCACTGAGAGCATCGTGGCAACGAACCCGAAGTACAATTTGTACTTCGTAAGAAATTTGCGTACATGAAAAGAGAAAATTAATGAATAAGGTATAATTGTTCAAATACAATTAATGTTGTAAAATGTTGTGCTTTAATCAATACATTTCAATTTTTTTTTCTGAATACAGTCTTTTGTAACTCCCTCATGCATAGCTCTGATCCTTCGAGGTATTTGGCTCCATTTTTTTGGCATCTTTTTCAGCTCTTCCAAATCTTTTTTATTTAAATATTTTGGATTTCCAACGTTTCGGCTTGAGCATCACTGAAGAGACATAATTCGTTGAAATGCGCATCTGGTGCATCAAAATTGGTACCGTATATGATTTACATTATGACCCCTGGGTCGAGGCCTCTGCTGGTGGACTGTTAGTCCCCGAGGGTCTCTACAGCCCAGTAATCTAGTACTTCGGTACTAGCTTAAAAATACGGATATATATTTAAATCCTGTGGTAACATTTAGAAATTTATTTCAAAAATAAGGATTATCTCCCTCATGCATAGCTCTGATCCTTCGAGGTATTTGGCTCCATTTTTTGGCATCTTTTTCAGCTCTTTCAAATCTTTTTTATTTAAATATTTTGGATTTCCAACGTTTCGGCTTAAGCATCACTGAAGAGACATAATTCGTTGAAATGCGCATCTGGTGCATCAAAATTGGTACCGTATTTGATTTACATACTCGGCCTATTCATAGGGTGTTAAAAGCTATAAAAAATAATTTTTTACAAAAGGTGGAGATATATCTACTTCATGCGGGATTTTGAACATCTACTTCATGCGGGATTTTCAACAAAGTATTTCTTCCTGCTATAAGCCTGTAGGTTGTCAATAGAAACTACAATATATTTTCTGTCGGTAGTGGTATTCCCCGCGCTTGCGCGGGATTTTATCTAGAATTTATATATAAAAAAGGAAGAAATCTCCATTATTGAACCGGAAATGACATCATAAAAAGTATGTCAAGATTTTTTTTTATGTTATAGCAGATCTGAAAATTTCATGATAATCGAGTAATTCGTTTCCGAGATCTCCCGCGCAAAAAATCGGTAAGAAAAAATACTAAGAATATAAATAATGGAAAAAAAAATCTCAAAATACCAAGAAGGCCTACCACAGAAGACAGAAAACCTTAAAACTACTCTTCTAAATCCCTAGGGATATGCAACTGTACGGATGGTAAAATGTATATGCATATACACAATAGGTCTTGTTTATGAAGTTTGTGATTTTTTTTTTAATTAATTTTTTTTTTGTTATTT
The DNA here is from genome assembly GCF_033153115.1 of Saccostrea echinata. Taxonomy (NCBI): domain Eukaryota; kingdom Metazoa; phylum Mollusca; class Bivalvia; order Ostreida; family Ostreidae; genus Saccostrea; species Saccostrea echinata. The sequence goes on along the minus strand of NW_026889752.1, from coordinate 9,981,583 downwards.
TAAAACCTTAGAGAAAAGAAAAGAAAACTGCACTATGACATATATGCGGCGTGTAACAGCAATTGTTTACTTTAAAAAAAAAAAAAAATTGGAAGTAAATTTGGATACATTTAATTCAGATAATTAGAACAGTCATATGCATGTACTTTTAAAAAAAATGTCACACACAATAAACCCCAAAATAAAAGGAAACATGAGTTTCCATATTCTACAGACTCTGTTACATGTACTTTATGACCAAGTTTTTAGTCTTTTTTCTAGTTAACAGAACACCCCTCCAATACGGGCATTTCTGCACTGATCTGGGACGGATTTTTTTCTTATGAAATAGAAAGTATTTGTAAACTTTCTAATCCATACATCAAGCACCATCTAAATTTTGAATTTACAGGGTGCAAATTATCTTATTAATAATTTTGTAATATCACCCGGTAAATTATTTAAAATTTACAAGAAGAAGAAGAAGAAGAGAGGGAGAGAGAGCGATAAGTGGAAGTGTAAAATCTAGAAGTTTCTACATAATGCGCTATTCTATCAGATATACTTACCCTTTTCTTTGTACACATGTGTGGGTGGGTTGGGGTGGCGGTAAAGATGGGGAGAGGGTGTTGGAATCATTTATTATACTTGTACAATACATGTTACTGATTGTTGATCATACAAGAAAATCCTTCGTGAAATCTCCCTTATCCACATTATGACTATAGTACTATATTATCTTCATTCTTAAGATATGGAAAAGAAATTTTGCAACTTTCTTTCGATTATGCACTTGATATCCAAAATAAAATTCACTTTTATTAGTGTACAAACAAATGTGCATTTGTTTAACACAGCAATACAACCCAGCAGGGGTATTTTCTAAAGGGCATGAGGAACAATGCTATTACACACAGGAAGAATACATGACAAAAATAATTTTATCGAAAATAAATCTTAAAAAATACTTATTCTCCTCATAACAGTACAAAAAATGGTTTATGTGCCTGTGTAAACAACGATACCAACAGAGGAACGTTATGTGTATTACAAGAACCATACATGTAAAACTTGATCTAATTTTTGCAGAAATCTATCTGTATTTTCAAGAAATTGTAACATTTGGGTGATCAGGGCATCACGTAAAAATAAAATGAAAATTAAATTTCAGCACAGTTGCTGATTAATTTTTAACATGGTCTTTGAAATTAGATAACAAAATTTGTGAAAAAAAATATAGATAAATTTATTAATAAAAAATAAAGTTAATGACACAGGGTTTTCAGTTCCGAAAATTTGAACCAAGTGTATTTTATGCCACAATTTTCAACACTTAAACACGTTTAATTAGCCTCTCTACTTAAATTTGCGGTTAAGGGCATTTGAAATTCCAAGTTCATAATTATAAACAAAATATTAACAAAAGGAGGAAAGGCTCCTAGCTGAGTCATTTATTTCTTGTTGACTAAGATTTGCATGGTGATATCAAATGAAACGCTTTAAGCAAAGTAACATCAAGTTATATTAAGATTTATTTGTATATTGACACAATTTTAAAAATTACTCTGTCAATATCTTATTTTATTTATTGAATTATTTACTTTATATTTATTATGTGCAGAAATTTATACTATGTTTAGCGGGGTGCTAATTTTTACTTATTTTAGCGTTTTGGTAGAAACCCGCTAAAATTTGAATCGCTAATGTGCACTCTTACGTGTAAATTCTGTAATTACTTAACATTAGAAAAACAAAACGTTGATCTCGTTGTTTATGTAAATATTATACTTTGAACTCTTGCGTTAATTGGTAATCAGACGTAAAAAATTACCGAAGACTCATCCGGAGGATATTTCTACATATCTAAGATACCTTTAGCAGTCTTTTGTTTAGCGATACCAAATTATATTACTGGTTTACAACTTTATGGAATCCAGTTTCCGTCAGAAAAAGTTCAAGCCAAAAAAGCTAAATTATTAGCATACCTATGAGCAAGCAAAAGGTCAATGTTAAATCAGCTTTTAAAAACTCTTTATACGTTATATATCTGAGGGTGTGAAAAACACAGAAATGTGCCCCATCACATTTACTTTCCAAGTCCGTGCCTATAATAGCACAAAATGTAGGTATAGTATATTTTTAAACAGCTACGAATACTTTATTTTATTATTGAACTTTTTATTTCGACAGATCATCAATGTAGATTACCAGAGACGTATATATTAACGGGATAAGCAACTTCTTCAGCGCCATGTTTATTTCACTTAAACATACCTTGTTGAACAATAAAGAAAGGTCTCATAGCTAGTGCTCGTTAGTTTTATCAAATGCTCACACCTTAGTTTGTTTTAATTTTTAAGAGACACTCAGCAAGCATCGTGTCTCTTGAAAATGGAAAACAAATAAGGAACGAGAGTTTGAAAGAAAAAAGCTTACTTACTGACATTGGTTATGGAACCTATATATACCTTTCATCCCATCCTTTCCTTTATGACATTATTTGATAAACATATGGTAAAACTTACACATGGTGTTCTTAAAGAACGATTTTTAAAAAAAATTCCGCTCTAGAGAATAATGGCTGAAACAAATGTAAATCAACACTATTTAAAGAAACTTCCCTGCTAACATGACTGTAATCTTGCTTTTTTGAAAAGGTTTGTGACGGTACATATTGTCTTTTTGAACATATTGTCGTCGGCGACAATATGTACCTACCCTCACTACACATACTGTCGTCCATCGGTACATATTGTCGCCGGCTGAAAAGTTACACATGTACATATTGTCGCTGGCGACATTATGTGCTTCACCCTCACTGCACATATTGTCGCCCCATAGATATTGTTGCTTAAAGATTTCTTTTGTTGTTTTTTAGCAATTTTGTGAATGTAATTGGTGTGTGAATCACACTGACGTGTATCGTATGTTATTTCATGCAGCGTGATTGTGACGGTACATTTTGTCGTCCTGTTCATATTGTCGCCGGCGACAATGTGTACCTACCCTCATTGCGTCCATCAGAACATGTCACAGGACAATGCATGGCAATGCTCCATGTAAATATCATTAATTATTGCTTTGCTCTTTTTGAGAAGATAATTTCCATATACATGATTGTATTCATATATAATTTAATTCTGGTTATAACACGGTATTTGATTGGATAAAAAAATTACTTTATAACGTATAAATTGGGTTGCCTACGTCACAATGACTTGCGTCAAAAACGTATCGATCCGCCTTACTTTACATTTAAATTTTGTATAACCTGAAGTCATTTTTGAAGTACAATAATCTTTTTTCTTACACTAAATGAATGAAAATAAAATTATAAGGAATGAATTTAATAGCTACCCAATTTATACGGTATAAAGTGGGTTGGAACAGTTTACACTTTTATTTAAACCGCTTCGCGGTTTATAAAGCGTAAACTGCCCCAACCCAATTTATACCGTATAAATTGGGTAGCTATTAAATCCATTCCTTAAGTAAAACTTTAATCGCCCATTGTGGCCCAATGTACCCAAGGCCCGATTTGATTTGAAGATACTTGAATCTGTACTACCTGAAGATGCTTCCATTTAAACATCAGTAATCACGGGCCTACTACTGCTTCTCAGTGGCGGATCTAGAAATTTCAGAACGGAGGGGGTGGGGGTGCGCGGTTCCGTATTGTTTTTGAAAAGCAAAAAGAAGTCAATTGTATGTAAAGGTGTGTTACTGTATATGTTAAATAAATTATGAAATTTTAGCTATAGACTAAATTGAGAGTATAATTATTATACAAGTTTTTACCAAAACCACAAAAAAAAATCAAACCGCCAAGCGGGGGGGGGGGGGGAGAAGGGGGGGGGGGCATTGCTCCTGTGCTTCATCTGTCTTTGGTTTTTTTTAGAAGATTTTTAAAGATTTTCTGTATATATTTTTATGTATAACTTTGATTGCCCATTGTGGACTTGTCCTACCCATGGGGTTATGATTTGAACAAAATTAATTTTATTTTTGTTTGTTTGTTTGTATGTATAATTTCCCTCTCGAGAATTTTTCATTCATATGGAGACGTGACCACTTCCCGGTGGAGGGATGCAAATTTAGACCTATACTTGGCACACAGGGTCATTGAGGGATCTTTTTTCGTGCCAGCACCTCAAAATTGAACGTACGCTATGTAATGAAACTTTCACATTAGTATCTTCTGGCCCAGTAGTTCTTGGAAAGATTTTGAAAGATTTTTTTTTTCAAATATTCTATGAAAAACTTTGATCACCTTTTGTAGCCACACCCTTCCCCCTAGGGACATGATCTGAATTAAACTGAATCTGCACTTCATAATGAACCTTTCACATAAGTTTCAACTTTTCTGACACAGTGGTTCTTGTGAAGATTTTTAAAAGATGTCACTAAATTTTCTGAACTCCTTCCCTTGAAAGAGGACATGGCCCTTCATTTGAACAAACTTGAATCCCCTTTATCCAGGATGCTTTGTGACAAGTTTGGTTGAAATTGACCCAGTAGTTTTTGAGAAGAAGCTGAAATTGTGAAACGTTCACAGACGGACTGGCGGTCAGGCAAAATGTGATCAGAAGAGTTCACTTGAACTTCCAGTTAAGGTGATCTAAAAATTAACCCCAACACCAATTATATCGGCACATGATTCTATATGTAAGAACAACGCAAAAAATAATTTCCAAATAATCATTACTACTGAACAAAAAAAAAAAAAATACATGTACATGTATTCAATCTCCATGTATATATTAAGAAGAAGAATAGGCTGACTTATCATATATTTGATGAATTACGGTATCTTGACATACATGTATCATAGTGATGTACGTCAATTCTGGACAAAATCTTTTGACCAAAAAGTTTTCTTCCTACAGTATTGCTAGTAATGCTGTCTGTCTCCTCCGTGTGTATGTGTGTGTGTGTGTTTGTCAATCTCTTTTTCCTTTCTCAAGTAAATATTCGTCAAAACAACATATCGACGACAATATATGCCGATCTTGACTGCACATATTGTCGCCGACGACAATATGTGCTGGTGCTTGACTGTACATTTTGTCGTCCATTATGCAGGAGGAAAATAAGGCTCGTCTCGGTACATATTGTCGCCGGCGACAATATGTACCGATGGACGACAATATGTGCAGTGAGAGTAGGTACATATTGTCGCCGACGACAATATGTACAAAACGACAATATGTACCGTCACAAGGTTGTTTCTCTTAGGAAGTAATCTTTCCTATACGAAATTTGATTCCTTATTGAGGCTCCACATTAGGCATGCCTTGAACAATTTTGAAACAATGAAACTACGTTCATTGAGGAGGTTTTTACGTAAAATTTGACTTTTCCGGTTCAAAAATTAATTGTGGAGATTTTTAAATGACACAAAATCAATAAGTCCCTGAAAAAAAGAAAAAGCCCTCTTATTCATTAGCCTTGAATTCAATTCTCTTTACCAAATTGTAAGTATGTCTTTTCCAGCTGAGCTAAAATGGTTTTGGAGAGTTCCAAAATGTTTTGAAGTATATGACAAACACAGACAGACGGACAGAGACATGCAGGGAAAATGCTTATTTGAGCGTTTGTATGCTAAATATTGACACCAGAAACTAAAGAAATGGGATGATCAAATGTTATAATCTGTGGAAAATTGAGAGAGCATGGCCATGAACACAATTTATCGTTTTTATAGAATTTCGTAACTATATCATATCCTTGATCTCGTAAAATTTTAGTCAATATGAATCTGCAAAGTTTAAAACTAAAAAAAACCTATTCAAAACCTATTTAAACGGTTTCATTTAACAACATCGTAATTTTCTTGAGCAAATTTTATGAAATGATTTTTACAAATCAATAAATTTAATTAAAAAATGTTAATAATAATCACGAAAAATAAAAATTACCCCAGAATTTAAGAATAAGATTTCAAAAATTTCCTGAAATCTTCAAAAAATTTCGATGTAAAAGTATGCTGCACAGCAAGGCAAAATTTCCCCTGTCGTATGTTCTATTGATTTACATACATGTATAGAAAATTCTGTCCCGAATTCTAGTCATAATATGTCTAAATCAAGAGAAGATAGAAAAAGGGATAATATATCTTATTAGTTTACTTTTTATCAGAGCGTCACCTCTCATTCCTCCCCTCTCTTTCTCTGTGTATTTGTCTGTTTAAATGTGTTTGTGTGTGTTACATTTTAGAGATTTCTAAATTGATTTTATCTTGATAAAGTATTATACATCAGATATACTGTCTTTCTCTGTGTATTTGTCTGTGTGTGTGTTTTTGTGTGATGCATTGAAGAGATTTCTAAATCAATGTTATCTTGATAAAGAATTATACATCAGATATACTGTATACAGGTTTATTCGCCCTGTGTTATTTTCGCCCTTTCAAACTTGTAAACAATTTTGCCCCGTTTTTAATTCGCCCAGTCACATTTTTGTTTAAGAAATTTTACTGTGTTCTTTGAATTCGCCCGTTTTAAATTCGCCCCCCCCCCCCTGTGTGTGTAGGGGGAAAGGGGCGAAAATAAAACGGGGAGAAAAGTTCATGGTATTTTAAATTTGAGATTGAAAGAAAAACAGCTATTATCATTCTTATACAAAAAGTGACTATTGACAGAATTTTTTCCTGGTATATCAAATATATTTCTTTTTGGAATTTTATTCAGCCAACAGCCCATTTCTGGCACTTGTACATGTAGGAAGCAATAGAATTGATAATGTCGATGTTTTCAAAAACTTTCATGTAAGTTTGCAGTCACCGTGATACATATCCATTTTTATTTCTAAATGAGACTGACTCAGCATATAAAGGTACTGTGCATGACTTCCTTGTTTGGTCTGGTATTTTAAGTCGGACGACATAAATATTTTTTTTTAAATTAAACGAAATATAATAAATAATTTGAAATACTTTAATCAGAACAAAAACTAAGAAATCTAATGCATATCCTAAACTTCAATTCTCCCATTAATCTTTATTTCCGATTTCTTATAAAGAAATAGAAGACTGGTCTTTTAGAACAGTACTTCATCATAACAATGTTTTCAATATATAAATTTGTTCTATTTTCATTTCAGTTCACCCTGAGATTCAGGATAAAGAATGTAATATGGATATTCAAATGGATAATATTATTGTTCATTATCACCTACATAGTTTGTTTACCTTTTCGAAAATCAAAACAAAACATCAGGGAAACATCTTATAAACTTGTCCAAGCTTACATAAGATCTGGAATCATCAAACCATCATCAATAGTTCCTGTAACTTGTGATAGTAAAGATGTATATCTACTGATTGTGGTGCCAAGTGCTGTATCTAACTTTGAACAAAGAAATGCCATACGAAATACATGGGGAAACGTATCCAATGTACATTCGACCGTTGTAGTAAAATTTTTATTAGGAAGAAGTCCAAACACTGCCCTTCAAAGCATTGCAATAACTGAAAGTGAAATTTACAATGATATTATATTTGACGATATTTTAGAAACTTACGAAAATTTAACAAGGAAGTCAATTGCTATGTTGCGATGGGCATCGTTGCACTGTCATGGTGTGCAATATCTTCTTAAAATAGACGATGATATGTTCCTGAATCTTCCTAGACTCTTAGATGATCTTAAGAAACATCAAATAAAAAATGCAATAGGTGGGTGTAAGGTCACGGGGTCATCTCCATTTAGACATCCGGTTTCAAAATGGAGAGTTTCAAGGACGCAATATAAAGAAGATTACTATCCAGATTATATAGCCGGAACTGCCTATCTGATGAGTGGTGATATTTTACAAAACCTTTTCCGTGCTACACAAAAGGTTCCGTATTTTATATTTGAGGACGTGTATATAACTGGTTTGTGTAGACAATATATTGGAGCAACAGCTAATAAGTACGCGGGATTCAGCTGTGGATACCGTGATCAAGGACCGTGTGGGAAGAACTTCAGGTACAAAATTACCGGACACCATTACGGTCCATCAGAAATTGAAAGAATGTGGCTAGAATTACAAGATAGATGGTCAAATTGTCGATTTGTAGACTATGATTTTATTTATAAAGTAGCTGATTTATTTGGATATATATTTCTATAAATCTATACCTCCATGAGGTAAATGTGGTAGAAAAAGATGGTGCACCTCTTGTTTGCTTAGGTGAGATAAATAAACAACATAAAATAACTATGTGTGTTTATTATGCATGTGATTACTACAGTGCTTTGTTACTCTGTCCGGTTTAATTATTTGAAGATCTCAATTCTGTGATATTTGTGAAAGAAGATAGTTAATTATTCGAAGAACAATGCTTCTTATATATATCGATGTGATAAAGTATTATACAACACTGAAGTACTGCATCTCTTTAAATCCGAGTGATTATATATATAAATCTCTTTATATATATCAAGATCTTCATTGTTTTTGCCTAAAAATACAGTTTTTATATTTTTTGGACTGAGTTTGACTTAAGTCTGAATTTATATTATGCTGCTGTGTACATATGAAATAGAGTTGTGTACTTTTGACCAAGAATGCTATGTATAGGCCGCTTTGATGGAGTGTCAGTTGTATCAGAGTTGTTTTTGTAAACTTCATGAATTTTTTATTGCTTTCGAGTTTTAAGAACTTATTTAGGCTTTAAAATCGAAAATGTAACTCTGTGAACTATTTCTTATTTCCCTTTGTATGCAACTCTTTACTAATTAAGATATAGAATTATTAGATGAGTAATTCATCGTATGGTTGTGTGTGTGTGTGTGTGTTTGTTTCTCTCTCTCTCTCTCTCTCTCTCTCTCTCTCTCTCTCTCTCTCTCTGTGTGTGTGAGAGAGAGAGAGAGAAAGAGAGAGTATTTCCTTATATTACATAACTCATTTCGAACGCAACTAAAGAAAAAATAAATAAAGGGTACTTAAACGTTGCTGTGTTTCTTCAATTTTTTTCCATCAGGATTTAATCCAAAGGGTGTAAAAGAATAAAATTATTGTAAACAATATTAGGTAGAGGGGTTCCTTTTTGTTAAGCTTGTGGGTGTGGATTACCACTTTGGTAACCTGCAAAACAAATCGACATCGATTATTCGCTCAATGCTAATCGATTAATCGATTTATTATCAATTAATGATTTAACTCAAGCCAACTCAAACATCAAAGAAAATGTCACACTTTCAGAGCGCCAGCTAGTAAAGAATAGATCGTCATCCATTCGAACAATCAGATAAGACTTTATTAATGCTGACAGAATATCATGGTTTTTTTTTCTAGAGATTCACGAATTTTAGGCGTACGTCTGATAGCGTATTTTTCCTGAGAGAATTTCTTCTTTTTTATTAGCTATATTTAGTAAACAATATTAAGGACAGACGATACAAACAAAACAATGGATGCTTGGATTGATTAATATATATTTTTTGACATATTTTGGTTGTAAATGATATATTAAATTTCGAAAATATTAAGAAATTGTAAACTCAACGATGTTTAAAATTCTATAGCTACCTTTTTGCTGCCACCCTTTTAAATTTATACATCTTTTTATCATTGTGTAGGACATTATTGTGAAACCTTGAATGAAGAAATAAAACCTTCTAAAATTATTCATTTTACTTAGGTGGTTTAGGTGTTTTTTTTTCATAATTTAAAAAAAAAAGTTTGTATGCATCACATGTCCTTAAGTTTTATTTGATCACTACAAAATGACATTGAATTTCCCTGCTGTGTTCTTGCATTTTGTACCCCTTACAAAAATAATTATAGTTAATTATTGTAAATACTTTAATACTTTGATATACTATGAAACTTTACTTTGGAACTTTTTTTTATTGTAAACTAAAGTATAATATAGTATTTTTTGTTAGGTCTTTGTTTTGTTCTTTCTGACAATTAAAGAAGGTGAATTTTCCTGATTACACTTCATTTTCTTTTTTTAAAGAGTATTTTGATTTTATTTGGTTGTGTTCTGAATTTCAGGAAAATCCCTTGCTATGTGTACCTCCATAACTTTTATAATGATTAGCACTTGTTAGGGAAAAAAACTTACCTAACATACAAAATGTTTTTTTTTCGTTTTCCTGCTGTCAAATGTAGTGAAAAAAAACATTTTAAAAATAATGAGGTATCATATTATTTGTCAATGCAGTTGATCAGCTCTTACGTTTGCTTGAAAACTAAGTAAAAATTCAGATGATTTTAAATAATATAATAAGGTTAATTATTACAGGTACATGTTAACCAAAATGAAATTTGATTTCTATCGTTTTGACAAAATGCGCTAGGGCTGGTTTTATTGTTTTATGTTTTTACATGTAATATTGACACACCAGTATAATAACATTGTTACTTTTGAAATGCATGTTCTGTTTTTGGAATAATAATAGTCATATAAGATAGATAACACTTTTTTGTCTTTCAAATGCGTATCACTTTTGATAGTTTTCAATCTCTCATTATAATTGCATACATTTATAATTCAATACATATAAAACGACGTTGGGAGAGAGTGGTTGAAGGATGGATGAATATTTTATTCTTTAGAATGTAGCATATTGGTAAAGTAAAAATAATTATTTAAAAAAAATGATAAATGCGTTTTCTAATTCTATGTCCTAAATTGCTTTATGCTTCATTTTCCCCCTTTTTTTGTTTGATATATTAAGCATCAAATATGCTTTGAGATAATTTTTAATTATAAATTAAGCGTCACAAACGTTTGTTTTCTTTTATTTAAGAATCACTGTTTAGTTTCTTGGGGTATGCTGGGGCATTAACGAACCGTTGGAAATGTGGCATAAGTTGCATAACTGGCAAAGCCCGTTTTGCATAAAATATCCGAAGTTTCCAACTTTTGTTAATGTCTCCGGCATACCCATCACACTAGACAGTGCATTTTAATATTTACATTTATATGTGAAAGAAGATAATATTCAATAAAATAATATTAGTCAAATAAAAAAAGAGACATATTTTTACCACAGTACTTAGGCAATGGAAATATATCATATTTTGATATTTTTCATTTGTATTGTACAGTCACATGTTTATCTAAAACATATATACACTAAAACATATATACACTAAAACATATCTTTCGACGCTTTCTGCGTTCCTTTTAAAAAAGCGAGGACAATTTAGGTCATACATCCCCCCTTTTTGCCATAAAAAGAAAAGAAAGTAAAAGAAAGACAAACAAAACCACACAAATAAAATAAAATTAAAAAAAAAAAAAAAAACTAAATCTAGAATTTAATGATTATCCTTAAGAAAAAAAGATTTGATAATAAATTACAACATTAATCAAAAGATAAGATATTGATAAATTGATGTACATTTATGGGAGTCAACACTCCTTAGAAGTAATAGTCCTTTTTGACAGTATCACACAGTTCACGTTGATCCTGATGAAATTCGTGTTACTTAGTGTTTTTATAAAGTGTTCCCAGAAATTATAGAGAATTTTTTGTGAAACTTTTTTTCAAAATATTTTTAGAATAAAATATTTATAGTTTGAAATCATTTTTTTTATTGAAAGTTAAATATTTCTTTTTTAGTTATATGCAATTTTCATGAATAACTTCCCACTTTCCTTGTATACTTCCAGTCGATTGCTTATGTTCAAAATGAATGCTTTGGAAAAAGGAAAGCCTATTGTAGATGTTTATCATCAAAAAAATACAAAACTAGTGATACTTCTGAAACACTGAGCAATCCACTGGTGTAACTATTGATTCAGGTGGGACGCCATATTGAGATATAGAAAAGAACTCGGTAGAGGGAAAGAGCTGGTAGGGCTAAGAATGAAACCTCATTTTACTACACTTATTGTTGTTATTACTGATTATCCAAGCCTTCTTTGATTTCTGATGCTAGTTTACCCCGCTTAAAAACTGTTTTCTTTAACAGATTTCCTCTTCTTTTTTAATACTTTGTACCACACAATACATAGTAGACGGTGAAATATTACCAGATTTAACAATTCCTTATCTATTCATTACTTAAGTAAGCTTTCTATTTTCTAAAGCAGTAATTATGAAAATCAGCAGACAACAGGAAGTATATATTATATATATTGTATATTGGGAGGCTCTCCATAAAAATTTCATGTATCATTAGAATGAATGGAACTTTGTGATTAAATAAAATATGCAAGAATATCAGCAGTCTCGTTTAAAGTCATCATTTCGTAAGTTCTATGGTCGATAAAATGACCTTTTCAGCAAATACAATCTATCATTAATTCAAACGATGACTGACTTTTTTCATACTAATTGTTAGGCCATTATTTGCACACTGAATTGTCGACGGATTTTTCAGTTATTTCCCGATCATGACAAGGAGCACACGGCGTGTGTGACCTTTCGGCAGGGGATTCCCACTCCTCCATGGCACCTGATCCTGCCTCTGATGTCTTAGAGGTCCGTGTTTGCTCTGCTCCTATTTTGTGATGTTTAATGGACTTTTGAGCTCAAATACTGTTCGTTATCTCCATATATTTAATAATAACATTACGTAACACTTTATGTTATCAATCTAACATTTTAGATAAATGTATCATAAAAAAAATTCTCAATAATTTTGGGGAACACTATATTCTTGGGGTGAAAAACTTTAGCCTGTCCATCAAAAACTTTTCATTGCCTTTTCTCTGATCATCGGTCCTTCTTGGCTTATGGTCAATTAACACAAATGTGATATCCTCCAATTTGTGACATTCAAAGTTGAAATGTTCCCCAACTTGTTCATTGACTTTTTTGGTATTAATAGTCATAAAATGACTATGATTCTTCGGCGGACATCTCCCATTTCCCCAATATACTGTTTTGACAAACCTTGCAGCTAATGAGATATATATAGTTGACAGGGCCAATTCCCTAATATTCTGTATAACTGATTGTTTTAACTTTCCTGTAAGTGCTGTACTAGTTTTAAAACCCCCAATACGTTAATGGCAATTTAATGCTTTGTTTAGCACCTATCGATTTTTTCCTTCTATTCAGAAAAAAATGTTGATAATATATTATGTTGATTGTGTTTGTGTTTAAAAAAAGTCAATAATAAATATACATTTGATTTGTTTATTCCGTATATTAAAATTAAAGAAGAGATGACGAGGATATTACATCAAATTTAATATAGATATGGACTTTGGATTGAACTGCTTTTGGTGTAAGAGTTATCGCGCTTGCATTGTCCTCCCGATATGTGTGTTGCCATATAAGTGATTCGTGGAGACGGAACATTTTGTTTAACGACCAATTGAAAAAGCGGAAAAAAATGACTCGACCATTTAGATAGTTCCATTTCACATTTCCTCTTCGATCTCCCTGAAGTGTATATGACATAGCATAACTTCTATGTTATTTTTAGCAGTAATCTGGATAATTCATTTTTCATACCGTTTTATTGTTTAACCAATTATCAATCTCTAGGGACAGTAAATATCGTTGTCTCTTCAAGGTTTTTATGAACCTTTGCAAGTGATATTACATTTATTAAGCCTATTTCTTTGTCCTGTATGTACGTCATTATTTTGTTAAACATAAGAATTAATACAAGCTTGTAGATACATGCATTTTAAAAACTGAGTATACGGAAGATTTTTTTTTCTATATTGGATTGTAAATTCAGTTTATGTCAATTCGCAGGGTCTGCTGAGAAGGAATATGATATGACCCAATGCTTTTCACGAGCAACTTTATAATTTTACTAAAATAAGTCTTAGAAAATTACTACACGAGACTGCATGCAATATACCGTTTAATTTGTTTTTGTTTGTATGCTGTTTAACGTCCCTCTCGAGAATTTTTCACTCATATGGAGACGCCAACACTTGCCGGTGGAGAGCTACAAATTTTGTCCTACAATCGGCACTCAGGGTCATTGAGCAGTGAGGGATCTTCTTCGTGCCAGCACCTACTGCGACACGGGACCTCTATTTATACGGTTTCATCCGAAGAAACGGTCTCCACGTCCCACAGTGGGATTATATACCGTTTAATAAAAGAAACGAATAGTAATTTTCGAGACACGTTTAACATTAAGGTTAATTAGTAGAATGATGTATTGATCAACAGAAATGTGGGAAACAATAGGTATACAATCAAATTGTAGTAATTACTCAATAATTTTACAATCATAGACAGTTCAAGGTCAATAAAGATCAATATCTGCCCCCCCCCCCCCCCCCGGACACCAATGAAAGCCTAAACGTCATCATAATGGACGCAAATGAGTGTATTCAAAACTGCATGGGAATGTTATCCCACTCTAAATGTAGAACTTTGGTCAGCTTTTGCAGAATCCTGGGATTCGGTTGTCTTTGGTGGATATGCCTATCCATCTTGTCCCAAGCATGATCATTGAGATTTAAATTTTGCGATTTAGATGGCCAAGGCAGAAGAGGATGCTTTAGCCTTGCAAGAATGTACTTGTCAGACGAGACATATGTGGTTGTATATCGTCAGATAAAATACGGCTCCAAGATGATTCTTTATTGGAGAGACATGTGCAGGTAAAATATCGTCAGAGTATTGTTTTGTCGTCAAATTCCTTCGAATGTTAACCAAATGAGTCCTCTTGTATATAATACCCTTTTCCACATCATAAGACTACCAGCACCAAGTCTATCTACTTACCCGGTACAGTTTTCTGTAAAACTTTCTTACGAATCTTTGCACTCTAACTCTACAACGATGTTTTGCAATAAACATTTTGGACTAGTAGCTAAACAAACTATTCAGCGGTGTTGCTGTTGCCATACTATTTGGTTTGAGACTTTGAAGTTGATGTTTACGGCGTTGTGTGATCAGAACGATAGCATGAATACCAATTCCAGCATCCTGTATTCGTCTTGTTTGATATTCTGTACAGTTATGAGGTATCTTATACTGTGACGACGTGATTGTGGAGAGTTGATAAAATTATGCAATTTAATGAAGCGATCCTATGTTGTCGATGTCACGTGTGTTCTGCTGTATTTTGTTGTTTGTATCTGTTTTATAGGTGCGATATGGTGTTTTGTGCAAAATTAAAACCAATTGCAATTGTAGACTATGCTACACCTGCTTCCAGTCCACCAATTTCCTTTCAGCGATATGCATAATCAAAATGCAGCATATTTTGAATCGCATCAATTTTCAAAACAAAAAAAATCAGAATAAAAAATCGAGAACCCAAGGTTTTGACAGACATTTCGTTCCTAAAGAATTTGGATCAGAAATCAACAAAGAAAAAGTGTTAAAAAGACCAAATTTTAGCAATTTGCAACATCAGACCTGTTTGTTACTTTTGTAGAATGGCCGTCAAGATAACGATAGCGTTAAAGAATAATGCATTCTACTCGAATGAATCATATACATCTAAAATATATTGTATGACATAACTTTTTCACATTAATCAGCGCATTATTTGTTTTTTAACAGTGTATTAGCACTAGATAATTTCAAAATTTACTTTGCTTCTTTTGAAAACATTAAATATTACCATCAATTGTATTCTTAGCAAACTGATAAATTCTTAGCATTTGGAGTTATCTAGTAATGTCATCTATTTTTACGCTTTGTTGCCAAGTATTCTCCATGATGAAATGACCGCGCACTGTCTTGGATAATAAACTTAAATTACCTTATCAATTGGCGTTCTTTAAGCCGTTTACACCACAACTGACTTGCATGCAGAAGATGAAACACTTCCTTTCAACTTAGCTTAGAGTGGCTCATAGACGCTTAAAGAGTGTTTAAAGATCTTCTTTAAGTCATCTTTTATTAAGCATCCTTAAACTACCTCTCTGTAATATTTACACCATCATTAAGCTTCCATTAATATAAACCATCTCTAACTCCTCAAAGGATGATTTAAGATATCTGAAAGGTGGATTAAAGGCGCGTAAAGGTAGCTTCTTGACAGTCTTCAGGTCATTTTTAAGCCAGATTAAGAGATGCTTAATTTAAACAAACAGGTCTGCTGTTGCAAAATGCTAAAATTGATCTTTTTGACACTTTTTTGTTGGTTTCTGATACAAATCCTTTGGGTACAAAAGGTGTGTCAAAAGTTTGGGTTCTTGATTTTTTTATTTCTGTTTTTTCCCTGAAAATTGCAAAGATGTAGAATTTTGACAATTTCTTAATATTTTTGTGAAATTTAATATTTGCATCAATCACAATAAAAACAGTCCAAAAATATTTATCAGTTCAGGCATCCAATTTTTTGTTTGTATCATCTGTCCTTCAATGTTGAAAAAATAATGATCACCAAAAACTTGTCACTGTAGGTAGTTTTTATATAGTTTTTTTTAGTAGAAAAGTGACTCGGGATACCTAATATAGGCTTACTGTCTATTTTGCCCACTACTGTACATTGTTCATTTTACCCTTGCTTTTAATTGTGTATACATTTGGTCGGATGCCACCTCTAATCCGATTGGCTGTTGTTAAAACAAAAAACTTTAGAAATAACGTATCATTTTTGCTTTAAATTTTATTTTGTAAAACAACGAAAACCCATTATTCTGATCAAGCAGTCGAAATACATAAGGATTAAAAAAAACTTGCTTATATTTGTGTTCTTTTAAAATTAAATGAAATTAAAAGTTATTAAATTGATTGAAATAGTTAATGATTAAACTCAATGATTGGCAACCTATATTGTTTTTTTTTTTTCTAATCCTAAGAATTGATCCGACGGGGAGAGATAACAGTTGGGTTTATATCAAAACAAAGAACGTGTAATTTATTGTCTAAGTTCAATTTACGGAATATTCAAAATCTTCATTTAATCTTAAAGAAAAGGACGCTATCTTACAGTATTTTTTTTTTCAATTCAGAGGTAGAACATGGCTTCCTACACAAGAAAGAAAAATACAATGTTAAATAATTTGTAAAAGCTATAAAGTAGGTGCTACCATTAAAAATTACTTTAACATGTATTTAGATGGACGGATTCTTTTTCGTAGCGAAATTTTTTAGTTAAATTTCAAGAGCAGAAGTTCTCTTTTGCATAAACGTTCACAAATATAACGAGACAAAATAAATAAATAAGATTTTACTAATGTAAAGGATACTTAAAAATAGCCTTTTTAGCTAAAATAACGAAATTTGACTTCCAAGAAAAATAATAGAACTACAAAAAGACACAATATTATTCCACAGTAATATTACTGTAACATTGATAATGTATTGTTAGGTATATTATATTCTGTTGTGCTAGATGCGGTTGATGAAGCATCTGTATGAACTTGTAAATGATTCTTTATTAGTCACTGTGGAAGGACCGGTTCTATCCAGACCTTTCATTCAGAACAAAACACTTGAACAATCTTTTGACATCTTTATTCAAATAAAACTCTGAATTAGTTTCGGAAAATCTACAGCTAAGAGCAAGAAGACAAAACCACATAATTTAGAAAAAAAATTCAAATGTGTTTTAATGTTTTCATTTGAAGCAGACGTATTATAATGAAAATACATACCGTTAATGGAAAAGGTCCCACAAATGCACCTTTTTGTGATCCCTGAGAAATCTTCCATACGAGAACATTTGAATTATGTAATTGGTATGCAATATCCTTTATAAAATTATGTCTTGTTTTCCATTTAATTCCAATCAGAATGACAGAAACTTTGCTATTGATTTGAGATACATTTCTGATTTTTCCTGTGAAACATAGAAAAAAATATCTTAACATAAAAATAATAAAAGAAAAAATTAGAAAAATTAAAAAAAAAAGCTACTTCACTCTCCTTTTTTTCTGGCACAATATTAACAAATAATTTCTTTATTTTATGATCAAAACATAATAACTCACACAACTTATTTGTCAGTTTGAAAGAATATTAAAATTAACATTTATTTCAAAGAAAAATATATCTAAAAAGATCAACAAGTTTGTAAATGAAATAGTAATCTTCAATTCGACAGTTGGACCATCTATCCTGTAGATCTAGCCACATCCTTTTTATTTCTGATGGACTATAATGATGTCCTGTGATTCCATATCTGAAGTTCTTTCCACAAGGTCCTTTATCGCGGTATCCACAGCTAAAGCCTTTGTGCTCTTCAGCACGGACGCCAATGTATTCCCTACATAGGCCAGTAATGTAAATATCCTCGAATATAAAATAAGGAACTTGTTGCGTTGCACTGTACAGTTTTTGTAAAATATCACCACTAATCAGATAAGCAGTTCCGGCTATATAGTCTGGATAGTAGTTTCCCTTATATTGTGTTCTTGACACTCTCCATTTTGTAAATGGAAATCTAAATGGAGTGGATCCCTTGACCTTACATCCGATTATTGAATTTTCTCTAGGATGTTTCTTTAGTTCTTCCAGAAGTCTGGGAAGGTTTAAGAATATGTCGTCATCTACCTTTAGTAGATAACGAACGCGATGACAGTGCATTGATGCCCAACGCAACATAGCAATAGACTTCCTTGTGAGATTTTCATATGCTTCTATAATGTCTTCAAATAGAATATCATTGTAGATTTGGTTTTCAGTTGCTGCAACATCCTGAAGTGCGGTATTTTTACTTTTCCCTAGCAGAAATTTCACAAGAACAATCGGTTTCACATTTGTTAGATTGCCCCAAGTACTTCTGATGGCATTTCGCTGTTCAAAGTTGGACACTGCACTTGGAACCATAACCAATAGAAAAACATCCTTTTCATTACAAATTACAGGATTTGACGGAAATGACCTTATGATCCCAGAATTCACATATGCTTGGACTAATTTGTAGGAAGTTAATTGTATATCATTTTTCGAGCTTCGAAATGGTATACATACAATGAAGGTAATTAAAAATACCAGTATTATCCATTTCAATACTGATTTTAATTGTTTTATCCTTCGTGTATCAAACATCTGAAAAAAATAGATATTGAATCAAAATGTAATTATTGGCATTTTCTAAACGAGACTAATATTATTAAATTTAAGATCAAGTGTTTGTTTCAAGAAAGGGCATTTATGGTGAAATTTATCGTTTTAATTCACTTATTCATTCATGCAATTTTTCACAAATGCTTTAAAATCATTTTGATATAACATAAGATTTCTTAGGATTTTATTTCACACTCAATGGTGAAAAATGATATTGTTATATTTGAAATATATTCTTTTACTAACAAATTTCATAAGCATGATAAACCCTGATTTTCTAGCAACAGATAACAATTTGGAAGTATTACTGAGTAAAATGAAAGATTGAATATGAATTTTTGAATACTTAAAATAAGTATTTTGGCTCTACAAAAAATAATTAAATGTAACATAATGTCTCGTTTTACGGATATGGATATCACTTGGAATGACATAACTGTCTGTGTGTAAGACTTTCGCTTCCAGGCGATATCTCAAGAAGCTTTCGAGGTTTTGCAATGAAATTTTATACAATAACTCTCACCCCTCTCAAAGTGTCCCGCCCCGTTTTTTTTATTATTATTTATTGTATTATAAGTCGCTTGACACTATTTTTAGCACAAGGGCATGTGGAGAATTATTACGTATAATACAGGTTGTCAGCGGACTTTATATTCTTATTACATCTATGAGAACTGTTAAGTAAAGGCTTAATTAGACACCATGTATTGTGTAAAATTTTGACAATATCGAACGTGAATATAAACATTATATATGACCTAATGTTTGCGTTTAATTTGCTATATAATCAAGTGCCTTCGTTGTCTAGGGGTATGACTCTCGCTTATCATGTGAGAGGTGCCGGGTTCAAATCCCGGACGATCCTTTTTTTTTTTTTTTTTTTTTTTTTTTTTTTTTTTTTGGATTACTAAATGATAGTATTCAGCATGTGAAAAGACAAAGTTATGACGATAAATATTCTATATAAAAAGAATCTTCTATACACATATTAAAAAATAAGCACAAATTTTTATATCCATATTGGCATTTTTTATTTGCTTCAATATACAGGTATACATTTAATAAGTCTACAAATCCAGGGCGGGGGAGTCCGACCCCCACCCCCTTCCGAACTGCGCATACTCTTCTTTTTTCCCTAAGCGGGGGACACAAATTCTCTGAATTAGCTTGTGATTATTAATTGTGAATGGTGGATTTTACTTTGATATCTAATTATTTGAATTTAATTTTACTTGTGTTAATTTTTATATATATTATTGATTTAAAAAAATAAACTCGTAAAGTTCTTCATAATATCATTCAGGATGCAAATGTTTTTAGATATAAGCCTTATAATGGCCATGGCAAGCAATATGACAGTTTTTGGAAAAACAAAAATATTCCTTAAGCAATAAAAAGGACTTGAAAACAAGTTCATTCATGAAGCTTTTTCGAGTTATTTAATCAATACTAACCTTTTGAATGGACTATTCTTTATGGACTAGTGTATTATCCAGATTTTAACCAACAGACGTTTCTGTAACATCTGTGAAGAAAATATATTCATATAATTTACAATTCGATACATGCGATATGAAAATCTACAGCTGCCTCTATAATCTGGCTTCTTTTTGCTAGAGAATAATTTTTCCAATCAATGGTAATGATATGGTTTGACATGCACCAGCTGTTTTGAACTTTAAAGGTTACAACTAAATGATCACACACTAGAAAGTTTGTAATTAGAATAACATAAAAAATTGAATGATCATTAACTCACATTACACATACCGGATTTGTTTCTCATATTTTATCAATATAAATTTTTTTTAAAAATTTTTTTCTCAAAGAAAACCTTTCATTCAAGATGTTATTAAGTTGTTCAAGCTAACATATCTTGTGCGCCGGTTTTAAATATTATGGACTTTCAATATAAAAAAAAATACAGATGATTTTAATCTTCGAAAATGCTAATACATTGTTAGAAAAAAACGTAATGACTTTCTTTAACAATAACGGAAAAGAAATATACACAAATATTAAAATGATAGAAATGTATATGAACTTTAAAACATTTTTCCAAAGATTCAAGACCAACGTTACAAAAATGCAAGTTGTATAGATACATCCTTGTCTTATAAGCTTGTAAAGAGGTTCAAGAATCGCTGAATAAATGCACAGTAAAATTAGTATGTATACAGCATTTCAGTATAATATTTTCATATATATGCAATTTTGTAATCTGTATAAATGCATTTCTGTAACTAGCATGTTATATATATTTAATTTCCTGTATAACGACTAGCTCTTCTGCTTTTAAAGGCTTTACTTTGTTCAAGGGCTTTACGCATGTATTTCACCTTGTGCTAATTTACGATTAAAAAATATGAAAACTATGAAATTTAAGGCAAGGAACAAATGCTTTTTTTTCATTTATATGAACAACTTTACAAAAGGCGCCTAACATACTGCAATAATTTTTACTCCTTTAATTGATAACTTATATTGTAATAATGATAAAGAAAGCGTAAAATCCATGCTAAAAAAAGAAAAACGTCCGACATTGTCTTCTATTGATAATATTTTGTGAATTTTTTAATCTCTCAAGAATTTTCAGAAAGATTTCATCCAAACTAGGCGCAAAGCGAACTATAAAAATTGTTCACAAAATAATGTTCAATTATAAACAAAAAAGAAAAAGAATGATGCTTTCGTAAGGAACCGTAGAACTTAAGACTGAAAAAACTTAAGATGAATTGTAAATAAAGTTTAAATTTTATTTTCCTTGTGCCATATGGGTTAAATAAATTTTATCATATTTTTCTTTTAAATTCAAGGATAAGTTAAATTTGGTGATATATAGAAATAACTGAAAGCTTGACCTTAATTTTTCTTTACAACAGTTATTAAAACCTCGTCAAAACAAAAAAAGAGGGTTTGACGACTGTTTAAATATCACTGTGAGGTAGCTTAAAAATGCTTCAAAGGCAACCTGTAGAACATTGAACATTAAATATATATCACTGCTGCTGAAAACTGCAGTTAAAAGGGAGTTTAAAAAATCAAGCTACCGTAACTAGATTCATCTGTTAAGCAACTTCTGAGGTAATGTTTGAAAAACACATTTGCGTTCTTCCTGTCTTTCGTGCCTGCAAACTGAATTGATAATATAATTCTGAGCAATGACCCTCCACAAATATGAAAATCTATAGAATTAAAATGTAATTTTTATCAAAACCCGTTCAACTGTGGCACCAACGTTTTGTTTGAATGACGGTCAATGATTAAAGTTTTTATTACATAAAAAGTCATTTAAAAAGAAATGTTTTAAAAAGAGAGCCACAGATTGATGATTTTTATGCAAACATGGTCATGTAGTAGTGGCGCGTAGAATGTACGACTCCTCCCTCCAACTTTTGAAAACGATGTTTAGTGCCTTTGTAAAGCATCAGAGGTTGGATCAGGTGCCATGAAGGGTTGAGCATCCCCTGCCAACCGGTCACCTTGTGCTCCTTGTCATGATCGAGAAAAACGGAAAAATCCGTAGACAATTCAGTGTGTAAATAATGGCCTAACAAAAATAGTTAAATAAATATATAAAATCAAAGAATAAATAAATTAAAAAAATAAAAGAATAAATAAATAAATAGAGAGAGAGAGAGAGAGAGAGAGAGAGAGAGAGAGAGAGAGTTATCGGGCTAGTCTTTTCCTTGAAAATATTGGCGTTGCCAAAAAAGAAGAGAGGCCAATGCAAGTGAATCTTGAAAATGAGAGCATTTTGTTAAATGCCCAATGGAAAAGTTTTTATAGCCAACTGTTAGAAAGATGTCTTAAGAAATGGGCTGTTCCGTCAATGTAATGTACGGACCAATAATATAACTCTAACTTAATTTCACCACTTTAAAGGATAATGTACTGTTTATATATAAATATAAACAGTGAAAGGTATTTTTTGTTTGTTAATACGGTTGCAATTATTGAGGGAAAAATTGCTAACAGGAGTTATGTATTTTTTCCCTGCAATGTCGCAACCTTTATGCATGCATTACCAAAGAAAACATTTTACTGTTGTTTAAATAACCCTAGGGTGCATCCACATAAGGAGAACAAAAGTTAATGTAGAAAGTAAAAATATTCATGACGAATAAAAAAGTTACATATTTTACGTGTGATTCCTTTAAATGTCGTGTGAGAAAATAAGTATGTCTATAACATTTATATTTACAGACCTGTGCAGTTTAAAAATTCATCCGTATCCTTTCTTTATCTTAAAAAATAAAACCCTAAGTATTGCAATTTTAATTAAATATATTGGCATATAATCTAAAATGAAAAAAAGAAACAACAACTTTGGAATCTCTTCAGAAACAAAGCTTTCAAATAATGCTGAAGAATTCCAAGTACACAATATAACATGCATTGTAAAATCCCTTACACAGAAGCAGATTTTTGCATTGTCCCTTTAGAATGCATTTTTGAAAAAAGAAACATCAAATGTAATGCATAATATAAAACTGAATCTGATATTGATATTTCCAACGAAAACTTCAATCTCTAAACAAAAGATCAAATTTCTATCTTATTTCTTGTAGTGTTTTTTCTTCAAAATGGTCGTTTTGAATCCTGGGTTGTCATACTTGACTTCTATGCCATATAAATGCTGGCATTTATTGTCGTCGATCATTGATTTTTTTTTTCTAGCACAATTAATCTATTATGCAGTTTGAATTTAAACTTCAAGGATTTTCCCCCCAAATGAATAGATTATAAAAGAGAAATATGAATATTTTAAGGAAAATAATTAGTTAAGGTTCATTTGTTTATATCTGAATAATTTTGTGCAAACCACTTCATCAGAAATATAAACAAATTAATGAAACCTTGATAGTATACACAGTATGTACATGGTTTCCTCATGTAAAAAAAAAAAAAAATTCAGCTCTATCTGTTATCATTTTAAAAGATATTTTCTTTTAATAAAGCAATCATTCAATACCTTATATTCAGTGACTATTAAGTTGACTATAGTTGACTATTAAGTGACTATTATTCAGTGAATATTAACCTTATGGGGGTAAACGTGAATAGTGATAATTTCAAGTCAATTACAGCAATTTAATTCATACTAAGTAAATGGAAACTTGCAAGGAAATAATTAACATGGTTCATATTTTCCAAATTATTGATTTACTAAATTGAAATATTTGACAAATTCTCAAATGAATATCATTTTCCTTGATTTAGAATCAAACTGTATGTATGTATTTGGTCCATTTGATTTGTTGTTCTGTGGGCAGAATTTTTTTTTTCCTTATGAAACATAAAATGACTTTGATGATTGATATATTTTTATTTCATTTTTACAAAGCATATAAACAGAACGGTTTCAGAATAGCAAGGTAGATGAATTTTATGAGATACTAGTAACAGAGAACAGAGAACAGATTTTAAGGAAATAAGAGAAAAAGCTGTCTTCTTATATCATTGATTGATCCTTCTTTTAAAGTTCCTAAGGAGAATATTTTTTACTCATATGAGACGTCAACAAATACTGGTGAAGGGCTTCAAATTTAGACCTATACTCGGCACTCAGGGCCTTTGAGGAGTGAGGGTTTTATATCGTGCTAAAGGGACCTACGTCTTTTAAGGTCATATCCAAAGGATCAATGACTTTCACTTCTAATGCTAGGCGCTTTGCGAAGGAACAATGACTATCTACGTTACCTCCCGAACGAGAATCGAACCCGGACCTCTCGATCACAAAGCGAGAACCATATCACTTGGCCACTGCGACATGTTTTTATTTATATGAATTATACAATAAGTATTAAAGCTATTTTAGTTTCGTCAGACATTAAGAGAGCTTATTAAAGGTTTCTATTGAAATTTATAAATTTTTAGGGGAGGAATGATACATACTGCCAGATAAAAGATAAAAAAGTTGGATTTCATGTCTGTATTATGCATTGGTCTAAGCCAAAAACCAACAAGATATTTATAATTTTTCAGAATAAGTTTGACAATTCAGAATAAGCGTCCTTTGCATGAATTTTTAGTGTATTTTACACTCTTTGATATGATTGAATACACCAATTACAAATTCGCTTAATTTTTTATTTTAATTTAATCTTTTTTTCGTACAATACATATAGATTTTCTCTAATCAGGTGGGGAAAGGAAATAGCTACAAACCAGTGTAAAAAGCAACTTTTATTTTTCTTTCAAGATTCAAATACTTGCAAATATTGATCCTATCTCTCTAATACTAGCTTGTAGTTGTTGCATATCAAATGCAAAGGAAAAAAAAATAAGGTGTAATTTTATGTGTAAAATGGAGAAAATATGTTTATTACAAATTTGAAATTAGTATTTCAGATGAATTTAAAATTCACATATAAGAGACAATTAAAGACATTTTGCAATATGTACTGTACCTGATACAATTAAGTAAAAAAGGATAAAATATTCCATATAGCAAAGAATGAAAAAGAAGACGTGAATTGACAAAAATAATGCAAATTCAATGACTTTTTATAAAGGATTACAAGACGCATGTCTGTTTTTAGAAATGACTCTGCTTTAAACATCTAGTTAGCCAAAAGTACCCATTACTGTTAAAATTGTTTTTAAAGTTAGAACGTTATTAAGCATAAATCTAATAATTCGGATCCAACTTATCTGCATATTTAATAAAGAAATCAATGAAAATGTTCAGATATTTTAACAATGCCCAATTTCAGACAATAAAACTCGCTAACAATAGAGAGGCACTTAGTATCGTTTTTGGAAAGGGTGGAGGGTGGTTGGCAGTAGGAAACATAATTGACAACTTACTTGACAAAATCTTTGACAAGCAAAAAAAAAGGAGTTAAATGAAATTGTAAATGAAAAAACGAGATGACTCAAATAAAATTGATAAAAAATATAAAGGTTATATACATTTTAGGATTAAGAGAATATTAATATTATAAAATATATTAAATCATCTGTGCAAAGTTTTTATATATGAGCGTATGCTTTTCAGTACATAGACAATTATTATTATTATTATTATTATTATTATTATTATTATTATTATTATTATTGGCATTTAAAATGATCAAAGATACACGATCATGTTAAGTTACAAAGTTTTTGTTGCAAAAATTCAAGTTAAAATAGTTTGGTTTTAGTTGAAAGGTGGCCGGATCAAACCAAGGTTTTAGTCTACAGGTTTTCTTTCAAGCCTTCCACTTGCTTTTTACTAACACAATACTTTAAAGAACAAGTAAGATTGAAGCATGAAAATCGGCCACAAATAGAACTAAGCATTTTGAAAAAATACTTTTACAAGTAATCGTTCAAGAAAAAGCAATTAGGATTTTTCATTCTGTCTTCAAAGATGTTTTCTTTAAATGCACAGATTACAGGAAAAATAGGAATGGTACATGCTTTCACTGCATTTGTTATTCAAATTAAATTAATCGAAATTAAAATAAGAATAAATGATAAGATTTTATTGTAATATTCAGATCTTCTGATGAAAAGAATACATAAACTTTCCACCTGCTGATACCCTGGGTCATTTTCACGTGATGAGGCCGATCATTTCTGCAGAATATGTTGCAAGGGCGCTTGTGTACAACGCATTTATCAAGAATAAATAAAAAGTGAAGAAAAATTATTGTTGTAACATTTGATTGCAGGTCTAGCATATTCAAAAGAATTGTTATTATTTTTAACTACCATTTTTTCAATCTTTACATGTATTCCTCACTTCTGCCACTGATATATTAGTATCCAGAAAATCTAATGATTTGCTTTTATATCGAACACACTTCCACGTTGGAATTGCTTCATGTAATTTCTTTTTATAAAGTCATAAATTAATAATTATCTGATGAGAAAATGAAAATAAAATTTGACAAATATAACAGCAATTAAGACAACTTTCAATACATGTTATCATAAACGAATTATTTTACCGAACTAAGAAAAAAAATCATTTCTTTTCCCAATGTGCACTTTTTAACACAACCACAAAAAGAGATCGTCCGCTCCAGCCGCCGATAATAAACAAACTTGTAGAAAGGTGTCATTTTAAACATTTGATAGTGATGATTTGAAGTTAATGAAGCATATCTGCTTTAAACACATGAGGAGGATTTTAAATAGTTTGAATTCTGTGTTAGGCAGGGACATTTTTTTATTTTTTACATTATACTAAGGTGGTACAAGAAAGAACGCTTATTACGGGAAACATCAGATAAACACGACGGCTACTGCGTAAATCCACCTGACTTTGCATAATTGATTATATTTACAATCATACTATAATACGAATGAAATATGAAGATAACGAACAGTATTCAATCTCAAAAGTCCAATAAAACGATACAAATGTGGAGCAGAGCAAACACGGACCTCAAAAATTAGGATGGGATCAGGTGCCATGGAGGAATAAGCATCCCCTTCCGAACGGTCACACCCGCCGTGTGCCCCTTGTCATGATCGGGAAACAAAAACCGGAAAAATCCGTAGACAGTTCAGTGTATAAATAATGACCTAACAATTAGTATTGAAAACGTCAATCAGCATTTGACTCAATGATAGGATTTATGTGCTGACATCATTGAATAGACTGAAAAACTTGCGAAAAGACTTCAAACGAGACTGTTGATATCCTTGCTTTGTCAACTTGTTTGTCAATAGCTCACCTCGTTTTAGAAATTGTTCATACGTAGAGCATGAGTATCGAAGCAATTGAGATACATAAGCCCCATCTGCAGGTCATAAGGGTATTTGGCTACATAAGTTTGGGAAGTTGACGATTGAAAAGTTGAAATCATCACGTTTATCATAAAGCTTTGGTGTTAGGTAACCATTAACGTCTTTTTCTAATAAAATATCTAAATATGAATTAGATGTGTCAGAATCTGTGGTATCTTTTATTTCAAGCTCACTGGGTTATATCGAGTCGACATATGAATGAAAGTAACTTTTATTAATTGATAATACATCGTCGATATATCGAAATGCCGAGATGAAGGCCACAGAAAGTGTTTTCTTCTTCTCATTTAGAAGTTTTTTTGAATAAATTCTGCTTCATATGAACACAAAAATAGGTCTGTTAATAAGGGGCTCAATTGGTACCCATGGGAATTTCAACAGATTGTTGAAAGACCTGATCTCCAAAAACTACATAGATATTGCAATTGTCAATCAGAAACTCAAGCATCTTTTTAATATAAACTTCAGAGTACTTGTGTGTACAATCAGAGTGCTTTTTGACAAAATAATTGTGTAAATGACCAATGACAAGGTAAGTATATTCACGAGTTCCATTTGTTTTGAAAAAGCAGCTGTCTATTATGTCAAAAAGTCTGGACTTCAATTTATCGAGGGGAATGGTTGTATAAAGTGCTGAAAAATCGTACGTCTTGATGCTATTGATTTTAGTAAAATTTTGTGATTTCAAATTTTCCAAAAATTCTTTAGAATTTTTAAGTATCCATATCTGATTTACACCCCTTCTTGAATATAATTTAGTGAGGAGTAAAGAAAGTGGCTTGGTAGAACATTTATCAGGACCAGCTATATATCTTTGTTTGTAAGGATTTTTATGAACTTTAAGAATCCAGTAAAGGTATGGTAATTCAAATTCATTTTGATTGTTGGGAATATTAAAATCATCTAAAACGGACTTATGGTTATGAAGAATTTCCTCCTTAGAAAGGGAGGTATGTGTGTAAGTTGGATTTCCACCCGTAGAATTAAATCCTAGTTCCTCTAAAATACAATTCAAATAATGAATCTTACAAACAAAGACTATGTTGTTACTAGCTTTGTCCGCTGTGACAAGTACATACTGATCATGTAATCTATCTAATTCCCTTTTCACTTCTGAATTATTAAAGACAGAAGGTTAATAGTTTTCATATATCCCCTCAAACGCTTAATGCGAGATTTCAACATGCATCTGATTCTTTTAACCCATTCTGACAAAGTGTCAAGGTCCTCTTTTTCGTGTTTGGCCCATCGCCCGACGTAATCTTACACAGAAGTCAACCGCCGAAATATGGCTGAAATATTGCCGACTCGGAGTAAAACAATAATAATCAATCAGTCAACAGAACATGCTATTTATAAAATTATGACGCCAGCCTTTTGAAATATGGGATTTAAGATCCTCATTATTAACTATATTTACATCACCAGTAATGACGTGTCATATATTTGATCGTTTTTGTCGTCATAAAATGAGCCCTGGTCTGAATAAAATATTGATAGGTAAATATTTTTTTCTCAAAGACATTAAACACAAAATGCACTGCCATTCACCACTGATGAACAACATTTTATACGAATAACACATTTTAAATTGATTAATATAGTTTCATATATAAATCTCATACTCTATTTAGTTATGCATGTACAACCTACTTGCATTTATATGCACAATGTATTTCTTTAACAAGAAATTTGAAGGTTGCTAGTTTAAAAGAAATGGCATTTAATTTTTTCATAGTACATCAAAGTTGTAAATTCTTACACTTCCAGCCTACCTGGAGGATAAAGTTTTCAAAAATCTCTATCTGTATTTATTTTGCTGCATTTTCTGATCCTAAAATCTAGTTAAAAGTGTGCTTAATATTGTTAACTTAAAGATGTTTTTTTAAGGATAGGCAAAAACAAGTTTCAAAATACTCTAGATAGAGTATGGAATATAATCTTAACAATATACGATTATTTTCCGTGAT
The DNA here is from genome assembly GCF_033153115.1 of Saccostrea echinata. Lineage (NCBI taxonomy): Eukaryota > Metazoa > Mollusca > Bivalvia > Ostreida > Ostreidae > Saccostrea > Saccostrea echinata. The sequence goes on along the minus strand of NW_026889752.1, from coordinate 9,951,993 downwards.
ATGGCAGGGCATTTTAATGACATACGAGGGTTGATCCAAAAGTTCGTGGAATTTTTTTCTAAAATTTTATCCTGATGTGATTAAAGCAAACAATAAACATATTTATAAGATAGATCTATTATTCAACAATACTGGAAAATTTCACCAAGTTCCAATTACCATTAAGTTCACAGGAGCCTTATTAACATGGACAGTTGTAAAATCCGGGGGAGACTTCGACATAACGTCATTAGGTATGTCACGTCATGTTTTAGGAGCATCTCACCTTACGCTCAAATCGACTTAAAAATTCTACAGAACGCTGCATTCTTTTCTCTATGTGTTACTTGGATGAGTGGCAAGCGGGTAAAATATAAATTATATTTATTAAAAATAATGCATGGCAATATACACGATGAAATATAGACATACTGATAAAATATTGTATACTGATGAAATAGCACGCTCTGTTGCTCTGACGTAACACTGCATTAAAAATACATTGATATAATATTGCATAGATTATTCATTCCTATTTTTTTTTATTGAAACAATATGACACTCTAACTATTGTTACGCATGATGTGTTCTATATGTTTGTTTGATAGTTAAATTACCATCACATCCGCCGTTAGGTTTAAGTAAGATGTTAGAACATCTTGCATAAATGATTGGGCACCAAAATGGAACCCGACAGCTTGATGTATAAAGCGTTTTTGATACAGTTGACCATGAATGAGAAACTTTATGCTATTGGTGTCAAATCTATTGAATGATTCAAATTATATATTTATCTTAAAAAAAAAAACAAAACAAAACAAAATAAAAAATAATAAACAAAACAGAAAAAAGAAGGAAAAAAAACAGAAGAAAAAAAAAACAGACTAAAAATCAAAAACAAAACAAATAAATTCCACGATATTTTAATTCTAACTTTGGGTACCCCAAGGAAGTTCGCTTAGGTTACGTCTATTTTTAGCGAGTCAGGACGCACAGTAATGTAAAGATCTAGAATGTAAAGTTAACCTGATACTGATGCTAATCTATTTTTTCACAAATACGTCTTTGTTTGTTTGTTGTTTAACGTCCCTCTCGAGAATTTTTCACTCATATGGAGATGCAACCTTTTGCCAGTGGAAAGCTGCAAATTTTTTACCTATGGGCGGTACTCAGGGCCATTAAGGAGTGATGGTTTTATATCATGCCAACTCCAACCGTGACACGGTTTTTTAAGGTCATATTCAAAGAATCAGTGACTTTCACTTCTAATGCTGAGCATTTTGCAAAGGAACAAACACTACCTACGTTTCCCCGGGAACGAGAATCGAACCAGGCCCTCTAGATCACAAAGCTAGAGCCATACCACTAGGCCAAGTGCTAGGCAAGTTTTTATTTATATGAAATATACAATAAGTACAAAATCTATTATTTCAGTTTCGTTAGACGTTAAGAAAGGTAATTAAATTGATTGAAATTTATAAAATGCGTTCAGTTTTAGGAGAGGGATGATACAACCGTCAGAAAAAAAGATAAAAATATTGTTTTTCATGGCTGTATAACGCATTGGTCTAAGCCAAAAACCAACGAGATATGTATATCTTTTCAGAATAAGTTTGACGATTCAGAATAAGCTCCCTTTAAATGAATTTTTAGTGTATTTTTTAGTCTTTGATATGATTGAATACACCAAATTTGCGTAATCAGTCTATGAATAAAGGTATTCTTGTATCAGGTGGGGAAAGAAAATAGCCACAAACCAGTGAAAAAAAGCAACGTTATTTTCTTGTAAGATTCAAATGCTTGTAAATATTGACCCGATCTCTTTAATACTAGCTTGTAGTTGTTTGATAAAGAATGCAGAGAAAAAAAAATTAGGTGTAATTCTGTGTGCAAAGAGGATGAAAATAGGTTTATTTAAAGTTTAAAAATGATTATTTCAAATAAAACGTATGTCTGTTTTTAGAAATGACTGCTTTAAACATCTAGTTAGCCAAATGTACCCAATTACTGTTAAAATTGTTTTTAAAGTTAGAACGCTATTTAAGCAAAAATCTAATGATTATTCGGATCGAACCAATCTGCATATTTCATAAAGATATCAATGACAATTTTCTGATATTATAACAATGCACAATTTCATATAAGAAAACACACTAACAATAGAGGCACTTAGTATCGTTTTGGTAAGGGCGGATGGTGGTGAGTAGTCGGAAAAAATAATTGACAACTTACCTGATAAATTCTTTGACAAGCAAAAAAAAAGGAGTTCAATGAAATTGTAAATGAAAAACGAGATGACCCAAGCATAAATGATAAAAAAGTATAAATTTAAGTTATATTGAATATATATTGTAGGGTAAAAAGAACATTTATATTATAAAATATATTAAATTATCAGTGCAAAGCTTTTATATATATGCATAGGCTTTTTAAAACAGTACATAGACAACTAATTTTTTTTTTTGCATTTTGAATGATCAAAGATACACGATCATATTAAGTTACAAAGTTTTTGTTGCAAAAATTCAAGTTAAAATAGTTTGGTTTTAGTTGAAAGGTGGCCGTATCAAACTAGGGTTCTAAGCTACAGGTTTCCTTTCAAGTCTTCCACCTGCTTCTTACTAACACAATACTTTAAAAAAACAAGTAAGATTGAAGCATGAAAATCGGCCACAAACAGAACTAAGCATATTGAAAAATTACTTTCACAAGTAAGCGTTCAAGAAAAAGCAAATAGGATTTTTCGTGCTGTCTCAAAGATGTTTTCTTTAAATGCACAGATTGCAAGATAAATAGGAATGGTACATTCTTTCAGTGCATATCAGTGCATTTGTTATTCAAATTAACTCATCAAAATTAAAATAGGGATAAATATATAATTATTATTTTGACAGTAACTTGATCCGAAGAGCCATATCACGTCAAGTTGACAGGCGCGGATCATCAGATCAAATGACACGCGAAGCCACTTTACAACTAGCAAAATTAATATAATAAAAGGAAACTTTTTAGATCAATTACATAACTTTTATCTATTAAACAAACCATTTAATCAAGGAACTTTTTGATGAGCGAGAATTAAAACGTCGTTTATCTGTGTACTACGTCATCAGTTTCAGAGAGGGGTGATATGGATTTAGAAAACCATTTTGGTGATCCAGAACGTCGGATCACGTCGTCACGTAATTGCACAAATTCAACAGTAAAACTGAGTGACAAACAGTTGGGTAAATACATGTAATAAATGATAAGATTTTGATGTAATATTCAGATCTTCTGATGACAAAAAGAATAGGGTGAGTTAACCATGCATCGGACACATACCTTGCTTCGGACAACTTTAAGCAATAAACTTTCATTAAACTTGAGTGTCCTCGTGTTTTTACTTGTTTCTATCTTAAAGGTGAAGATTTAAACTTTTTAATGATGCCGATTTTTAGTTTCATGTTGTGATAAAAATACCACAAGAATGACCTCGAAATTACGTCATATTTTGCATCATCATAGGGGAGTAACCAGAATTTTACGATTTTGCAATTTTTAGAGTTGTCGTTCTTTTAAATAGACTTCAACGGAACGAGTCGGACCTAGGTAAATTTTGTCAATGATTGATAATTATAAAGAATTTTTGTAAAAATTTTACTTCAATGTTTGTAGAATATTTTTTAGAGTTGTCTTTTAGTAGTATGTTTATTTCACCGTACATTGGACACAAATTAACAATGCATCGGACACTTTCCGATGCATGGGTAATCACTTCCATTTTCAATAAAGCCCAAATGACAGATGTTTTTTGCGGAAATAGAAAATAAAAACTCTAAATTTTTAGTGAAAATACAAGTTATCGATATATGACAACTAGAAGTGGGCTCAATTTATTTTTTCAAACTGGATGATGATAACCCACGAGACAAAGGCGCGAGATGGCATATTACTAGCATTGTAAAGTCTTTCTAAGGCGATGTGATGCACCTAAATTCTCCTCACATTTGTGGATCGAAATAGTCATTCAAATTTAACTATAAGGTTAATTTTTAAATAAAAGATAATGTTTCGACATTACCAGTTTTAAAGCACCGAGATCACGGTATGATATTTTTTCGTTCAAAATACCGCATGTCCGATGCATGGTGAATATTGTCCGAACGATGGTGAATTCTGACTTATTTAGAAAAAAAAATCGTTTTTAGCGATATTTTCTCAATAAATAGCAAAAATTTATATTTTAACTACATACTACATGTTAAGCTCCATTCTGATAATATTCAGTCGGTAGCGATATCGCTAGATCTTGTTGAAGTGCGAGGGTGTCCGATGCATGGGGAATTCACCCTACATAAACATTCCACCTGCTGATACCCTGCGTCATTGTCACGTGATGAGGCCGATGCTTTCTGCAGAATATGTTGCACGGGGCGGTGGTGGACAACGCAATTATCACAAATAAATAAAAGGTGAAGAAATAAATTATCGTTGTAATATTTGACTTGCAGCTGTACCATACTGAACGGGGCGGTGGTGGACAATGCAATTATCACGAATAAATAAAAAATGAAGAAAAAAATGTGATTTGATTCGCAGCTGTAGTATATTAAAAACAATTCTTATTAGTTCTTAACTACCAATTTTTTCAACCTTTATTCCTCACTCCTGCCACTGTAATATTAGTATCCAGAAAATCTAATGATTTGCGTTAATATCGAACACACTCCCGTGTTGGGATTACCTATTGTTATCTCTTTTTATAAAGTCATGAATTAATAATTATCTGATGAGAAAATGAAAATAAAATTGACAAATATAACAGCAATTAAGACAATTTGAAAGCATATTTAAAAAAAAAAATAATTTACTCATAATTTTAATACATGTTATCATAATCGAATTATTTAACCGAACAAATAAACAAGACATCTTTTTTTCCCAATGTGCACTTTTTAACACGACAACAAAAAGAGATCGGCCCCTCCAGCCGCCGATAATAAACTTTTTTGAAAGGTGTAATTTTAAACATTTTAATAGTGATGGGTTGAAGTTTATGATCCATATCTCTTTTAAACACATACGGACTTTAAATAGTTTGAATTCTTTGTAAAGCCGTGTTTTTTTTAAATTCTTTTTTTATAACATTATATTGGGAAGGTCGTACGAGGTAGAGCGCTTACCAAGGAAAACATCAGATAAACATGACAGAGACTGCATAGATCCACGACCATGCATCATTCATTATATTTATAATCATACTTTAATGGGAATATCATACTTGATTGACCTTTTCGTCATAAAATGCGATTTTGGGTCTGAATAAAATATTGATGTTGATATTTTTTCCCTCAAAAACATTAAACACAAAATATTCAGCAATTCAGCACTGAAGAATACAATTTTATACGACTAACACATTTTAAATTGATTAATATAATTTCATATGTAAATCTCATACTCTCTTTAGTTTAGTTAGACATGTACATGTACAACTTACTTTCATATATCGGCACATTGCATTTCTGGAAACAAGAACCTTGAAGGTTGCCACTTCAATAGAAATGGCACTTAGATTTTTTATAGTCCATCAAAGTTTTAAATTCTTACACTTTCAGCCAACCTGGAGGATAAAATTTCCAAAAAAAAAAATCCCTTCCGTATAAGTTTTTGCTGCATTTTACGATTCTAAAATCTAGTGTAAACGGTACTTAATATTGTTAATTTGAAGATTTTTTTAGGACAGGCACTAACAAGTTTCAAAATACTCTAGATAGAAACTGATATACAATCGTAGCAATAAACGATTATTTTCAATGATATGGGAGGACATTTTAAAAGTAATATTGTGTGAGACTTCTAGTGTATTTTGAATAATATTCTTATTAGATTACCACAGATAACATTTGGAAGTACAGTGATAAAGTGTGGTATAGGACAAAACTTGATAGTTTTTAATCATTAAAAAAAATTACTAGATCGAAAAATTATTAAAAATTATTTTTTTTTCGGCGCAGCATGATTCTGAAACAGCTATTACTTTTCCAGTAAAATGGTTACCTTTCGTTAATTTTTTTGTCGATTAAAAAAAAGGGGGGGGGCAGAGTATTACGATTCCTCCTATATGTTACTTGGATGAGTGGCAAGCGGATAGAAATTAAATTATATTCACTAATAAAATAACGTATGGCAACATACACGATGAAATATACATGTACCGGTAGGCATGTTGATAAAATATTGTATGCTGATAAAATAGCACTCTATGTTGCTTTGACGAAACACTGCATTAAAAATACATTAAGCGGTCTCATCCAAAAAACCGGTCTCCACGCCTTACAGTGGGATTTGAACCCGCCACGTAAGGATCAATTCCTTACTCCGCGACTCTAGAGCAGAAGCTCTAACCACTGCACCATGCGGGCGACTCACAAATACGTTGTTTTAACTTCTACCTCTGGTTACTGTTATGATTAATGGGCAACTGTCAGGATTGGTTAGATGAAAAGAATATGTCTCTATTTAGCTTAAACTGAGGGCAAATTGTTTGGCCCTTAAAGAAAACAAACAAAAAAGAAAAGCTGATTGAGATTTTTTTAAATTACGTATTAATGGAATCAGTATTGAAACAAAGACAAGTATCAACAATTTAGATATACCTTTCTACATGTACATTCTGCCTGCTATTTGGTGAATAAATTCTTTAAAATGTTATCAAAAAGCCAAATAAAGGAGTCGGAATTAAATTTCTTTTGAGATATAAAATAGCTGTCTATGTCCTATGTCAATGATATATTCACATTAATTCTATGCCATTTGTACTATTCTCATTCTTGTTGTTTTGAAAGTATTACAAAAAAGAAAGAAAAAAGAAAAAAAAAGAAAATCAAGAGGCGCAAGGACCTTAACGGTCGCCTGAGTACAAAACAACATTTTAGAGGATTCGTAAAGTATAAAATAAACTGACAGATGAAGCTTTGTTGCTCAAAAACGAGAGAAATAGGGTGATCAGAATCAACAAAATAATTTTTCTAGTATCTATCAAAATATCTATTTTTGACCCCATTTCATTATCTCTAACTTTAGCCTCTCTACGTTTTTTGAAAAAAAAAAATAAATAAGAAAAGTTATTTTTGTCTCATTTTTATCTATCTGTTATTTACTAGTCTACTGATAATTGAAACTATAAAAGTACTTTATGTGAAATACATGGAGATAACGAAGAGCATTCAAGCTCAAAGTCAATCAAACAATACAAATTTTGGAGCAAAGCAAACAATCAGAGGTAGGATCAGGTGCCATGGAGGAGTGAGCATCCCCTGCCAATCGGTCACACAAGACGTGTGCTCCTTGTTATGATCGGGTAATAACGGAAAATCCGTCGACAATTCAGTGTCTAAATGATGTCAGTCAGCATTTGTTTTATAAAATAAAAATTCTTGTGCTTCTCACCTTTCAAATTCATTATTTACAGTTCTTCGAGATAATCTATTGTAATGTTTGTTTTAAAATTTACAAATGTATGTTGTGAAAAAGGTTGTTAAGGATTCTTAAAGAAAATACATCTGAGTATCAGGATACTTGATCAGAATTACATTTTTTTTACTGGTCATACTGAAATCACCACAATTACAACACAATTAAACATATATAAATAATCGTTTATGTTCATGCACAAGCAATTTCTTTTTACTAAAGTGAAGGAGCCTGTTCCAGCTTCACAATAAATTCATTGGTTTGACAATTTCAATACCATGATATTTTTTTTTTAATTCACTGGAATCCTTTTTTTCATTTTAATTAAAATGGTATCTTAAATTTCATCAATAATCTTTCGTTTAAAAGCTCTTTTCACGAGAATCTTTCTTCATCTTTTACATTAAATTGACATTGTATCACCAGGGATTAGCGCTGCATTGAAAATTGAAAAATGCCATCAAAAATGCTCTTCCTCGTTTTTCTTAATTTCTTTTACTTAATATTCTTTTCATAAAAAAGCATTAGACCATTAGATATACAGGATAAAACATCACAAAAGTTGTTGAAATATTCAACTCCTTATGGAGTTTGTATATATGCTGGATAAAACTGGTTTTCTCTAAATTCAAACTGTAAATTTCAGTGATACCAAACTTTCAGCAATTATTTTGCTAATTTTAGAGAAGCAACGAATAAGATAAAAAAAAAAAAAAAAAGTTTATTTTTAATCAGAGTGGTACAAATTTTGATCAACTTATTTAATACTTAAATTACGGAAAAGGATAAATACCAATCCACATACTTTTCTCTCTTTTATCAACTGATTCACGACAGGAATGTATTTTAACCTTTTTATTTTTTCCCACTTAAACACAAGACCGAAAAAAATGTCTTTCTGAAAGATTGGTATCAATGGAATTTACATATTGAATTTAAAGCTTGACTTGCTTGGAGACGACCTGTCAAAGCGAGATCTTCATTATACATGTATGTTACACTGTACATTGTATTATTTTTTGCAGACAATTTTGAAAATCGTTATGTAAAATGTAGTTTTAACTTGAATTTAAAAAAAAAAAAAAATCGGCAAGATTAAAAAAAAATGATATTGGTCATCGTATAACTATTGTTGTGTTTTATTTTTTAAGTTCAAATTAACTACATTCGTGGAAGAAAAATATATAAATGGAACACAAAGTGCCTTTACCACAACTGATAAAGGATTAATATGTAGCAGCAGGGAGAACAGACTAAGCTTTTAATTTTAGGAAAAAAATGCATTTTTTATCTTCAAAATGTCATCATATTTTTTTTTTTTAACAAAGCTTTAAAAAACTTCATAAAATTAAGATGTTTTTAAGAATTCTTTATTAAAGAATTACAATCAAAATTTTAACTATATTAATGTCCTTTTGTTTACAATTATATAAATACCACCTCGGTTTTATATGGTCTCCACGTCCCACAGTGGAATTGAACCAGCGACGTATGGATCAACTCCTTACTCCACGACTCTAGAGCGAACGCTCTAACCACTGCGCCATGCGGGCGACTCCAAAGATTTGTCATTTCAGCCTTATCATGTCACATTTTGATGTCAATTAAAATGTACAATTCTAGACAATTGCTATTTTTTTTTTTAGATACGTTTTGTCTATTATGCTGTACGTCTAGATATTCATATATGATGCAATCCATAATATGTACCAGAAAACGTAATCATATAGATAATATCAAGATTTTCTACCTTATAGTTCATAAACATGCAACGATACTGGTAAAATTTCTATATCAAGCAAATCCTTCTGACTTTCAAAGGGTAGATTTACGTATCACACAACATTTTTTTTTATTGTTTACGTAAATGTAGAGGATATAATCAAAAGAAATACGGAGAAAGTATGAATTGCTTCTTTATATAAAAATACTACAGTCAACTAATTATTTTTTAATAGAAAGGTATGGATCATGATAGGAGCGAACCATGTGACTGTTTATTCTTATTTTTGATTGAACTGAAAAAGTATCAGGAAAAGAAAAACCCAAAGGAAAACAAGGAAATTTATTTATATAGATATATCAATCTTTTATCAGTTTCTTTCTCTTACTTACTGTTACTACGTGTTTTTTAAATTCTATTTATTTATTTATTTATTTATTTATTTATTTATTTATTTATGTATTGCAATTTTATTAAATTTTCTCTTTGGAAATTAGAAAAAAAATTCTTACCTCCTTATGTTGAACAATACAAGAACACTAATATAGCCTGCTGTCCAAAGGAAAAACCGGAAGACTTTTGCAAGTTTTTAAACAGGTGTAGGTTTTATGAATAAAAAATCAGCTCTGACTAACTGCGCATTCAAAATAAAGCACCTTTGGTGACTCGGCAAGGTTCACTGGAAACCCATGATCCCTTTCACGCATATCTTTGCAAATGATATCCTACAGCATAAAAATGAATGCACTCATCTGACAACTGCATACAGGAAAAAAACAGACTACATATTCAGTTAAATCTGCAATTGCATCTTGAAAATATTGATATAAAATTCAACAGTCATCACATTGTGCAAATGCAAATGATATAAGTACATGTTTACATGCTCGTTATTTGTCCACAATTATAATGCGCTTACAATAGAATAATAAAACCGGTCATGATACAAATAAGAGGTAGCATTTTTGCAGATGAATCTCGTTAAAAAATCATTTTTGATACCAGCTGGAAAAGAAGTAAGATGCGCTTCACTGAACTGTAAAGTTGAAATCAACATCCATTCATAGTGTTAATTTTCAATTACCCATCAAAGAAAGAAGTTGAATTCAAAAGTAATACAAGAATATAGGTAACTCTTATTTATTTTACGCTTCAATATTCTTGTTCTCATTAAGAGTGAATTATGTCAAAATTTAATTACGCTTTCTCTGATGCATCATTGCACGCAAATGCACAAATGTGGTGAAGTCATTTCTTTATTTTTTGATTAAAAAATGCCATTATCCCTTCCTTGCATAATTCTGCAAAATGGTTTATCTTTTAATTATTATTATTTCACATGGGTCACATGACATCGGGATACATACTTCCAAGGAGAATGATAAGTAGTTTGCAAATTAAAAAAAAAAATCCTAACATTATTCGCAGAATTTATGTATTCAAATGAATTGATATTTAAATAAGAATGCATGCTTCATGCTAGAAAAATCGATACATGCATCTACCGAGCTTGATAGGTATCAAGAAATGTACCTGGTAATCTTCTTATCTCTAGCATGACACACACGCCCCATGTGCTATTTTTTTGATGAGTTTCACTGAATATATAAGCCCATATTTGCCTTGATTTTACATGTTTTAGAAACAGAAAGACGATTGCATTGTGTTTCATTTAGACCAGCGATCGACAACTTTCTATTTCATTTGTTCGATAATCATATGGTATGCTAATTTTATCTGCACGACGGCTTCAAGACTTCTTAAGATTTGCGCTAACTTATCAAAAATTGTCAAAGTAGATTTAAGGATAAAACTTTATTATGCAAATATCATCATGTATAAAATAGAAACATGAATATACTGACTTTACATTCATAGAAAGTTTTTGTAAAAAAAATAACCGCAAACGTTTCGGGACTTGGTGATCATGGGGCATTCGAAATGACCATGTTTGTAAAAAAAAAAAAAAAAAAAAAAAAAAAAAAAAAAAAAAAAAAAAGAGCATTTTATTACATGTAGTTTATTTCTACCAAAAGAAAGCGATCTGTTATAATAAATGAAGTATTTTTGCAACTTTCGCAGTCAACTTCAAACTGTGTTTACTGATCTTGTAGGGAAGGCTTCCCCCCTTTAAAATCCCCCTCCGGGAAACTGGCTCTAATGTAGGTTTTTCCCTGTCCAGGTTACTGCAAAATAGGCTGTAGAGTAGAATTACCCCACGGTAAAATGACTCTAGAGGATTTACCCTACGAATATCCCACACCAGATTATATTTTTCTGGTTGAAATCCTCCCTTGTGTAATAGTTATATAGTGCAGCTTCCCTCAGAGTCAGTCTCTCCCCTCAAATAAAATATTATGCATGCACTTACTTGAGGGGGAGGGGCAAATTAATACAATTGCTACTTCTATAATTTCACAGGTACTCTTGTAGTAGACAGTCATGATAATTCATAAAAATTTTAATCTAAAAGTCTTCTTTTCTATTCCTCATTCAAAGGTTTTAAAGTGGTGACCCGTTCCAGTGAAACTAAGAAAGTATGTAAATTGAAAATTTTAGATCTCATTTTTCTGTGTACCTGCTTATTCAATTCCTTTGAAGCAATTAAGTCTCATTCTTTTCATCTGGTAAAACTGGTTTCTGCCAAAATAAAAAAAAAAAAAAAAAAAAAAAAAAAAAAAAAAAAGCCAATCATTTATTTAAAATAGATTTTTTTAAAACATATTTTTAGCTGTGTAGGTGTCTCCATAAGATTTTGGAGTTTGGATATACAAAATGGCTCCCCATGCCATGGAACTAAAATATTGCCTGTTTGAAAAAAACGATTTTTTGCAAACCTTTAAAAGAAAATTTGCTCGCTGCCAATATTACATCCCTGGGGTTGAGAGGACGGCTTGCAAAAGCACTGTTTTTGTATTAATGTATTAATTTTTCTTCATTTTTTAGCTAACTGAAGAAATGCTCTATTCAAATACTCATACGTTGGTATGTGGAAAATATCAATAGTATTCATTTTTGAATTTTCTCACCAACTCCTTTTATCAAGTCCCGATTCATGAATAAAACATCGGGCCAGTAGAGGGAAAACAAATGAAATCTATAGAGGTGACCTGATACAAATTATAAAACTGGCAGCAAACAAACAGACACATGTGTAATGTACTTGTTCCACTGATCCATGAACCAAGAGTGTTGAGACATGAGTCTCACAACTTTAAAGGGACTTATTTTACAATTTCCTATAAGTTAAAATTTTGAATTGAGACCTTATGATTTGAAATATATATTTTTAGATTTCATACTATAATTTTTTTTGAGTCGAAAACACTCATTTTTTTCAATAAAAAATCAGTTAACATTCAGATAAACTTTTATAAAAAATATTGCTGATATGATTATAGAATTGATAAAAAAAGGGGAAATCCTTTTCTGAGAGAAAAGAGGATTAATGTGGCTCTAGAATGAGATTTACTCCTTGGGGGGGAAGTCATTATTTAGAGTGCAGCTTCCGGGGGAAAAGCTGGCGGGGGGGGGGGGGAGGATCCTACTCTACAACACCAGTAATAGATCTCTGGGGCTATTACAACTACGTTTAGTCTTTTTTAATGGAATGCACATGGTCGTATTCATTGAAGCTTATTCTGGGGGAATCATGCCATATTAGTTTTGCATTCATCTGAAAACACATTGTATCTAAGTTTCATGTTTTCCCCTAGCCTGTGCCAAAAAATAGAATTGGTTTTATTAAAACACGGCAGCCCTTTTTTTTAACATAAAAATTTAATACATATCTTAGTCCTTTGTAACATGAAGACGCAAAGATGTGGATATCTCATTCACATGAGTGAATTTAATAGGTAATAGTACTGTCTATAAAATTCAGACAACAAAAAAGTTGGTGTTGTACTATTCGTAAATGTTTCATGGTTTGACAGGTAAGGTTGAGAAATATTACGATTGTTTAAAAAAGAACAAATGCAGAAAAAAATTACACCGAAGCACAAATTAAAGAAAACGCAAATCTTTTTTGTTAACATATTTTATCCTCTCTCATGAAAGTTGGAGGGATGTAGTAACACGCTTCTCTCTCTCTCTCTCTCTGTGCGTGTGTGTGTGTGTGTGTGTGTGTGTGTGTGAATGCGTTAGTTTCGAGGGTTAATCCAAAAATAATGTCACAACTGGTATAAAATCTTTAATCATCGAAAGTCTCCGGCAAAACTAAAAACAATATGTTTCAATTTCATTCGGGATGGTATGAATACAAAATGAACTCTCTTGACAAAAATGATTATTTATTTATTATATCTCCCTGAAAGGAAATCGACATATTAGTTTTGGTATAATTGTCCGCGCCTCTGTGTCTAGCAGACTACTTGTCAGTCACAAAATCATGTAGCATTAAATTGCTTAAATTATTCATTGGGTCGGGTTCAAACTTTAGTATGCTATCATTATTCAAAAACATCTGGAACTCTTCAAATTTGACAAGATAGATATTAAGGTGTGTTTTGACCTAGACGTACATAAGTGATGAAGTTAGTAAGAACCAAGGTATGTTTAAATTCTGAAATCAAAAGTTGTTTTTAAATCTCCAATCAAAAAGCTTTCCAGCAAAATGAGGTAAATTATTCGCGCATTAACTTGTTAACAAAACTGAAGCACAGCAAAGCGCCAGGCAAATTAAAGTTTGACAGGATTTCCATACAAGCGACCTTAAAAGTCATTAACTATAACAATGAACTCTCGCAGTTGTGTGAATCAAACCAAGTGAATATGAAAAGAAATTTAAATTTTGATTTTAAATCTTCTTGTAAATGCTATGTGCATTTATCGTCTATCAATCGGCGATTTTATTTAATTTTGATATTTTTTCACACATTTCGTAAGAATTCTATGACGAAAATGAAGTCTCATTTATAACTTTTTAAATTTCATAGTAATACATGTATATTTATCCTTTACAGGTGAAAAGAAACAGAAAGGAACATAAAAAATAAAAATCTTGTTGATAGTATTATCCCTTTCTGATTATATGAGAAGATTGAAATAATTAAGCCCTGAACTTTGAAAATAGAATTCAGTGAACAACGTTTAACAGCACTAACAACATTATTTGCAATGTTTCATTAGAAATGCATTAATAAGATACATACAAATATGCATATACATCTTATTGCAGGCTATGATCTTAATGTTCAGGCAACTTTGATTTCTCTCTAAATCTTCAGCCATTTTTTTTTTTTTTTTTTTTTTTTTTGCTGTTCATTTTGACCTATAAACCAGTTTGATAGAATGTAAGGTTAGTTCCTAATGAATGCAATACATAGATTTTACAATTATTAACAAGCGAGAAACAATAATTTAATTTTTTATATGATGAAATGAAAATAATTTTTATATTGTTTTAGTATGTAAGTGAAACTGATTTAATTGTTGACATTTAACAAACAAAAAAAAAAAACAAGAAAAAAAAAACAACAACAACAAAAAAAAAAAAAAACAAAAAAAAAAAAAAAAACAAAAACAAAAAAGTAAAAATAAAAAATAAAACTACTAAGCCTAATTTCTTTTTTTCATTTCCTATGTTTTACAGACTCCTCATGGGAAATTTCTAACGTAATGTCCATTATAATATTTTCTATTTATAATTGGGAAAATTGTGTCAAATCATCCTTTTTTTTTTTTACACTGGATCACTCTGTTTCAGGCCTTAAGGGATTTTTATCTCTGTATCAACAATTCCTTATCATTTGATGTTTGTCTAACAGATATCATCTGAAAATCTTACTTCTTTTACTTATTATTATTATTTACTTAATCAAAAAAAAAAAAAAAAAAAAAAAAAAAAAAAAAAAAAAAACCAAGATGTGTTTGTGAAACACTATGCACCCGGCAGCAACAAAGTTCGAGAAAGCTATTTTTAGCATATAGGTCACAGTCAAGGTCACAAGGTCATTGACCTTAGTGTCATTTGAAAGAGCTTAATTAGTGAAGTATGCATACCAAATATGAAGTCTCTATCTCTCATGTTTCAAAAGTTATGGCGAAGGTTAAAGTTGACAACAGACAGACAAACAGACAAACAGACAGACAGGACAAAAAAAATATGCGCCCCCGATCTATCGATCCGGGCGCATAAAAAAAAATGAAAATGGAAAATTATAAGTTCACAGAATTAGTTGTCTCATCTCTTTTGGGACAATTTTTGCAAGAGTAGTATTACAAAATCACTTGCAATTGAGATATACAAAAAAACTATCATCTAATTGGTCTAGACACTCATGTAATTATTAAGGTGTTTCTCGTCCCCTTATTTCCCAGCTTAGCATACATAGCAAATTGTTTGTCACTCTGTCTGATGTTAGCTTTAACATTCACAGTGAGAACAGATTAAAATCTTGAAAAAAAGCACATAATATGTAAATGGCTTTCGTGGCTTTATTATTACATGTACGTTGTGTATGATTATAACATAATATAAAATCATAGTTAAATATTATATTACACAAAAATATACAAGCAATTCAAGATTTCAATTCAAATGACAAATCAATATATGGCATCGATCCTCAACTGGCATTTGGAAGACAACAGTTTAATTCAACAATGATCCATAATTGCTGGTAACCCTGGAAGACGGACAGCAGTTACCAAGCGATGGCTTATATTATAATTCTGTATCCTTGGTAAGAATCGACAGAGAAGGGAAGCCACGGCAATTGAAAGGAACTTGATTCTCCACTGAATTTAAATGTACAAGACCAGCAGCAAAATGTAGACAGAGGTAAAATGATAATAAAACTTTGATAATCTATTAAATTAATACAATTAATTCAAAAAAAAAGAAAATAAGGTGCATGCATGGAGAGTAGGTGTTATGTTGATGAAAAAGAGGAAGATGATAATGTTCGCATGTGCATCCACGACGCGATAGGGTAAAATGAGGATACAAGAATAGAAAAAGTTATCTCTCTTCCAACAGTGTGTGCATTCTGATCTGCGACTGATTAAATGATAATTGTATGTTTGGCGTCCCATACGAGATTTTTTCCACTCATATAGATACGTCACCGTATGCCAGTGATTTCAAATTTAGACCTGCTTTAAATCTCTTAAATTTAAAACCCTTGATGTAAAATTTATAAGTAATGTGTTTATATTCAAGTAAAATTTCCAGTTGATATGCATGTTTGAACTACAGAACACAAAATATAAAATATATGTAACAAACTAAAATCTATAGTAAAAGTACTTTGATTCATTAAAGTGAAAACTTTGATTTACTATAGGTACAACTTCAATACTATAGTTAAATTTAGTAATTTTTGGTTCACTATGGTATATTTTTGTTAGGGATTGAGTAGTGAAGGTCCTTTATCATGCCAACTCATACAGGTTTTTATTATCTCATCCGAAAGACCCACGACTTTTACATTCGCTTTGCGAAGAAAGGGTCACTACCTTTTTTTTAATGTCTTAGATTTGACGTGGCGAGGAAAACAGGAATCCAACCAGGGCCTCCAGATCACGAATCGAACGCCGATCCACTAGGGTACCGTTTCTTCTTCGAAAATGGGCACTTACCACAGATGGTGATACGTTCACATATCTGATTTATTTGATAAGTTAAAAAAAATTGAAAATGGAACCAAATTGAAAGGTTTGTTGATATTTAAAAGTTAGCAGCTTGTTTCGATGTTACAAACAATTTATTGCATGATCGTGGGGGATATTCGTTTTCTTGTAACAGATGTTGAATCAAAGTTTTAAAAATTCTTTAAAAAAATATAAAGGTAAATGCTAAAATTTGCAAACACCTAACAAAAATTACTATTGTAAATTATGGTTAACTATAGTGTACTAGAGTCATTCAAAGTATCAAAGTTTTACTGTAGATATTCAAGGGATCTTAAATTTTTACCACTGTTTGTGCTAGACATGTACACGTTATCCCAAGCTACAAAACAATTTGATCCACCAAAAGTGTTACTTCAGCAGCATTCAATAAACCCGAGGGGTCGCCCGCGTGGCGCAGTGGTAGAGAGTCTGCTCTAGAGTCGCGGAGTAAGGAGTTGATCCTTACGCCGTGGGTTCGAATACCACTGTAGGACGTGGAGGCCGGTCCTTCGGATGAGACCGTATAAATCGAGGTCCCGTGTTGCAGTATTTGCTGGCACGAAAAAGATCCCTCACTGCTCAGTGGCCCTGAGTGCCGAGTATAGGTCAAAATTTGCAGCTTTCCACCGGCACGTGGTGGCATCTCCATATGAGCGAAAAATTTGAAGATGCCCTTACAGTATCAGTTGAATTTTTGCCTTCAATTTCAAGAAAACGACTTGACTGACATTACATATTTGCCTGAAAAGCGTAAAAATAATCTGGAAAATCCCTTTTCAATATCAAATATCACGTGCTAGATATTTCATTGTTGGGCATAAAGTACGGCCTAAACAAAAACAACGATAATTTTTAGCAGCAAATGGTGATGAACATACTTTTTGAATAAAATGATCCGGAAGTGTAATATTCCGATGTCAAAATTGTAGCCTGTAATGACACAGAAAGTACAGAATATTGATTTACCTAATAAATCAAATAAACTAGTGTGCGAGTTAGAGTTACTCGAAAACACCACAAAACAAATGCATTTTACTCTTTATGGAAAGGTCTTACTTTCACTTAGGAAATTAATGAAAATCTTGCGCACATGGAGAAAACGTAAGCTAATTCAACATGTAACTGTATAAATGCATCTCAAAGTAAATGGATAAGATAAACACGTTTCCCGGAGGTTCGACTGTGAATGGCCGAAGCCAATAACATTAATAAAACATGGAAAAAAAATAACGAAAAGTCTTTACTTCTTATTATTTTACGGATATCAACCTTATCACAATCTTCATACGTTATAATAAGCTCAAAAATCGGTTTCTACTTCTTGATTTTAGGTTTAAAGACTTTACATACATTGTTGCCAGTGACCTACCTACTGTAAAAGCAGAAACATTCGTTGGTGATTAAATTTCGTGTATTTAGTTGTTAACAATTATCAACGAAATTAAATCCCACACGAAACTGTTATATAACTAAATACGGAACAGCGAAATTTAATGTTTAAGAAACTTTTTTAGATGACAAATCAACGAAATTTTATGTGCCTCTACATATGCATGATTATATACATGCTGGAGGGAATAGGACCGAAAAAATCTACATTTTTTATACCTTAGATTTTTTTTTTTTTATATTTTTCACAACTTTGTTTTGTCTATTATAGCTGCTGCCTAATTGTTGCTGTGATATTTACCCCCTTGAACAGTCTTTGAATTATCTAATTCTGCACAAAATTCCCTGCAGTACTTTGAATATATAATGCATTTGTCTTCGTACACGTGTTCAAGATTTGGTATAATAAAACTTCTAGTATATATGTTACGGTGTAAAATACGACTTTTCGGACTAATTATAAATTACTGTGTAAATTAACTTTTCGGACTAGGTGTAAATTGTTATAAAAACTTTTCGCATATTTCGGCAAATGTGATAAATTCTATAAATTCCGCACAGCTTTAATCCTACCTGAGGCAGTCTGACATGGACAGTTAATCTCCTAATTGACTTCTGTTTATATTTATTGTCACTTAATCTTTCATCTTCTTTAATTCTATTATATACATGCCGCTAAAATGTCACCAGTCGCTCAATAATTGTTTGATACTTGATTACTTTATACTTTCTTGTTAATCCCTTTATTTTATCATATCTTTGTTCAGTATGTATGTTTTGTTGTTAAAAATTATAGTCAGTTGGAATCAGACCTTCGGTGCTGATACATCCCAAACTCATGTAAAGTATATTCCTTGCTGATTCTATATAAAAGTACAAAAACTATAACGTGTGTTGGTTTATTGGAGGTTTTATGAATCTGGGTTCAACAATAAGAGGAAAACTCACGGTTGGCCCAGAATTAGAATCTGACGGACAAACCATACCGTAAAATATACTTTTAGATAATCATCCTCTCGACATCTACTACATGTATTTTCCTCAATAATGCAGACTTTTACAAAACGTCAATGATAACAGTACGTGTACCAACCAGACCTAACAAGACAGAAGGCAGCCCCAGAGCAGTCCCACAGTTGTCCCAGAACAGTCCCATAGCGGTTCCAGAGCAGTGCTAAAGCGGTCCCAGAAATCAGTTTTATCGGTCCCAGAAAGCAGTTCCGGTAGTCCCGGTTCAAGATTCAGTCGACGGAGCTTAGACATAACTGAGAGTACTGGTTGTATCAAGAAACAATAAAAAAAAAGAAAGACAGTTGAAATTAATGATTACATTACATCTGTAGCATATTAATTTGACATCAAATTAAATTAATTTGTTTATATAATTTGATTTATTGATAATGCTTACAATATTTCTTTTTATAAAAAAAAAATGATTACGTGCTAAAGAGAACGAATGGCTTATTTTTGGAGTAGAATTAAATGACTTTGAAATACATCCTACAATTATACATGTAGATTAAGGCCGATTCCCATATAAGTCCGTATACGTTTATCATTGACGTTGAAGCTTGAGAAAATATATCATGACTCTGTTGACAGTTAATTTTTTTTTTTTTATCAGATTTTGCCTACTAATATATTCTGACTATAATTTTCATTAGCTTGTCGATTTAATTATTGGAAGAATCTTTACGCAACATAAAACAATTTCACTAAACTATTTCCTGAGCCCTTAGATCAGTGCGCATTTACATGTAAATCATGCGACTACATGAAGATATTTTAAAGATTATATAATCATGAAATACATTTATATAAGTACCATATTTATTAAAATAAGGGTTTTTGCAGTCTGCAGAACAAAATGAATGCCGTTGTTGACCAACTGGGGCAGTGATGTGTAACACTGATACCCAAATAGCACGCGTGGACTGTCTGCTATTCATGCCCAGTGGCGATTGAATCCTTAGCCTGGTGTTTACACATTTTATACAAAGTGTATGGCTTTTAATTTCCCAGACAATTCATTTGTTACGTGTATCTTGATTTTCCTCTAACATACACACGAGGAAATTAGGAAAAAAACCCACAAAATTCGATATTTTCAACCATATATATTTTAAACTTAAATTTTCTATATTTTGTGAAATTATTTATAAGTTAAGAATTAAACCGGGGGAAAAAAATTAACGAAAAATTGCTCACGTTATTTATATGAAGGGAGGATGTCAGAAAAATTTATTTCATAGAAAAAGATTGTCTTTATTTGAGTTATGTATTAGGTTTTATTTTGAAGCGGTAAAAATGGCATGAAAGTTTTTTACTATTATTTTTTTTATTTTCATGAAAATGCCTTTACAGTTTAAAAATAATCACTTTTCAGTGCAGCATGTGACTTTGAATGTCTTTTAAAACTTTAATGTTGTGACTTTTTCCTTCTTTAGAACATAGAATAATGTAAACTTTGATTACATAAATTTACAGCTTTGATTAAATAAATGAATTGCTTAGTTTCAAACACCTGTATTTACATTAAATACACGGATTAAAAAAAATCCTTTCTGACTTCCGTTTCTTTTAAACTGGCAGAACAACTTTTTTTTATTACCAACATTTAATTATTTTTTTTCTAATTAATTTACACCGCATTGATGCGAAATCAGCAGTTGACGTATATTATTATCCCATTTTTTCAGTAACTAACTGTACATTTACTTGTTAAATGTTTGAAAAATCCTTGTTGATTTTACTTTAATAACATCTCTGCTGAAAGTAAACTAAACTACTGTACAAAATGTAACCGGTAAATTCGGAATACACAAGGGATGTGGCTTTCTTGTTACTCAGAAGCATTTTCACGGATGGGTAAAAAAAGGAGTCCCAGGGACTGCTGGGTTTATTTTCGAATGCAGTCCCACAGGGGTCCCAGAGCAGTCTCTGGGACTGCTTTCTGGGACTGCTTTGGTGTCAGGTTGTGTCTGGTTGGTACTGTGCATGTAAGCGTATTATGTTTACATACATCAAATGCAACAACAATAGATGGCATCGATAAGAAAAAATGAACCTATTTCACTGAGAATTAATTTTTAAGAGACAAACTTCTCAATCTTTTCCAGAAGATCTATTATATCCTCTTCAGTCTGCCACATATATCCGGCATCCAATGTTAGACAGTGAAAAATTAACGAAATAAGAGAAATGTGTGAAAATGGAATGTAATTAAATAAATGATAAATATATTAATATTTCTAAGATATAGTTTAACGAAAACAAAAACTCAGATAAAAGACGCCGATCTCGACAGTTAATGACAAAGAAAATAATCTTTGCAGATATTTGCAGATAACAGTCTGCCTCAGTTTTTGAAATATATTTATAAAGTAGAATCTTACTGTTACCATGCCCACATATCCCCATTTTCTGGTAACATCCAAAGTGCATTTCTTTTGCAGTAAGAGTGTAATGCTTACAAACTAAATTGTTTTTTTTTTACAAAACAGTACGCAAAACATTTACAAAGGCCTTATTTCTTTGGCAAACAACTGCAAACTACTCTAAATTAGATATTCAAATAGCAAGAAAAGTGGCGGATTTAAGGAAGGGAGGACCCGGCGCGTCCCTTAACATTGTCAGATTTAGCGTAAATCATAGTTTCGTCGAGAAAATGTAAAAATGTCTACTCGGTAGATCTCATTTTTACCCTACAAAATGTTGCCCGCGTGGCGCACTGGTTAGAGCGTCTGCTCTAGATTCGCGGAGTTAGGAGTTGATCCTTACGTCGTGGGATCGAATCCCACAGTGGGACGTGCAGACCAGTCCTTCGGATGATACCGTATAAACCGAGGTCCTGTGTCGCAGTAGGTACTGGTACGAAAAAGATCCCTCACTGCTCAAAGGCCCTAAGTGCATAGTAGAGGTTCAATTTGCAGCACTCCACCGGCAAGTGGTGGCGTCTCCATATGAGTGAACAATTCTCGAGAGGGACGTTAAACAACAAACAAACAAACAAATCCTACAAACTCTCTAGAATCCAGGAGCTTCCGTGGGCTTCGCCCCCCCCCCCCCCATGCGCCCCAACCTTTAGGCGGCCCCCAGACCCCCTGCCCACTTTTTGCTCTCCCTAACTTAAACTACTGGATCCACGCCTGAAGATATTGCAGTACAAGGGTACTAAAATGATGACGTAAATACCAATAACAACATTATGTAACAGCCAATGAAGTAGTTACCAATAACAACATCACTGAACAAACAATTTAGTAATAACTCATCACAGTGTAACAAAAAGCAATTACCTATATCGGCGTCGCTTCACTTAACAAATAGTGAAGTAATTACCTATATCACATAACGAACAATGAATCAAAAACCTGAAACAACGTCACTTAACACCAACTAATTTATTGCTTATAAATGCGTCACTTAAACAATGAAATAATAACCCTTAACAGCGTTGCTTAACAAACGATGGAATAATTACCTATTGCAATGTGTAATGAGGTAATAAATTACAGTTGGGGTAATTTTACAAACAATGAAGTAATTACTATAACAGCTCACTTACCAAAAAATGATTTTATTACATATAAAAGCGTCAAAATGAACGGAGATGTTGAAGAGCTTTCGATTTGTGATTAAGGATTATTTATATGCAAAATATAATTTCTGAAGATAGTCGTCATAGCAATAATATTCATGTTAATATTTTGCTAAAATTGTACTTTTACATATAGTTCACTCCTCTTTGGGTAGCAATTTTTGTGTCAAAACTCTTCTTTTTTTTTACAAAGTTGATGAAAGGAATAACTTTATTATAAACAGAGTAAACAATCAAATGGAGATAGATCAGACATAAATAGTACAAGGTGTCTTCAGACAGCTCGTGGACTTGCTTCATACATCTATATTTTGATTAAAATATATATGATTGCTATATTCGTTCCTGAATCGAAATTATTTTTAATGAATAAACGAAACATCCACGATATACTTTAAAAGGTTAAACATGTATATCTGGGAACGGTTGGAAAATGCTACATATCTCAAACTCTACTGTGATACAAATGTAGCATACAATGAAATTGGTATTTTAATTCTCATTATTTTGAAGTATTTTGAAGTATTTTGTTTTAAATGAACAAGGTTATTTACATTACAAGGTCATTAAAGTTAATGCAGATACATGCATGAATGATATATATATATATATATATATATATATATATATATATATATATATATATATATATATATATATATATATATATATATATATATATATATATATATATATATATATATATATATATATCTGTGATTCGTTTTTTAATCATTTAAAATTATGTTTGTCAAACAAATATTGTTTATTTTGCAAAAGAGAGAATCTAATCAAACAAACAACTGTTTATTTAAAAAATTGATAACATCAAGCAAAAGAAGAAATTGAATTTATGTTCAATTTTGCTATGGAAAGAAACGAAGGATGTCATTTAGTGTAATAGAAATTTATTCCAATACTTTCAATTTTTTACCTTCCACAGCATAAGTTCCCCATTTGTCAATTAGAATCATGTGATAATTTTCTTGGAATATGAAAGTTATCTCCGCGAGGAAAAAGGCCACTCGTGCTCAGGAGATCCTCGTTGTGCAGACTTTATGGTCATTACCATAAACAATACACGTAATTAAACGTTTCTACTATCTATTATTCAGATAAATGGAGGCGAAGGGCAATTTAACCGAAGCAAAAGCTAACGTGTCAGAGGCCTTACTAACGGACGGTATGCTCATCCCCGTTGGAGGAATGATTGTTTTGGAAAACCTGATTGCAATGGTAATCTTATACCGATGTAAAAGACTAAACTTACAAATCAAGATTCTGTCAATGAATTCGGGGATGTCAGATATCTCCACGGGCGCTATTTTGTGTTTTCCTCTTCCCGTGTACCAATATGGAGATAATTGTGAGTTCAAGAAATATGTTGCATTTATATGTGTCAACGTGTCTTTATTCACTGTAACAATGTATAATCTTGACCGCCGTTTGGTCTTTGTATTAGGTATGAAATATTATAAATACGTTAAGAAGATCCGTTTGGTTTGCCTTTGCGCGATGTTTTGGGTTACCGGAATATTGACGTCATACTCCAAGTTTTACAGCGAAGAAGACCCCTATAAAATTGGCTGTGCATTCATGTACGAATTGAAGAAGGACTTTATCAGTCAAGGCACTAAATATCTTCTTTTATCTAGCATTTTCTCCAACATCGTCATGTATATTTTCTTGCTCCATCATATTCGTAAAATCACGCGAAAGACTGGAGATATGTCATCCGCAATCTCTGGAATCACAAACGAACAATCTCGAATCGCCAAGAAAATTTCAGTCATAACGATTACATTTTTGGTCATTGCCACACCTTTCTATGTCACTCTTACCTTCCCCATCCTGGATTACAGTACTCCCTTTGGAAAAGCCGCACACTCAGCATGCAGAAAATTATTGTGTTTGAATAGTGCAATGAATCCAATGTTTTATATTTGGAGAATGACTGAACCCCGTTATCACCTAAAACTTTAATTATGTTTTGGAATAGGGCATACTGCGACAAGCTGACACGAGAGCACAATTTGAACACTGCTTCTTACAATATGACTATTTCTTTAGCATCAAAAATGAACTGTAACATAAATAAATATTAGTGTACATGTACTTATGAATATACCAACCATTTTTAAATATCTATAATGCGGGGGGGGGGGGAGGGGGAGGAGGAGGAGGATCCATTTTGGATCACTTGTAAAAACTTTCAGATATTCCAGCGTCTGAAAAGACCTGTTCTATTAAAATTTTTCTAATACAGTAAAAATTAATTATTTTGGTCACACTGTAAAAAATGTGTTTACAATTCTAACACTTTTCTAAACACTTTGTTGCCACCTCCTTTTTTATATGTTTAATTCCTAAACATGTAAAATTTGTAAACATGTCTTGGAAAGTGTTTAGAATTCAAGCACTTGTGTGCTTAGAAATTAAACATATCTAAACACATAAACACAAATGTTTAAATTCTTAACACATAACAGCAGAAATGTTTAATATCTAAACACATCATAAGTATAATTTGTACCTGCAGAAAAAACAAAATACTCTCGTAAATTTAGGCACAAAAAGTTTATGTTTTTTCAGTGTGCATAAATGTCGAAATTTTCAAAATATGTTACCAATATTAATTATTTTCCAGAAAGCCACTGAATGTTTGGATATGTATTTAGTTACGCAACACAATATGGACACTGTGCGATGTACTTAATTTACACAAATAATGTAGGAAATAGAACTGAATAGATTTGATTAATCTCAACAATTCAATAAGAATGACACATAATTTATAACGTACACATAGATAACAATTTTTTAATCTTCAAATTTATTAAGGTAAAAATAAGCTTCATTGAATTGATTACTTCTAAAAGGCTTTATTAAAGAATTTTTAAATTAAAAATACAAAATATATATTTATATATATATTTACTATGATTATTTATAATTTGAATCGGCTGCAGAGTTTTCCTTATGGCAATCACAAAAATATCAAATTTTATTAACTTTCAGCAAGTCCCAAAGCACCACATATTACAATCTATATCCCATCAATAATTGCCAGAAAGTAATCCAATGCACGAATGCACGAGGATAATTGTAAACACTGTCGAATTAACATAGAAGTCTTCACAAATAGAGGTTTCAAAGTTTTGATTATGGAACAACAAAATTGCACTTGAATATGACACCAGGTACTCTGATGCGTACTCTGAGCTCGATCTGGACTACAGTACCTCTAGGAAAGAAATTCAGATTTTAGTAAAAGTACGTATACACTATTACTGATATTTTATATTACTTAAAAAACAAAATTGTTCAAATTTTAGTGAAACTATACTGATATAAATATAGATGTTTTAATGACATTTAATATTATTTCCTCTCCTACAAGTCTATGAACGAATTCAAGATACCCCAAGTCAACTTTATTTACGTTGCTCATCGTGATTAATCAATGCAAAGAAAATGAAAACAAACCTTTGATATATTGCAGTAATCATATGCTCTTTCACGTATTTCACTATTTCCTTGTGGTTATCCCTTGAATTGGGTTGTCAAAACTCTCTTTGATACATCACCTTAGCTTGTTGTGTTTTCTTTGTTTAGATAGCCGCTCAAATTAACGTTCAAATATATGTGTGTCATTTCCAGGAAGATAACTCTGCACTTTACAGTAAAAAGTGTTTAATTTCTAAACGCGTTTTGATATAAAACGTGTTAAGAGATAAGAGTTAAGTTGTTAAACACAATTCTAAAAACGTTTAGATCTTAACATATAATAGAAGTGTGTATTTTCTAAACACAATTTTACAGTGTGCAGATACCTCAAATATACATGTATCTCATTTGTTGATCAGATTCTTCTACAATTGTTTCTTGTGCTGTGTGCGTTTTGTTCCTTGTCAATCATTTTGTAAAATAAATAAGTAAAGAAATAAAAAAAATACATACGAATAAATGTTGGTGAAATTTAATACTATTTGTTTATTTTCAGCAAGCAGAGATCAGAGTGGAATGCTCACTTCTCTCTGTGATTTTTCTTTTTTTATCGTGTTTGAGATTTATTTAATATACTAAATGATTGGAAAAGAGGATCTTGTGCAGTTGAGCTGTATTTTAACTGGAGTGTGTGTATGTTTTTGGCTGAAAAAAAATCAAATGGGTTTACGGAAATGTTATTTATAATCTTGTAAGCCTTCGTTGGAGAGTGGACATAAGAGTCGTCCTGCACGCAAAGATGTTAGGTTTACGATTGATAAGGCAGGCTTTGTCATGTTAAACTAACTATAAGGCAAGCCTTATAAGAATATCAATAGTATTGCAATAAAATTATATGTTTTATTTGGTCCAAAACAGTGCATTCAGACATCAAAATAGGATGCAATATTTGTGGATCGGGTGCTGGAGTAATTTTACTGACCGCTGCTTTCACAATCCTTAAGAAGCGGTAGAAATACATATATATATAATGTTTATTCTGTGACATTAAATAAGCCCATTACACCCACAGTTTATTTCATATTTCATTACAGCACCACATTTTTGTAGATTTCAAATATCGAAATGAAGACTATGATATCAGAGGTTTTTTTTTTAGTGATTTTTTAATTATTTTTCTGAGTTTGGTTAAATGTTTTATTTCAAGTTTTTTTTTTTATCAATAGAAATGCAGAAGTCACAGTGTCAAGTGATATATATCTTCCTGAGAAGATAAAATGACAACAATTCATAATATTCAATCGTGAATATTATTTTTATTAGAAAAAATATTTTTCTCCAAAAAAGAAATAATGTTCTTTTCTGTGTCATAAGAATATGAATAGTTTAGAAAATCAGTTATAAATAGACAAGAAATGTATGACAATGAATAGAAAGTGACAGATTATATGAAAGATATTTTTACTAAATAAAATATTCCAATTAAAAAAAAATGGTATAGTAAGTCCACTTTCCTTATCTTTCCTAGTTCTCTCCTCAAAACACAAGGAACTTTTGAACATCTAAAATTCAGAATAAAGTTTAAATTTATTATTTAAAAACTAAAGAAAAGTACATAAATTAACAAAAATACTGTATTTTATTTCATGTAGTTCATAATACACCCCCCCCCGCCCCCAACAATTTTAGATGTCGATTCGAATTCCTACATAGCTACATGGTGCCAATTATAGATTTCGATGCGTTCGCTATGACATTGATCATTATTTTTGTAATGAAGACCTGGCCGTCCTTCTCTTAGGTCTCTGATTAAATAAAAATCATCCTCTTTTATGATAAATAATGAATCCGTTACTGTGTGTGATCGCAGGTGTCCAATCGCATCATCTTCGGCCTTTCCGTCAGAGGTCGGAAAAACAACCTCGAATGTATTAACATCATCGGATGTTAAAAATTTATACAAGATGGAGACGCTTATAATGCATATGAATTCTTCCAATTTAGTCAATATTTGTAGTCACTGCTTGACCTCAAATAAAATGAATTTTTCTGTCCAATCAATGAAAACTCATAAAAAGAGCCAGTTTTTCCGTTTTCTTGTTTTTCTTCCCTGAAACTCTTTTACATAATTAACGATCTTGAACCCTTTACCATATATCGTACAGGGAGTAGAATTTTGAAATTATTTATTAAATATCAATGTAGAATTCTTTATAAATTTTCTCTCTCTTTCGCATTATTGGCTATGTAAGAACAATATGTTTTTCCGCTTGACTTCTAGATTCAGTTGTTAATAAATTGAAACAATCTTGGATCTATTTGTCACAAACACAAATAATATTTTTAGTGCTTGATATTCAAAAGGAGTTTTTATTTGAAACAAACGGTTATTAACCAATAAAAAAGAGTTCATCATGGAATATATCATTTTAAGGTATTTTGAAACATAAAAGAATGAGAAACTCTGATTGCATGAATATAGATTGCAGTCTATGATTAACAAATATAATTATTTAACCAATTCTCACAAGAGATATAAAATATGAAGAAATAAAAATCTGCAATAAAAAGTTTTACCAGAATAAACCTTATGAAATGAAAATTTTTTAGCATCTCATATTCATAAAAATGTCAATGAATAACACTAAAAAATTCGTTTGCCACAGAACGTCAATTATCAGTCTACTTCCCGGAATTAGTTATTTTTAAATGAAAATTTTTAATTCAATTTGGATATTCTTTCAACTTAAGGCTTATCCGCCCTTTGATGTTTATAGAGGTTCGTGTTTTCTATGCTTCCGATTTGTATTTCTTAAATGGACTTTGATCTCGAATACTTTTTGTGTTGAATGTTTAATTTTTGAGAAGTTTACTATTTTCTAATTGCATTGTTAATTTGCTTTATTATTATTATTATTAGAAAAAAGATTTTTTAAAAAAAGTAAAACAAATCTACTGACATTCTCAAAATAACTCGTGTCTTGATTATGTTACTTGTACCTATACTGAAAAAAAAATATTTAAAGCAGAAAGAAAAAAAGCACTAAAATTCAGAAAAAAATGGCATTGTCAACCGGAAGTTGAGCAGGTCTTATAGATGCTTGTAGAGATTATGGTTAATCATTAATGGTAGATGAAAATTGAAGAAGAGGTGAAATTATTTGAAAGAAATGTAATTAAAATGGGGGGGGGGGGGGTAACAACCTTTTTTGATGTTGGATACATACTCACTATTATTCTCTCATGATAAATGATTCATCGTACAGGTAGTTCTTTGCTAAGACAAAAGCATTGTTTCGCATGTTTATTACAAGGAACAATCTGCACTGAAATTTGAATTTTAGGCATATTTCAGTGCCATAAAACAAAGCAACAAACAAAAGGCAAAAAAGGCAAAAAGAGACAAAATTTAAAGAGGATGAAAAAATTCTTGTGTATAAAACTACCTTCGATTCATGATGACGGAGGAAAGGTTTATAAGGCTTAGAAAATGTATTCTTTTTTTAACAATTCTAAAATTAGGTTCAAACTTATTTTAGTTTATTGATTGATATTTTGACATTTAGGTCTTCTCACCTAAACATATATCCCAACCTAGTAGAAAATTTTCAAAGGAGTACAACCATTTAAAAAATATGTACCAGATATATAAAATAAAGGAAACTCGATGGCATGAAATTGTTAAGAATATGCCTCATATTGTGAGGTTCTCTAGGACATCTGTATAGCATATTAAACCTTAATAATTATGAATACACTTTACAAAACTTCTAAGTGTTCACTCTTATAAATGTAATTGTTTAAAAATTACATGATAGAATAGCCTGAATTTTTGTAACCAATGTATCTCCTTAACAATCGTTAAAAGAAAATTAAATATCACCGATGGAAATCAATGTCCAGTGACGAAGTTTAAAAACAAGAAAGCGGCTCTTTATGGCACGTGTTTTGTGTATTCGGCTACTTTTTGTGACCATTAGCAATCTTTAACAACTGATATAATGAAGAAAAAAATAAAACATGGGCAGAATGTCCATCGAGGAAAGAGCGAGAGCTGTTGGAATGCTGGTATCTGGATCTTCCTTACGTCAGGTTATGCTCACTTTCATTTTGATGTTTATTTATCCTCGATATTACCTTTAAAAATTGACAACCAGTATCAAAAGTCATTTTAACTCTTTTTTGCTACAGGTTGCACGTCATTTTCATCGACAACTTACAGCAATTCGTAAGCTTTGGGCAAAATTTAACCAACCGGAAGTGTTCGGGATCTTCGTCGGAGGCCAATATCTCAAGTCACAACAAGGGTTCAAGATCGTTACATAGATCTGAACTACTTAAGAGACAGATTTAAGGCAGCAACTTTAACAGCAGGAAAAATGAATGGTACCCATGGCCGTCCAATATCATCTCAGACAGTTCGAAACCGCCTAAAAGAGGTTCACTTACGTGCAAGACGCCCAAAGAAAGGTTTTAGTGTTGACCCAAAGGCATTGATCTGCACGCCTTGCATGGGCCAGACGACACCTCAGATTTAGAAGAGCAGACTAAGCAAATGTCCTATTTGTTGATGAAACTAAAATGAAGTTACGGATTGCCGATGGCAGGAAAAGGGTGTACCACCGGCGAGGAGAACGTCATAGTGCGGCCTGTGTTGAGGAGATGGATAGATTTGGTGGTGCCGGAACTATATATCATGGTCTGGGGAGGAGTGTCGATGCACACGAAAACTCCAATTATTCGTGTTATTGGTGGCCTAACAGCAGAGAGGTACCAAAATGACATTCTTAGACCTGTTCTTGTCCCGCATATTGCAGGTATCAGAGACATGGTTTTGGCGCAGGATAATGCCCCATGTCAAAGCTCTAGAACAACCCAACAATTGCTGGCAACAAACAACATCCGTGTGATGTCCTTGCCTGCGAAATCCCCGAAACTGAATCCTACAGAACACATTTGGGACTTGGTCAAAAGAAATGTCAAAGCTCTCTCTCCTCCATGCAATATCAACGATTTACAAAGATCCATACAGTAGGTGTTGCGGCAGATAGGTCAGCCTACTATTCAGGGATACATCGTATCAAAGGGGAAACGATGTCTTGCTGTTATTAGAGCGAGAGTTCATACTCTCTATATTGATTGTTTTATGTAAATTTTCATTCTGAGGATACATCATTTCTTGACTCTTTGCTTTAAAGTATGTCGAATTACTAACATGAAATTTATACAATATGGAACTGAAATAAGTATCGTTAACTATGAATTAAAGAAATCACTTACAGCATTCATTTGTTCATTAAAACCAAGAACACCTTGGGTGAACACTTAGAAGTTTGGTTCAGTGTATAATAGGTGCCTTTATGAAAAAAAAAAAAAAAAAAAAAAAAAAAAAAAAAAAAAAAAAACTTTCATATTTTTCATGGATAATACTCAGTTTGCTGAAGTTAATAATGTTAGGCCTGTGTTCATATGTCTTTCTTTATTTCCGCAACCACATCATTAGATGATTATACACACCCACACACACCCTCACACACACACACACACACACACACACACACACACACACACATATATATATACATATATATATATATATATATATATATATATATATATATATATATATATATATATATATATATATATATATATATATATATATATATATATATATATATATATATACAGAGAGAGCGAGAGAGAGAGAGAGAGATTTTTTTTTCAGAAATCAGTATCATTAATCAGATGTATGGATCTTAGCTGGGTATATAGCTGAAGCTGGACCCAGGGGAACTGCGCGGTAATCTAAGGTAAAGTTGTAAATATATAATTGCAATCAGATATCTGCCTTTGTAAATCATCCGTTCAAGTGAACATGAGGAGTTTGTTGTGGGAGGCAAAAATGGCAATAATGGAATTCTTTTATACCTGACCAGAACTATTTGTTTTGTTAATGAGAAGTAATTAACGTGTGTTGAATGTATGCATTGATAAATAGAAAGAAATTTCATCATTTTGTGAGGAGACATGGCTATTTTGGGTAATGTAAAACTGATTTTCGAAACCACAGGTTATCGGAAAAATCCGAAAATTGTCTTTGTCGGCCTTTTACCTCCATCCTATATCAACGTTTGGTATGTAATGCAGAGGAACTTGAAATTAAACCTGTTTTCGTAATATGTAATCTAATTTAAAAATGTAATTACCTTACATTTTTTGACAAATATAGTAGTGATTTCCTTAAAAAAAAAAAAAAAAAAAAAAAAAAAAAAAGTTTTGGTGCTTAAATGTTGCAAAAAGCTCAGGTATATATTTCTTCTTGATTTTTAGTCTAAAGACTAAACACATACATCGTTGTCAGTGACCAATGAAGCCACTCCGATGGTAATTGGACTGTTTACATCTATATAAATTTTACTTTTTTTTTTAATTCAATGAATTATGCGTTCAAAATTTTTCTTATCTATTGCTGCCGCTTTAATGTTGCTGTTATATTTATCGCTGGTGAAAAGTAATTCATCTAACTAATTCTGCTCGAATATCCCTGCAGGAACATCCAATATATATATTTGTCTGTATTCGTGATCAAAACACTTGATATTTACCACTAAATAATCGCTATTTCCCATCTACTTTTTCATCAACCATGAAGACTTTTATAAAACGTCAATGATATTCATGTAAGCTCTACATAAACTTTGAAAAAATAATTTTCAAATTGACAAACAGGAGATAGATTTCTCAATGTTTGTCAGGTGATCTTCTTAAATCCAATCTAGTCTGGCACATACCACTATATTGAGCATACACTGGTAGACAGTGAGGGATTAACTTAATAAGAGGAATCCGTGAAGATTGAATGTAAGAAAATTCTAAAAATAGAAACATATTTACAGGTAGAATGCATTTTTCAAAAAAGAAAAATATAGATAAAAGAGGCCAATCTCGATGTTCATTGAAAAATAAATAATTAAAAAAAAACATCTTGGGAATCTAATGTTTGTTTGTTTTGAACACATTTTATTGACAATAAAAACATGTCAAAGGGATTGGACACAAGATCTCCCATCTCATCTAATCATGTATTTTTACATAACATTTTGCCCCAGTTCTTGACATTTGATCTTTCAAGTAGATTCCTGCAGCTTCCATGGGTAGATCTCTTCAATCTGGTGATTTCCAACGTGCAGTTTTTTGTGGAAAGAGAATTATGCAAACTAACTAGATTAAAACAGTATGCAAAGCATATAAGGCATAAGAATACTATGCATAACGGTGCAAATCTATTCTTTGGCTAATACAACCGCATGTGAGATGCTTTTATACATAGTTAACTTCATTTTGGGTAACTTTTTTTTTGTATTAAAACTTACTATTTTACCACGATTGATGCAGAACATAACATTATTATAAATGTAAACTGAGTAAGCAATTAAATGGAGAGAAATCAGATGGCAAGAGTATGAGGTGCCTATAAAACGTTCATGTACTTAAATCGTCATTTTGACATGTGTATTCATTTCATTCCTAAATAGACCTAATTTATATAAGTGTATACAATCTTTGTACGAAATACTTGGAAAGGTAAAATAAAATCTGTTCTCTTTGATTCATCGTTGCATCTTTTAAAATTATGTTTGCCAATCATTTTTTTTTTCACAATACATATATTTTATCAAAGAAACAAGTTTTTGAAGGCCGTTATGTGCAAACTGATAACCAAAATGCAAAAGAGAAAATAGAATATGATTTCAATTTTGCTTAGCTAGGACTAAAGGGACTCATAGAGTGCAAGAGAAAAATGATCTAAAATGTTTCATTTTTCTACCTTCCACAGGTTAGATTTCACACCTGTAAATTAGTATCATGTGATAAATATCATGGACTATAAAAGTTGTCATGGTGATGAAAAAGTCGCATCTCGTACTCAAAGGATTGTTGTCGAACAATCTGAATGGTCATTCCACCATAACAAAGATTACAAGTATTTACCCGTTTCTAATATATATTATTCAGAGAAATGGAGGCTAACGATAATTTAACCGAAGCAAAAGCTAATGTGTCACAGGCCTTACTAACGGACGGTATGATCATCCCCGTTGGAGGAACGATTGTTTTGGAAAACCTGATTGCAATGGTAATCTTATACCGATGTAAAAGACTAAACTTTCAAATCAAGATTCTGTCGATGAATTTGGGGATGTCGGATATCTCCACGGGTGCTAGTTTGTGTTTTCCCCTGTTTGTTTACCAATATGGAAATAACTGCGAATTCAAAAAATACATTGCATTTGTATGTGTCAACGTGTATTTATTCACTGTAACGATGTACAATCTTGACCGCTGTCTGGTCTTTGTATTAGGTATGAAATATTATAGGTACGTGAAGAAAACGCGATTGGTTTGTCTTTGCGTGATATTTTGGTTTATCGGAGTATTGACGGCATACCTCATGTTTTACAGCGAAGAAGACCCCTATAAAATTGGCTGTTCATTCATGTACGAATTGAAGAAGAACTACATCAGCCAAGGCACTAAATATCTTCTTTTGTCCACCATATTCTCCAACGTCGTTATGTACATTTTCTTGCTCCAACATATTCGTAAAATCACGCGAAAGACTGGAGAAATGTCATCTGCTACCTCTGGAATCACAGACGAACAATCTCGAATCGCCAAGAAAATTTCAGTCATAACGATTACATTTTTGGTCATTGCCACACCTTTCTATGTCACTCTTACCTTCCCCATCCTGGATTACAGTACTCCCTTTGGAAAAGCCGCCCATTCAGCATGCGGGATATTATTGTGCCTGAATAGTGCAATGAATCCAGTGTTTTATATTTGGAGAATGACTGAACCCCGTTATCACCTCAAACTATTAATCATGTTTTGGAATAGGGCATACTGCGACAAGTTGACACAAGAGTACAATTTGAATGCTGCCTCTTACAATATGACTAGTTCTTCTGCATCAAAATGAAAAGTTCTTTAGCAAAATTTTAAGGTATGTCACTCCAGACATTATGTTATAATTGTGTTCGATTATTTTCTTGAAAGTTATCCTTACCAAACTCTTTTCGAAAGTTGACGAGTGACATACCTTAAAAGGAGTTATAAGATAAATGTACTTTTAGTATTGTCAGTGTTATTTAAGTACTGTAAATGTAGAATATCTAACGTGTATGATATAATTATGTGGAGGAAAATATACTTCAATGTTAAGTTAGTGTAGATTTGATTTAGTGCATTTCTGAATGTTGTAAATATAAAATGATGCATATAAAACGATAAACGAAAGCGCTCTCTGCCTACGGTGCTAATTAGTATACACTTCAAATGTTATACGTTTACAGTAGTACTTAGTATTGTGTTGGTCAGTTGAATACTATTATTGGGGTGGATAATTACCTTCTATAGAATAGATTGTGTTGATCAGTTACTTCTAAATATTGATTGTCGTATACAGTGGCACCGCGTTTATCCGGACGCCATTTATCCGGACGCTTCACCATCCGGACGATATTTTTTAGGGACCGATTTTTTCCACGTTATTTTGTCTCATTAATCCGGAAATTCGCGTTCCGTATCCGGACGGTCAATTTCTACTACAAAACATAATAGTTCATTGAAAAATGACTCGTTTATCCGGACGGTAATTTTTCAAAAACGACATTTTCACACTTATCTTGCATTCGTGTTAATTGTTGTAAAAACATTGGCCATGCAGTCAGTTTGAAGGCGGTTACCTGTGACCTACAAACAATAGCGTCTATAATTAGCGTGTGTTTACCCCAATTCAATCACACGTTTATCTTTATTATGAAGCTCAAAGAATTTAGCTGACACTGTGCATTAATTAAATAATAATCCGTTCAAAATCATATTGCTAACCGTATATACATCGCTCAATTCAGGAGAATTTTGAGAGTTGTAAATAAAATGAACAATAAATAACGAGCGATTTCGTAATGCTCTTTATCATGTCGATTACGTTAGTTTAAAATACGATGTTCCATTTCTTAAAAAACGTAAATGTATTTGAAACGCTTTTTTTCCCACAAGACAGTATAGAAAGGTACATAATAGAAGAAATATCTCTATCTAATGTACTACC
The DNA here is from genome assembly GCF_033153115.1 of Saccostrea echinata. Classification (NCBI taxonomy): domain Eukaryota; kingdom Metazoa; phylum Mollusca; class Bivalvia; order Ostreida; family Ostreidae; genus Saccostrea; species Saccostrea echinata. The sequence continues at coordinate 9,915,660 of NW_026889752.1, read as the reverse complement.
GTTTACAAACGTCCATTACATATAAAACTGGCGTTACGTACAGAAGTTGATTACGTTTTTCAAGGTATTTTTTAATGATCGAAATTCAAACTTAGCGTCTGTAGAAAAAAATAATATTGATAATCATGAAGATGGCTTGTGTTTACGAATTTTTTTAGTACTTTGTTTGATTAGTTTGCAGTGTTCAGTTAATTTTACAGTAACCCTGTGTAATGAATATATATACGGGGGATATACCGGGTTAGTTTATATTTGAACATTTTCAATGATGGTGCTGAACAGTTCTGTAATATCATATAAGTTTCAATAATTATAATATATGGCAAAATAAAACAACAGTAGATCAAAATTTGCTCAACCCATGAAGTCACATGTCAAAGAGAAGATGAATTAAAAAAGGAGGTCTCGGCATAAAATTGGCCATCCATTTTTTTTATTGTGTAAATTACATTTTACGATATTTTTTCATTAATCAATTACTGCTTTTAAAACAATTAACCAAAATATAATTTAAAAGTTTTTTTTTTCTTTGCTGTCACATTTGAAACAAGAATGTGCATATATACATGCTTATATAGAGAGTGCTTTTTGATATGTGATTCAATTATCCGGACGATTCATTTATCCGGACGATTTCGTTGGGGACAGAGGCGTCCGGATAAACGAGGCGCCACTGTACATGTACTTGTACATAAAAGTCATGTAAGGGGACTCTCAAACTCACTTATATGTTTTCTGAAACTTGAAAAATCAGCAGTTGAACCACAGATTGTAATATCATGAAATAAAAGTATTTTAGGTGAGAAATTTCTTTCTAAAAACTTGTTTTGGTAATGTGTTTTTTAAATATACCAAATATTTTTAGGACTGATACTTCTGGCTAACCATTCTATATATTTCTAGTACCGGAGAGATCGACTTTGGAATCACTCTATGGTATAAGCTTGATATTTCAGCCTCTGGAAAGTTCCTGTCTAGTAATGTTTGTCTAATCTAGTAAAGAGTTAAGGTGTTGGTTAATATTTTAAACATATTTCATGTTCTTCAGACTTTTCTTCAAGGTATTCCTTGTGTAGTTTTCCTTTTGTTCCTTGTAATTCATTTCGTAAAAATAAAGTAAGCATACATTTGAATAAATGTTGATATGATAAAATACTATTTGTTTATTCTCAGCAAACAGGGATCAAAGTGGATGTGTCCATTGCTCTCTTTGATTTACCTTTTTTTCTTTCTTCCTGTTATAATTTTGTGTAACCAAAATGTTTGGCTGAATGACTTATTGACTGTATGTTGTTTTACGTCCCATTCGAGATTTTCGACCTTTCTCATCAGGTCCTAGGTTGTGGAAAGGCAGAGAATTAAACTTTTGATCCTCATCAATAAGCGCTTCTGATGACAACCGTCTTAGGTCGAAACAGGTCAACAAATTAAGTAAGTTAAAACCAAGGCTTTTTAATAGACAGCTGATTTTTCAATAAAAATGTAACTCGTAAATTAATTGACCTTGTCATTGGTCACTGTTAAAAAAAATTATTGTACATAAAAGTACTTTGAAGTAGATATTAATAGATGCTTGAGTTTCTGATTGACAATATCTATGTAGTATTTGGAGATAAGGTCTTCAATCCATCTGTCAGAATTCCCAATTGGTACCAATTGCACCCTGTTATTAGCAGACATATTTTTGTATTCATATGAAGCAGAATTTATTCAAACCCTACACATGAGAAGAAAAAGAAGATACTGGCCTTGACCTCCTCCAACTCGGCATATAAATATATCGACGACGCATTATCAATTAACAATAGTTACTTCCTTTCATATGTCGACTCGATATATATATACAATTGAACTTTAAATAAAAGATACTATAACGTCTGACACATCTGTTTCATATTTGTTTATTTAACTACAAAAAGGCATTAATGGTAACCTAACAACAAAACATCATCACCAACTTCCCTTTCTTATGTAGCAATATACCCTTACCACCTGCATATGTGGTTTATATCTCCCATTTGATTCGATAGGCAAGAGATTGCTAAACGAAGGAGCAATTTCTAAAAGGAGGCATGCTAGTGACAAAGAAGTTGATGAAACAAGGAGCTAAACAGTCTCGTTTAAAGTCATCATTTCGAAAGTTCTATGGTCGATACAATGACCTTGTCAGCAAATACAACTTACCAATATGTTAAATGCTAACTGGCGTTTTTCAGACTAATTGTTACACAATCATTTAAACACTGAATTGTCTACTGATTTTTCATTTGCATGATCTTGACAATGAGCACACGGTGGGCGTGACTGGTTGGCTGCTCTCAATTGTATTGTTTCAATGGACTTTCAAGCTTGATTATTGTTTGTTATCTCCATATTTCATCTACCCGTGTATTCTCACGATGATTTGGTGATTTGTTCATGTCTTTAAGTTTATCTTTTAGTAATTGAAATATAACATTCTTTCTTGCAATTTGGAAAGACATTTCAGAAAAGAGGTGGAACATAAGTTTACGAACTATGCATATTCAACACATGCAAGAAGGACAAAAAAGAAAAAAAATGAGTATCGAAAGTCATTCAACAATGCTTCGACGAATAAAGATTTATAGCAAAAGATAAAGGACTTACGGAAGTCTCGTAAAAATGTAAGACGAGTCTAAGTTGACAAAAAAAAAATGTTGGTTTTTTTTTCATTTGCAAATCTCAGATCCCCCAAAGATGGTATTTTACGCGGTTCTAAGATTTCCTCGTAGCTAGTGGTACGTCAAACCTCGTTATCTCGAAATCGATGCGACCGAGAAAATACTGAGAGATATATATATATATATCGTACACACAATAAGTGCCTTTATGAGAAACCTTTCAAAAATTCATGAGAAATTCATTCATCAGAGATAGCAGAACGCACGTCACATATATCCATATGTTTTTGTTATCTTCAGCAACAGCGTCCTTAGATCATTAATTAGCTGATACAGATGAATCGTGTTGAGTAATCGCCTTGTTCATTAGTTTTTATATTTGCCAAAGCGATAGGAAAACAGATCATTAGTATTTGAGCTCGCTGAATAACATTTCTATAAAGCATGAAGATTTTATTATTTAGTGGTAGCTTTGTTTGGTTATTTTGGATCTTTTTTGTTCCCTATTTAGTGGACAGTGTTTCTCTTGACAATCCTGATTCGTCCCCTGTTACAAATAAAGTGTCTGGTGTTTTACGGGATATTCTGAATCGAGACACTTTGGTACGGTTGTCAATGGTTCAGAAAATTCAAACATTAGCAATGGATGCGATAGATACTAGAAACAACACCAAAAATGTAATGGAGATGCTTAAAAGTGTGACAAAAGAATTCCAAAATATGAAAACTTGGCAAAGGAAAATTGAAGAGGAGATTTCGAATTTTGAAAAGAAATTACGAAACGAATTTACTAAGATGTGTGAGCAACAAAATTCCACAAGTCAGGTGAAAAATAATTCTTCACCAACATTTTCAGGTAACTACTTGACCTGTCCAGCAATACACTTCATAATAACATTGACATCGCAGTTTCTTTTTCTAAAACTTAATTATTCAGTATTCAGGTTAAACAATCACTTGAATTGTTTTTTCTTCAAAAATGTTCATTAAATTCTATATTGACGAGAATGCATTTACTTTATAGATAATATTCATATGTATTTAATAGGAATATGCAATTAACATAAAGAACATATTCTACAAAAAATGGATCTAAAGCTTTTCAATTGAATGATAGCATCATTTTTTTTTCATAACTTCAGACCCTGAACTGTGCTACTACCCCACAGGCACGTTGCACGAACGGTACACGCTCGCTACACGGTTTGCACGAAACGCTGCACGGGTTACACGAAACGCTTTGCACAAAAGGGTTTACACGAAAGCCTACACGACACGTTTGTACACGTTTCTCACACGCTTTGTACACGATTCTCGCACGCTTTGGCCTCGATCTGGATTTTCTATTCGGAATCTCTCGGACTTTATTTAAATTTCATGTATTACGGATTAATCAAAGATTAGTTAAGAATTGCAATCATTCAGATTAAGATTAAAACTTGCTACATCAGTACTATATTCACAGATAAAATACTCAATGTTCGATTGTAATTAATTAATAGTTGTCGTTGAGTATGTGACCCGCCCGGTGTAATGTCTATCATCGTCTATGTACAAACCTTTTTCACTAGACTGTAAATTACGCACTGAAAACAAAAATTATATCTGTAATTCATAATCTTTTACAGCATTCTATGTTTTTACAATAATTTTATTATAGTTTGATATTAAAAATTCGTTTCATTACTGACAAATTAACTCAGTTATTGGTTTGAAAAAAAAAAAAATATTGATCAAATTGCGTATACGATTTCTGTCAACGGATTGATTTTCTTTTCCTTTCTTTTTTTAATTATTGATTGACTTATTCATTTTTTGATTTAGAAAATAAATAATTTCATTTGATTAAATTAGGTTCTGTTTATAATTTGCAAAGGTAATATGTACACTGCATCACACAAGAACATTGTGCAGGGAAGGGGGGGGGGGGGGTTAGATTACCGAGATCTTACTTCTGTACATGGCTAAACATAACGGGCACTTGTTTTAGTAAGTATACCATTGGGAAAAAAATTATTATAGAAACAAATGCCCGTTCTAAGAAAAAAAAGGCATCCATATCTCCAGCGGGACCAGATATAAATGCAATTCATTAGTTGCACTTTATTCAGAATGGTAAATATATCGTTTCATTACAGAATTAAACTTTGATTTATCATTAAAATTTAATAGTGTAGAGAAGTCGGGGGTAGGTATTATAATTGTTTAGTTCTCTTGTGAGGCATTGTGTTTATCAAATAAAAACAATGTTCCCATCTCCTTGTAAAATGCTTGATACCAAACCCCGTCCAGATAAAAAAAAATGTAATCAACAGATCAATAGTCCCGGCTCTTAACAATACATTCAATACACATGTATACATGACCAATGAAAACTAAAAATTATGCTCTAGAACTGCGTGATTAATAAAACAACTAATATATAATTATTCAGGATTTTTTTTTTTTGTTGTTGTTGTTGTTGTTGTTGTTGTTGTTGTAATTTTTTATTCACGAATACACTGGCAAATTAATTCACTGTTTACAGACAATCAGATAATTTAAGAAATAAAATCCACGGGTATTTATTTGTGCGCATTAAATACTAACAAAACAATTTAATTTCACGAACTAAAATCCAATTGTCGGTTGTTATCTTAGCCATGATTGACAAGGGATAATACACGTAGCAGAACAAGTTTTAAGTTCCCAGCACGCGGAGCCCGTGATCGCTGTTGTAAATGACCTTGATCACAGTCGTAATAAGAGTGTTGGAAGTGTAAAGAAGATTCCGGTATATTTTTAAGGGGTGCATCGGGCGCATCCCGAAAAAAAGCAATAATTTTCTTTAAAAAAAATTATCTATTAAAACTTCTTAATAACAAAAACTGAAAGTTTGTTTTTCATTTGAACCCCCCCCCCCCGGAAATATTTAAACCTGTATTTGCCGATGCATATGAAGTATGATTAATTTATATGACAATAATTAATCAACCAATTTTATGCATAAAAAGACTATAAATGACTCATCGTTTCAAAATTATTTGTATCACAATCTTGTAATGTAAGAAAATTATGTTCGTTTATAAAGAAAAAAATTAATTGTGCTCCCTGGCCTAGAATTCCCATACTTAACATTTATTACTAAATTTTGTATTTTATTTTTCACACCTGCCTTATCTATCTATTATTTTGTATAAATCACCCATATGTTCTTGTAATCTCTATATACCATAATTGTAAAATGGTGAAGAGATTCAAATAAATGAATGAATGGGATTCCTGATGAATTTTCTTTAGAAAAAAAATTTCAGTATTGCTCCCTTTAAAAAATGCATTGAATCAAATACCTTAAAGTTGATTTGCGTATAATTAATTACTTTGAACACATTTTCTTTCCATCTTTATTTAAATAAAAAAAGGAAAATCAAATAAATATGTAATACGTTACCGAGTAATTTTATTTTGTTGTTTCCGTATATTTTTTTTCTCTTAAAATACCACCGGTCTGATAGATCCGAATAATATTAGTAACAAACAACACAGAATGACATGTTGATTCATTAATAGCCATATTTAAAATAAAATGACTTCCGAATGACTCACACGATTCTTGCACGAAAGTCGCACGTTTCTCACACGCTTCTCGTACGTTCGTTATACGGTTTGCACGAAACGCTTTGGAGCTTACAAGAAATGCTGCACGGTTTACAAGAAAAGAAAAGCGCACGAAAGTCACACGCTTTTTTGGGGTAGTAGCACGTTTCAGGGTCTATAGGACTTTAATACTGTAGATCCTAAATATGAATTAATTATCGTGAGAAGCTCCACTTGCGAAATAACATTACATGTAGTCGCCTTTATTTTAATGTTATTATATAAGAAATACATGTTTAACCTCTAAATCAACAGTCCTATCACGAATCCACACTCTGGTGACTTGACGTCTGTGTGTCATTTTGCTATATAAAGTAAACGTACTCGCGTAAAATAAGGAAACCACAGTATTTACATTTTTCAGCAATTTATCTTTCTACTAAGCGTATTCTTGTGTTATGATGCAAAAATAATTAGCATTCAAATGATATTGCAGAACAGACTATATCAAATTATATCTATTTTTCAAATTTATTCCTTTCTAGTTTGTTTGTTGTTGTTGTTGTTTTGTTTTTAGATACATGATTCGTTGACTTCATAATGGAAAAATAATTAAAAAAAAAAAAAACAACACAGATACATGAAAAAATGTGATTGAATTCAAGTGAAACTTTAAGTAAACGAGTTCAACAAATTTAATGTATTACGAAGGGGTATTTAACGATTTTGAATCATTTAGAACCATTTACATATGTATTGCTTAATAACGATGAAACTAAAAATATCTATATAGAAAGTCGGCCATTTTGTAAGTGAAACATTACTGAAGAGTTATCTGTCCTAGATGAAAACAAGAAAATTTATTTTTTCTCAAAATGCAAGTGGTGAATTATCCATTGTATATCTTACATTTTCATTTTAAACTTTAATAAAAAGGTAGTTAATGTAAATTTTAACCACCATTTTTTTGAAATACAAAATGTTCATGAAACAATGCTTAAGCTAGTATAAAGACTTCAATTTAAAATTCAAGGTGCAAATATTCATACAATAATCAACTTTTTAAAAAAATCCTTTGGTGGTCCATTTTTATTTGATAACACATTCAAAACGAGACCATAATTACAAAAATTGCCCTATTCAAACATTAGGTATAAAATTATTATGATCATTACACATCTAAATTTACTCATTCATCACTTACGACCGATCTAAAACCAGAATAAACAACTGAAAAAGATGCATGTATGATTTCGGCAATAATAATTCTACAAATTGCCAAAAACTACAATAAAAGATGCGGATAAAATATCTGTTATCTTAGGATACTTTGAGATACAGGGGTTCCATACAAGCAGAGGTTTTTAATGTTTAATTGTATGATATCACACTGAAAAGTGCTCTCATTCCGCTAAATCATGCCTGTTAATTTTTTAATACAGAAAAACAACCATGTTTCTGCAATCATTTCAAACTACATACACTAGAATCGCAAACTCGCCACTCATGATCAGTATTTTCATCTGCAAATACAACCCCTGCCTCATTGACAAATCTAAATTACCTTCTTGTCTACTGTTGTTGAATTTGGCGATGTTTTATTTCAACACATTCCATTGAATGGCCCTCTTGAGCGCAAGCTAATTTCCCGAAGCCGATTGCACACCTTTTTTTACACTGATATAGGTGTTGGTAATTACAGATGTGGTCAGAGGGGTTGCAACAGCGATAGTGACCCTGTCTTTCAAACGATATCAAGCAAAATGTCTAGCAATAGAGTGGGGGGGGGGGGGGTCAGTCAATACGAAGATTTATCAACCCTCGAATAAAATATTCACCTCGCCCTTCGAGCTTATTGAATATTGTACTCTAACGGAGGCTAGATTCTTCTATCGACCCCAAAACTGCAATAATATCATATTTTTTCTATATGTATATATAAAGATATATTGCAATACAATGAAATATATATTTAATGCAGGTGGCGGTGCTCTTTTTGTTCAGTGGGGAAAACCAAGGTGTCCAGACAACACATCTCAACTGGTATATTCGGGTAAGAGAAATATTGCTCACTTGCAAGTACACAAATGGCTTGTATAGAAAGCCACCAAGAAATATATTTCTATTATTTTGAGGAAAGAATTAAAAGATTGTCTAAATATAATTTGAATGAAAAGATTAATACTGTATTTCAAAGTAACAAGTCCAAAGATAAACGCTTCATTAATCCAACGTTTAAGGTTTTCTTGGAGGATCAGAATACAATGCAAAGGGAGCAGCTGTTACCAATGTTTGTCTTTCTCCCGATCCACTATTTGGAAACTGGTCTTCAGAAGTCAGTATCATTAATCAGATGTATGGATCTGAACTGGATATCGATGTAGCTGGACCCGGGACATCAACCCAGGACAACACGTGCGCAGTGTGCAAAAGTAAGATCCACTCCACCGTTGTTATGATCCCAGGCAGAAACGAATGTTATCCAGGGTGGAAGAAACAATATGGCGGATATCTTATGTCTAGTCCCATAGGGTATTCGCCTAAGGAAATCATCTGTTTAAATGAACATCCCGAATTTGTTGTAGGAGGCGGAAATGATAATAATGGAAATCTTTTATACCCAATCAAAACCGTCTGTGGTTCGCTTCAGTGTCCACCCTACGTTAATGGAAAGTTATTAACCTGTGTTGTATGCTCGCAGTGATGAATAGAAAATAAAATTCCACATCTTGTGATGTGTAATGGCTAACAGGTGTTGTCAAACCAATTTTTAAAAACACAGGTGACCGAACAAATATAAAAACTATTGTCAGATAACACTTTATAGTTGTCATGGTCAGTTTTTTTTTTTTTTACCTCTTTGTTAACGTTTGGAATGGTATGTAGATTACTTAAAGTCAAACTTGATTCAGAAACGGGTATTCTACTATAGACAATATAGTGGCCTTGCATATTCTGCCAAATATGGTAATAATTTCCAAAAAGACACTAAGTCATATTTAAATGAAAACATCCTTAGGTATACTAGATTCAAGTTTGTTCGGAGATAGTGTGGGACAACAATAGTGATCAAAGTTTTACCTAATTTACACCAGATTAGGGAAAAGCTTTACCTAATTTACATCAGATTAAGGAAAAGTTTTACCTTATTTACATCAGATTAGGGAAAAGTTGTACCTAATTTACATCAAATTAAGGAAAAGTTTTACATAATTTACATCAGATTAGGGAAAAATTTTACCTAGTTTACATCAGATTAGGGAAAAATCTGATGATGAGAACAGCAAAGTCATATATAAAGACTAAGCTGAGAGTAGTGGACCATGGGTCTTGTTCTCAGAAAGTCGGAAAAAGCATTTGTGAAAAAAAAAAAAAATATTTGAAGACCAAATCTTAACAAGTTTTCAGAATTATTTTCAACTTCTGACTTCAATGTATTAATTAAATATTGTATAGTTTCCTATATAATGTATAGGAACAAGTCTGTCCTTCCTGTGATAACTTCTGTCTACTTGATTCATATGTATTTCCGCCGTTTCCACATGTACCCCCTGTATATTGTCTTTGTAAATGTACTGTAGAGAGATGTATAGAGAATAAAATCATTTAACCTGATATGTATCTGATATTTTTTGTTCATTCTTAATCTCACTTGAAAGTATCAGCTTAATGTACTATGTATAACTTTTCTATAAATAGTTGGAATAAATATACAATTATTACAAAGCGACCAAAAATTGAGAATGAACTGTGCAATAAAAAACCGGTCAAATATTATCTAATTTCTGTTTTAGAACACGAGAAATAAGTGAACTATCATGCTAAACGACGCATCTATTTACAAATTTCAATACAAATTTTGCAAATAAGCTCCAAAACACCTGCACCAGAATTCACCTCTGATATTACCCTAGATATGATATGATGTCCGTAAACTATATTTAGATTTCACTAGCATTGGTATAATCATAAATTAAATTTAAAGTCTACTTTTGTATTCGATAAACAGCTGTGAAATAACAAAAAGGGGAGTACGATGGTGGTTACTGTTGGTTGATCTAAGTTACTGGCAATCTTTAATGAAAATAACAAAAATCAATTAATCATTTGACAAGATGTCTCATTCGTGAAGCATTCAATCAAAATCTAGGTTTAAGAAGAAATAAATGTTGATAACAATTCAAAAAATAACAAAATGTACCCATTTTTTGGATAGCCTCGATGTCAATATTGATTGAAATTTCTAGAACGTGTTACTGAAGTTCCATGAAAGGGACAAGTATCTTGGACATTTAAACCCTAGAAACTTGGAAAGACACCTCAACTAATGTATATTAGATACACTGCTCTTCCAGACATTGCTTTGATACATATAATATTTGTCCGCTGCCAAAAAAATGCAACCCACCTTTAATATTTAAATTATTATGCCTGCTATAAGAAATTGACCTCGATATTTTTGACTGATAGATTCTAATACGTATGTTAGTTTCTATCAATATCCTGTGTGACAATTTTCTCAGCTGAATCTTTGCATTTCAGTTTCTTCTCAAATGCTCAAATTACAGATCATAATAAACAACTTTATTATATTTAAATATGTTCACAACTTTCATGTTTTTGATAACATGTTTAACGAGTGTTCAATTAGATTTCAATTGTCATTCAAAATCTCTGTTATTGTCAAGATTTTTTATGCCGCTTTTCAGCAATATTTTTTTAGATTCTTGACAATTTTTCACCAGTCCTGCATATTATTTTTAAAGTTCGATGAATTTTAGAAGAGCATGATGCTAATTAAAATTCTCATAAACATGCATAAGACATTTGGTATATGATATAAAGCGTTTAGAAAGTACGCTGACCGCTTAAAAATGCGTTGATCAAGTGTAAAGACGAATAATGACCCACGTAGAATAATTAAGGGGGGTCATTTTTCGACGTCAAAACTGACTCCCGGTCATTATTCGATGTCAAAAAATGACACTTTTGCCTGTAGAAAATTGGCAATATTTTAAAAATCTGCAAACCTAGGTGAAGAAAGATGACCCTTGTAGAAAAATAACCTTTTGTAGATTTTATTAGTGGTAACTTTTTCTTTTTGGTTAAAAGAATTAAGAATTATACCCCGAGTACCCAAACTCCGTCACCATAAGCGGAAAACACCCCGCGTTACTCTCCAAAAATTTTTTTAATTGCATCTTGTTTGCTACACTTAGTAATGAACTCAAATATTGTTTTAGTACTATTAACAAAAATGTAGTCAATGGGCTTAATATGTATAACACAACTCAATAGAATGTGTACCACACCCGTGTTCATAACGCCTAATGAACCCTTACTCCGTCCAGGACCCTCTACAACGTGCCAACGTATTTAATACAATTTTCCCCAGTTTATTTTTTTGTCCCTTTTTATTAAATTTTAAAACATGAAAAGTAGTTTTTAAGATTTACAGTAGTATTAAATTGTATTTTAAGAAAACGATCAACTATAGAAAAATAACGTTAATTTAACGTATTTTATATGTATTAATGTCGCGCTAACGCCATCTCAAACATGTCGTGCATTAGGGCAAATGCAGAAAAAAATTTTTTTTAGCCGTATTCAACATGATTTGTCATATTAAACCTTTGATATAGAACCTTCATAAAAATGACAGATATGTGAAAAATGAGCATTGTTGCGCATATGTCGGAGATATCAATGGAATAGCGCATGAAGGAAAAGGTGCTTACTGATTTCACGTAAAGTATGATAGATACAATATATTAAGTGTAATTGTTATTTGTTTTTTATGCATTCTTGAACTTGTCTGTTAAATTATCACAGCATTTGATTGCAGATTTTCTGCATGAAAAATTTAACGTCACAATCGCATTCGTTTACAAACAGCGCGGAGTTAGTGACGGAGTTAGGGGTTTTGGCGATAAAGCAAGAGGCCTTTGGAATAGACTGCTCATCTCAGGCAAACTGAGAATACAGTGATGATATATATGTTGGTCTCATTAAATCTTTCGAATAAAATGATCTGTGTTTTATGATAAATGTACAACATTTATTGACTTCAATCTTGTCTTTGTGGAAATGCATCCATATTGATTTGACAAACGTATCATTGTTTCAGAGGCAAATAAAAGTTGAGATGCCAGCAATTTTAACAAACTACAAGTCAAATACCATGAAATCCCAAAAAGGAATGGAGTCAATGAATATGATATCAGATATCCATATCTCGTCCGCGTGCACTTGATTTCATATGTGTGCCTTACACATGTACCATCTTTGACTTTCTAAGCGCTTTCCATTATCAGAGGAATGATAAGTCTTGTCCAAAGGAGACACATCAAATATGATCGAACAAATGTATATAACTCGCGAAGTTGCCAAAACAACTATCCGTTTATTCCGAACATTCCGAACAAAAACAATTTTTTTTTTAAAAAGAGTAATATTTGTTTATCCCAATGAAGATTTATTTGTCCACACAAATACGTTGTTAATCTGAAAAGAACAAACTTTTTTAGAACTATTAACATTTTTGTCAGAACAGATATCTAATTCGTTCAAACAATTATATATTCTCTGGACTTATACATTACTTTTACATTATATTCCGTACTTATAAAAGCTAGAACTTCATGGAATTTTGTGAATTTATTAAAGCTAGAAAAATTCCTAAATTACAAAATGTTTTTGCTAACAAGGTCATTATAATAACCGAGAAAATTTCCAGTTGCCAACTTTGATTGAGACTGTTAAAGGACCTTTAACATCAACTTATTTGTCAGTATCCTGGTTCTTTTAAAAATTGATCGTTTAGTTGGGAGACATGAACACCATGTGCAGTGAGAGTAGAATTTTCTTCATAACATGTAAGAAGTTTGCAATGGAAAAGCCGATTCGAAAGTCGTCCTATTTGTCAGAAAGTTTAATTAATAGTTGGCCAAATATATTCAAATATGAATCATATGATGAAGAAAGATTAAGACTACAATGTCCATGGTCACGTGACGACAGATTTTCTACCACCTGAAAGAAAAAATAGAACTGTTAGTAAGTTCATTCGTTAAGTGAAAACATGTGTCCAACCGTTTCCATGGCAATGGTCGCCATTATAATGTAAATGGCATAACTAGTTTTGGTGATAATTATTTCTGTGAAATTGCATAAAGATTAAACTTATTGGTCGTCATTTCTGAAAAGTTTCATTAAGATTGTCCAAGTCATTTCCGTGAAAATGCTTGCACAAAATAATATGTCTAGCGATAACAACATGTCGTCCTGAAGTTTTGATAACAATATTTAGGCTCACTGATACAGTACCAACCAGACCCAATCTGACAGAAAGCAGTCCAAGAGCAGTCCCAGGGACTGCTTTGTGGGACTGCTTAGCAGTCCCACAGCTGTCTCAGAGCATACCTATAACTGTTTCCATAGCAGTCCTACAGCGATGCCAAAGCAATAAAACAATGCTCCCAGAAAGCAGTCCCAAAAGTCAGTAAGCACGGTTAATAAATTCAATAGTCGGAGCTTAGTTCTTTTGAGATTACGCACCGCATCAACAAATAATGAATGTATAATAGAGACAGTTGGTATCAATGATGCACTCTTTTGGAGAAAAATTATATAAATCTTGTACATGTGTCACCGAATATTCAAATTTCTTATGTGACAACTATTTCTGTAAATTCCGATCTTTATATTCATTTCCTTTTTTTCTACTTTCCAAAAAAGAATGAAAAAGTGTTTACTTTCAATAATATGAATGAAGTCTATCAAAATTTTACATGCATTTACCTAAAATTGTTAGATAAACATATACCAACAAAGCAAATTACAATACGTCCATCAGATAAACCATATATTACCACAGAAATTCATAGGAAAATGCGGCAAAGAAAAAGAATACATAATATAAACTAGTAGACTAATTGTTCTCGAACAATTAGAGGTCTTTCCACCTTCTTTAACTTTCACATATTTTTCATATTTAACTCTCTACTGTTTATTTTTTACCAAAGAAACCAGAAATGGCTTGAGAGATGGAAAAAATGAAAATTTTAAAAATTTTGAGATGACCTTGACCTTTGACCTTGACATAAATTTTAAGATGTAAGGTCAAAGAATCTAATGCAGTTGGTCTCATGTCTCTACGACTTATTCTTTTGAATTTTTTTAATTATTTGTAAAAATCAAAAACTTTGAGGGGCAATAACTCATTGAAGGGGTTGACGAATACTTTCGCAATGAAAAGATTGAAGAGTCCCCTCAATTAGTCGAAGACATTGGTGAAGGTTCTGTACCTCTGTGGTTTACGGTTTCGAAGGAGTAGAGATAACAAGCTTTTATTGCGAAAGGGGATGTAACTCCTCGAGGGTCAAAGTTCATATATGCAGGGCCAACTGTGAAAATCTTTTACGGAGTACATTCTCATGAACTATAAATCTTTTCGATAAATCTTGAAACTCAAAATCTTGCGGCGGAAAAATAAGAAGAATAATAAGAAACAGAAGAAAACCAATAGGTCTTTCCACAGAAAGGTGGAAAGACCTAATAAGCGAAGCATACTAAAAATCCATTACACTGGCAAAAATTTAGACAAATACGTAATGAAGTAAAAGATTTAGTACGGAATGGTAAGAAGGAATACAAAATCAAACTTGTTTCTCAACTTACAGACAAATCTATTCCACCAGGAAAGTTGTGGCGTATAGCAAAATCTGTTGCAAAGTTAAAGAAACATAATTCTCCCCCATCCTCTATTAAATCACAAGATGGTAGAATATTGGTTCATCCAATTGATAAAGCTGAAGAATTTAATAATTTTTTTCAAATATATTGCATATTGAAAATGAGCCGGACTTGACTTAACATGGAGCTGGACCTCCAGAATATTTCTGTGATTTTGAAATAAGCGATCAAGATGTTCTTGATCAGTTAAGCATACTTGATCCATTAGTAAACATAAAAAAAAACAAGTTAATGATATTGATCTGTAATCATTAGGCTGTTGGGGACAGCCCTTTATTTTTAAAAATAGGTATACCATATGTATGGAAGAACTTTATTTGTGAGTGATAGGTTAAATAATCTATATAATGGTTTATATATAGAATAACGGGTTTCCTTTGATATTCTGGGGGAAATCTAATCTGGTCCACATGGTTTAGAGGGATCAAAAGAATGTGTAAACGTCTAAAAATAACATTTTTATATGGCGGCTTGAAAATGGTGCTAAAAGTAATTTTGACTCGCTCTTAATATAATTTATCTATCAACATATTATAAATCTAACATTTTCAACAAGTTTACGTTCTTAGAATAATTTACTAAGGTTTTAACAACAAGAAATTGGCTTTGTCTGTTGGTAATACTACAGTTCGTCCGAATTATACTCGGCCAAATGTTGTAGTTCACAATAGATGGATTAAAATTGATCTGCTCAATGCAAACAGAACTGCAAAAGGGAAGCAGCAAGTTTGGAATACACACCGGCTGGGCTTTCTTTATCCAAAACCTAACTTTAACAAACTTGAGTAATCAAAGCATCCCAGAAAGCAGTCTCAAGAACTGCTGGGACTGCTAGGTTTCGTTTCACACACACTGGTCCCAGAGAAGTCCCACATTTCAAGATTTCAGTCTGAATGTAGTCCAAGGGACTGCTTTCTGAGATAAATGACTAATATTCCTTTATAAAATTCTTAAGTATATAGGTCATTTCGGTCAATTTTTGCGGACGGAACTATCCGTACTCAATTCAGTACAAAAACAATGCCTAATAAGTCAGCCAAAATACGACCCAGCGATAGGTTATATTTGCTAACAAGGTCATTTTAACGATAATAAAACTTACGATATGGTGACTTTAAATGCGGCTGTTGAAATCCCTTTAACATAAACTTTTCAGTGAATAGCCTGTCTCGCTTTAAAAATTGATCGTACTCAGAGCAAGCTCTTGAGTAGCGAATACGTTTGGAGACATATACACCATAAGCAGGTGATAGTGGAATATTACAAAATAGATAAGTAAATTTGACGATGGAAAAGCTAAATTTCGTTGTTAATTGGCCTCTATTGTCTATAGTCAGTAAAATATCTAAATATGAAACAGACTTGGCAGACTCCGTGGTGTCTTTAATTTCAGGTTCACTGGGATATATCGAGTCGACATACTAGTGAAAATAACTATTGTCAATTGATAAAACATTGCCAGTATATCTGAATGTCGAAATAAAGGCCGTAGCTAGTGTTTTCCCCTTCTCTTGTAGAAGTTTTTGAATAAATTCTGCTTCATAGGTAAATAAAAACAGGTCAGCTAATAAGGCGCACAATAAGTGCCCATCGAGGTTCCAACAGTTTCTCTGATGACTACAAATATGTTGTCAATGAAGAACTACAACATCCTTTTAATATCAATTCAGAGCATTTACGTGTATGGTCATAGTGGTTTTTAACGAAGTAATTTTGCTGATGACCAATCGCAAGATGTGAAAATTTTCGAGTTCCGTTTTTATTTGAGAAGCAGTTGTCTGTGACATCAAAGAGTCTAGATTTTAATTTATCCTGAGGATTGTTGCATAAAGTGTAGAAAAGTTGTAAGTTTTGATATCATAGATTTTTGAAAATGATTTAAAGTGTCTTCAAGTTCTTTCGAGCTTTTGAGGATCCACACCTGATTTATACCACTTTTAGAATAAGCTGTAGCTTAGTTCGTCTAAAGTTTCTCCTTTTCAGCAGTTAATATTTCTGTAAGGAGTAAAGATAAGTGCTTGGTAGAGCATTTGCTTGACCCAGCAATGTATCTTTGTTTGTGAGGATTATTATGAAGTATAGGAATCCAGTACAGGTAGGGTAGATCAAACTCACCTTGGTTGACTGGTACAGTATATTAAAAGTATTAAACACTGAAATACGATTTTGAAAATATAAGCTACCGGATTAAAAAAATAAAGATATATCTATATCTCTGTAGAAAACGGTTCAGTTCACCTGAGCTGAAGTTTCCAGCAATCTAAAGCATCGGTTGTGTCTCTTTGTCGTTGTTGTTGTAAAGTTTTCAAAATTTTATTTCTCCCAAATTACTGATCCGATTTCAATAAAACTCGCAATATAATATCCTTGAGTAAAGAAGATTCAAGTTTGTTCAACTCAAGGGTAAAGTCCTCTTTCAAGAGGAGATAAGTCAAAAATAATGAAAATTTTACGACTGAATTTAAAAAATCTCCCAAGAACCAGTTGGCCAGAAACGTAAAAATCTTAAGTAAATGGTTCTTAGTGCAGTGTGGATTTAAGTTTATTCAAATCATGGCCCCTGATGGTGAGGGAGGGGGGACCATAATAGGAGAATAATGTTTTGAAGTATGAATATATAGAGGGAAATTTTGAACATCTCAAAAACAACGAGGTTATGGTAAAAGACATGAAAATGCTAGGATCCTTAGACAGTGCAGATTCACATTTATTCAAATCACAGTCCTGGGGTTGGGCCACAAAAAGAATCAAAGTTTTACATAGTAATATATAAGAGATGAATAAAAAAATCTTTTCTATAGTACATGTAGCAGAGCCATACTATATCATGCAAAATGCATATATTCTAAAGTTGTTTGGATTCAAGTTTTTGTAACAATTTACGGAATCGTCTATAAACGGTTCAGTAGATCATGAAATTGTAGAAAGGTGTAACTGAAATTCAGTATCAAATTTTATTTAATGTATGTTATAGAATACTTGTTTATAGGAATGAATCTTTCAAAGTACAGCACGCCTGTAAACCATGATAATATTGAAGCATCCCAAAGTTTGCCAATTCAAGTGTCTTGACCCCAGTGGGGTAGGGTAGGTCCACATTTTTCCATGTGAATTAAGCGAGAAAAAGTTTTTCTGAAGAAGAGCAAGGCCAAATTTATTCAGGAGAGCATTGTGGCTTGTCTTGTTTAAAGTAAATGAAATGTAACAGGTCAGGGCCAGATTTTGCAATGGCTTTACATGTATATCCAGATTTCTTTATAATGTGAATCTATATTTGTGCCCAAAATTGCGCTTTTATCACAAAATGCACAACAATACTTTTGTCATAGTGCTGAGACAATGTAACTATAGACCAGCAGTAGGCCAAACAGTTTATGTTATGTAAATAATAAACTTATAATGTAATGAAACATATATTAAACAGAATATTTTTTTAAATTTTTATTATAGGTTTTTTTTAAAAAAAATAATGTCAAAAAAGTACCGTGGTATACGTGATATTGTATAATGAAAAAGATAACGAACAGTGATCAATCTCAAAAAATCTACAGACAATACAAAGCTATATACAGGGCATAAAACACGGACTCCCGAAAATTGCAAAATTTGGATCATGTGCCTAGCAGGAGTAAGCATCCCCTGTTGACCAGTCACACCTGCCGTGAGCTCTACGCAGCTCTGTTAAGGCTGCATAAAGGGGGCGGGGCCTAATTTATACGGGAAAAGTTTACTGTGACATCACACAAATATAGCAATTCCTCACAATAACAGAAAATGAAATAATTTGCGAATCTAAACTGCATAAGAGTAATGAACTACATCAAAACTTACCACTGCATTCATTTTTGTCGCTAGATAAACCCCACACAGCAAGATATAAACAAGTCACTGATCGTAATGCACTTGTCGACATGACGTCATCATGGTAAAGTTTGACGCATTTTATGTGCAGTGAGAGGCGGATCAAGAAATTTTTTCACAGTGAAAAAGGCATTTTATTATTAAACAGAATATTATTTGAAAATCTTAGGTAGACCATTAATACAAGTCCGAAACATTTGTTTAGTGTCATTATTTAAAAACTATCGAGAGAATGTATTGAATTAATTCTACCGTGTCTTTGTCTACAGGGTGTGCATGTTTCATGCCGAGGTGCCTCATGAAATCGCCTTTTCGCAAGGGCATACACTTAAAAGATCTTGACCATTTTTTGTATACACATAATGGACATATTCCTTAACTTGAAAAGTGCTGCTGCTTTCCTGAAATCGATAGCATAACTTAATAAATACATAAAATACTTGGTAAAGGTCACACATATTTCGACATTAGCAAGATAACATGAAATTTAAACTAATAAAATGCGAATTCTGTTTAAAGCAGCAGCACTTTCCATAAACTACAAGTTATGTAGAAACAATCTATTCCTTTAATTTTTAATTTTAACTAGGGTATGCCCTTGCGATATTGAAATGTGTTTGTGACCTACATACAGTGCACATTACATGCATTTATCACGTGATTATCAAATAACGTGACCAAACCAAATTCAGTACAGAGCGAGGTATACAATGTTATTTCAAAGAATGTTAAAGTCATAAGATAATATAGTACCTTTACAAGATTAAAATTCATTTTAAAAAGGTATGTATTTATGCACGTTTATATTCTGTTGATTTCTTCGAAGTACCCCTTAACAGTGCTGCGTATGTTTTGAACAGGTAGACCAATCATTCCGTAGTCAAATTTATTATAAAAAACAAAGGTCCGAGGTATGAAAAAAGTAGCCAAAATACAACCCAATGACAGGTTATATTTGTTAGCAAGGTATAAAATAATGACAGTAAAAGTTATGATTGTATGATAATTATATATTGTTTAACGTCCCTTTCGAGACTTATATAGGGACTTTACCTTATGCAAGTGAAAAGTTTCAAATTTAGACCTATACTCGGCACTCAGGGCCATTGAGCAGTGAGGGTTCTTTATCGTGCCAACGCCTACGGTGACACGGGACCTCGGTTTAAAGGTCTCATCCAAAAGACCTGTGACTTTCATTTCTAGTGCCGGGCACTTGGAAAAGGAACAGTAGAAATTTACGAAATGCTGACTTTACGAAATGCTGACTTTAAACAAGGTTCTTAAAATCCCTGTAACATCAACTTATCTTTCAGTAGCCTGCCTCGATTACGATTAAAATTAATTAACTCAGAGCATTTCCTTGTGTATCGAAAAACGTTAGGAAATGTAAACAACATAATTATGCAAGTGTTATCAGAACATTACTTCATAAATAGAGATAGTTGACGATGGAAAAGCTGAAGTAATCTTTTATCATATAATTAAGTTGTTAAAGTTGGCCCTTATCGTGTATAGTCAGTAAAATATTCAAATATGAAACAGATGTTGCAGACATTGTGGTGTCTTTTATTTCAAGTTCACTGGGATATATCGAGTCTACATATGAATGGAAATTAGTTGATATGACGTCGCCGATATATAGTTGATATAACGTCGCCGATATATCTGAACGTCAAGTTGAAAGCCACAAGACGTGTCTTCCTCTTCTCATGTAGAAGTTTTTTTTTTAATAAATTCTGCTTCATATGAATATATAACAGGTCGGCGAATAAAGGAGGAAAATTAACGCCGAATGAATTTCAACGTTTGTTTGACGACCTGGTCTCCGTCAAAGAGGAACTCCAGCATCCTTGTAAAATCAACTTCATAGTACTTGATTGTAGAATCAGAGTGATTTTGAACAAAGTAGATGTAATGCTGTTGATGACTAATCAAAAGATCCTAAAAATGACGAGTTCCATTTTTATTGAAGAAGCAGCTTTCTATGATATCAAAAAGCCTTGTTTTTAAATATGCATTAATTCAATCGTTAATATCATGAATAAAATTGCTGAATTGATGCACGCAACAATTGAATAAATACATGTAATTGTTTGATAGGCTTCAATTCGTTTATTGAACTCCTCAGTCAAACTGATGCACGCATCAATTCAATCAATAATTCATACTGTTAATCCCATCACCTCAATCAAAGCATTCTATTCTTTAAGAGTAACAATGTGACCTATTTATTTATTGATTGTATATTATTTAATGCTACATTTGAGAATTTTGAAATCTTAAAGA
The DNA here is from genome assembly GCF_033153115.1 of Saccostrea echinata. Classification (NCBI taxonomy): domain Eukaryota; kingdom Metazoa; phylum Mollusca; class Bivalvia; order Ostreida; family Ostreidae; genus Saccostrea; species Saccostrea echinata. Next base: position 9,894,541 of record NW_026889752.1, on the reverse strand, counting down.
GGCATAAGGTGTTTTTGGTGTTTTTTACCTATGTTGTAGAAGCTAGAGATCTTTATCGTGTTCAACAATAAACCCATATCTTATCGCTTTTAAAATGATTGTTTTCTTGGAGACAAATTTCTTAAGAGGAAAAGTGCTGAGAGCAACTTCCTCAATTATGTGAATTATGTAAAATTTAGCCGTATTTTGACAAATTCTCTATTTGGACGTAATACACATTGAAAAAAATATAATTATGTAATAAAGCAACAGCGCATAACCAGATCCCATCACTTTTTAAAATACATGTAGAAGGGATAATAGGCACACCCGTTTAAAAACTCATTATTATAGTGAAGCGGATATCGTTCAACATTTAGGATTTTCGAGGGACTGAGCATCTCGTTTTAGTACAGTGTACGTTGCTGTGCAAGTGGCCTTACTACGGCTTTATATAAGGTCTATACCTTTTGTTTTTCATTTATGAAAATATTGATTAATGCATTGAGGAATATGTCTCTATTTTGCACAGATCACGTTTGATTCGTTCTAATTTTCATATTAACAAGATATAATACAGTAATCGCTTGATGCACGTCTCAAGAAGAGATAATCGCGCGTCAAGCTAGTGAGAGAAGTCATCGCAGTGCAGCCACATCAAGCTGACTTTCATTCTACACTCAGATAGTGCTATTCCGGCAAGATAAGTTACACATCGATTTGTCTGTACATTATTTCTGAGAAACAAAGTATTTTAGAGTGTGTGAAAAACATTAGCATTTATTCATCGCGATTCCTTTTTGTTGTTTTATTGAACCTTTGCATAGGCTGTATAAATATGGTAGTCCTTTACGGGACCACTCTATCTCGAAACGAACAATCAAATTTATGGTTTCCAGCATACTCATGTTCATAATTTATGTGCTGATAAAACTTTAATTGAATTACCGTTCTATAAAAATCTAAGTAAGTGAATGAATTTATTTTATTTTTTTTGTTCGAAGAAACCAACAAATCATATAATCCGAGGTACAAACTATTTTGTTCGCAATACGTGCATCAAATCAATTATGATTACTCCTACTATTCAATTGATGAGTGCATCAATTCATTTGATGCAGGTATCAGTTTAAGTGATGAGAAGAATAGTTCTTTCATGAACTCATTAATTACTAGGTAATATTGTGCACAATAAGTTCATTAATAACTTTTTAAAGAATTAATTATATATCTGATTATTTGAGTTTGTTACTTTGGCGCCACTGGAAAGACTTAGATAAAATGCAAAATCTTTTCGTCACTCCAGCAATTGGCCAAGATGTTTTATGAACAATATGTATGAACAATATGTATGAGTAAAATGCTTTAAACCATCTAATGTCAAAGTTACTGACATTGCATATATATATATATATATATATATATATATACAGTCCCTGAAACGTTCTACTTTCCCACTTGAACGGTGAGCGAACGCTGAACGAACGGTGAACGAACGCTGAACGAACGCAGAGCGAACGGTGAGTGAACGATGTGTGAACGCTGAACGCAACTTGGTGAACGATGTGTGAACGCTGAACGGTGAGCGAACGCAGAACGCGAACGGAGCGCAAACGCGAACGCAAAGTGAACGGTGAACGAACGGTTTGTTCGGAATGCCTCTGATCTTTTCCTTACATTGAAACTATTCTATTGTATGTATGCCTGGTGCTAAAAAATAAATAAAAAAACAAATCAATGAAGAGTATCCTAAGAAAGACGATACAGGGACATTAAGTAAAATTTTTATTTAAGTTTTTAACAATATTTTCTGCGCATATGTACGATGTTTAAATTCAATTTTTTAATAACACGATTTTTATATCTGTAAAACATTGTAATTGTTACCGAACGCTGTAGTATAAAAGATAAAATTAATATAGTTGTAAAATAAATATGTTTATTCTTATTTGATTTATAAAATCATCACAAATAATGTGGATTTTAGAAGAGCAAACTACGGACTTATAGAATGAATTACAACGGTTGTAACAACCATACATATATTTCCGTGCCAAGACTTTTCCGTGTAAAATAATGAGAAAAAAAAAATAAAATATTTTACAAAGGTATGTGGACGTATTGCATAAATACACCCGTATTTTAAAATTGTAATGCAATAATATATTTATCAGTCAGTTTTATTTTTTATGATGATTTATTGAGCAGACTGCTACATGTTTCCCGGCCGTGATTATACTTGGACAAGATGATACAAAGAGGCATTCATATTATTTGTTATATATTAAGTTTTCACAACTTCATATTTAAGTAATATGCTGTCATAGTTTTTATTAAACAGACAAATGAGAGAGAGAGAGAGAGAGAGAGAGAGAGAGAGAGAGAGAGAGAGAGATTCGGTTTTACCCCCCTTTCTCAAATGTTTGTACCTATATCAAATAAAATTTCTTAATTATTTTCTAAATATACCAGGCAATGAAAAAACTATTTTTATCACCAAACCTATTTGTGTTACAGTCATAATCGGTTTTTATTTTCCTGCTTCAAGTTCACACGAAGTCCACGTGCTTGACCTGTCAATCAAAATCATTCGACACTGTGCAGGTGTGAAAGTCTCGTCACACCGAAGGCAAAGCGTTAAGTATCTCCAAGAAATTTTAACATTTTTTCTTATCATTTCTAGATCCGATTCCAACATTTCTAAAAAAAAAATAATAATAATAAATGAATAAAATACATTGGGAATAAATACTTGGATTGATTAAGCCGCTTGAATTTGAAACCTACTCCCTGCCAATTTAAAATATGCATATTTTGAACTACTATTGTTTAATGACTTTGTTTAGATGCACTGTTTTGAGACTGAAATTTTTGTGCTACAAAACACATTAACTTCTATTTAAATGTTAATTAAAATATACTGGAACTACTACCTAAGTAACAGATTTACGGGAAAGGGGGGAGGGGGGCTCTTAATTATATCCAATGGCAAACATATAAAGTTACGGTGAAAAATATCATTACTGAAGAATCACTTTGGTAATGTTAATGATAATCATGTTATAAAGGCATTTCTCTCTCTCTAATTAAAGACTTTATATTTGTAAAGTAGAAAAAAATTCTATAATGTATTAAATATTAAACAAATATTTTTTTTTTTCAAACCACACTATCAATTTAATTCCCTCTAAAGATATTTAATTAACTGGATAGCTGCAGTACTGTTTATAATCCTCAGAATTAGTTCTAACATGTATTTCTGTATTATTTGAAAGAAAAAAAATGTGTTAGAAATAAATATTTTCGTATTTCTGCTGAAGTTGGTAAATTAATTGACTTCGGTTATTATCTATCCATTAACAATTTGTCGTCTTTAACATAACAACAAAATGTTGCAGTGCTTGAAGCATCTATATATTGCCCGTATTTAAATTTGATTTTTCAGCATCGTTCTACATAGGTACATACATGTACTTATAAAAAACATTTATTTTCCAGATAAATTTAATAAATAACCTAACAGCTAAGTTAGAATAATAAAAATAAATATTGTAGATAATTTTTTGTTTAAACACGATATGTTTATTATTAAATTGGTAAATCCTTACTTAAAAAAAGATAAGTCCATTCACTTCGGAGTTCCGAATGACAATAAAGACTGAACGATAAGTGAACGCTGAACGCAAGGTGAACGCAAAGTGAACGAACGAAGAGCGAACGCTGAACGCTTTGTGAACGGTGAACGCGAGCGCATGGTGAACGCTGAACGCAAAACTGTGAACGGAAAGCGAACGGTGAACGCACGGTGAACGAACGGTGAACGCACGCTGAACGAACGGTGAACGAACGGTGAGCGAACGGAAAAATGGGAAAGTAGAACGTTTCAGGGACTGTATATATATATATATATATATATATATATATATATATATATATATATATATATATATATATATATATATATATATATATAATTTAGGGATGTCAAAATATGTATTTTCCTTAGTCGATTATTCGATTGCATTATTCGAACGATAGTCGAATATTCGGAACATTTATATTAAAATTTTATTTCAAACTTCACTGGTACATGACGTATTTATAACCCCCAAACCCTTTTACTTAAATCTGTTTAAAAATCAACATTAATGCAACGTACAACGCGTGGATAGCATGATTAAATGAAATGAATTCAGACACCTAATTCTCCAAAATATATGATTTCCCCGTCAATCGAATTCATAAAACGGTCTGTACATGCAGTCAGTTTTTATTTTAGCAAGCATTAGAAAATTGCCAGCCGATATTTTTTAAAAACTTCTTATGAAATAAATTGGGGGGGGGGGGTAATCTTTCACTATCCACGAGTCAGATGCCTATGAAACTGTTAAACAGTTAGATACTGTTTATTCAATTATTGATTGCTCTGGCTATCAAAAAGTCCTTAAGGCATTTCCATCCTTACAATTTTAATGGTTCAAAGTAGATAAACTGCATTTATTTCCATTGAACATAGTTTAAGTTAGATAATAATTGCAAAAAATATATAGGTCGCCATAATTTTTAAGATAGTAAGATTTTAAGACTATTTTTAAGAGACAAATAAACAGAAGCATGTGTCAGCTTAAAAAAGCATGCATTTTTAGTAAACAGAATTATGAAATTTATGTAAAAACTGGTTCAAATACATAATTCTGATACTGAAAGTTCCAAAATAATTGCTATTTTATAAATATGTTTGAATTGTGAATATATTATATACAAAACTGGTCAGAGGTACATACTTGTATACAAAACAAAAACATGACAGAAGATTGAGGAAATAAATAAATGATATAAGAGGGGAAATATATCAAGGAGGACAGACATCATCATTAATTTTTAAGATGAACATACATAGTTTTTTCAGCATTCTTTCGTTTTGAGTTGACATTAATTCCATGAATTTAATAATCTCGAAGCTGTGTAGCACTTATAACTACTTTACTTTTTTATATGTACATGGAAAATCAACCGTTTTTGTTGAGGAAAATAACCTTATCGACTGTCTCTGAGGAAGGTGGTTTCTCAATTTCTGATGAGAATTCCATCTCGTTATCACTCATTTATTGCATTTATTAAATTATAATAATAATCGAATGTCGTTTCATTATTCGATCGTCGGTCCATTCGACTGATAGTCGAATAGTCGACTATTCGTTGACATCCCTAATATATATATATATATATATATAAATGAAGCAAAACTGACATTTTAGTCCGCCTTCTAGTTCTATTAGTACTTAGATTATTACTTATCGCTACAAGACCTTATAAGAAACCTTTCGCAATGTTATAGATTGGATTTCTTATCGCACATGCGAGCTACGTATAACTCAACTATTAAAAATATGAAGGTGAAATACCTAAATATTTTTCTTAACTTTCATTTAATTTCTGTTGTTGCAAATAAAGATTGCAAAGTATTTGAGGACAAAATCAATTCATTGGCGCACCAAGTGTAAGTAGACTTTTATATACATATATTTTTTCTCAGATTTAACTATGTTTATGGAAGTTCTATTTTATTCTTTCTTTTGTATTCGGATAATCAGGAACCAATTATGGGATGTTATAGGGAGACTGCAAAACAGTAAATCCGAAGGCCTACATAATACTAAGGATCATAAAATGGTAAGAACAAAAGTGCATCTAAGAAAAAAAATATTTAGGAAAAACAGAAAAAGTTGTGGTTCTGTAGAGTAGTGGCATTAAGGTGAAGATCTAAAAAACAGAAGAGGGCTAAATGTCGTAATTGTTGTTAATTGTAAAATTAATTTTAGAAATGTGTCAGGGAATATTCCTTATATAAACACAACGAAAAAAAAACTTTTAATCGATCGTTTTTTTTTACGAAAATTACCCAAAATACGGTAATATATGTGTTTTGGCATCTTTTTTTCTTAAATATTATTTAACTGATGGGTATCCAGATTTTCCTTCACATGATTCCAAAATAAATACCATGAAAATGCTTTATTTTCTGCATCATTTGGTTACTATAACTGTAGTGTAAAGAACAGGTAAAAGTATGTTAACTTTGAATTAATTATGAAGTTATAATGGATATCACACTAAAAAGACAATCTGAACCCCGTCAGCAGATTTTAACTTTTAGGAGTATTTCTTCTCAGGTTTTTCTCTTAACTATTTAATTGAATAAGATATCAAGTTATAATGCTTCAATAATTTAACTCTTGTTATAACATGGTATTTGATTGGATAAAAAAAAATTACATTATATCGTATAAATTGGATTGTCTACGTCACAATGACCTGCGTCCAAGAAGTTTCGGGCCGCCTGACGTTACATTTAAATTTTGTACAATTTGAAGTCATTTTCAAGGGCAATATTTTTTTTCTTAAACTAAATGAATGAAAATTAAATTATAAGGAGTGAATTTAATAGGTACCTAATTTATACGGTATCAACTGGGTTGGAACATTTTATGCCTTTTTATAAACCTCTTCGCGGTTAATAAAGCGCAAACTGCTCCAATCCAGTCTATACCGTATAAATTGGGTAGCTATCAAAGTCATTCCTTAAATAAATGTTATTTACATTGAGATGTTAGGAATTTAAAAGAAACTATTTTCGTTTCCTTCTTTCAGTAGTACAACTTGAAATAGAAATCCTAAACTAAGATCCTAGCACGGACCATATTTTGAAATTATGAAATTCTAAATACATTTATAAAAATCATAGAAAAAAATACCCAATATTCTTTTACCAATTTAAATTGGGTTATCCAATATCCATTTTAATCAAATTATTTATCTCATTATTAGCTCACCTGAGCTGAAAGCTCAAGTGAGCTTTTCTGATCACCCTTTGTCCGTCGTCCGTCCGTCCGTCCGTCCGTCCGTCTGTCTGTCCGTCCGTCTGTAAACTTTTCACATTTTCAAATTCTTCTCAAGAACCACTGGACCAATTTTGACCAAACTTGGTACAAAGCATCCTTGGGTAAAGGGGAGTTTAAATTATTAAAATAAAGGGCCAAGCCCCCTCCGAAGGGGAGATAATCAAGAAAAGACAAAAATAGGGTGGGGTCATTAAAAAATCTTCTTCTCCGGAACCACTGGGCCAGAAAAGCTGAAACTTATGTGGAAGCATCCTGGGGTAGTGTAGATTCTAAATTGTTCAACTCATGACCCCCAGGGGTAGGGCGGGGCCACAATAGGGAATACAAGTTTTACATTGAAATATGTTGAAAAAATCTTTAAAAATCTTCTTCTCAAGAACCACTGGGCCAGAAAAGCTGAAACTTAAGTGGAAGCATCCTGGGGTAGGGTAGATTCTAAATTGTTCAAATCATGACCCCCAGGGGTAGGGCGGGGCCACAATAGGGAATCCAAATTTTACATTGAAATATTTAGAAGAAATCTTTAAAAATCTTCTTCTCAAGAACCACTGGGCCAGAAAAGCTGAAACTTAAGTGGAAGCATCCTGGGGTAGTGTAGATTCTAAATTGTTCAAATCATGACCCCCGGGGGTAGGGCGGGGCCACAATAGGGAATACAAGTTTTACATTGAAATATGTTGAAAAAATCTTTAAAAATCTTCTTCTCAAGAACCACTGGGCCAGAAAAGCTGAAACTAAAGTGGAAGCATCCTGGGGTAGTGTAGATTCTAAATTGTTCAAATCATGACCCCCAGGGGTAGGGCGGGGCCACAATAGGGAATACAAGTTTTACATTGAAATATGTAGAAAAAATCTTTAAAAATCTTCTTCTCAAGAACCACTGGGCTACAAAAGCTGAAACTTATGTGGAAGTATTCTGGGGTAGTGTAGATTCTAAATTGTTCAAATCATGACCCCCAGGGGTAGGGCGGGGCCACAATAGGGAATCCAAGTTTTACATTGAAATATTTAGAAGAAATCTTTAAAAATCTTCTTCTCAAGAACCACTGGGCCAGAAAAGCTGAAACTTAAGTGGAAGTATCCTGGGGTAGTGTAGATTCTAACTGTTCAAATCATGACCCCGGGGGTAGGGCGGGGCCACATTAGGTATTTCAAGGGGAAATCTGGTAAAGAACAGCATGGCCAAAGTTAATCAGGTGAGCGATGTGGCCCATGGGCCTCTTGTGGTATTATTATCTGATAGCCTTTGTGTAGTATTCTCTCTTTAGGCAATTTTCTTTTTTGGAAATTGCTATATTTTTAAATAGAAAAACGTTTGACAAGTTTTGTGACATTAATTTTCTGTCCTTGATATGAAATACATAATGATCTTGATCTGACCTTACTACTACATGAAATAATAAAATTTATTTTAATAAATTGATGTTATCACTAAGTAAACTTGGTCATTTTTTTTTTTTTTTTGAATCTTTGAAAAACTCATTTAACTTACTTTTAAATACAAAACACATTCTGAGAGTATTGCATGAGCGTTGTCCCCTACCGGCAAGTAGTCTCCTTAATAAAATGTTATTCATTAAAAATCATTGACGCGGAACAAAAAAGCAAACTATATTTGTCACACATCAGGATTGACTCACATACATGTATAAAAAATCAGCTTAATATTTTCAATCGTGTAAGATAGAACCATGTGTGTCAGATTGATTGATAGACAGAGGAATAGCTAGATAGTTGGACAGACAAACAGACGGAGAGGAAACCTACAATCCCTCCGGTTTCACTGGTAGGACTAATAAATATATACAGGATATCCAATGATTTGTGGTTGGATATGATTTTTATTCAACCAGTTGTATGTTTTTTATCCCAGAGCCTTGGCGAGGGGATAAAAAACACACAACGAGTTTGGACATGTTGGATAAAAATCATATCCAACCACAAATCAGGGAGATTCTTTTTATCACATGTTTTATACATCACTGTCAATGCTAAATACACTGTTTTTATATATGAATCCACATTATTTTACGTCAGCACTTTCACGCAAAAGCCATTGTGACGTCAAAGCAGTTGTAGAAAAAAAAAATATCCAATGAGTGATATCCACGGGATTAAGGGGTGAACATGTGATAAAACAGAATCCATCATTAAGAGTACTTAATATGCCTTATTTGATATAAAACTCAAGTATATAATTTTTGTGTCATCATTGTCGTTATTTCAGCTAACGAAAGATAAAAGACTTTTGCTGACCGATCAAAATGTTCTACATGGTAAACAGACACGTGAACAGGAACTAGCAATCAAATTACAAAATCTGGAAGACAAATTTCGCTCGTTGGAGACTAACCTTCAAACAAGTAATTTTTTTTTCAAACATTTAATAAAATAGGACTCCTCCTATGGGTTGATCTGTTGTTTTCCAATTGTTTGCCGTGCGTGTATGTCATTTCATATGTCGTCTCTGAGAAAAACTTTGAAACAGTTGTCTAGAATGAATGAAGACTTTACATAAAAACCAATGACTAAAAAGTGCTCAATGGCTCAACCCAAGGTCATACTATATATCAAAGAGCAAGGACAACCGGGAATGATATGTTGAAACTTTATTTAAGTTTAAATGTTAACAAATTAACAAGTAAACAATTGTTAACAACTGACTAATTTAGGAATTTATTTTTAAATTCCTCCTCCTAAGACTTGGAAAGAAGGTTATTTCAACACTAGAATATATTTGTTCATCTGTCAGTCTTGTGTAACTACAAATTTACTAAAATATACGAGGGAATTTGAATTAAACTTTAAAAAAAAATGGTTTATCAGGAAGAATAGAATAATTCAGATCCAGGAGGCTGCGTCTAAAGATTTGTCATTAGCTCTCTCGTTCAACTTTTAGCAACATATATCAAAGAATTATCAAAAGTTTGCAGGTTTGGTGCGATATGTGGTTGGGGGAAAGGATAATTCTACAGATTTGCACAAGTAAAAAAAATGCAGTATTTATGTTCGCGTTTTCTTTTTTTTTTCTACTTCTTATTCGGTTAGTTTTAGATAATGATTGACCATCCTGTGAAAGACAGATTTTAATTTGTATATGCAATATATTTCCAAGACTGTTGGATATATGCATCTTTGAATTTGTCTAGATATGTGAATATATATGCATCTGATTAAACGGAGCTCATGTTACTCAATTTAAAAAAAAACATGTTTTGTTTCCACGGAGCACGCATAACATTGTAACGTCAAAAACGACGAAAAAGTTTTTTGAAATTACTATGCCTTTTCATTTCATACACGGTCTGTAGCGCCTTACCCATTCATAAAAACGTATCCATAACACGAGATATCTAGTTTGTTAACAATTGTCCAAGAAGCTTAGGTTAGTTTGTGAGTGTTTTCAAATTCTTTACCACGTAACTTCTGCAAAAGTGAAGCACATAATTATGACTTTCCATGATGTTATTAGTTCTGTCGACCAGACATTTAGATAAAATATGTGTCTTTGCAGAGTGTCCATCGTCCGATTCCAAGTCTCTACCACACCAAAACGGTTTTTGCCATTTCAATGCAAATGCACGGCTCATTTTTATATAGATCCTGGTTCCTCACGCATTTTCAGAGTTTGTTATGGAGGTTTCCTGAGTGCAAAACAAAATTTTATCGCTACTCGCTGCTCCATGAGGTCTTTTTACGTATTTGTAAAGAGATAAACCCGTCTTTGGAAATTGATTTCTTTTAATGGAAGCAATGATTCAAACTACATGTTCCATATGACATCTGAATTTATATAAAAATTACTAAATTAGAACATTTAAATTTTATTTCGTTTAAGCGCCATTTATTAGAGGCATGACCATAAACAACATAAGGTGCCGTTTTGATTTTATTGACTTGTTTTTAAATTTTCTAAAATTTCGTAGGAGTTCTTAGGAGAATCCAAATCTCATTCACACAACTTCTACAATATGCTGTAGCATAGTACGTTTGAAGTTTCTCCTTCACAGCAGATAATATTTTGTGAGGATTAAAGATAGGGCTATGTAGAGCATTTGCTAGACCCGGCAACGTATCTTTGTTTGTAAGGGTTCTTATGAAGTTTAGGAATCCAGTATAGTTATGGTAGATCGTCGGAATCACCTTGGTTGACTGGAATGTTAAAAGTATTAAAGACTAAAATGTGATTTTGAAGAATTTCATTTCATCCAGACGTAGAATTAAAAACCAAGTTCTTTTAATATACAGACAATAATTCTACAAACAAAGACGATAATGTTACAAGCCTTGTCTGCTGGAACCATAACATATTGTTCATGTAGTCATTCTAATGATTTTCTCATCTCCGATTTAGTGAAAACGGAAGTATAGATGGTTTGTATATTGTCTTGTAACTTTCTAATACGGTTCTTTAATAAATTTCTAAAACAATAATCCATTCTGACAAAGTGTTCACGTCTTCTTCAACATACTTAGCCCAACGTCTTGCATAATATTCGTCAGAATTCATAATAGAAATGACGATTTGTCGCCAATTGAACGATTGGGGCTTCCTTATTTAGGATATATTAAGATGATTGCTTTTATGTCTTCATTTTCAACTATATTAACATCACCGGTCATGACATGCCCAGCGGGACTGTAGTTGGCAGAAGAAGAACAAGAACACTTTAGAGAATTTTGTTTTAAATGTTTAATATCAAGGCCCTGTAAGATTTCTTTATGATCAAAAAGTGGAGGCAACAGTTTGGGAATATCTGTAGGAAATTCAGGGCTTAGGCCAACTTGAACTATAACGGAATGCAAGACTGAACTTTTTATTGATTAAGAATGATACTTAGGTGCATCTATTGCTTTGTTGGCAAATTTAAGTTTAAGGAACCCACGGGTTGAATCAGAATTATTATTTTCCGACACACGAGGTGACTTAAAGAGCCTGTGCTGTGCTGGGCAACATCCATTATCACAAACACTAGCTTGTATTCTGTTGAAGAATCCAAGTAAGGAATTACTTAACTTCCTCAAATAGTCCATTCAACAATTTCAAGGGAACCAAGTAAAGTCTAGTGCGAATGTGATGAAGACCTAATTAATTATTGACGTAAGGTAAAAGTGAATCAAAAGAGAAATCAAGTTTATTTGGTCCATTTTATGATCGATGTTCATGTTCTCCCTTTCACCAAATCTCGGCTGAAAACAAGAGAGAACCTTCACTGCTCTTTAGACTCAAAAATAACTCCTAAGCAGGTGGACTTTTATACATGTAGACATATGATGGCCACTGCTTACATGTACCAATAAAACGATAAATAATTATTATGATATTAAGGCAATAAAGAAAAAAAAAAAAGATGTCAAGGCGTAGAGAATTTCAACATATCAATGTAAAATATGTTCTCGTAATGAAGTTTAGACAAATAAATACGAACTGCAATTAATATAATATATCTAATTTTTGTTTTGTTTTGTTTTCTGATTTACGTAAATGTACGGGCATGCATCGGTAGACGTAATTATTACATTTTTTAATTATTATAAAGACGGAAAAAAAAAAGATTTGAAAATAAATGTGACTGGTAAAAATAAAGTAAATAAAGTAGCTAAATATTGAATGAATATACATGTATTTTTTTTTAAGAATAAAAAAAAACAAAAAAACAGAAAAAAGTTTAAGTGTTATCTTTTCAGTTAATATCCGTTGTTTTTTTTAACCACCTTTCTGAAAAATTAAAAATCTGTATATGTTTTAATGGATTTTTATAAGATAAAATTTATGAAAATAAATAAATAAATTTGTTATTACCTGACAATTTAATGTTTTCTAAATCAATACAATTTATACATATTAAGTACATAAATAAGAATAAATCTGAATTGTACATACTGGTACATAAACACGCATTGCTTATACTGTACGTGTACAGTTTTTACACCAAATTGCCAACCGACATGCCGACTGGTCGACACGCTGATTGGTCAACGCTTAATCCTGATTGACCTCTCTGTTATATAATAGCAAACGCCGGGTTCGCTTTCTGGCTGCGCCATCGGTGTTCGCTCTGGGTCCTCCCAGGATGCGCTGTTTCATTTGGGGTTCGCTTCCTGTTAGGTTGTGTCTAGTCGGTACTGTAGGTGTATTGTTCAAAAGTCCCATCACATTCACAATGGCACATTGTGGGCTTCATTCATGTATCTGCTAAAGTTTGGAATCTTCGCTTCAAATGAATTAATACTTGTATATGTTCTTTCCATAAAATTCATACATTGAATTCCTGTTAAGGGAAAAGCTTAGTAAAAGTTTATTGAGTCTACATACTTAATACAGGTGGTGGTGCTATTTTTGTTCACTGGGGAAAATCAAGGTGTCCAGACAACACATCCCAGTTGGTATATTCAGGTAGGAGAAATGTTGCACATTAATTTGCATGTCAACGAATATCTAATATAGGAAACTCAAGAAAAAATTAAAATAGACATAAAAAGTTACTTACATGTATTCCAAAATTTAATAGGTTGTTGGTGTAGAGATTATTTAAAGATACATGTACATTGAATTAAATGATTTATAATCTATTTAACATACAGCTTACATTTAAAGCTTTATAAATATTCTGCCTATGCACAAAATTCAATTTCAAACACATAATTGGTATTTTTGTTCTATTAAGGTTATCTTGGAGGATCAGAATACAGCGCAAAGGGAGCAGCTGTAACAAATGTTTGTCTTTCACCTGATCCAATATTTGGAAACTGGTCAATAATAGGTAACGTAAATCAGATGTATGGATCAGAACTGGAATTTGATGTAGCTGGACCCGGAACAGCAACTCAAGACAACACATGCGCTGTGTGCAAAAGTAAGATCCACTCCACCTCTGTCATGATCCCAGGAAGAAACGAATGTTATCCGGAATGGAAAAAACAATACAGCGGATATCTTATGTCTAGTCCCACTGGATTTTCGCCTAAGGACATCATTTGTTTAAATGAACATCCCGAGTTTGTTGTAGGAGGTGGAGATAATGATAATGGAAATCTTCTATTCCCAATCAAAGCTGTCTGTGGTTCGCTTGAGTGTCCACCTTATGTTGATGGGAAGCTGTTAACTTGCGTTGTTTGTACGCAGTGATGATTGGTAATTATTAAATTTCATATCGTGTGATGCGATTTGGTCTGATATCTTTTCATTCTTAATCCCATTTGAATTTTTCATTCAAACTCAGTACACCTTCGGTTTAGGATATATGGAGATAACGAACAGTAAACAAGTTCTATAGTCCATTGAAACTATACTAAGCAGAGCAAATACGAGCTTCTAAACCAACAAACGTGATATCAGGTGCATTGGAGGAATAAGCATCCCCTGTCGACCGGTAACACCCGCCGTGTGTTCCTTGTCATTGATGCCTTGATATTCTTATTTCATCAACTTATTTGTCAATAGCTTGCCTCGTTTTAGAAACTATTCAAATGTAGAACATCTCTTGTATATCGAATCAACTATATCGAGACATAAACCCCATATGCAGGTGATGAGGGTATATTGCTATATAAGAAAGGGATGTTGACGATGGAAAAGTTGAAGTCATCACTTATATCAAAAAGATTAGTTGTTAGGATACACGTTACCATTAGCGTGTTCTTCTAGTAAAATATCCAAATATATTTTGTCAGACTCTGTGCTATTTTTATTTAAAGTTCACTGATATATATAGACATGTATAGTAGACATATGAATGGAAGTGACTATTATTGTTGATTGAATATACGTCGTCAATATATCTTAATGTTGACTTGAAGGCCACAGCAAGTGTTTTGTTCTTCTCATGTATCAGTTTTGAAATAAATTCTGTTTCATATGAATACAAAATAAGAAATTATATATTAATATGTATTATTATTAGGAAATAAACGAGAAAAACAACTTAAAGATGAAATATGGCAGTTTATTTGATTTGTTTTTGTCACTCAGCATATTTAAATCACAGAAGAGAAAAAAGTCAACGTGAATGAAAAATAACCTGAGATTAACGGGCATAAATATAAAAAATATATTTATTAAATCGCAAACGTGAACAGATAACCCTAACCCTGTTAGATTCTTGTTTATTCCTCTATTTAAAAAATTCTGCACAATGTTTTAGTTCTTACCTTGAATTTGGATTCTACAATGCTAATTAAACTATATTCAGTTAAAGCCTCATGAATACATTTCATACCGAAAACATTAAGTGAGGAACTATATTTGTGACGGAAGGATTTTTAGAAGAAAATGATCAATTTTTCTCTTTCGAAATATTTACAGCATTGTTAAGTTTGGGTTCCTATTTTTACGTTCAGCCTGCACACAGAGTTATTTTGAGAAGTGAAATGCTCTATGCTGGTCCTAAATAACATATTAAATTAACCGTCATGAATTCAATCATTATATTGGACAAATATAGCAAATATATTGTGAAAGTCCTGGGGAAAAAATAGCCCACTTTAGGAGAAAATTAGCACTATTTTAGTTATATCTAACAATTAAAATCACAGACCCCCACTTTTAATTTTCTTTTCTGAAGATATAAGATAATTTTAATCATTCTGCTTTAATTCAGAAAAATGTCATTACTTTCAAATGATTTTATTGCTTGTTAATTTTTTAATGCCGCAAATTTTTTTGAGTGCAAAAAGGTCAAATAATTGATTATGCAAAGTAATTTGAAACTTTTATGTTGTCACAAATTTTAAAGAGACTATTCAAGATGAAAAAAGACTGTGTTTGTTCCCATAATTCATTTGGATAAAAAGTATTAGAGGAAAAACTTTGAAACGTTGATTTATGTGTTAGACGTAATTACAGTGCAAAAAGTCATATTAAATACTCCGTAGCGCCAAAAGAAGTGCATTGACCCTCCACTTTTGGTTTTTACTTTTAATTAAGCTATATGTTTAGATTTCAAAAATATACTTGATGAAAAATTCTAAATACTTTCGATAGCAGGATCCAACCTCCTTAAGTCAGCTTAGCTTGTTTAAAAGAATACAACAAACCGATTTTTTGGAGCGTATATTAATGTTTTATCTTTTAAGAATCACATTTACAGCCATCCTATCTGTGAAAAAGTGAATTAAATCAATACAGAAAGTTTTGTCAGATTATAAAAGTTGTTTTACTGTATATTAAGTACTTCAATCGTTAAATGTAAATAAACAAAATAAAAAAAAAAAATCATGTATTGTATTGAAGATTTAAACAACATATAATCTGCAAAATACATGCACAAAATTATTTTTTATGATGTACCGGTAGTATTTGTATGGATGTTCATATGGTATTTATTCAAGGTCAGACGACACATTCCTCGAATATCAGATTTTGTAACATACCAAAATATTTATAATTATTAATATCTTGTGATTTCTGAACTGTTTTCAAAATGTCTTTAAAAATAAAAAAAACTTAAAATTCTGATATCAGCACATCAAGTGATATTTTATATCAATGAGATTTCAAATCTTAAGTATTCAAGAAATACCATCCTCTAGTGTTAATAGCATAAATGATATTCATTATTTCATCCACAGTGCCATGTCAAAAACACGGTCTCTGCAAGCTTTCTATTGAAATAAGAAATTGTCCTCGCTTACTAAATGTAAAAGCAAATGGAGATATTGTAAAATTATAGTTTATGAAGCATTTTATGTAAATTTGCTTATTTTTCTTAATGCACACAACAATCTGTGTATGAATTTGAATATATTTTTATCATGTTCTTAACGTGTACTGTCTACATAATTTATTCATTAATAGTCTGGATCTCTGATTAAGTGAGAATATCAACATTACGAGAGTTATTTCAATATTACTTGCGGGGTAATACATGTTTACAAATTATTACTTTGTCGTTTCGAATGTTTTAGTGTTTCTTTAATTTTAAGCTTGAACTTCTCCAGTTGATTTTGATTCACAAGGCCTTATGTATTTTTCTCCTTTCATCATCATAGAAATTTAAAAAAAAAAACACTCATCCAATTCATTTTAAGACAACATGCTCTCCATACAGCGTCCAAATTGCAACTTCGCTTTCGTTGAAGTCTTAGACCACTAAATTTACCAAATTTATAAAACGTTCTCTTGAGGCATAAGACGATTCGTTAAAACACTATATAAAATAAGATTTTTTTTTCATAATTTTCATTGACTGAAAGGTCGTCACGTGATTTACGTCCTTTTGTGATATTGACGCGAAAGCACATCCGCGGAATATGATATCATACGACTCACTGTTTGGCTGCATTAAAGTTACATAGAATGTGACGTAATAACAGCCAAGTCTGTTCAGTTAGGATTGTGTCAGTTATTCACTTTGAGTGATTATATAAAATAACTATAATTATGGACTTCAGTAAACGGTCAATATGTGGTTATAAGGATCCATGTCTAGTGATATTGACCTCAGACACAGAAAATGATAGCGACCTCGGGAGCTTGGTCCTTATACCATATTTCTTTGATAACTTCCCGGTCTCACCTATGCAGGGCTGTGTTTGATGAAGAGCATAAACTGCATGGAACCGGGAAAAGACCTAAAGTTGATCTGTATATGTGGAGAATAGTGTTGAACCGCAGGATTTGTGAGCACCGTTAGAAAAATTAAGCGTTCGTTGGCTACGGAAAGGTGTAAAACGCACTGAGACTGTGTAGTCCGTAGTGGTACCGTACGAGTCGGACTGGCACCGTTCATACGATGCTGCAATGTACCAAGCTCAGCTCACTGGTTGCTACACGGAATCAAATGGCTTTCAATTCACTTCAAAGAAAGTGCGGTGAAAAGAAAAGTTGACAAAACATGATCATGTTGAAATTTCTTTCATTCTTTTCCGTTTTATTTATAAATTAATGGGAAATACGTTGCACCTGCTTTTAAATTGTTCAAAGATCAATTTGATCAAACAGAACAAAAGAAAAAGTTTAACGCATCTTTTTTTTTATCTTCCTTTCTTCATTGTTTGCTGCATTGTGTTTTGTTCTTTTATTTTCCTATTTCCTACCTGGCTTTGTTTTCCTTTTTATTCTTCATGGACCTTCTATACACTTTTTTGGACATTAATAAAATAAATTCGAATAAAGATGTAAATACCCAGGTTCTCTATTCAGCATAGCCAATTAGTCGTTTACCCTAACCCCCTACCCCCCCCCCCCCCAAAAAAAAAACTGTTTTAAAACAGTATTGATCAACAGAAACCACTTCTTAGTTAAATAAAAAAAAAACAAACAAACAAAATATGCAAATAATGTATTCAATTAATTTTTTCTAAACTTATTAAATGTTCAGAATGCCTGCAGTCATTTTATTGAGTAATACACTGAGATTTCAATTAATTTTCTTTTTTATCTAAGGGGAGATCTATCTGACAACATAAAATACCACAGAATTAGAGCTCTTTATTTTGCAATGTATAGATGGTCCTTAAGCACATCACAGTACCATGTGGTAGCTTAATCTTCCTCTAACCACAGTTTTGAACCGATATTACAAGGTTAACACAACGTATTGCGTATTGTTGCCAAGAACACCGTAATCTTTCCTCAACGCTCAGTCAGATTCGTTGTGATACCGCGACAATCCGTCTTAACACCGCAAATAATCGTTTTTACAAAGCAACTCTCGATCCCAGTTCGTAGTCATTCCATACGTATACACAACATTTTCTCTCAGCTACAATTTATTAAAAATATGCAATCTCGTGTTTCTGCGAAGGTAGTTCGTTTTAAACTCTAACACTCTACCAAACCTGAACTCACACGGTCCTCATTGTAATTAGTAAATGTAAGCAATTACGTAATGAAATGTAAAAAAAAAAAATTTAAAAAACTACGCGTCTCGGGCCTTGAACTTTGAAACCGCGTCAACCCTGTGCTAAAACCGCTGTAGGTGAGAACGGGGCTAAACTTTCTCTCCTGACATGACATGAATAGCAGTTATTATTATCGCTGGAGTATTTCATAATTGTTCATGTACTGGAGGCATCAAAAATGTGTATTACATTATACATGTATATTGAACAGTGAACAAGTAAAAAGCTTACCGTATATACTCGCCTATAAGTCGGTCCGCCTATAAGTCGGTTGTATTTTTTGAGGTTAATTTAGAGGGATTTGCCATTGACCCGCTTATAAGTCGGTGCAACTTTTTGTTAGAATCAGTTGACAATTTCAAACCATTGATCTGATATTTTAACCTGGTTTCGGTTAATATTCTTAGAAATGAAACCGATATTTAATTTTAAATCATTAAGAAAAATACATAATGCACAATTTAAATAAAAATAAATTTATTAAAATATGTAAATACTTGTACTTTATGTATAATCTCAGAATGCATAAATGATATGATATATCCATACTACACTTCGACGTCCAGATATTACTAATCTTTTTATGACTCGCCTATAAGTCGGACCTAGAGTTTTGGACTAAAATTTAACTCCAAAAAAAACGACTTATAGGCGAGTATATACGGTATACAAAAACCAGGGATCCGGGAATAAAGCCGAATGAAGAGAAATTTCGCGAACTTTGGATAAGTCTGTTCCTCTCACGAGTCGTGTTCAGCATTAACTATTCAGTTTGTAAATGAAATAAAAGTTAGTATACAAGGAGACTATCGTTGTGTTAAAATCTTTCCAATCATATGAAAAATGGAATAGAAACGGAAGGTGATTCATTGTATTTATGTGTGGAATGGCTACCAAATATTACTTATGCACGAAAGCGTTAATCCATTCTGAAATAAATCCAATTTTTTTAATATCTTTAAAGAGAAGATTTGGTTTTTCGCAATATTCCCTATCACAAACGGAACTTTTGATCATATGAACATAATGAATGTTTCAAACTTTTCTCTTCAGAAATATATTAAAACATTTCCATCTCCGAAAATAATAATATTATGTAATAATGGTATGGAACAAATTTTATTTATGCAGAAAATTTTTGAAACGTCTAGTGTCTGTGTCTTGAATTCGCCTTCCGATTTATTTAGATGACTGCAAATTGTTTACTCACATCTACGTAAAGGTAATAAAAGTATCGAATTTACTGATAATAAAAATACGATTTAGTTCTGACATTCTCTAAAAGAGTAATAAGACAAATTTTTTTCACGTCTTAAACGATATAGATGTACGTTTGATTATGCTTTCAGTTAATTCATTGGTATTTTGGATTTATAATCACAGTTACTTAGAGGAGAGAAATATCATGGATTGCGCACATTTATATAGTTACTCTTATTTTAACACTTTAAAACATTTATAACCAACTATTGTGAACTCAAGCGACTGTATCCGTAGGACCAGTGATGCATGTAATTTCTACATTTATAGCATAGGCAGATCCAGGTAGGTAATCATAGCGGTTCCTTTATTATGTTGACAAGACAATTTGAACTTTTCAAAATGATATTTTGCTGTAACAAAACAGGGACTATTAACACTATACAAATATGACCCAGTCATCTCCACCATCTTTTTTTCTTTTTATGTATGCAGATGTCATGGTTTTCTTCTTCAAATTGGTAAATTTTGTAGACTTTTAGCAGATGGACCTATCATTTGTTTTGCTTTCCAAGGCTCATAACCCCCAAATTCCCCATTAAATTATACATGTATTAATATTTAAATATATATATATATATATAAGTTCAAATAAGAAGAATATCAATAAATGCTGTGATGGAAAGATGCATTGAAACACATTGGAAATAGAATGACAATTGAAAACAATTTTTTTTACCAGATTGTTTTTAGAATTGATATTTTTTTGGTTATTAAAAAGAGAGGGAGATAACTCTTACCAAAATTCAAGATCATAAATTAGGACTTATCCCATCCTTACATGCTAATAGTAATAAATGGGACTTCTTTTTTTCTGATTCAACGTCCAACTTCTTCAGCTAGCTTCTGAATGCCTGACCTTTCAAAGATTTGCCTTATATACCCTTTGGCTAGTCCATTCCAAGGGCTGCCAGGTCATTCCACTATTTGAAGTCTTCAATGCGTTTAACTTAAATGCCCCTTAACCATTACACATATATATTCCTATTTAAAACTGACCCACTGTTGTGGCCCCTCCCTACCCCAGGGGTCATGATTTGAACAAACTTGAATAAACGCTATCTGAGGATACCTCTGTGTTTATATGACTAAAAACGGCTTAGCTGTTCTTGAGAAGAAGATCTTTAAAGATATTACCTATATTTTACTGTGGTAAACTTCGACCCCCTGTTGTGGCCTGCCCTACCCCCTAGGGTCATGATTGGAACAAACTTGAATCTACACTACCTGAGGATACTTCTCTTATAATATGACTTATCATGGCATTGTTGTTCTTGAGAAGATTTTTAAAGACATTTTCTACATATTCCTATGTAAAACTTCGATCCCCTCTTGTGGCCTCGCCTTACCCCCGGGGAGTTATGATATGAACAAACTTGAATTAAGTGTATGTCATATGAAGCTTTCACTAAGTTTTATCTTTTCTCGTCCAGTGGTTCTTGAGAAGAAGATTTTTAAAAGATGACACCAAATATTCTCGAATTCTTTATTATCTTCCCTTGAAAGAGGACATGACACTTCCTGTGAACAAACGTAAATTCCATTCACCCAAGGATGCTTTGTGGCAAGTTTGGTTAAAATTGCTCCAGTGCTTCTTGAGAAGAAGTCGAAAATATGAAAAGTTTACAGTCGACAGACGGACGCCGGACACTCTTTGATAAAAAAGGCTCACTTGAGCCTTTGACTCAGGTGAGCAAAAATGGCATTTTAGATTCATTCATTATAAATCTTGAGGACAAGATTTTTGTAAATGGTGGGGCTTTTTATCATGACAAAAATTGCATAAAAATAGATATATGACAGAAGCAATTGTTTTGAGGGGAAAGGTAGCACATGCAGTAATGTTTACTCAATCAAAATAGAAATGGATGCTGGGTACAAGTGGTTGAACTTTTTCACCTGTGAGGTTCTGTGAGGGTATTTGTTTGCATCAATGTGTTGTAACTTGATTATAGCAAGATCTTTTTGGTCAGGGTAAAGGGACAACCAATCGTACGTTACTGGCGAAAAGTTAGTTGATTGTATATATTTTCAACAGGGTGTAAAAACTAAATATTGTGCAAAAAGTTTAATATAAATTTTTAAGTGCAGTTAAAAAGTAAAAAGGATTAAATGGGACATTAATGTAAGTTAAAATTCAAGTAACAATTTGCGTTGACTAAAGATGCCTCGCCTAAATGACGAGTTGTGTTTTTTCAGTTGCATTTATACAGAATGGGTAAAAACGGTCATTCCCCATAACCAGTAGCCAGAGAGGGAGAGATGAGTTGTCAGATCAAAAGGCCATCAAAATAATAATAAAAAAAAAGAATACTGATAAATATTCCTGAATATTCATTAGTATTTATATAGGCTTACAGAGAATAGTACGAGTTGTTCAATTTGGTGTGTGACTCTCACTTGAATAGCAAAGGCCGCGGGTGTGGTTTAGTAAATAAATAATTCATACTCTGCCCAATACCACTGTGAACTCTTCCAGACTCAAATACAACGGTTTAGAGGGTACAGGGGCTGGAGTTCAGAATGGTGTTGATCCGATTATGATAAAAGGTCTACATTTTAAGCCCTTCATTGGTATATGGTGGCGTCTCTATATAAGTGAAAAATTCTCGAATGAGACCTAAAACAACATATAATCAATCAGTCAATCAATCAATCAATTTAATGACATATTGGGTTAATGTGGTTTATAACATTTCAACTATCTATTTCTATCATGTATTAAGGTTTTGCCAAAGGTCAACATGTCCAAAAATTTATTTTTACTATAGCTCCAAAACTATGTGGTTTTTAAAGTTAAAACTTTTACAGTTTATAAATATATCATTGATTAACAGATAGAAAGTATCACTTGAAAACAAATACTTAAAAAGAATATTTATTGAGAAAAATTCTTTTAAAAAAATGCATATATTTTTTAAAAATACACCTAATTAATTCCGTACTTTTAGTGAAAGCCACTATTGCAGAAACAATAGATGTTTATCAATGAAGGGCAGGTTGGACTTCGATAGCCTCTGGAAAGTTGTTTTCCCTGTTTATTTTGTCCAAATGTTAAGATTTGAAACCGAAAGTACATTGCAAATGGCTGATTTTATAAGGGTCTTGTCTTTATACATTTCATGCTTTCAATAACAGCCTTTCAGAGACCATTCATGTCCAACTTACCCTTCATTGATAAACATATAGTATTTCGGCAATGATGGTTTTCACTAAAAGTACAGAATTAAGCAGGTGCATTTTTTTTTTAAATATGCAAATTTTTTGATTTTTTTTCCTCAAAAAATATATTTTTTTAAATATTTGTTTTCAAATGATACTTTCCATCTGTTAATCAATGATATATTTATAAACTGTAAAAGTTTTAACTTTATACCTCACATAGTTTTGGAGCTATAAAAAACATAAATTTTTGGACATCTTGACCTTTGGCAAAACCTTAAATCAAGTACAGGTAAGAGTGATGGGTAGTCAAGGCTATTTTTATACTACATTTGTATTTATACTTTTTAAAAGCCCATGAAAAGAAGATCTACATTGTAAATATGCAGATAAAGAAAATTACATTAATTATTATAGCTAGAATATGTCTTTTTTAAGTACTAAATTATAATTGGTTAGAAAAATCATGATATTTAATATTTTTAGGTGAATGTTTTGGGTAAATGTTTGAACAACCTGTTCCCTTGAATTGCATCTTATCCATCCACTGTTAAAGTTTTCCAAAATGATACTAATACAGCTTGTGTAATGCAAAGGGAGGAACCGTGGCCAATGTGTGTCTCTCCCCTGATCAAATATATTTCGAAAATGGTCATTACTCGGTAACCTAAATAAGAAGTGTTGATTTTAATTGGACTAAAATGTTGTTGGAACTGGGACATAAACAGATGAAAACACCTATGCTATATATGTGCAGAATTAATACATATGTATCTACTCCACTGCTATTATGATATCAAGGAGAAACGAATGTCATTACGGGATAAAGAAACAATTTGCGGCATATTTAATGTCTGGTGCAATTGTATATTCGCCTATGGAAATTATTTGTTTAAATGATCATCCCGAGTTTGTTGAAAAAGGCGGATATGGTGATGATAAAAAAAATTCCTTCACCCAATAAAAGTTGTCTGTGTTTCGCTCGAGCGAGAGCACCTTTTGTTAATGGGAATTTATTAACTTGTGTTGTTTGCAAGAATTAATGAATAATATTGAAATTCTATACACATCACATATATTTTTTAATTCATAATCTCAATTAAAAATGTTCAATAAGGCACAGTACTAGTAGACTTTTAAGAAGTAATCAAAAATTTTAATTAAGAATTTTCTAAGAACATTACTAAGATATATTAGATCCATTATATTATATGTGAACCATCCAGGCAAATGGTGAGCCTTGGGACATTGAAATGAAGCTGTATTTACGTAATATGACCAGTTTCATGAATCTTTTTTTTTTTTTCAAAGAA
Source organism: Saccostrea echinata (assembly GCF_033153115.1). Taxonomy (NCBI): domain Eukaryota; kingdom Metazoa; phylum Mollusca; class Bivalvia; order Ostreida; family Ostreidae; genus Saccostrea; species Saccostrea echinata. Next base: position 9,870,081 of record NW_026889752.1, on the reverse strand, counting down.
TGAAATACATGTTAGCTTTTAACTTATTTTAACCATTATAGATATCGATTACATTAGAAAAGCGTTCAGTCTGAGTAGTGTTCATTTTATTTTCTTAACAAAAGTCAATTTTTTTTCTATAGAAATATGAACTAGATAAAAGACCAAGAATCTCTTTGAAGTCTACATGTGAGGTCTTCATTCAGGTTTTTTAATTACAAACAGATATTTTCTCTTTTTTATGTTGACAAATATCGACTGGAACAAAAGATATTCTTTGCCATAAAATGTCTGGTTCTAAAATGAATGGGATAAGCAATAAAGGTATGATCTATTATTTAATTGATCCTAGTTTTATTTCTTGAAGTGAAAGCTAGATTGATGTCAGAGTATCAAATTGAAGGACTTTCTAACGGTAAACAATTAAAGGAAAAGAAAAAATAATCAAAAAGTAGTTTTCTAAATAAAGAAAAGTCCTGGTAAAAAATGTACATTTTCTATACTGTTTTACTTCTATGATGAGGAAGTATAGATCGCCCCTGTACAATCAAGTACATACTAATTTTCATCTACGAAAGACATACATGTTTATACTTTAATTTAAGAATATCTTTTTTTTTTTAAATGTTTAAGTATTTGTTACCTTTATATTTAAAACAGATGTTTGTATAACTCAGAGGAAATACTAGTGTTTGACTTTATAACTTATTCTCCACGAAGAAAAATATAGACATATTAACGTTAATATTATTGAAAGTCGGATACCTGAAATGAGTTTATTCATGTATACGATATGCATCCCAGTATTTAAGTTAATTGAATGGAATGTGGTTGACATAAAGGGCCATGAAGGATGGAATGCTGTCAATTTGGCCAGACAGAAGTATAAGATACGCTGTGACTGTATGAAATACATACAGCATAAAATTTCATCGCAGGATATGTTGCTTTTCAATGAAAAGGCATTATATGAGAAAAATGATTACATGAAAACGTTATTAATCTCTGTGTAACACTAACATTTTTAATATGGGACATGTTGTTTCGTTGTTTGATTTACATTGAAATAAAGTAATCCTTCTCGGTATAAAATACAGATATTGATCACCCGAAAAAAAAATCATAACGATAGTAGCAAGATAGTTCTAGGGATTGTCCATTTCTCTAGAACGTGTATAGGCAATATATTTTACTTGAAAGAATGAGAAATGTTAAATCATTTTTTTACTAGACAAGTTAACATATTTAGGAAACAACCTTGCTTTTTCATAAAATCTTTAAAATTGTTTTTGTGGTTCTGCCTTTGTTGAAAAAAAAAATTATTCAAGGTACAGAGCATATGTTTAATCCTGCATAAAAATTGTCATTTGAGTTCAAGGTTTGGAACTTTCCACTTTAAGATAATTTCAGAATTCAATCTAATTTCTTCCAAGTATTAAATATGACTTTGATTGCACGTTTCCTTTTTGACCCAATTCCTACTGAGCCAATTGCGCCTCTGTTACGTTTATTAATTAAAAGCGACATTTATAATAAAAGTACTTTTCTCAGGAATCTGTATACATTTCAGAAACAATACTACAGAAACTGCAGAGAAATATTTGGTCACACACATACATATGTACTTTTAGTTACTTTTTCAGCATATCAATGTTTCCAGTGATTTATTGAGCATTAATTGCATTCTTATGTTGAGAGATTGTCTAAAGCTTCATATATATATCGTCAAAAATACAATTACAAAACAATTTGCTTTCATTTCATGATATATCTACAGCTATGAAGATTTTGTTGATTGCTAGCTTTGTTTGGTTATATGGGATCATTGGTATAATTCCTGATTTAGCAGACAGTGCTTCCCTGGAAAAATCGGAGTCGTCTCCTGGTACTGGAAAAGTGTCCGGTGTTTTCCAGGATGTTCCCAATCGAGACAGTTCGGTACGGTTGTCTATGGTTCTGAAAATTCAAAATTTGGCAATGGATGCCAAAGATGATAGGAATAACACTCAAATTGAACGGAAGATGCCTAGGAACGTAACAAAAGAAATGAGGAATGTGAAAAAATGGCAACGGAGGATAGAAGATGAAATCTCAAATTTTGAAAAAGAATTAAGATCTGAATTTACTAAGAACTTTGAAGAAAATTTTAAGAGTTTTTCAATATATGTTAATGAAACATTGGAGAGTATTCTTGAAGATCTACATAATTCCAAAACTCAACTGCTTGATATTTCTTCACGACTCCAAAAGGTAATTGTTTCTTTTTGCTATTGCACTGTAACTTGAACTTTCAAGTTTCTTTTTCTAAAACATCGATGAAAAATACATTCAAATTACTGAATTATTTGAAAAGTTTTAGCGATGAGTTGAAAGAACAACTCCAATTATAATTTCATTCTATTTTGATTTTTTTTTTCAAAATTATATTGATGTCTCATTGCTGGGAACATTAAATTTGCATAAAGCTAACCATGTATCATAATTACATGAAAATTTCCTTTAAACTGGAAATTAACTTTTTTCCTAAAAGCAACTAGACAGGAAGTCATAAAAATAAATAATAATAATAATAATAAGCTGATATTCTTTTTACGAAAAAATACTTTTATTGTAAATATATTCCAGATAAATTCTTATTAGAATGAACGAGAAATAGTTCGATCAGTAAAGGACTATGTATAGAGACAATTCCTTAATTTGGTTGTAGTTCTGGTCTTATTTCAATCTAAAATGATTTTTCAATTTTTTATTTAATAAAAAAATATCAAAAAGCTCGATGCATTTACTTCATCATGCAGTCGGTAATCTGAGATCCATGTATATAATGTTTGATAAGCTGTTGAATATTTTTTCCTTCTTGTCATACATATAATTGTTATTAATTGTTCCTTTTGTTTAAAGTCGTCCCACAAGACTGCATGGAACTCTTGCAAAGCAATCCCGATTTAAAAGGGAAAAATGGAAAATACGAAATATACCTGGACGGGGATAAGAAATCCGTGTACTGTGACATGAGTACTGACGGGGGAGGGTGGACGGTAAGTACGCGTATATAGGTATATATGTCCATTTAGAAGAAAAAGATAACATCGGCTAAAATATTAGTAACTTCAGAATCTGCTTGGGGATATAGATGAAAATTTTCATATAAAATCATTAATAATTCCTTAAAATGCAAAACATTACCTGCATAATGTTTTACTTATTTATTTGCTTTTCGGGGTATTTGTTTTATTTGAGTATTATTCTTGCACTGATAACATTTTTTTTTTTTGTTTGCTTTTTTTTTTTTGCTTATCTTGTACAAAATCTTTTTTAAAAACAGGTCATACAAAAACGAGTTGACGGGTTAACAGATTTTTTTCGTACCTGGGAAGAATATAAAACTGGATTTGGTGATCCTTCTAAAAGCTACTGGATAGGTATAACTTTTCACATCATTATCTTTCTTACATGTAAATAACCAGTGCGTCTCTTTTTGTGTTTTGCTTTATGCTAATTTTACAGGAAATTCAGTGAGCATAAATGCCGTATTTGTATTAAAAAATAGTTTGATGTTCTGTAGTTAACTCTTCATTACAACTGAAGACTAATTTATCTGTTGGTCATTTTTGTGAACAATAGTGTTTCTTTAGACTTTAACCTTACTTTAAAACTAATTCCTTGCTTGTTTGTGAATTATAATTTTAAATGAAATTTTCAGGACTAAAAGCGAATCTTTCCCCAAAATAATGTAACATATCAAGTTTCCCAGGAGAAGCTCAGTGCCACCTAGTGTAATATGTCGAGCATCAATAGAACCTTCCTAATGACATACCATGTTACATGTAAAGCACCAACAAATTATGTTATTGACACGATGAAATATGGAGGTAACGAACAGTAATCAGGCTCAAAAGTCCATTGAAACAATACAAATTGAGAGCAAAGCAAACAGGGGCCTCTAAAAATATCAGAGGTGGGATTAGGTGCCATGAAGGAGTAAGCATCCCCTGTCGACCTGTCACATCCGCCGTGTGCTAGTTGTCATGGTCGGAAAAATGGAACAGTCCGTAGACAATTCTGTGTGTAAATAATGGCCTAACAATTACTATGAAAAACGTCAGCCAGCATATCACTTAATGATAGATTGTATTTGCTGACAAGGTCATTGTATCAACCAATATAGAACTTTCGAAATGATGACTATAAACGAGACTGTTGATATCCATGTTTCATTAACTTAACTTATTTTTCAATAGGTTGTCTCTTTTTAGAAATTATTCGTACGTGAAACATGCTTTTGCGTATCGAATCAACCGGGATATATAAACCTAATATGCAAGTGATAAGGGTATATTGCTATATAAGTAAGGGAAGTTGACAATAGAAAAATTGAAGTCATCACGGTTATGAAAAAGTTTTGTTAGGTTATGTCTTTTTCATGTAAAACATCCAAATATGAAACAGATGTGTCAGACTCTGTGACATCTTTTATTTCAAGTTCACTGGGATGTATCGAGTCGACATATGAATGGCAGTAACTATTGTTAATTGATATATCTAAATGTCGAGCTGAAGGCCACAGCAAATGTTTTCTTCTCATGAATGATTTTTTAAATAGATTCTGCTTCATAGGACATCAAAAATAAGTCTGCTACTAACAGGGCGCAATTGGTATCCATGAGAATTTTGACAGATTATTGGAAGACCTGATCTCCAAAAACTACAAAGATATTATCAATTAGAAACTCAAGCATATTTTTAATAAATACTTTAGAGTACTAGTGTGTGCAATCAGAATGCTTTTTGACAAATCAATTTTGCAAATGACCAATGACAAAGTAAGTATATTTACGAAGTTCATTTTCTATTGAAAAAGCAGCTGTCTGTGATGTCAAAATCCCTGAACTTTAATTTATCATGGGGAATGGTTGTATAAAGTGTAAAAAAAAAAAAAAAAAATTGGTACGCTTTGGTGTTAACGATTTTGGTAAAATTGTGCAATTTGTAACAACCTGTTACATATGTAATTTTTCGTTCAATTTACAATCAAGTCATTCAGAAAAAAATGTTTGTTGATTGCACACATAACTTCATATCATAATCTGTTGAACACGAAGTAGCCAGAAACTCCCTTACTAGTATTACTTTGAATACCAATAAATGATACTAATTAATCAGAGAAAATGTTTTTCTTCAGCATATGTATATCTGTAATGAACAAGTCCCCCATTCCCTCTCTTCAATTTTGACCTTGTTGAGAATATTAGGAAAGATAAAATGAAAACCTAATTCTTTCGTTAAGAGAAAAGGCTTCTAGTTGGATTTGAATTATTATACACACAGCTATAGAAAACAGCAAGTGTCACCTTTCTTCTAGTACCTCAGATGTTTGTACATTTCCATCTATTGGTTTTCTGTGACTACTGAAGAAAATGTATGTTTTTGTTTCTGTATGGATAAAAATTATATATATTTTTTAATTTGTTGAAATGTGGATTTTATGTGTAAGGACGTTGTGTTTTCCTAAATCTTGCCAATTACGATGTATATGTCAGGTCCCTTTCAGTAAAATCGGTAGACAAAAATGTTGTCTAATCAGAAATGTGGCCTTCTTTTTGAAATCAGTGGTCACCAGTTTAGACAAGTCCAACTGCATCAACATAGGAGAATATTTAAAAAAAAATGTCTTACTTCAAGGTAACGAGGCCATACACTTACTCACAAAGGAAGGCAGGAATGAACTCCGTGTTGGTATTGAGAGATATAACGGTGAAAAAAACCTTTGCTAGATATTCTAGTTTCTCAGTAGGGGACGAGCAGAGCAAATACAAACTCAGTGTATCAGGTTATAATGGAACTGCAGGTAAGTTTACATTTGTTAGATTTTTCATATACCCTTGTATGTCTTCAATTTTGAGTTATTCATATTTTTAAAAACAAATTCTCCGTATCCATGTTTACTAACAAGTGTTTGGTATTTTTTTATTTATTTATCTATTTATTTATTTATTTTTTTTTTTGAAAATAAGATCTCTCTCCTATTTTTTTTATTTAAGGGAATGGACTAACTTATCATAGCGGAGCAAATTTTACAACAAAAGATCAGGATAACGATGAAAGAGAGTATGAAAATAGTGCTGAAATACTTCAAGGCGGTTGATGGTACCAGACAGGATACGTTTCCCACCTGAATGGGGTGTATGCTGATAGTGCCACAAAAGATCTTAAGAACATTCAATGGAGTCAGCTCGATTCCTTGAAAAGTACTTCAATGATGATCAGACCTTTGCTTTAAAGACTAAATGTCAAGGATATAACGTGCGTTTTGTTCTATGCAACATGAAAATATGTACAATGTTTTCTTAATATGTTCATTCTTGCTTTCATGCCAATATTTTCTTGTAATGAAAAAAATGCAGTAAAATAATATTCTTTAAAGATTAATTGTTCATATTGTTTAGAATTCTTAATTAATAACAATATTAACTAGTGTTCTGTAGCGATTAAAAAAAAATAATAGCATCTATTTAATTATCAAAAATAAATGCATTTATTTTATGAGAAAAGAAGTCGGGTTTGATGAATGATGTACAGAGATTCCATAATTAACATCGGGTTCGGGCTCCCTTTTAAATCTGGTTGCTGAATGGTGAACAGACGCAGATCTATCAAGAGCATAAATTGGTAAAAATACAAGTAATCGACTGGTAAAAAATTGTTATTGTAACTGATATTGCAACTTTAATAACATTTCATACAAGTTTATCATCTATTGAAAATAATTTTGATATTTAAATGAACTATGGTCTTGGATTGTCGTCTGCTGCATAAGCACATGCATATGGTAGCGTGATAAAATAGGTGCCTCAGGAATTATATAAAATTGACTGATTTTGTAATCTTTTATCAAGAATATCACGGAAGTTATGATTAATTTTATTTCTGGAAATATTTAGTTATTGAAATGTATGAAATTGGGTGACGCAATCCATATCCGAGAAATATGGATATATTCTGTTTAAATTTGTGATAAATTGGTAAGTTTTTATGTTGCATGAGAAATGCCAAAAAGAAAACGCAATACAACAGTGAGGGTTGGTGCTACTGAAGGGAATCCAAGGTCAGTAAACCCCCCTCCTGAGTCTAGTGGAACAGGAAGGACGGCAGGTGAAGATGCATTAATCACTGCACAGACTTCGACAAGAGGCACTTCAAAGAGAAAGCGCACAGCTAGTAAGGAAAAGCCCAGAGATCTGCCCCAGGCTGAACCACAAAGTACAGCAACAAAAAGTCTGCAGGATGGCCTAACTAGTGCCGCAGAGACATCAGGTAGTCTGAGTGACAATGTGGTGCTTGATTATGAAGCACCGTACATGGTTGAGTCTGTCAACAATTTGTTGTCGTCCAATGTTTCTCAGAACATCAAAGATAAAATTGTCAATTCTAAATATGTTGATATAAGTTTATTATTGGACAATACATCTATTACTGAAGCATCTGAGAAGAAAATTTACTTCAATGAAAAAGGAGAGCTTGTTACCAAAGAAAGTTCAAAAGCTAACATTAATATTAATACAATTGAGAAGTGGTCTGATGCTTTTTTGATTTATAGTAGCATTTATGCCTCAGCCCATCAAGATGAAGTGCAGGGTCTGTTTAAATACATGCACGACATTAGGTTAGGGGCTGCAAGAGGGATGGGTATGGGATGGAAAAAGTATGATGAACAGTTCAGATTAAGACGAAGTGTTAACCCATCAATTTCCTGGGCAGCTATAGATCCTGAACTTTGGCTTATGTTCATGCATGCCCCATCGCCACAGGCCATCTCAACCCAATCCTCACCTGGGCAAATATTGCACAACAAATGTTTTAACTTCAACTACAGGGGCTTCTGTAACAAACAGGGATGTGGGTATCTGCATGTGTGCATTAAATGTAACAATGGTCACCCCATCTCCGCATGTCCTTTGAAACAAGTAAATATAGCTCAATTTCAATCGCTAAAAGGGGAATCGTATCCGGGTTACAACCAGCATAGTGGTCACTTTCCTTCCCCTGGAATACCCAGATTTCAACCCCCCTTTCGAGCCCCAGGTGCCAGTAGTAGTACAAGACCCCAACAATATAGACCACAGAAAAATATGGGACGTAGGAAAAACACCATTAAAGTGGATCAATTATTGAAATATTTAAACGATTATCCAGATCAAAATACAGCCCAATTTTTAAAGGATGGATTTTTAAATGGTTTTAAACTCCAGTACTCGGGGCCAAGGGTTCATGTGTCTTCTAAAAACTTGCTATCAGCGCAGCATCACCACGTCGAGTTGATGGAAAAAATACAAAAAGAAATAGGATTAGGTCGGGTATTAGGACCATTTAGTCAACTTCCTATATCAAATCTTCATTTGTCACCAGTTGGTATTATTCCAAAATCTGATGGGTGTTGGAGAATGATTACTCATTTGTCATACCCAGAATCAAATAGTATAAATGATTTCATTGCTCCAGAGCTATGTACAGTAAATTATTCGTCATTTGACAAGGTGGTAGACATGATTTGTGGGTTATGGAAAGGGGGTCTTTTAGCGAAAGTTTATGTTAAGAGTGCTTTTAGATTAATACCAATATATCCAGGTGATTTTGATTTGTTAGGGTTCTCGGTAGATGGGCTTTATTACATAGACAAATGTTTACCAATGGGCTGTGCAATAAGTTGTAAGATATGGTAGACATTTGCAACATTCCTTCATTGGTTAACAAAATTTCAAACTGGTTTAGAGACTTTAGATCACTACTTAGATGACTTTATTTTTGCTGGAAAAGGGGGAACGTCAGAGTGTATTCGGCTTATGTAAAATTTTAAAAGTATTACGACTGACATTGGTGTCCCATTAGCTGAGGATAAAACTGCAGGCCATACTACAAGAATTACATATTTAGGATTAAAAATTGACACTATTGAAATGGTTATAAGAATACCACAACCCAAAGTTATCATGTTGACAGATATGGTTAAAGACATGTTAGGAAAAAAGAAGGTTACCCTTCGAGATTTACAGTCTTTAGTAGGGATGCTTAATTTTTTTGGTAGGGCAATTATGTCAAGCAGGGCATTTAATAAGAGATTTTATGATGCAATGAGTGGTGCGTCTAAACATCATCACTTTATTAGAACTTCAACAGGCATGAAAAGCGACTTGGAGATGTGGTTAAAGTTCTTACAAAATTTTAATGGTGTATCATATTTTCCCGAGTCTGAGTGGACAAATTCCAATGTCTTAGAATTTTTTACTGATAGTGCAGGTGCTAATAATTTGGGATGTGGTGCATACTTTAAATGTAATTGGACTTTTCTAGCATGGCCTGAGCAATGGAAAGATCAAGATATAATGAGAGATATAACTTTTTTAGAATTAGTGCCTGTTGTATTATCAATAGAAATATGGGGAAATTGCCTTCAAAACAAGAAAGTTTTGTTTCATATTGATAACATTGCACTGGTTAGTGTTATTAATAAGCAAACCTCAAAATCAAAAAGGACAATGGATTTAGTAAGATATTTTGTTTTAAAATTAATGAATTACAAAGTTATTTTTAAAGCTAATTATATACCAGGTATTTTCAATAGTATAGCAGATGCAATTTCTCGTAAACAGTGGAGGCATTTCAGGGACCTGGCACCGAGTGCAAAAGAGACACCACAAAGTATACCAGAAGAATTTGTGAGAATGATCTACAGCTTGAAGTAGAAAAATTACTGGAGGCATCTTTGTCCACAAATACAAAATTGTCGTACAGTACTGGATTAGAATCATTTCAAAAATTTCGTCACTCTTTTGATTATGAACAAATCTGGCCTCCACCATTAAATCATATAGTGCAGTTTGTGGCATTCTTGTCATGTTCAGGCTATTCATATTCAACAGCTAGGTCATATGTTGCTGCCATCAGTTTTCAGTGTAAGTTAAAGAATCTTCAGGATGAAACAAAAAAATTTATTGTAATAAAGCTATTGGGAGGTATGAAAAGGATTAAGAGCCCTCGAGACACAAGATTACCCATTACACCCACATTATTATCAAAAATTGTGCAAGTTGTGCCCACAGTATGTTATAATACTTATGAATCAAACCTTTTTAATGCTGCATTTACATTAGCCTTTTTTGGTTTTCTACGGGTGGAAGAATTTGCTTTGTCAACAGGAAATGATGTACATAGCATTGTTCAGATTTCTGATATCAAAATTGAACCTGACCAGAGGACATTACTCTTGAATATTCATCGATCAAAGTCTGATCAACTTGGAAAAGGTGTTACACTAAGAATTCAAAGGGTGAGCAACAATATATGTCCTGTGGGATGCATGTCTAAATATTTGGCTGTTAGACCCAAAATCAAAGGGCCACTGTTTTGCCATTTTGGGGGAAAGCCTATCACTAGATATCAGTTTACTGCAATTCTGGAAAAAGCTTTAAAAGTTATAGGGGTTGGGGGGAAATTTAAAGCACATTCCTTTAGAATAGGGGCAGCCACTGCTGCATATGAATTGGGTTGTTCTTCAGAGATAATAAGGGAGGCAGGCAGATGGAAGTCTCAAGTGTATAAGTCTTACATTCGATGTCCGCTTGTTAAACTCTTCTAAAGGTTTATCAGTGTGCAAGTCATGAAAAACATTTCATGGGTGTAAATTCAATTTGTTAAAGAATAAGTCTGATATGCAATGGATTATTTGTTAATGGCATATTGAGATAGGAAATACAAGGGGTTAATCCTCTAACATATAAATCGACACTATTTTAGCTCCACTAAGTATTACAGAAAGATATCAAGTTTGGTGTGTAGGCTCTTCAATAATACGGAGGGCATTTGTGTCAGCACGTAACCGACCAGGAGGCTTGAATCTAGGGCTGGAAAGAATAGGACTGAGAATATGGTGGCAATGATACTCTGGACTAAAGATTACTGACTTAAAAATGAAATTGTTTTGTTTGAAGCGAATAGAAATGCCACCACACACTACTGGCTTTCAAAACCCCTGTCCGTATGAAAATCCCCTGTCTTTCTCTGTAACCTACAGCATTTCCACAATTATCTACGGTATATCTACAGTATGGTACGGTATGTCTCCTCTGCATATACAGTAATTCTCAGTATGCCACTGTATGTACCCCCAGCATGCCACAGTTACCTACAGTAGGCCCCAGTACGCCTACGGTAGGCCCCAGTATGGCTACTGCTCCCTACAGTGACCTACGGTATGCCACAGTATATGCCCCAGTAGGTCCCTGTATTGTTAACCGAAGCAAAACGGTAGAAGTACACAATGTTTTAAGAGGCAATGTTTCTACAGTTGAAGCTATTCATCGCTTAAAATTATTTATGAAGAAGATTATGATGATTTATAGAATTGTTTTTGTACATTACATCTCTAAAGTAATGATATACTTGCTATGTTGTAACAAATAAAATTAAAAAAAATAGTATAATAGATTTATTTCTGACGGGGATGATTACGGTCAATATATTAGAAATAACGATAATTAATCACTATTTTTTCAAGAAAAAGTCCTGTCCTGTTGTAAGTGGCTGAGAATCTTTATATCACTTTGAATCATCGAATCATCAACAAGGTCAGTCTGTTTTGACACATTGAATGAACATATTTGGGCTTTCTTCGAACTTATTAAAAAGAAAAATTATAGTTCGTATTAAGACCGCATGTTTTTTCAATCAGATAAAATTAACAAATTTGTAAAGAAGGTTTTTTTTTATCTAGGAGCATAATTCCCGATAAATATTGTTAAAAATGATGCCATTTATAAAAATGACAGTGGCTAATGAACTGAGGGACGTGATAACAAATTATTCTTCCTGACGCTTACTTGATAAAATTGAATTATAAGTCGTATTCAGAAAATATTTAATTCTTATGTATTTATGTAACGAATTCAGAAACAATTATTAACAGCACTGAAATGTTATTATTCTTTTCTCTTTTTCTCGTTATTTTAAAACGGCCCAGAAATCATTTGAATGTAATTTTCCATTCTTTTTTGTCGCATTTCTGACGAATCCTAATCTTCGTTTTGATTTACGTAATATTCTGCAAAAAGTCAATCAAATTTCGATTGTGAAATCGATCAATCATTTTCTTTTTAATTTATACGCAACTTTTATAAATATTTCAAACTGCTGAGAGCTCAAACTATTTATAATTGGAGGATTGTATAAAGCTATTAAGTTTATAAGCCACCCCCTCTTGTCTCCGTAAAATACGCTAAAGACAGGGCCTGATTACTTGTACACAGTTTTAGACATTAATTCTAAGTCACCTTTTTGTTTAATATCGTGATGAAATTCTGCATAATTTGGACCTTATCAGAACAAAATTTTCCGATTCCCGATCATAAAATTAATTTGTATGCTTTTATGGTTCTTATGGTGATACAGAATTAATTTTGTTTAAAATGAAATGAATTTATAATTTAATAATAATTTCATTTACTCTATCATCTAGTTTCAATTTTCAGACCCACTTATGATTAAGAATCATTGATCCGCCCCGCGCTTTTCTTTTATCAACTTCATTATATGCACTGAGGCAGAACCAGGGTAGGTTTTAGTATATATATCTAATGTAATTTGCAGTGGTCAGCTTAACAATAGGTCCTAATTGCCTATTGTTCTCGTCTGCGTCTGACCACTGGTGTTAGTACTAAATAAACAACTGACCGACCACTCGAAACAAGACTGTTTTCACATTCACTATGAAATATCAGTCTAATTTATAGTATAGATATGCCAGAAAATTTTAATTTAAAAAAATATAAAAAAAAAATGAACACTGAAAAACATTATATTTACAATTATTACTGCTAATTTGTACTTTATCCTTGCTAATACTTTCAACATCGATGTTGTTTCTTAGGCGCTTCTTTAAGGGGTGAAACGCATGAATTAAAAATATAAGTTTCGGCCATACAATTTCTGTTTTAAAAATATCATATATTTGTAATGTAAAATGCATTGAAAAGCAGGCACGAATGCCTATAATCCTCTTATTCACTGGTACATTGAAATAAGCAGTCATTAAAATAATTCGAGTCCAGAGAAAAGAGAGAGAGAGCGAGAAACATAATTACACGTTAGATTATGCAAAATAAATGGATAAGAAGTTATTTTAAACAAAGGTCAGCGAAAACAGTTGAGAAATAGGGATAAATGAACCAAAATCTTCCGTCAGTTTTATATCAAAATCTACTAATTTAAAATTTACTCTGCTTTATATGCAGTTTGTATCGTACGCTAGTTGATGTGAAAAAAATTCGGAATTTAAAACACCTGGATATATCTCTCAAACCTTTGGAAAAAAAGAAGAAGATAATTCAATACTAAGTCTTTATTAATTCCCGAAATGCTATAAGTCGTATCATTTATTTTGAAAATTTATTTTAAATTGTTTCGTATCAAACTCATTCTTTCTGACTATAACCTCAAGAACATACTTAGACACAAGACAGGGCACGGAAATATGCATGACTAATTTTTTTTCTCAAACAATTCAGATCGTCAAAAAAAAAAAAAAAAAAAAAAAGAAATCTGACTTTTTAAAAAGCCTATTCCCCCCATTTCCTCACCCTCAAAACGATGCTAAGTGTCGGGGTTAGAAATAAAAAAAAAACGATAACGTTTACCCATGGTCTTTTCTGTATTACAGAAATCAGCAACATTTATAAATTCTGTTAATCATGTACATGATTCCACAGTCCACGGGCTCCTGATCAGATCAAGATCCGGTATACAAATTGGCGCGACGAACTAGCATGTTATTTTCAATTTATTCTCAGAAATCAAACACCGAAGAGTTTTTTTACCTGCGATGATAAATTTCTGACTCCATTATAAATACCAAGGCACTGCAGATGCATTACACTTTTTTGTCCTTTAAAAATTGAATATTGTGACACGTGCGAATATGAATTACGATTCTCCCGGCACGTAGACTGGCCCGAAGATGTAAAAGTTTATATTGTTTGTACATACATGTAATTAAATAAAGACATGACAGTAATACCAAAATAATCAAACATTTAAAATCAATAATTTGATTATTCAACATAAATTAGAGTGGGTTGTCAATTTTCCCAACACCAACGCAAGCTAAGCGAGATCAAAGTCTGATATAATTCGTTGATCTGTAATTAAGGACAAATGGATTGAAATTAAAGTCCCTTGCATAATTGAATTATCTTTTATCAGAATTCATTGAACTAAACAGTGAAAATAAGAATTAAATCCTGTATACTGTAAAAGAAATTTATATTATATATATATATATATATATATATATATATATATATATATATATATATATATATATATATATATATATATATATATATATAAGAGTGAATGAAATCTTTTAACATGTACGCTGCTTCTGGGGGGGGGGGGGTAAAATTATATTTCCGTGTATACATACATCTACAATGCAAAAACGCCAAAACAAACGGAGTTGTTCGCATTCGTTATTTGACACATGATATGAAATGCACGACAATGCTGGGGAAAGGACTTCCCCTCCAATACCTGTTAATGTCATGTCAATGTGATACATGTACATGTACATTTATCCTTCGTCTAACAGTATGCGATAAATATCGTAATATCCTAAATCCTCAATCTAAAATGCTTACTTTACGAACTCCTTGCTCTTTACTACGTTATCATTATTCTAGACATAAGTATCGACAGCTAGCACTATGAACAGTAAACGAAGACTGTTCTTCAATCTAGTTATTTATTATAATTTTATGTGCTGATTCACTGCAAAGAGAATGGAAACACAAATTCTAAATTGCAATTAACTTAAGATGAACAAATATAAAAGCAATTTTTTGTAATCATGCATTTTTAGTATATACACGTCATATATATGTATATTCATCCCTGACAATTAGAAATCCCCCCCCCCCAAAAAAAAAAAAGAAAGAAAGAAATTAATATCAAATACTGAGTAACTTTTTTTAAATTGCCAGACATGGCAAAATAATTTTTAGGGTCTCCATTTCTTGAAATTGTCGAACGTGTTCAATATATTTTTAACACAGCTATAGGCCTATATTATGTTTCATAATATGAACATCACAATCACTGACACAAATAACGAATTCGTTTTAACTAAAGATTTTTCCATTAATCTGAAAAATGTCATGCTACAGTAAACATAATCCATTCACATTGATCAGAATGTAGAAGTCAAGTCACAACAAAGTATTACTGTTACACTGTGCACTATTACGTTAGACTGATACAGCTAATCAGGTCCATTTGCATCGTCACTGTCACCAACCCGATCACAGAGAATCCATAACATTTGTTTTTTATCATGAACAAGTGGCTTGCTAAGTCTGCTTACATGGAAAAACTGTCATCTAATTGGATTGTCTTCATACTAAGGATTTCGGAAGAAAAAAAACACTGACAATTTCTACGTACGTTATTGATAATGGAAGTTGATTACAAGATTATTTACAGCCTCAATCACAGGAGTTCGCAATTTTATTAATAAAGTTAATTTTATAAATAAAGTTAAATCATTTGATTGACCTAGCATCGATTGACCTAGCATGAGCAACATGTATGTGTAAGCACAGCCAATATGCGAACGCATAGCTCATGCTTGGTCAATCGAGTGATTCTATTGACTTTATTGATAAAATTGAGAACTCCTGTGACAGCCAGTGTCCACTGAGTAACTAAAAAAAGTAATGATGTCCCGCACAATCATGACAATTGCACCTTTTAGGATTCACTATGAGAAACACACACTACAGCTGGAACTTACTATAATACATTCAGAAAGATGATTATGAAGAAAAATGCGTCCTCGTTTAATTCATCTGTCAAGGTCAGCCTCTTGCGATTTCTTTTGAGGAGTTTTTTCCGGATCTCGATCCCGTAATATTATGATGAAACATTTGTGATGTAGTTATACTATATTTTTAAGAAAATCAAAACGGTGTCTAAAATAATCAACCCTTTGATGTTTTTTTATGAAAACATTTTACTTACTAAGTCCTCTTCGTGCTGGTTAACACATACATTTCTGGTGAATTTTTCATGTACCTTTCTAAACGTACATATTTCGTAGGGGGAACTCAAGATGAGCTTCTTGTCTGTCAAATATTGTTATTCTAAGTAAACGTGTTTTGATAATAAATATTTGACTTTCGATTTAATTTTCCATTGTATAAAATAACCCCCCCCCGAAATTTCCATGTACAAAATAGATGTCGCACTTGTCAACCAAGCCGGAATTAATAGGTTCGATATATTTGTAATTCATCTCTGTTTAATAGTAAACTTGTTCCCTCATTAAACACAAAACGTCAGATTTTTAAAAAAAAAAATTTGGTGGCTTGTTTGCTTTGCCCCCTAGGGAAAAAAAGACAGAAAAAAGGGTTTTCTCATGAATTTTGCTTTAAAATTATATACAATAAGTAAGTAAGTAAATATTTTATTATACATAGTGACTTGTGTATAGAATAATTTTACGTTCATTAGACAAATAAGCATATATGTACAACTCCCGGCCCATCGGACCTATAAATCACTTTTAGCAATATATATTAATTACATGCGTGTGATTTTTTCTTTGTCTTACAGTGTATGTTATATGCATTATATTTGAAACTCGCATTTTGACGTGGGAAATGAGTTAATAGCTATATGAATAGAACATTTAAATTGTTATTTTGTAAATTTGAAATACCAATATTTCTTACAAAATTATGTCTACAGTTTTTATACAGATTACACAATTCACTGTCCGTCGGCAATTGCATATAATTTACTTGTGCCTCTTTTGCATAAACTGATCTTGTATTATACGTTTAATATTGAATTTCTCCGATTGAAATTAATACTGACAGCATGCTCTAACCTAGGAAGGGGGAGGGGGCATTCCGAACCAAGTTACATTGAAGCAAATAAAACATGACTTTGACCCCCCCCCCCCCCCCGAAAGCGTGGATCCCACCACGAAATAGGGTTTTTTCACGTTAAGGAAATGGAATTTGCGTTAATTTTTTTTGGAGTTGGGGTGGAATATCCCCCCCCCCCCTCCTGGAAAAATTCTTGGATCCGCGCCTGGACAGCATGTTATTATATGTAAAATATAATTATAAAAAAAATGTTAAAGTTGAAGATAATGAACAAAGGTCGATTGAAAAAAAGCTTTAATCGGTTGGTACATGAAAAGAGCCTGTCTAATAAATGTACATTAGCTGTATACGACAGTAGTGGGGTCTGCACTACTGTCGTATACAGCTATGTTCATTTATTAGAATGGTTACATGTACCAAGATTAAAAGACTTTTTTCTCGCTGAGCAGGCAGAAAATCTAAATAAAATAAATTTTACATTCCTGTATCGACGCGGATTGCTTTTCAAATATTTGCATCGGTGAGATTTACTTACACCAGAGACCTTTATACTATGGATATAGGTCATTAGTTACACGACTTGTTCAAGTTTATTTAAACACCAAGAAATATATTTCACAAGCACATGTAGCCACTAGCCAGGAGCATATATATAAGTTTGTACATTTAGGTCTCTCATGTAGCCGTACTATAAGTGAATAAAATCTTCATTGCAGAATTATTGGTCGTAATGTATGCCCTTCCCAATTTGATGCTTTAAATTAAATATTTTTTGAATGAATGAAGGAATAAACTAACAAATAAATAAATTAATTAATAGATGAATGAATAAAAAATGAAAAATAATAAATAAAATTCATTAATTGATGATTTTTTTTTTTTTAGCAATGATTTGTAAACTTTTCAGAATCACTGCATAACCCTATAAGTCTCTTAACAATTGTAAACATAATGAAATGTACGATTAAATTAATAATTATAACAGTTTTAATCTTTATAGCGTATTTTTGTTATTCTGTCAGCAAGAAATGTACACTTCAGATCAGTCAACATTATTGACCATTTCGATATTTTCTTTGTGGCAATAACATATGCGTGAAGTTTTTGCCTAATGTGGATCACGAGACCCGTATCAGTTGACTTCAGTTGTATTACTATGTGTATAAAATAATGTTCAAAAGTTTCTCAAGGAAATAATCCTGTGTACTGAACTGACAACCTCACATCTTAGATAAACAGCGCCTCTGGAAGTGTGTATACTTCTTCCGTTTAGCTTCGCTGAACAATACAGGGGCCTACTGGGGCATATACTGTGGCATACCGTAGGTCACTGTAGGAAGCAGTAGCCATACTGGGGCATACCGTAGGCGTACTGGGGCCTACTGTAGGTAACTGTGGCATGCTGGGGATACATACAGTGGCATACTGAGAATTACTGTATATGCAGAGGAGACATACCGTACCATACTGTAGATATACCGTAGATAATTGTGGAAATGCTGTAGGTTACAGAGAAAGACAGGGGATTTTCATACGGACAGGGGTTTTGAAAGCCAGTAGTGACAGTTTATTCTGATTCATTGTGGAGGAAATGATTTAGGTAGGAGGGATAAAAATCTGTGTAAACTAACACATGAATCAAAAAATGACTTGAAAGCCTTGGTACATCACTTCCCTAATTCCAAATTTATATGGTCTCAGGTCCTTCCTAGGTTAGAATGGAGGTACTCCCAAAATGATCAGGCAATGGAAAGAGCCCGTGTTCGTTTCAATAGAGCTATCGCTAAACATGTCCTTAGTTTGGGAGGTTGTTATATAAAATATCCAGAACTCCTGCGGGATATATCTCCCTTTTTGTTAAAAGATGGTGTTCACCTTTCTGACCTGGGAAATTCTGTATTTCTTAGCACAATTCAGGGGGATCTAGAATACTTCCAGCTAAAATTAGGAACAGTCTATCCAGAAGGAAATAACTAAGAGGGTAGAGTATTGTCGTGGATCAGTTGACTTGGTGCTCCCTTGTGGGGTGACTGCAAACTTTGACTTGTTTGCAGCCATTTGGCGTATGCGCACACTAAAGTCAACTGATATCTAAAATAAGTATTATTAATGTGAAATAAGTTAAATAATGGTTAACACTGGGTCAAAATTTTGTGCTGATGGGAACTGCATTGTTTGTGACTGGGTTTGATAACTTTTATAATAACTGTATTTTGTATTGAGATGATTATTGTAGATTGTGTATGTAGTAAAGATTGAGTAACTGTCCGCGGATTACCCGGGATGGTCCATTTTATATAATTGCTGAATTTGATTGATGATTGATTGATTTGTTGTTGATGCTCAAGTGGGTCTGCCAATGTTGTGTTGATTTGTTCGGCGACCCACGAATATTGCCACGACAATACTCGCCACATACAAATAAATAATTGTTAACTTTAGTGTTGTTGCATTTTCTCTATATAAATAATTACATCATTTATAATTTTTTGTTTTAATTTCAGGTTTAAAATATTGAAAACAAATATTGAACTTATATTATTTTTACATTAATTATTATGTTTAAAATAGAATTCAGAAGAAAATTTTAATTCCCGTCAGTAAGTGTTGTATTTAATATTTCCTTGCAGATATTCGGCAATCATGCTTGAAGTAAGACATGTTTAGTACGAATTACAATGTAGCTAGGTATGCATATACTTTAAAGAGATTGTTATACGAATATAACGAATTACAGATATAGCGAAGAAATTTTAAGTCCCTAGGAATTCCTTTAACCGAGATTTACTGTATATCACTGAAACTATGAAAAATCATGATTATTACAGTTACATACATGTACATTGATGCATGTTCTTTTATTTTTTTTTTAATGACAAATATATTTTTGTCCATAGCAAATTTTTCATGAACATATATATTGTTTTTATTAAGTCTAAAATTATAGAAATAAACTTATTTTTTGTCAAGATTCTGAAAATTATTTAACTGTGATTTTTATAATCTATTTTAATCAAAGTATTCTTTGGTACTTTTGCATTCAGAAAAAAAAAAAAAAAAACACTTTATAAGTTGTTTAGCTGTTTTGATGAAAACAGAAAAGTCTTGTACCCACTCTGCCTCCAACGAAGTATAATGTACATGATGAGTTTTGCTTTTTTAACAAAGTTTGCTCAATTTTTCTAGAAAATATTTTATATGCTCTTTGTCTTTAATAATGTGCCAATATATATTAAAGTTTACTGAAAGTTTACAGTAGAAAACAAAGCTTGCTCCGCCTTCATAATAGCGACTAATAACATAAAAAAAAAAGTTTTGTAAGGTAGTGCCCCTAACAGGAGCTGCTTTTTACGGGCCTTAATGCTGAATGTACAATGAGCATCAACAAGAAAACTAGAAATTATATTGCTAATAAGTGAATTGTTTTACAACCTTCCAATTTTAAAGCATTATTTGAAAAATATCCACATATTTTGATGATGGGGCGATTTTGATACTTCGTGGTTCTTGTTCTTTATTGTATCCTTAATACATGCATTTGTTTATGCATGTGATTTATTATAAAGTACCAAATGTATTATTTCAATCTAACATATATCCGTGAAACTAAAACAATGGTAACACTTCCTTTTTGTTGATAAAAAATACTTTGAAAAACATTGCTACAGGCCTGTTATATTTGGTTTTTTAAAAAAGAAAATGTAATTTTTCTTCAAAATTCAATATTCTTTCAAGATTTATATTATCTGTAAAATAATTAAGCTTAAAGTATGCGCTACAATTCAGTCTCCATGCAAATATTTACCATACCCGCATTTCCAAAGAAAGTTCGGGTATATTGTTGTTACCCTGGTCCCTCCGTCCGTCCGTCGGTAAACTTTCTTCACCATAAACTTCTCTTTTATTTTAAGCAGTAACCAATTAATCTTTTGGAATATGATAGGTGGTGTGCTGTAGATGTGCAACAAAATTTTGGAATTTTAAATATTGTCTCAGGGGCAAAACGAGGGCCAAAAAAGCCTCACAAAAGCCTGGTTCCCAGAACTCATCTTACATTTTACGCAATAGCCTAATCATATTTTGAAAGATAATTGGTGGTGTCCTTTAGATGTGCCCTAAGGTTTTGGAAATTTTCATTTTCACCCTAGGTGTCAAACGAGGGTCGAAAATGATGTTTTTACTATGACCTGGTTCCTTGAACTCCGCTTACATTTTACGCAGTAGCCTGATCATCTTTTGGAAGATGATTAGTGATGACCTGTAAATGTGCAGTAAGGTTTCGGAATTTCATTTTCACGGTTGGGGGTCAAGCGGGAATCGAAAAATGACGTCCCTATTGTAAACTCATTTTATAAAGTCATAAATTAATACATGTTATAATCTGATGAGAAAATAGAAATAAAATTAAAAAATTATATATATATAACAGCAAATAAGACTTAGTTTAAAAGTTTTTATAAAATTTTACTCATAATTTTCAAGCATGGTATCATTAAAGAATTGTTTTATAGAACCAAACAACCTCTTATAAGTGAATAAGGACCTGAAAAGTGTGTTGAACAAAGGAATTTTGTAATTTGATTGCTCTCCCGTTTTCAGTATAATGACTTTAGCCAATTGAATAGATCCGAATTTTGATCAGTTCCTAATAATTAATAATTAAAGGATATCCGCTCCTCAGACAGGAGCGATAACCCTTTAATTGTTCCCCGTTTTCGCGAAAGCGACGGGACATTAAATCTCATTTGTCTGTTCCTCTGTCAGTCTGTCCCTCTGTCAAAAAACTTTAACCTTAGTGATAACTTTTGAATGAGAAGAGATAGGGCTTTTATATTCCACATGTACATTACCTGTGACAAGATTTTCCAAATATACTGTGGTGTTTTGACCTCGTGACCTTTTCTGAAGTTTGACCTACTTTTCACAAATTTGAACATTTTAAAAAAAAAAAAATTGGTAATGACTTTTGAAAGAGAAAAAGTAGGGCTTTTGTATTACACACGTGTATTACCTGTGACAAAACCTTTTTTAAATATACTTTGAATTTTGACCCCGTGACCTTCATCTACATGTATTTTTCAAATATGATATCTTTCCTGATAACTTTTGATTGAGAAGAGATAGGGCTTTCACCATTGACTTGTGCATTACCTGTGACAAGACGTTTCCGAGTCTATTTGATTTTTGACCCTTGACCTTTATGTCTGACCTAATATTCAATAATATTGACTTTGACGATTATTTCTGAATGACATATAATAGGGCGTTCATATTTGACACAATATGTCATAAATAATTTCATCCCATCAACTACGACAACAAAAGCGGGGAACCACAATTCTTTGAATTTGCTTGTTTATCTTAAAATATATTTGTTGATCAATTTTCAACTAGGAAATGCATAGAAGGTCATTTTATTCGCATTTACTGAAAATTTATTTGAGATTTACTAATTATTCCTATATAATGGGATTAACTTTAATAATGATGACATCTGAAGAATTACCGTGGGTAATTTCATGTTAATTTGAGAATTCAGGGACAATTTTTGTGAGCACTTTAAATTATTCACATCTTTTATTATTTGAGTTTATGTTAATTTGGCGCATCATTGAAAGGACTTAGATAAAAATTGCAATCACCTTTCGTTACTCCAGCTTTTGACCAAAAATAAATTATGAAAAATGTGTATGTTTAAAATGTTATAAGACATTAAGTATTTAAATTACTGACATAACATTTAAATAACAAATAAATTAAACAAAAATGACATTTTAGTCCACCTTCCAGTTCTATTAGTACTTTATATTATCACTTATCACTACAAGACTTGTTGGAAACTTTTCGACATTTGCACGTGGTTCATGGATTGGACTTCTTATCGCACAGGCGAGGTACGTTAACATAACTTTTAAGAATATGAAGGTGAATATGCATATTTTCCTTTACATTCATTTAATTACTGTTGCCGCAAACAAAGAGTGCGAAGCATCTGAGGACAAAATCAAATCAATGCAGCACCAAATGTAAGTAGAATTTTATACAATTTTTTCTAAGATTTAACTGTGATCATGGAAATTTTATTTTTCCTCTTTTTTGTACTCGGATTGTTCAGGAACCAATTATGGGATGATATCGGGAAACTGCAACTTGGAAAACCTGAACAGCTATATAATAATGAGGATCATAAAATGGTAAGAAGAAAAAGCCAAAAAGGGAAAAGAAAATAGTAAAAACAGAAAAAGAGATGTTATGCCACTAATGCGACGATCTAGGAAATTAAAGGGACTACAGGTTTGTAAAAATTGTAAAATTTTATACATCGTTTAAGTGTTTCAGAAATTGATAATATATGTATTCTTGGCTTCCCTTCTTTAAATTATAAAATTAACGGATATCAAGAAATCTTTTCACATGGTTTTAAAATAATTTCAACCAAGAAAATGTTTCATTTTCTACATTATTTAATTATAGTGGAAAGTACGGGTAAAAGTAAGTTTGAATTAAAAATGAAGTACATGTAATAATGGATATCACACTAAAGAGACAAACTCAGTTGCCAGAACTATACTTTAAGGAGTGAGTCTTTTCAGGTTTTTCTTTACGTATTTATCCTTTTAAATCCTGTATATATCCCTTTTTACAATGGTGCAACTTAAAATTGTAATTTTAAACTGGGAACTTCAGCTGTGACTATGTTTAGAAATAAGAAAACTCTTAATACATGATATGAAACATAGAAAAAGTAACTACAATTCTTTTAAAGATTTGGGTTATCCAGTAACTTTTTTTGAGCTTAATTATTTATCTTAGTATGATATTATTATCTGATAGACCTTATGAGGTATTTCCTTTTTTAGGCAAAAATACGAAAGAAAATAGAAAAAAAAAAAGAAAAACAATTATGACTTGATTGGTGACAGTAAATTTCTATCCTGATAAGTAAAACTAAATTATCTCAATCTTACCTTGCTACTACATGTAAATGATAATAGACAGTTGAATTGAATTTAATGAATTAAGGACATCACTTAGTAAAATGAGTAGTATTTTCTTTAATTTTTGAAAAAAAAAAATTTCCTTTTTGAATACAACAAGCATTCTGAGAGTATTGCATGAGCATTACTTGTCTCCTACCGGCAAATGTCATCTGCTTACTGTAAAAAAAAAATGAAAAAGGCCGTTATTCGTATAAAAAATATTAAAGCGGAACAAAATGCAAACTATATTTGTCATATATCAAGGTTAACACACGTACTAAAATATCAGCATAATATCTGCATTCATGTAACATAAATCTATATGTGTCAGATTGACTGTTAGACAGAGGAATAGCTAGACAGTTGGGCATACAGACAGACGGAGAGGAAACCTACTATCCGTGCGATTTCTGTGGTTGAAATATAAACAGAGGAAGTCCATCAAGAGTACTTTATATGCATATAATTATATAATCTTTGTGTTATCATTGCTGTTATTTCAGTCATCGAAAGATAAGAGACTTTTGCTGACCGACCAAAACGTTCTGCATAGTTTACAGACACGTCTACAGGAATTAGAAATTAAATTACAAGATATGCAAGACAAATATCGTTCGTTGGAGACTGGCCTTCATACAACAAGTAATTTTTTTTCAAAAATTTAATAGATTAGAACTCCTCCAACGGGGCTGATATTTTTCCCCAATTGTTTGCAGCGTGTTGCTTGAATATCATTCCATTTCTTGTACCTGAAGAAACTTTGAAGCAATTATCGATAATGATTAAATAAAAACCTTAATAACAATTAAAAAAAAAAAACAAGAAAAAAGCAAGGTCAACCAGAAATGAAATGTTGAAACTATTTACGAGCACACAGCAGGTGTGACCGGTATGCAGTGATGCCTAATCCTCAATGGCATCTGATCCTACCTCGATGTTTTTAAGGGTCCGTATTTGCTCTGCTCTCAATTGGGATTGTTCCAATGAACTTTGGAACTTGATTACTGTATTGTTTAGCTTAAATGTAAACTAAGGAGCAATTGTCTAATCTAAGAATTTATTTTTTTATTCTTCTTGCTAAGAATTGGGAAGAAGGATATTTTAATACTACAATCTATTTGTTCATTTTTCCTGCCTGTATATCTATCAGGTGCCATGGAGGAGTAAGCATCCCCTGTCAACAGCTCACAACTGCTTTCTGCTTTTTGTCATGATCGTAAAACGGAAAAATCAGTAGTCAATCAGTGTGTAAATAATGGCCTTACATTTATATGAATAACGTCCGTCAGCATTTAACTTTATGATAGATTGTATTTGCGGACAATGTCATTGTTTCGATCATACAAGTTGCGAAATGTTGACTTAAAACGACTATCAATAACCTTGTTTCATCAACTTGTTTATCCATAGCGCATAATCTTGCGTGTCGAATCAACTGGGAGACATTAACTTTATATGCCGGTGATAAGGGTATATTGCTAAATAAATAAGGAAAGCTGACGATAGAAAGGATTAAATCATCACGTTTCTCATTACGTTTTTTTTTGTTTTTTTTTTTTTTTGTTTGTTAGGTTACCATTAACTTTTTTCGAATATAATATCCAAGTATGAAACAGATGTATCGGACTCTTTCATTTCGAGTAGAAAGAGATGTATCGAATCAACAAAGGAATGAAACATGAATATCGTTAATTGGTAAAACTTTGTAGATACATCTAAAGGTTGAATTGAAAACCACAACAAGAGACTTTTTCTCTTCATGTAGAAGTTTTTGAACAAAATTTCTTTCTTTTGGATAGAAAAATAGTTCTGCTAATAACGACACACAATTTGTACCAATGGAAATTCTCACGAATTGTTGGAAATCATGATCTCCAAAAATTAGAAAGATACTGTCAATCAGAAAATCAAGCATCTTTTAAATATCAACTTTGGAGTACGTGTGTGTACAGCATAAAAATGACAGTACGATATATTTTTTAAAGCTTATTAAAATGAGGGGGAGGGGGGGGGACACACGGTGTCTGTGATAATGTTAAATATTTGAATATCCTTTTTGTACCAACTATCGAAACGTCTTTAAAATATGTAAAAAAAAAAAAAAAAAAAAGATATTAATTTTATAATAATTATCGTAGTGTCCAAACGTCACGGCTATAATGGGTACATGGTATGAGATCAAGTCCAATTAATAATTTTACAAAGAAAGCGCAGTATAACGAGATAATTTTATTACAAAAACAACACATTAGTTGACAAATAATTCTCTCGAAAGTGAAACATTTCTAATTACTTTACTTTCTACAAGTAAAGTCAGCAGTTTAACGAGAAAATTATCTTATAGACTGTTTCTGAGGAAAGACGGTTTCTCAATTTTAGGATGAGAATTCCATCTCTTTATCACTCTTTTATTGAATTTATTTATTCGAATATCGTTTCGTTATTCCATCGTCGGTCCATTCGACTGATAGTCGAATAGTCGACTATACGCTGACATCCCTAATATATATATATATAGATATAGATATAGATAGATAGATAGATAGATAGATAGATAGATAGATAGATAGATAGATAGATAGATAGATAGATAGATAGATAGATATGATTATTCAGGGAGTTTTATTCCCACAGGGGTAAAATTATTAATCTAAAAATATATTTGTTGTAGAAAAAAAGATATTCATATTTATCAAAAAATGTTGATATACGAACCTGGTTGTTTTTTTTCTGCTTGGGGTTAGGCATCCATGCATTTCCTGAAGATTCAAACCCTCGCTATCAATGAATTAAAACTGTTACATCTTCTTTCCATAAAATTAATACATTGAGATCTTGGCAAGGGAAAAGCAATGTAATGGTTAATTTTGTCTTCACACAGGTGGTGGTGCTATTTTTGTTCACTGGGGCAAACCAAGATGTCCAGACAACACATCTCTATTGGTATATTCAGGTAGGAGAAATGTTGCACTGCACATTAATTTGCAAGTCAACAAATATATGATACAGGAAACACCAGAAAGTTACTTATTCCTAAATTTAACATATTGTGGCTGAGATTGTTTACCTGTACATGTACATTGAATTAAATGATTTATAATCCGATTTTATTCACAACTTAAATATATAGATTCATAAAAAATCTGCATATGCAAAAAGTTAAAATTCAAATACATTGTTGTCCTATTGAGGTTATCTGGGAGGATCAGAATTCAACACAAAGGGATCAGCCGTAACCAATGTTTGCCTTTCCCCTGATCCAATATTTGGAAACTGGTCATTAATGGGTGACGTAAATCAGATGTATGGATCAGAACTGGATACCGATGTAGCTGGACCCGGAACAGGAACTCAAGACAATACATGTGCTGTTTGCAAAAGTAAGATCCACTCCACCGTTGTTATGATCCCAGGAAGAAACGAATGTTATCCGGGATGGAAGAAACAATATGGCGGATATCTTATGTCTGGTCCGATTGGGTATTCGCCTAAGGAAATCATTTGTTTAAATGAACATCCAGAGTTTGTTGTAGGAGGTGGAGATAATGATAACGGAAATCTTCTATTCGCAATCAAAGCTGTCTGTGGTTCGCTTGAGTGTCCACCTTATGTTAATGGAAAATTATTAACCTGTGTTGTATGCACACAGTGATGAAAAGAAATAACATTTCACATGTGTGATGAAATATGTCTAACAGGTTTTGTCAAATCGATTTTCAGCACTTAGGTTGTCTTTGTATTTTTTTCTCAATTTTTATAGGCCTATATACGTTCAAGATTATGTGTAACGTTTGAGATGTTCTGTAAAGAACTTAAAAGTCAAACTGTTGAAAGGTGAAAGTATTTTACATTCATGAATATCATGTAAGGTCATCAGTATCATGACCTTACACTTTTGCCCTTACTGATTAAAACAGGCATTCAGCACTATTTGACTGCAAGGGCTTTGGTACAATTTAAAAAAAAAAATACTGAAGTGGTATTTGTTTAACTTTGACGAGAAACATGTATGGGGCTAAATTCTTCGTGACTATAAATTGTCTTTCATCTGACATATACAATTTCATATATAGCTACATCTTTCGACAATAAATGCGCTATTGAATATACGTACAAATTTAAGAAAAGGTACATTATTTTCCCCGTCAAGGCGTGGACATGCTAGGGAAAAAAGGAAAATTGAGACAATTTAAGTAAAGTAGTTTGCAAGTACAGGTTGAAAAACCAGGTTTTTCAGATTCGGAAACCTGATACAGACATATTGAAACATCAATATTATCAAGGTTTCCTTGGTTTGGGAAACCCAATGGAATCGGAGCGTAATAGTTTCCGTACCATGGAAACTTGACGGAATTACTTGGCATCCGCAAGAGAAACCACTGGGAAAATAATAAAAACTCGAGGTTTACATGTGGTTTCCGTATAGTTTCCCATGATGGAAAATAGTTTTTTTCACAAAGTGGAGTTCTGTTTTGTTTGTTGAGGTTGTTGCATTGGTACAGCTTTTTGAGAGTAAAATATTGAGTTTAGAAAATCTTAATTGAACATAATAATCAAGTAAATTTGGAAGTTCCCTAGTGTTTAGAAAATATTTGAAGATATTAATACAGTTAATTACTTTGAAATGGAATTCTAACGAATTAACGTGTTGTTTTCGCTTTACCCTGATTTTATAGTTGAATCTTTCTATACTCCAATTAGTTATTACTATATAAAGAATTTTTAGTCCCCTACCGGTGAAACCGGAGGGGACTATAGGTTTCCTCTGAGCGTCTGTCTGTCTAGCTGTCTGTCCGTCTGTTCTTCTGTCTGTGTGTCAGTCTGTCAAACTTGGTTTTCCGCACTTTTTTTGTAACGCTTGCAGATATTGAGCTGATTTTTGGTATGTGAGTGAATCTTGATGTGTTACAGATCAAGTTTGCATTTCGTTCCGGTTCAATGATTTTTAACGGAATTACGACCTTTTCAGTTTTTCAGGGTTTTCCGCAATTTTTTTCTTAACGCTTGCAGATATTGAGCTGATTTTTGGTTTGAGACTTTACCTTGATGAGATAAAGATCAAGTTTGCATTTTGTCCCGCTTCGTTGATTTTTGACGGAATTGTGGCATTTTCAAATTTTAACGGGAACCAGATTACTTATGCCGGTAGGGGACTAGTATTGCTAATGCAATACTCTCAGAATGCTTGTTTAAATTGACTTGGGGATCATCAAATTCTAGAACTATTAAAATGTCCACCAATTTTTTTTTTTTCTTTTCGTAAAGAGGAGAAAAGAAGTTTGAAACTTAGCAGTGGACTAGTGTTTCCTTTGTCACCTTGTTCATGTTGTTTTTTGTTTTTAATCACGAACGTGCAAACGAAATTTCGCATCGTGTCAGTGCACACGTAAAGCTCATGTAGACCAAGTCAGACATTAAAGGACTTATCGCATGTTCTTTCAAAATTCATAATTTATGAAAAATATTATCTACAACTTTATTTTTCAAAATATTGAATACAATAAACATTGTTGAAAGCATATTTTAAGAGATATTGAGAGTTGAAATTCAAATACGGTGCATATTTCAGTCAGATTTTGGCGAAATACTGCTCTGTCGTCATAGGCGACAATTCAGTGATAAAAGATTAGAATATGCACACTATTTACGGAGTTATCAACGACAAATGCAGCTTAATTACGAAAAATGCTGAAAAAAATTAATCCTAACATGCATTAATGATTTTGATTACTATAGAAACATTAACTAGTTCTAAGATATAAGGCTTTTGAGATATCCTTTTTTTATTCCAAACATTTAGAACCTGTAGCTCTGATTACAGCACTGTTTATTTTTATTATTATTTTAAATTATTTTTTAAGACCGTCACGTTGCAATCACTGTTGAAATAACGACCAC
The DNA here is from genome assembly GCF_033153115.1 of Saccostrea echinata. Classification (NCBI taxonomy): domain Eukaryota; kingdom Metazoa; phylum Mollusca; class Bivalvia; order Ostreida; family Ostreidae; genus Saccostrea; species Saccostrea echinata. The sequence continues at coordinate 9,840,287 of NW_026889752.1, read as the reverse complement.
TATTGAAATAATTATTTCAATAGTGGTTGAGAGTGCATTTCAAAACCAAACCCAGGTTGCAACCACTATTGAAATAACGTTCATTATTGAAACAATGATTTCAATAGAGGCTTTGAATGCATTTCAATACCTTAGCCAGGTTGCACCTACTATTGAAATAATATTCATTTTTGAAATAAAGATTTAAATAGTGATTTAAATAATGATTTCAATAGTGATTGACACAATTTTTGTTGATTTGAATACCAAAACCACATTGCAAGCCTTATTGAAATAACCCCAATATTGAAAAAAAAATATAAGGAGAAAGAAGACATCTATGGGATATCTATGTGTACTGTCGTTTTAGCAGTTCCGAATTTTGATCAGTTCCGAATAATTAATAATTTAAGAGCTGATAATTAATAAGTTCAAAAGTGTAAAAATAAATTGATACATATGGTATGAGGGCTTATCTATGAGTGTTAGAATTATGTGAAGTTTTTATTTTTACCGTCAGTTTGTGTTCGCTATCGTACTTGAAACAGGCGACATACTTTTACAATGCAATAAATCTGAATCACCGCGATGCGTTTGTCTGCAGAAAAATGTCTGTAAAGACGTCAATTTTTCACATAAAAGTTTAACTATCAAAAGTAAGTTTCATATGTATTTTAACAAATACCAAAATCATGTCAAAAAGAAATAATTAGAATATTTTCTTGTTGTCATTTTACCAGTTCCGAATAACCATTTTAAACACTATATATTACGTTAGTTTTCTGTTATTTCTTCATTGTAAATGTGACTGTTATTTCTCTTTATCCTTTGGAAATATCACTCACGTACTGGTAAGCATTTATTTTAACTTTTCCTAAGCATGTCAATTAATAATTTGTGGGACGGGTATTTTTGATTTAGGGTCGAATTGCATGGGAACCGCTAAGGTATTCGGAACTCGTCGGCTTATTCTTAACTAGTAAAATGAGTTCACATGTTAACTTACTAAAATAAAAAGAAATTTGAAAGGTTGAACTTTTATGAAACAACATTTAATTCCGCAAGTCATTGAACTACTTTGACAAACAAAATAGATTTTGAAATAATGCCGTCATATATTAACAGCACCGCCTAATCGGTTCTTTATTCGCAATTGGTCAAACGCCTGTACAAATTTTGAGATGAAAATATGTTTATTTTAATCAAAGGAACATAGATAGAAGTAAATTCTGACTTATATTCATGGGATTGCCTACACTACAAATATGGATAGATAGAAAATCCAATGTCTCTACTCGTTAATACATCAAAATCAACCATTCGGGAAACTAAGTAAAGGCGTTAATACCTTAAGGGTTATTATATCAATAGTGGTTAAACGTATAAAACCGCTATTGAAATAATATCCACTTCTGAAATTATTTCTCCAGTAATTGTCGTTATTTCAATAGTGGGTGCATTGTTCCTAGCACTATTGAAATAACGACAACTATTGAAAAAATATTTCAATAGCAGATATCATTTCAGTAGCGGTAGTATTATTGCAACCGCTATTGAAATAAGGATCATGATCACTAATGAAATAATTATTTCAAAGCTGTCATTTTTTCAATAGCGGTTTTATACGTGTGACCACTATTGAAATAACACCCAGTATTATAATAATGTTTATACTAACTTCTGTGGAAGTTTTTTTTATTTTTAAATATCTTGACGAGCAGGCGTTGGATTTACTATCCATATTTGTAGTGTTGGTAAGCCCATTAATACGATCGAGTGTTTCGCTCCATTCTATATTCTTTTTTATCAAAAATAACCATATCAAAAAAAAATTTACAAATAGAAATCATTCTTCTTTCTCTTTTAAATGTAGAATTTCTAATTTCTACCACTATCTATATTTATGACCCTTTCCTTTTCAAATCAATGTCAAAGATGAACCTTATGAAACAAAATTACTAAAAACTTGCATATTTTGATTGATGTTCGTTTTCGCCATGTCAGCCAAATTCACTGGCAGCTTGCATATAACATTTGCATACTTTGTATGAATTATAGGTTGTCAGTTATATCAAAGATTTCCGTATGTTAATGGTAATTTCTAGAAAAGAAAGGGAAACATTAATTTGCACATCATATTTTAAACTCAAAAAATTAATTTATTATGTTGGAAAACGTAATGAACAAGTCATCCTTATATTTCTCTTTCAGTAGTGGGGTTATTAGGTCTTTCCACCTTTCTGTGGAAAGACCTATTGATTTTCTTCTGTTTATTATTATTATTATTATTATTATTATTCCGCTGATTTTTTGCTTCGAGGTTTATCGAAAAGATTTCTTAATCATCGTAAAGGTCATAAAAAGTTATGAACAAATTTGACCCAATACATATAACCTATGACCCCTTTCGTAGTTATTGCCCCTTTCGCAAGAATTGCTTGTTATCGCTACTCCTCCAAAACCGTAAACCCTAGAGTTACGAAACCTTCACCGATGTCTTCGACTACTTGAGAAGACATTTCAATCTTGGTATTGCGAAATGATAGATCGAGCACTTTGAAGAGTTATTGCCCCCTGAAAGTTTTTGTTCCTCACGAATAATGAAAAAAATTTAAACGATTAATCGTAGAGACACGAAACCAACTGCAATGGCTTTCTCATCATTTGACCTTCAAAATTTGTTCAAGGTCAAAGGTCAAGGTCACTCTGAGTATGAGAATTATAGCTCTTTTTATATCTCTTTTGTCTTACAACATATATTACATAACATTAAATACATCATATGTCCTTTTAAAACTATTTTCAGATTTCACTTTTCAACCCCTAAGCCTGACGCATTAAAAAGTTCTTGCCCCTTGTGCGAAAAACCTTGTTATCGCTACTCCTCCGAAACCATTGACCATAGAGATGCGAAACCTTCGACAGTGTCTTCGACTACTTTAGGGACTTTTACCTTGAAATTTAGGTCAAGGTCAAAGGTCAAGGTCATTCAAAACATGAAAAAGTCAGTGCTTTTGATGTCTCTTTCATCTTATTAGGGCTTTCCACCTTTCTGTGGAAAGTCCTATTGAAATTGTTCTGTTTATTATTATTATTATTTCTCCGCCTTGTGTTTTTGAGTTTCAAGATTTATCGAAAAGACTCATGGTTCATAAGAATGTACTTGGTAAAAGATTTATGCAGTTGACCCTGCGTATATGAACTTTGAACCCTCGAGGAGTTATAACCCCTTTCGCAATAAATCCTTGTTATCGCTACTCCTCCGAAACCGTAAACCCTAGAGTTACGCAACCTTCACCGATGTCTTCCACTACTTGAGAAGACTTTTCAATTTTGGTATTGCGAATTGATAGATCGAGCACTTTGAAGAGTTATTGCCCCCTGAAAGTTTTTGTTCCTCACGAATAATGAAAAAATTTTAAACGATAAATCGTAGAGACACGAAACCAACTGCATTGGATTCTTCATCATCTGGCCTTCAAAATCTGTTCAAGGTCAAAGGTCAAGGTCACTCTAAATATGAGAAATATAGCTCTTTTTATATCTCTTTTGTCTTACAACATATATTACATAACATTAAATACATCATATGTCCTTTTAAAACTATTTTCAGATTTCACTTTTCAACCCCTAAGCCTGACGCATTAAAAAGTTCTTGCCCCTTGTGCGAAAAACCTTGTTATCGCTACTCCTCCAAAACCATTGACCGTAGAGACGCGAAACCTTCGACAGTGTCTTCGACTACTTTAGGGACTTTGACCTTAAAATTTAGGTCAAGGTCAAAGGTCAAGGTCATCCAAAATACGAGAAATACAGAATATATGAAAGGGGGGGTGTTAAACCAATATAAATGTATGAAATAAACTATTCCACGCTTTAATTATCTTGTTTTCTTTTTAAAATGCATGTAGATCATTTTATTTATCATAGCTGCATTTAATATAACCCACATGGAAGCTTGTTTCATTCAGGAATCTTCTTACTGAGCCTGCAACAATCTTAGGATCCGCAGTCAGGTCGCTTTGAGTCCAGTCCATGTTTTCCTATATGACGACCTACATACCATTAGCCTCGAGTCCGATTTATTTCATCGGTACTTTTCTAAGTAGTTTAACTAAATCAGAACATTAAACACCTCAAATTAAACCTTCGAATGCACAGTGCACAAAAATAGAATTACGATATGCACAGTAAAACAAATGTCATGCATGCATTGTACTTCCATGGTAACTATGTAAACAAATGCCATCAACACGGAAGCAAAAAGAAAAAAGGAGAGAGAGAGAGAGAGAGAGAGAGAGAGAGAGAGAGAGAGAGAGAGAAAGGAAGAGAGAAGAGAAAGGAAGAGAGAAGGGGAAAGAGAGAAAAATTGGCCCCTAAATCGCAAAAAAAAAAAAAAAAAAAAAAACCATCTTTTTTTGGAGATGCGCTAAGACCTTTTGAACTCTACAGAGAAACGAGCCCGACAATAAATGTACAGCAAAATACGATTTTTTTTTGATTTTTTATTTATTTTCTTGCTTTTTTCTTCTTCTTCTTCTTTCTTTCTTTCTTTCTTCTGTTCTTTTGAAAGCCAAATGATATGGAAACATGTTTCTCAAAACTATTCAATTCAGATAACTACGTTGTACAACAATTTTTTATTCTTAAATAGGTAGTTTACTGCATACATCTTCATCGGAATTGGTGGCGTAGTGGTTAGCGCGCCTGCCTTTCAAGCTAAGGGTTCCGAGTTCGATCCCTGCTGAAAGAACATTTTTTTTTTTTTTTTTTTTTTTTTTTTTGCAGTTTTCTTCTTTTTTTTACAGCCCAAATTACATAGAAACACTTAAAAAGGTGGAAAGACCTCTAATTGTTCTGTGAACAATTAGTCTACTAGTTTCAATAAGGCTTGCAATATGGTTTTGGTATTGAAATCATTGTCAACAGCTATAAATTAATTATTTCAAACACTATTGAAATCATTATTTTAATCACTATTGAAGTCTTTATTAATTTTCAAAAGTGAACATTATTTAAATAGTGGTTGCAACCTGGTTTAAGTTTTGAAAACATTAAAAGCCTATTTTGAAATAATTGTTTCAATAGTTATTTCAATAGTAGTTGCAACCTGTGTTCGGTTTTGAGAGGCATTTTCAACCACTATTGAAATAATTATTTAAATGGTGGTTGCAACCAGTTTTTGGTTTTGAAATGCACTTTCAACCACTAATGAAATAATTATTTCAATAAGAAACGTTATTTTAAAAGTGGTTACAACTTGTGTTTAGTTTTGAAATGCACTCTCAACCACTATTGAAATAATTATTTCAATAGTGGTCGTTATTTCAATAGTGGTTGCAACACCGCCATCCTTTACATAACATATGTAAATTAATGTTATGTTTAAAACGAAGAATAACAAAGTTATATAGTATTAAATTTGTAAATCAAATAAGTTAATACATGTGATAAGATGACAAATCATATTGTATTGTGATGACGAATTTCTTCGTCTTCGCCGTGTCTCCCTCGCTATCGTCGCTGCTTTTTCTTCACAATGTTAACAGATTTTTCAGATTTTTTTTCTTGCTGACAATTGTAAAATATAAGGCTGGATATTCAATTTCATATTGATAAAATCAGTGATTTGGTCGTCCACAATGCCGAAAATTCAGTTTCTATCGCGTATATTTTAGTAAGATTGACGTGAAGAGCTGATCAGTCATTGTCGCCTTTGACGTCACAGGGTCACGTGATCGCTATCTAATTAACTTAGATTTTTAATTCAGGGGTTTTCATTTGAGTCAATAATTGGTGCATTACCGCGGTTTATCCGTAGTAAAAACTCAAAATTTATAAACTGTGGTCATAACGGACGTTTTACGCTTTTAATTTCAAATAATTTAGAAACATGCGATGTCCTTTAGGGTAATTTTTTAGCTTTAGAAAATCGACATTAATTTTGTGAAACGCAGTCAATTGAACGGGTGAAGTGATCAATTATTCTCACTTATTAAAGATACTGTCTAGAGGTTAATTGTACGGACGAGTATAAAATGTAAATCGTGTAAACAATCCTTGATATTTTTATATTTTAAAAGAATATTTCATGAGATTCATGTTTCTTTAAAAGAAATGATCGATAAAAAATTTAATACGAGTTTTACCATCATCACAAACCACATCCAAAAGGTAAATCCTCTCCCATTCTGGCTTATAGGAGAGAGAGCTGTATCAGGACAGTGGATTGAGACGATGGAGTTTTTTACGCATGCTCACGTTTAAAGATTTGGTCTTTTGCTGACTTATATTTCTTATTGATTTTTTTTTCTTTACGATTGCAATAGACACCTCTCCCGTGCTACCAAAATGGGTCTGTATATTGACTTATATCAACTTTTAATGTTGACGCCTAAGAAGAATTTGCCTGGCGACTAAAAATTTGCATTGGGGACTAATTATTTTTTGATTAAAAGCCAGCTGGCGTCTAAATTTTAAACGTAAATTAGAGGCCTGTAAAGTGTATAAAATTGTATGGTCCCACCTCAATCTTCTGTAAGTACATGTAGTTTCGTAAGAGAGGAGATATATTCTCCTGATGAATTATCTTTTGCTTTTGACGAAAGTGCCACGACATTATTATAGCAAAGACAGACATGATAACACAGTTTGCAGCAATGTGCCAGGTAAACTTCAGAGCAACCAACATCAATGCAGCGTGATCGTCTGGTTTCCATACGGCCTGAAAGGAAAACTGTGGATAGAGTATGAATGCCAATTGCCAGTACCAAGTTCCTTGAAAGAGAAACCCAAAACATTTCGTCATTGCACACACAATATTATTGCGATATATTATTTCCAATGCTATCCCCGTCATGTTGATCAGAATTGCATAGACAAGCAAAGTGTGCAAGAAAACATCCAGCTCATTTCGGCCATGTAGATGATATCTGAACAAAAATGCGTTCATTCCAAGGTTTAATAACTGTGAAATGTAATCTGCATTTTTGGAAGAGAGACCCTATAAAACATTAATAAATCTATAACAGCACTTTGTCCGAAAAATGCGTATAAGGTCACGTGATGTTGATTGTTCATTCGGAACGGCTTTGATTTTATTAATGAATCAAGCACTTCCACAATAATTCCAGTTGAAATCATAATCAATCTCAATATTGGTTCCAGTGGTATTTTCTGTATTTTCCAAGGTAAAAAGAAAAATGGATATTATTATATAGTCTATTTATAGTCCGTATATAATCTATACAAACGCAAACGGTTCATAACACTACATATTCACTGCTTTTGAAGCCGTATTCACCGGAGGGTCGGTGCGCGTGCAGCGGCATTGTGACGTCACAATCAACACCTCAAACAACGTTGTAAACAATGGTTGCAACGGCCGGAGCCAGCTGTGTATCTGAGCAGGAAAAACATTGGCCAAGCCTATCGCAGGATTATTTTCTAAACATTTCGATGTCTTACAAACAGCAAAAGGAAAACACGGAAGCTATAACTTGTAATCTGGACATTTTTTTTTATTTTTCCACGACAGAAGTTCGTAAATGAAAGTGGTATCATCATGCAGCCTTCAATTTCTTAATTCAAATCCGGACTATATAATAAAACAATTATGGACTCTTTCGGTGGTGAATATGGTTTGTTATTCACCAGAAAAATATCAATATTGACCTCGGCTTCGCCTCGGTCAATATTGATATTTTTCTGGTGAATAACAAACCATATTCACCACCGAAAGGGTCCATAATTGTATAATATAGCGAAGATTTAAATTGTACTCTGCGCTGCTTTGCATCGAAATATTTATGAAGAGTGGATATTGTGTACCAGATTCCTACATATATCAGAAACGATCCGGGAATAACATGTCCACCAAATGTTCCCATTCTTGAATCTGTCTGAAAAATTAAACATTTTGATTCTTATCATATTCAATTTAAAAAAAACCAGTCGATTAAAAAAGAAGAAAAAGATAACATTCACTTTAAAATGCCGAGTTCTTAATCTTAAACTGTGAGAGTTATTTATGTCACATTCCAATGACATAATTTTATCAAATCTGAACTTTGCAATGTAAATTTATGTCAGTATATGAGCCAAATAGAAACTAACATATAGAAAACTAAAAACAAACAAACAAACAAACAAAAACACCCCCCCCCCCCAATAAAAATCAGTCTCCAGAAATCTGACTTAATGAACATGTGAGCTATTAACATATCTGTTTGTTTAACAGTGTCATTTGTTTGTGTGTTTTTTTTATTATGTTATTATATACTTTATTTGTTTGATCTTTGTTTCGGGGGGTGGGGTGTCCCTGTGTTTGACCTGTTTTTATTTGCTTGTTTCTCTATATAGATTATCTTCTCTACACTAAGTTACTTAATGACATTTGATATCATTTCCACCGTGAAGGGTAAAAAATTTGCTTCACTTACTATTCAGGCCCATAAAACGCGGGGGGGGGGGGGGTGAACCCGCCCCCCTTTTTCTGAGTATAGAAATATTAAATTTTCCTTTAGATGCTGGTTCTCCAACCCCAGTCCCCCAACCTTTTTTTTTTTTTTGATGTTGCAAGGTCGAGTCGAGCACTGGCAAATTCAAGGATTTGGACGGTAAATTACTCCTCTTTTTTGCTTGTCAGATTTTTTTTTTGGGGGGGGGGGGGGCTTTGGCGAGTTATACCCCTCTCACTTTTTGGAGGAACATACTTCGATTTTTAATTTCGAACATTTGAAGAGTTTTGACGGCTCCAGGTGATCAATCTGATCGTCACAGAATTATTTACTAGGTTCATGTGTAACTACTCCCCTTTAATTAGATAATCATTGCTAAAATTTTAAAACCTATTATGCAAATCATATTTTAAGGGACACACTTAAAAATCAAAGTTTTGTTTGTTTGTATGTTTGTTTGTTTGTTTGTTTGTTTGTTTTTTTTGGTTACCTGTCAGAACACTTACATATAACATACCATATTTACATGTCACTTACACCCTTTTATTCATAGATGGTTTTCTGTCGAGGTGTTTTAAGCAAGAGTTATTTCCCCATGGCCGCCATATTCTAGGTCAACATCCCCAGATCCCTTCATTATTCAACCAAGTTCAATTTGTTATACTAGGCACTGAGGTGAAGATAAGTTTTTTCTTACGAATATACATTTTAAAAGCCTCATTTAATTCTAATTTCAATATTGTAAACATTTCCCCCCATATATTTCTGGCATGCATATTTAAAATTGGTTGCTCAAAGAGGAAAATTCACTACTTTGACCTACAAGATGGCGGCCAAGGGGAATAACTCTGAGGCAAAACACTTCATAGGAAAACTATCTATAAGAGAGAGATGGAACTTAAAGTATAGATAGCACGCTATCGTTTCGTTATAAAAAAAAATATCCCTTTTCTCAATGGACAAGGAATATAGTTCATATACAACATTACATTTATTATGTGTATTTATATGTATTATGGAAAGGAGAATTTTTATTAAAGAGGCGAATGATTGTGTGTGGCTCGTACTTACCTTAGATTTACGAAGGCTACTGCAAATTGTTAAGCTCACTTGCATCACACTGGAAAGAATGTACGAACTTATAGCAAACACATATTGATAGTACATGTAATATAACCCTGTGATGAGAGAAAGAAAAATTACATGATTCAGTTTAGACTATTTCAAACAAAAGTAATCAGAAATTTTACTCACCTAAAAATTGGCAAACGTTTCAGTTAACCGTGCGTTAATTAAACTTTAATGGCATTATGAAACTACACTATGCTTTTCAGAGGAAACAAATATAATGGATTGTTGCACATTTGTACTTACATTTATACATTCCTATTTAAACATTTAAATACATCCGGAACTTGCCATGGTGAACCTAAGCGTTTATATCCGTGTGGCCAGTGATGTTGCTTTGATCTACCTGTGTATGCATAGGCGGATCCAATGAGGGGGATGGAGCAGTTCCAGCGAATTATCGGTTTATTAAATCGACAAGATCTAGGCCCAAGGGATCAATTTCAGTTTTTTTTTAATTTTGTTTTTGTTTGTTATTGTTTTTGCTTGTTTGTTTGTTTGTTTTTGTTTTGTTTTGTTTTGTTCGGGGGGGGGGGGGTTGCACAGCCAAACATTTTCAGTGAGAAAGGGTGGCACCAGCTATACTATACATGTAGCCATACCGACAAAAATATCGGGGGAGGCACGCCCCCTCCCCTCCCGCGTTCCATGAGAGCCATGAGATATAAAACTATTCAAATTAAAAAATAATTTGATTAAACTTTTTATTAGAATCTCATGAATACTACTCTTTTTTTTTTTCTTTTTCATGTTGCCAGACTTCTCTTTAGTAATTTCATAGACTATGGGCCGAAAAAACCCTTGCTTACTTGTTTACCCCCCTCCTCCTTCGAAAAAAAACTAATTCAGTTATAAAATGCCTAGCTTTGTATTCATTCATCAATTTCAACTCAAAAGAGTGTAAAAATATTAAGTTTAAATTATGTGACAACAGACTAAAGTTACTGTTGAAACATAACTTGTGTGTACCTTTTGTTTTATGTGGACGCTTTGTAACGAAGTTAAAATATTCACCAAAATATTCAACCAAAACTTCTAATTTTCCTTCATTCATTCCACGCTCGTAGAGAAACTTCCTCGACCGTTATAACATGTATATAATATCATTGTTTTAACTAATAAGTCAACAAAAAAGGCGAATCACTAAATCGCTACGCTGCATAGGCAATTTTAAAAATATTTCGATTATTGGGAGAGAGAGAGAGAGAGAGAGAGAGAGAGAGAGAGAGAGTAAATGCTCGAATTATTACCATTTATGTTTGTTTCTTGTGATATGAGAGTAGAAATAAAAAAATATTTTACAGTGTACATGTACATTAATTAATTGATAATAATTGTATATAATCATATTATACATTGAAACCCCTTGTTTACAAACCACTCTCAGCATTTAAATTCCGATTCATTTATTTAGTTTTGTTTGTTTGTTGTTTGTTTTTTTTTTCTTTATTCGTTTGTTTTTTGTTTGTTTGTTTGTTTGTTTTTCTTTTTTTTTGGTTTAGTTTTTAGTTTTTTTTATGATTGTATTAAAGTCATAATCTCATTTACTGGAAATTATAATCATGTTATACTTATAATTCAAAACCATGAGAACCTCGCAAGCTCATTCAGCTTTATAGCGGAAACCTTGTTCGGGAGAATTCGTTTCTTTTTTTCTTTTTCAATCGTAAACAAATTCATCGATCGCATTGTGTGTGAGATATGACGCACTTATCTTTATATTTTTAATATTATGTTATCAAATAATCTAGGTCCATGAGACACAAGTATGTACTAAATACATACATGTACATATGTTAATATATTTTGAATCTCATGTTCATGTACAGTGTACATTATATGAAATATATAAATTATAACGTTGTGAAATATAATTACACGTTTATGATCAGGAAATTGGAATGCAAACTTGTAAATGTCACGTCTCGTTTAGTTACCAAAAACCCACACACAGAAATTAAATCACATCATTTACCGATTTCATTAACCTTACTTCAGGAAATAATTTATTACAGGTTTGTTTATTCACGTTTTCTTAAGCAAAATATTTAATCCGGAGTAACTTCCTGTCATGCGAAATAAATAAACATCCGTATTTGTTAGGTCCGTGTGACGGTACATATTGTCGTTTTGTACATATTGTCGTCGGCGACAATATGTACTTACCCTCACTGCACATATTGTCGTCCATCTGTACATATTGTCGCCGACTGAAAAGTTACATATGTACATATTGTCGCTGGCGACATTATGTGCCTCACCCTCACTGTACATATTGTCGCCCCAAAGATATTGTTGTTTAAAGATGTCTTTTGCTGTTTTTTGGTAGTTTTGTGAATGTCATTGGTGTGAGAATCACACTGACGTGTCTCGTTTGCTATTTCATGCAGCATGATTGTGACGGTACATTTTGTCGTCCTGTTCATATTGTCGCCGGTGACAATGTGTACCTTCCCTCACTGCGCATATTGTCGTCCATCAGTGTTATTGTATATGTTAACTTTATTATTAAATTATGAAATTTTACCTGTGGAATAAGTATATAGTATATACAAGTTAAACAAACAGAATTTACCAAAGCAAAAAAAAAAAAAAATCAAACCACCAAGCGAGGGGGGGGGGGGGTGCTACATCTGTCTTTGGTGTTTGAGAAAATTTCTAAAGATTTTCTGTATATATTCCTATGTAAAATTTTGTTTTTGTTTGTTTGTTTGTTGTAAAAATGTGTTCTTGAAAAGAAGCTGAAATTATGAATAGTTAACAGACAGACGGACGGTCAGACAAAATGTGATCAGTAAAGCTCACTTGAACTTCCAGTTCAGGTGATCTAAAAATGTTATTTTTTGCGTTATTCTTATATTATGATTAACAATAAATTATATTTATAATATTATATCGGCATATGATCGTATATAAGAATAATTTCCAAATAATATTACTACTGAACAAAAAAAATTACCTGTATTCAATCTCCAATTATATATTACAAGAAAAAAAGACTAGCTGATTTATCAGATATTTCAAGAATTACGGTATCTTGATATTTCACAGTGATGTACATCAATCCTGGACACATTTTCTGACCAAAAAGTTTTCTCCCTACCGTATTGCGAGTAATGCTGTCTGTCCCCCTCCGTGCGTGTGTCTGTTCGTCAATTTCTCTTTCTTTTCTCAAGTAAATATTCGTCAAAACAATGTATAGACGACAATATATACCGACCTTGACTGTACATATTGTCGCCGACGACAATATGTGCTGGTGCTTGACTGTACATTTTGTCGTCCATTAAGCAGGAAGAAACTAAGGCTCGTCTCGGTACATATTGTCGCCGGCGACAATATGTACCGATGGACGACAATATGTGCAGTGAGGGTAGGTACATATTGTCGCCGACGACAATATGTACAAAACGACAATATGTACCGTCACAGGTCCGTGATCTGATGTTGTATAAAAGTAATTTATATGATGTATTTGTGTACGATAAGGATTACCCATGAATTTAAGATGACCAATTGTTTACACTACAATTTAAAGCAAAAATGATCATTTATATATTAGTAAATGTTTCAAAATGTGAGAAATATTTCGACCCTCCCCCACAATCTTGTTTCTTTTGTTTGTTAGCTATTTTAAAGGGTCATTTATATTTAATATTCGACAGAGTTTATGCTAAATGGACAACATTCGTTTTTCACTGTATTTAGGTCGTCAGATAAATTCTAGATGTGACTCTTACATATACATGCATATACATACATATATCAATAAAACCTTTTGTTTCACTTTTTGTCTTCATTTAATAATCTTTATCCTACAACTACCTCTTGCATTGACCTAATAAAGGTAACCTAATAATCCAAAGCTTTATTCGGTCAATTCCCTAACAAAACCTCGTGCATGTATTCCGACTTTTAAAAGTATTGTCACGTCATACACATTACAATGTTTACACCGTGAAGTCTTAGTTTCAACTGCAGAGATGTACCCAAATCGGTTGAAAATGAGGTCTGATGTAAAATTATATTGCAGGATAAACAAAATACATGGATATTATCTTGAAATATAAGCAATATTTTGGGCTCGGTTCGAAAACGTGATAGAGGGCTCGGCAAGCTCCGCCCTCTATCACGTTTTCTTACCCTCGCCCAAATATCGCTCATATTTTAAGACAGTAACCTTGTTTTTTATATGAATCTATCGTTTGTGTAATTTTTCAAAGATTTTTTTTTTTTTTTTTCAGCCACAGGGAGAAGAATGAATATATGTTTAAAATACAGGTTATATTAAAAACATTTCATGTAAATAAAAAATTGAAAATTATTTGTCATCATCTATGTTATTTTAGCTAATGTGGAAATCAAAGTTAAATACTCGTAATAATATTTTTCCATTTTCAGATAGAAATCTTGTTTTGGTCAGAGACAATCTTTACCCTAAAGCTCAACTTTTTTGGACTTTGAAAAAATGATTTTGTTTCGCATGAGGATGAAAATATTGATTTTATTTATTTCATTTCAACATATGAGGAAACCTGGCATTTACTCCCAGGAAAATATTCAAAGCGAATGAGGTAGGAATCAACAGAAATCACTGTTTATTCAATTCAAGTGGAGAAAATGCATTCAAATATAAAGTGTTCACCTAACTTATCTAGACCTTTTGAAAAAAATGAGAATGTTTAAATTTAATTACAAATTAAGCTATATTTTGTAATATTTTATTTCTTTTATTATAAAAATAAAATCAGAATACTCCAACTGCCTAAAAACGCCACAGAATTATAACTGTTTAGTATGCAGTGTATAGAGGATTCTTACTGACAAAAAAGACAACTGCCTCAATAAAAATGGAACTCGGAAACTTTCTTATCTTGTGATTGATCATCAACAAAATTACTTTGTTAAAAATCATTCTGATTCTACAATACTCTGAAATTGATTTAAGAAATGAATGTAATATTTTTTTCTTTGACCGACGTATCAAAGAAAAAATTTGGACGGAAAACGTCATCAATGCGCGTAGCGAATTGATGAAAACGTTTTCTGTCCAAATTTTTTCTTTGATACGTCGGTCAAAGAAAAAAATATTACTTTCATTTCTTATCATTTAATTATATGATTTTAAAATAATAAAATGAAACTTTCCTTCAGCTTGCTATTAAATTTACGCATCAAAAACAGTGCGTAGGAATATATCAGAACAATGTTGCTGAAATTCAAAATGGCTATCTAGGCCTAACGAAGAAAAAACGTTCTCAAATATTGTCGTGTCACTACCAACCTTTTCTAACAATGATTAACAGTTCTTTAACACAAAAAACTTACCTGTTGTGTTATCATTTTTTTGCTATATCCCAATGGGTATATTTCCCCCGGTAACCTATCTAGGTTCGTAAATTTAAAGGGATGCTACTCGGATATCTTAACAGCTCTTTCTATATGTCACAGAAATTTTGGATTTCATTTGCGCATCTCTTCATCTGAATTTCAAACCGAACATATAAATATGAATCACAACCTGTCCATGCTGTAAAATCTGAAAGAGTTTGTTGCCTACTGTTTAACATTGAAAGAATTCCGTCCTCATTCATGCAGTGTCGTTTTTCTCGATCATTCGGTTCCTAACGGCATTTTCCCGCTTTTGTAGCATGAAAACATTTTTGTCATACCAGTTATCTCAAAGTCAAACATTTAACATAGGTATGCTGATTTCTTTCCTTCTTTCCCATTACTGTATTGTTGTCATGCAGACGATCTGATTTGTTTAGCAAAGGGGGGTAATTCAAAAAGAAACGAAAGTAGAAAATAAGTCAGGAACGCAACGGACAAGTTTCGAAATTCAGGAAAATATCTATTAGAGAAAAAGTATTTAATTGATCCTTCATGAACTTCTGGAAGCGGGAAATATACATGTAAAGACAGACAAAGTAGTTCCGGCTGCTAAGTGCAAGCGAACTCCAAATTCTATTGATGCAGTTATCAAAAGAATTTTTTATCCAATCAGAATCAATTATTTTATAGAAATTAAATGATATTGAAAGGATATTCGAGTTCCCCATTGACAACAAACTGTTGAAAATCCGCTGGGTACTAATTGTGCTCCTTTATTAGCCGACTTGTTTTTATATTCCTATGAACCAGAATTTATTCAAAAACTTCTACATGAGAAGAAGCAAACACTTACCGTGGCCTTCAACTTGACATTCAGACATATCGACAACGTTTTATCAATTAACAAGAGCTACTTCCATTCATATGTCGACTCGATATGTCCCAGTGAACTTAAAATAAAAGACACCACAGAGTTTGCCAAATCATATTTGGGTGTTTCAATGACTATAGACGATAAGGGCCAACTAAGAACTAAATTGTATTACAAACGAGATGTATCAGCTTTTCCATATTCAACTTTCCTGATTTATGTAGTAATATTCCGCTATCAACTGCATATGGTGTTTATAATTATGTCTCCCAACTTACACTCAAGAGCATGCTCTGACTTCGACCAATTTATAAAACGAGGGAGGCTACTGAAATATAAGTTGATGTTACAGGAATTTCAATAACCTCTTTTAAAGTCAGCATTTCGTAGATTCTACTGTCATTATAATGACCTTGTTAACAAATATAACCTATCACTTGGTCGTATTTCGGTTGATGTGTTTCATACTAATTGTTAGGCATTTGTTTTATACTAAATTTGACTATGGAATGTTCCGTCTACCTAATTAAAACAAAGGGCTCAAGGCGGGTGTGGCCGGTCGAAAGAGGAAGCTTACTCTTCCTAGGCACCTCATTCCACCTTTCGCTATAGTGATAACTTTGAAAACTTTGATTTACTATAGTGATCCCTATGAACTATAGTTATAATTATGAAAACTTTAATTTACTATAGTGATAACTTTGAAACTTTGATTTACCATAGTTAACTACAGTAAACTATAGTTTACTATTGTTTACTATATAGTATATTTTTTTGTTAGGGAAGTAACAAGAGGTTGTGAAGAGGACTTAACATTGTAAATGGTCATCGTGTCGAATCTGCAAACTAAATAGAAACAAGGTCAATAGTGTAACTTTATACGAAGCACTGGAAATGTACCCCTTAATATGACCAATGGCACGAACAATAGAAGTTGTCAAATTTCTGGGAAGCCCTTTCCCTTCCTAAAAACTATGAAAAGATAAGAAAGTCATAAAAAAGGAAAACACAAAAAAGGAGAAAACAACTAGCAGTAAAACTTGCATGTAACTATACCACATCCTACATATTTAAAATTTACGTGTTTAATTTGAAAGTTGAAAACCAATGGCTTTGAAATAAATCCGGGCCTCCATGAAATATGTCCTTCCATTCGTCATCATGCAGAATAAAACTAATAATGGCATTTTAGTTGTTTATTTTTCTCATTTTATTTGAACGTGTTTATAATTTTTTTCGTAAAAGATTGAACAAATGCTAACATATTTCTACATGAAATCTTTGAATTCGTCATTTTACTTTTGCTGAGAGAAATCTCATAAATGTACGGGTATCTAAATCTGTAAACAATTGTTGACATTTCAATGCAGGCTTTCGGCAAATTCCACCTGACGCTCACTTATTCCTGATCTACCCTTTATTTAGTAACTACAAAGATTGATCGCATAAAATCCCATTTATTTTCTGGGGGAAGTTTCAGAAATGTGAGTGTAAGTTTCGGTTTGCTACTCTACGTGTTTTTGTATAATGTGTGGCAGTATAAGTATTATTATCATATGTTTATCAATAGAATGTAGAAGACAGCAGAGACAGAAGCATTTTGATCCGAATATGCTAGAATAAGCATGTTAATTGCCAGGGTAATTAGCAAATAAATTACTAGATACAGTGATATACTACAATTATTTTTCTGCCTGTGATCAAATACTTCAGCGATTGCGCAATGCTAATTCATCGCACATGTTCATACGTATATTTAGTTAGCTATAGAAATAATTTCGTTAGATAACTAATACAATTGTATTCATGGGTTCATAGATCTTCCTTATTTTATATATCGTCAAAAATAAGAATATAAAGCATTCTCGTTTGAAATTGCAAAATGCAATATCTACAACCATTTTTGGTATTCTTGTTTGATAAAAAAAGAATTTAAAATGCTTGATTAAATAGAATCTTTGGATTTCCTGATTTAGGAGACATATCTCTCTAGCCATTCCAATATGTCAAATGTTACCTGTAAAGTATATGGGATATACTAAATAGAGAAAGTTTGGTAGGGTGTTTATTGTATAGAGAAATCAAAATGAAGAAACTGATGTCATAACTTATATTGTAAATAAAAACAACACTCAAAATGTTATAGATGTGCTGAAAAACATGGGAAATAATTTGAGAATGAGGGGATGGCAACTTGTGACAGAACAAGAGGTGTAAGGTTTTAAGAAGTAATTAAAAATTTTAATTAAGAATTTTCTAAGAACATTACTAAGATATCTTATATTAGATCCATTATATTATATGTGAACCCTCCAGGTAAATGGTGAGCCTTGGGACATTGAAATGAAGCTGTATTTACGTAATATGACCAGTTTCATGATTTTTTTTTTTTTTTTTTTTTTTTTTTCAAAGAATGAAATACATGTTAGCCTTTAACTTATTTTAACCATTATAGATATCGATTACATTAGAAAAGCATTCAGTCTGACTAGTGTTCATTTTAATTTCTTAAGAAAAGTCAAGTTTTTTTTTCTATATAAATATGAACTAGATTAAAGACTAAGAATCTCTAAAGTCTACATGTGAGGTCTTAATTCAGGTTTTTTAATTACAAACAGATATTTTCTCTTTTTTATGTTGACAAACATCGGCTGGAACAAAAGATTTTCTTTGCCATAAACATGTCTGGTTTTAAAATGAATGGGAAAAGCAATAAACGTATGATCTATTATTTAACTGATCCTAGTTTTATTTCTTGAAGTGAAAGTTAGATTGATGTCAGAGTATCGAATTGAAGGACTTTCTAACGGTAAACAATAACAATTAAAGGAGAAGAAAAATAATCAAAAAGTAATTTTCTAAATAAAAAAAAAGTCCTTGTAAAAAATGCACATTTTCTATAATGTTTTACTTCTATGACGAGGACCGTTCACGGTAGCTCAGTCGGTAGAGCGCTCGCTCCGTGATCGGGAGGTCGTGTGTTCGAATCTCGGCCGCGACAGACCTAAGTCGATAAAAAATAGGTAGCAACTGTTCCTTCGCCATGCGCTCGGCACTTTGGAGTGAAAGTTGCGGGTCTTTCGGATGAGACCTTAAAAACCGAGGCCCCGTGTCACGGCAGGCGTTGGCACGATAAAGATCCCTCACTGCTCAATGGCCCTGAGTGCCGAGTAAAGGTCAAAATTTGAAGCCCTTCACCGGTATATGGTGACGTCTCTATATGAGTGAAAAATTCTCGAATGGGACGTAAAACAATATACAATCAATCAATCAATCAATCTATGACGAGGAAGTATAGATCGCTCCTGTACAATCAAGTACATACTAATTTTCATCTACGAAAGACATACATGTGTATACTTTAATTTAAGAATATCTTTTTTTTTAAATGTTTAAGTATTTGTTACCTTTATATTTAACACAGATGTTTGTATAACTCAGAGGAAATACTGGTGTTTGACTTTATAACTTATTCTCCACGAAGAAAAATATAGACTTATTAACGTTAATATTATTGAAAGTCGGATACCTGAAATGAGTTTATTCATGTATACAATATGCATCCCAGTATTTAAGTTAATTGAATGGAATGTGGATGACATACAGGGCCATGAAGGCAAAAGTAGAAAAAGAAGGATGGAATGCTGTCAATTTGGCCAGACAGAAGAATAAGATACGCTGTGACTGTATGAAATACACGCAGCATAAAATTTCATCGCAGGATATATTGCTTTTCAA
Organism: Saccostrea echinata; assembly: GCF_033153115.1. NCBI lineage: Eukaryota > Metazoa > Mollusca > Bivalvia > Ostreida > Ostreidae > Saccostrea > Saccostrea echinata. The sequence continues at coordinate 9,820,778 of NW_026889752.1, read as the reverse complement.
TGAAAAAGCATTATATGAGATAAATGATTACATGAAAACGTTATCAAGTTCTGTGTAACACTAACATTTGTAATATGGGACATGTTGTTTCGTTGTTTGATTTACATTGAAATAAAGTAATCCTTCTCAGTATAAAATACAGATATTGATCACCCGAAAAAAGTCATAACGATGGTAACAAGATAGTTCTAGGGATTGACATTTCTCTAGAACGTGTATAGGCAACATATTTTACTAGAAAGAATGAGATATGTTAAATCATTTTTTTACTAGACAAGTTAACATATTTAGGAAACAACCTTGCTTTTTCATAAAATCTTTAAAATTGTTTTTGTGGTTCTGCCTTGGTTGAAAAAAAAATATTCAAGGTACAGGGCGTATGTTTAATCCTGCATAAAAATTGTCAATTGAGTTCAAGGTTTGGAACTTTCCACTTTAAGATAATTTCAGAATTCAATCTAATTTCTTCCAAGTATTAAAAATGACTTTGATTGCACGTTTCCTTTCTGACCCAATTCCTACTGAGCCAATTGCGCCTCTGTTACGTTTATTAATTAAAAGCGATATTTATAATGAAAGTACTTTTCTCAGGAATCTGTATACATTTCAGAAACAATACTACAGAAACTGCAGAGAAATACTTGGTCACACACACACATATGTACTTTTAGTTACTTTTTTCAGCACATTAATGTTTCCAGTGATTTATTGAGCATTAATTGTATTCTTATGTTGAGTGATTGTCTAAAGCTTCATATATATATCGTCAAAAAATAGGATTGCTTTCACTTCATGATATATCTACAGCTATGAAGATTTTGTTGATGGCTAGCTTTGTTTGGTTATATGGGATCATTGGTATAATTCCAGATTTAGCAGACAGTGCTTCCCTGGAAAAATCGGGGTCGTCTCCTGGTACTGGAAAAGTGTCAGGTGTTTTCCAGGATATTCCCAATCCAGACAGCTCGGTACGGTTGTCTATGGTTCTGAAAATTCAAAATTTGGCAATGGATGCCAAAGATGATAGGAATAACACTCAAACTGAACGGAAGATGCTTAGAAACGTAACAAAAGAAATGAGGAATGTGAAGAAATGGCAACGGAGGATAGAAGATGAAATCTCAAATTTTGAAAAAGAATTAAGATCTGATTTACTAAGAACTTTGAGGAAAATTTTAAGAGTTTTTCAATATCTGTTAATGAAACATTGGAGAGTATTCTTGAAGATCTACATAATTCCAAAACTCAACTGCTTGATATTTCTTCACGACTCCCAAAAGGTAATTGCTTCTTTTTGCCATTGCACTATAACTTGAACCTTCAAGTTTCTTTTTCTAAAACATCGATAAAAATACATTCAAATTACTGTATTATTTGAAAAGTTTTAGCAATGAGTTGAAAGAACAACTCCAATTATAATTTCATTCTATTTTGATTTTTTTTTTTTCAAAATTATATTGATGTCTCATTGCTGGGAACATTAAATTTGCATAAAGCTAACCATGTATCATAATTACATGAAAATTTCCTTTAAGCTGGAAATTAACTTTTGGCCTAAGAGCAACTAGACAGGAAGTCATAAAAATGAATAATAATAATAAGCTGATTTTCTTTATACGAAAAAAAATACTTTTATTGTAAATATATTCCAGATAAATTCTCATTAGAATGAACGAGAAATAGTTCGATCAGTAAAGGACTATGTATAGAGACAATTCCTTAATTTGGTTGTAGTTCTGGTCTTATTTCATTCTAAAATGATTTTTCAATTTTTTTATTTAATAAAAAAATATCAAAAAGCTCGATGCATTTGCTTCATCATGCAGTCGGTAATCTGAGATCCATGTATATAATGATTAATTAGCTGTTGAATATTTTTTTCCTTCTTGTCATACATATAGTTGTTATTAATTGTTCCTTTTGTTAAAAGTCTTCCCACAAGACTGCATGGAACTTTTGCAAAGCAATCCCGGTTTAAAAGGGAAAAATGGAAAATACGAAATATACCTGGACGGGGATAAGAAACCCGTGTACTGTGACATGAGTACTGACGGGGGAGGGTGGACGGTAAGTACACGTATATAGGTATATATGTCCATTAAGAAAAAAAGATAACATGGGTTAAAAATTTTAGTAACTTCGAATTCAGAATCTGCTTAGGGTAAATAGATGAAAAATTTCATATAAATCATTGATACTTGCTTAAAATGCAAAACATTACCAGCATAATTCTTTACTTGTTTATTTGCTTTTCGGGGTATTTGTTTTATTTGAGTATTATTCTTGCACTGATAACATTTTTTTGTTTGCTTTTTTTTGTTCATCTTGTACAAAATCATTTTAAAAACAGGTCATACAAAAACGAGTTGACGGGTTAACAGATTTTTATCGTACTTGGGAAGAATATAAAACTGGATTCGGCGATCCTTCTAAAAGCTACTGGATAGGTATAACATTTTACCTCATTATCTTTCTTAAATAACCATAGCGTCTTTGTTTGCCTTTTGCTTTATGCTAAAATTATAGGAAATACATTGAGCATAAATGCCGTGTTTTTATTTAAAAAATAGTTTGATGTTCTGTAGTTAAATCTTCATTTCAACTGAAGACTAATTTATCTGTTGGTCATTTTTGTGAACAATAGTGTTTCTTTAGAATTTAACCTTACTTTAAAATCTAATTCCTTGCTTGTTTGCGAATTATGATTTTAAATTTTCAGGACTAATAGCGAATCTTCTACCAAAATAATGTAACATATCAAGTTTCCCAGGAGAAGCTCGGTGCCACCTAGTGTAATATGTCGAGCATCCATAGAACCTTCATAGTGACATACCATGTTACATGTAAAGCACCAACAAATTATGTTATTGACACGATGAAATATGGAGATAACGAACAGTAATCAGGCTCAAAAGTCCATTGAAACAATACAAATTGAGAAAAAAAGCAAACAGGGGTTTCTAAAAATATCAGAGGTGGGATTAGGTGCCATGAAGGAGTAAGCATCCCCTGTCGACCTGTCACATCCGCCGTGTGCTAGTTGTCATGGTCGGAAAAATGGAACAGTCCGTAGACAATTCTGTGTGTAAATAATGGCCTAACAATTACTATGAAAAACGTCAGCCAGCATATCACTTAATGATAGATTGTATTTGCTGACAAGGTCATTGTATCAACCAATATAGAACTTTCGAAATGATGACTATAAACGAGACTGTTGATATCCATGTTTCATTAACTTAACTCATTTTTCAATAGGTTGTCTCTTTTTAGAAATTATTCGTACGTGAAACATGCTTTTGCGTATCGAATCAACCGGGATATATAAACCTAATATGCAAGTGATAAGGGTATATTGCTATATAAGTAAGGGAAGTTGACAATAGAGAAAATGAAGTCATCACGGTTATGAAAAAAAAAATGTTGTTAGGTTACTATTAACGTCTTTTTCATGTAAACTATACAAATATGAAACAGATGTGTCAGACTCTGTGGCAACTTTTATTTCAAGTTCACTGGAATGTATCGAGTCGACATATGAATGGCAGTAACTATTGTTAATTGATAGATCTAAATGTCGAGCTGAAGGCCACAGCAAATGTTTTCTTCTCATGAATGATTTTTTAAATAGATTCTGCTTCATAGGACATCAAAAATAAGTCTGCTACTAACAGGGCGCAATTGGTATCCATGAGAATTTCGACAGATTATTGGAAGACCTGATCTCCAAAAACTACATAGATATTATCAATTAGAAACTCAAGCATATTTTTAATAACTACTTTAGAGTACTAGTGTGTGCAATCAGAATGCTTTTTGACAAATCAATTTTGCAAATGACCAATGACAAAGTAAGTATATTTACGAGTTTCATTTTTTATTGAAAAAGCAGCTGTGTGTGATGTCAAAATCCCTGAACTTTAATTTATCATGGGGAATGGTTGTATAAAGTGTAAAAAAGGGTACGCTTTGGTGTTAACGATTTTGGTAAAATTGTGCAATTTGTAACAACCTGTTACATATGTAATTTTTCGTTCAATTTACAATCAAGTCATTCAGAAAAAAATGTTTGTTGATTGCACACATAACTTCATATCATAATCTGTTGAACACGAAGTGGCCAGAAACTCCCTTACTAGTATTACTTTGAATACCAATAAATGATACTAATTAATCAGAGAAAATGTTTTTCTTTAGCATATGTATATCTGTAATGAACAAGTCCCCCACTCTCTCTCTTCAATTTTGACTTTGTTAAGAATATTAGGAAAGATAAAATGAAAACCTAACTTCTTTCGTTAAGAGAAAAGGCTTCTAGTTGGATTTGAATTATTGTTCACACAGCTATAGAAAACAGCTAGTGCCACCTTTCTTCTAGTACCTCAGATGTTTGTACATTTCCATCTATTGGTTTTCTGTGACTACAGAGGAAAATGTATTTTTTTTTGTTTCTGTATGGATAGAAATAATATATATTTTTTTAATTTGTTGAAATGTGAGTTTTTTTTGTGTACGGATGTTGTGTTTTCCTAAATCTTGCCAATTACGATGTATATGTCAGGTCCCTTTCAGTTTAATCGGTAGACAAAAATGTTGTCTAATCAGAAATGTGGCCTTCTTTTTGAAATCAGTGGTCACCAGTTTAGACAAGTCCAACTGCATCAACATAGGAGAATATTAAAAAAAATGTCTTACTTCAAGGTAACGAGGCCATACACTTACTCACAAAGGAAGGCAGGAATGAACGCCGTGTTTATATTGAGAGATATAGCGGTGAAAAAACCTTTGCTAGATATTCTAGTTTCTCAGTAGGAGACGAGCAGAGCAAATACAAACTGAGTGTATCAGGTTATAATGGCACTGCAGGTAAGTTTACATTTGTTAGATTTTTCATATACCCTTGTACGTCTTCAATTTTGAGTTATTCATTTTTTAAAAACAAATTCTCCGTATCCATGTTCACTGACAAGTGTTTAGTTTTTTTTTTTTTTTTTTTTTTTTTTTTTTTTTTTTTTTTTTGAAAATAAGATATCTCTCCTATTTTTAATCTAAGGGGATGGACTAACTTATCATAGCGGAGCAAATTTTACAACAAAAGATCAGGATAACGACGAAAGGGAGTATGGAAATAGTGCTGAAATGCGTCAAGGCGGTTGGTGGTACCAGACAGGATACGTTTCCCACCTGAATGGGGTGTATGCTGATAGTGCCACAAAAGATCTTAAGAACATTCAATGGAGTCATCTCGATTCCTTGAAAAGTACTTCAATGATGATCAGACCTTTGCTTTAAAGACTAAATGTCAAGGATATAACGTACGTTTCGTTCTATGCAACATGAAAATATGTGCAATGTTTTCGTAATATCTTCATTCTTGCTTTCATACCAGTATTTTCTTGTAATGAAAAAAAAATGCATTAAAATTACATTCTTTAAAGATTAATTGTTCATACTTTTTAGAATTCTGAATTATTAACAATATTAACTAGTGTTCTGTAGAAAAAAATCAATTACATCATTTATATATTTTTTTTTTTTCAATTTCAGATTTAAAATATTGAAAACAAATGTTGAACTTATATTATTTTTACATTAATTATCATGTTTAAAATAAAATTCATAAGAAAATTTTAATTCCCCTCAGTATGTGTTGTATTTAATATTTCCTTGCAGATATCCGGCAATCATGCTTGGAATAGGACATGCATAATACAATTAGCTAGGTATACATGTACTTTAAAAAATTCGTTATACGGATATAATGAATTACAGATATAGTAAAAATAATTCCAGGTCCCTAGAAATTCCTTTAACCGAGTTTTACTGTATATCACTGAAACCAGGAAAAATCATTGAATATTACAATTACGTACATGTATATTGATGCATGTTCTTTTCATGATAAGTTTTTTCAATGATAAAATATATTTTTGTCCATAGCAAATTTTCATGAAAACATATATTGTTCTAATTTAGTCCAAAATTAAGAAATAGACTTATTATTTTTATCAAGATTCTGAAAATTATTTGTGATTTTTCTCATCCGTTTTAATCAAGGTATCCTTTGGTACTTTGAAAATCAGGAAAAAACTTTATAAGTTGCTAAGCTGTTTTGATGAAAACGGAAAAGTCTCCTACCCACTCTGCCTCCAAGGAAATACATGATGAGTTGTTTTTTTTTTTAACAAAGTTTGTTCAATTTTTATAGAAAATATTTTTATATGATCATTCTCTTTAATAATGTGTCAATATAGACTTATATTTACAAAAGATAGCAAAACTTACTCCCCCTTGATAATTACGACAAATAACATAACAGAAAAAAAGTTCTGTATGGTAGTGGCCCTAAGAGGAGCTGCTTTCTACGGGCGTTAATGCTGAATTTATGACATTGAGTATCAACAAGCAAACTGTGGAACAACAAAAAAAGTGTTATTAACTTCTGTAAACGTGGATATTTATACAAGTTACTTATTACGCGAATATTTTGCAGAAACCTTCTCTAGGATAATATTTTTGATACTAAAACAAGAAAAATGCATTTGAAACCTTGTTAATTCTAAGATAAGATATTGTTCAAGAAATAATGAGTATAAAATATTTATCATTTAAATGATTATGCAAATACAGCTACTTTGTATGTTCTCAAAAGAAAAAAAAAGAAAATTAATTAATTAAAAAAAAATTACTTGAACACTCTCTTTAATTATACATTCAACATAATATGACTCAGCAGATCGCAGTTTATTGCAACCTACAGATCATGTACAGTGCAATTTACTACTTTCGCTTCAGCATCTATACTGATATTTAAAAACCCTTTGCTTGCTAATTTAATGCTAATTATCCTTATCCTGTTCTTAATTCTGGTTTTAAAACTACTTTAATAAAAAAGTCTTTATAAAATAGTTTTATATTTTTTTATATTGATATTTTAAACTACAAACTAGTTTTCTTTCCCTGTTCTGATTTTTTTAATGAAAATAAAATTTCGTTTGATTTTTTTATGCTAATACGTCAATGCTGATTTTAAGTAGGCCAATGCTCGCTATGCAAGTTGTATCCTCTGCCTGTTGATGCTGATCCTGGAAATGCTATTCTAAAAATGCTGATAATAGTGCTCACTGGATACTTATGTTATTTTGCTCATGCTGATGCTGATTTATGCAACAGTGAAATACTGTAATTTATTTACTGAATAAAAATGATATTCTGACATAGCTGCAATAATGTAGCCCTCTCCGATTTTTTTAATCTGATATTTTCAGGAGAGGGCTACAATTCCACTGCATCTCCGTAATGTTGCAAATGTATTTTTTAGATACGGGCGACTGCAGGCAAAATAAATTGTTTTTGCATTCAACTTACTTCCAATGAGACGGAATTTTTATTCACTGTCAACATCATAGCCCTTTATACGCGAAAACCAAGTAAAATAAATCTGCGTGTTTACCAGTCGTTCTCCTCAGCAGCCATGACAGTTCTAGTGTGATGAACTGAGACTTGCGCTTGAAATTTAGAATCACTTGATAAAGTAAATCTCGGTGTTGATAAATGTTTGTGTTGTATGATATCACTTAACATCGATAAATAAAAGCATTCCATGGGATATTTTTTTCATAAACAATTTTATATTAATGCAATAAGTATTTTGATAGCCCAATTGCCCATTAAATTGCTTATTTCTTTCCATAATCCTCTCATCACTAGAGCACCATATCTTATCCTCCTTCAATGAATAAAAAGTCTGTAAAACAGTCTGTCGTGTGTTGCCACCTTTGTGACGTTTAATAATTTGCTTGAAATTCTCAAAAGTATTATTAACAATGGCATATAATTTTAGCTGACACAAAATATAAATATGAGAAATAAACTAATTTTGTAAAGGGAGATAATCCAAATTTCCAGTAATTACAACTTAGACTTAACAGAAAAATCATGAAAATGGGTCTGAAAACGCCACTGACTTGACCGCACAAGGGAAAGTTCAGACCCATGAAGAAAAATGGCAACACACATCAAACATTAAACAACATGGGAATAAACATATGTCCCATAATGCAACAAAACCCCATCTGTTCATGAGACTTATAGGACAAGATAATGTATCATCTATTACAATTCAATTATAATAAAAAAAAATAATAAAAAATAATAATAATAATAATTTTCCCTATGTTCTATGAGGGATAGACATATGCCCCCATAATAACAAAATCTGAAGATAACTGTTAAAAGGGATGCATTTCATATGCCCTTCTGAGTATTAACAAATGACTCAGGGACTGATGTGCCTGATAAGGGATAAACATATGCCCCAATATTCACAAAGCATCACATTCCTCGCCGTCTTTTACCAAGTTCACATGTGTGTAGACTCTTCATCTATCAGCTTGAAGTATTACATGTAATAATTGACTTATTAAGCAATAATGTGCCTGGTGAGGGGTAGACATATGCCCCCATATTAAAAATACATCACACTGTAAATTTCATTGCTGTCTTTTTCCAAAGTTTATATGTGCGCAGTCTTGTCACCTAACAGCCTAAGTATTAACCAATGACTTAAGCACTATTGTTCTGGATGAGGGATAGTCGTATGCCCTCATATGTTAATATTCCTGAAAATCACTTTGAAAACAAGATCCTCAATGAGTAACAAAAGGCTCCATTTCCACTCCAGCATATATCAACATGGTGTCACATTTCTAATATAAGATTTAAATGCATCCGATTTCCATCTACCCAGGAATCTAATCTGACTATCACTCATCCCCCTTGATGCACAGTAAGAGGCCATCCCAATTCGAAAGGAATGTCCTTTGAATCTATTGACATCTAAATTACAAAACATGAGACTTTGCTTTAATACATTTGAAAATTCTTGCCTTGTGACTGCAATGTTTGGGGGGTAGCAAAAAAGGGGCCCATCACCCCTCCCTCTCATTTTCAAGTAGTGTTCTAATGCCTCAACAGGACAGTATTTTAAACAATTGCAGGAATTAATTGTAAGAGTAAAAACTTTACCGCCTGAATGTTTATAATTTTGAAAGTGAATCAAAACCTTGCTTATCTGAAAAGTAACTTGTGACATTTGTAAGACATGATTAGCAGTGCAAACTGATGTTATTTCTCCTATTCTGAGGAAGCCATGGAAAGCCAATAAAAACATTGCTTGAAATAATACTTTTATATATATGTTTGATACTGTATGTTCTAATGCATCACAAATTTTATGTAGAACTACTATGGTTATTGGTAAACGAATATCCATTGAAGGTCTCGTTTTGCGACAAGAACTTAATAGTTTTTGAACAAGGAGGCATGACGTATTGTCAGGCAAGTTATTAATTCTATGTATATATGCTATTGATGAAATAAATGACACAATGGAGGAGGCTGCATAACCATCAGCAAATAAATAAGAGATAAACAAAGCCAAAGTATCCTGAGACAATGGAAGATCATTACCGATATTAAATTTGGTCGCAAAATTTCTATAAATAGACCATGCCCGTTTATATGCCTGAGTGGAAGCTGGTTCCAATGTTGAAGTCAACAGGTTCCTCAAGACTGGTTCAAAGGTGGTAATGCTGGCAGCTGAGGAATCACCATTGGTTCTTTGTCCATCTAAGGAGCCAGTTGATGGAATTGCTGCACCTTCAAACGAGACAAGCAGTCACATAGAATATTTTCTTTGGTACCAAGATGCCTAGCTTGAAACAAAATGTTAGACTGCAAACAAATGAGCACTAATTCTCTTACGAGATACATTATACGTTTATCCTTAGACGATTGCTTGTTAATGATATGCACAAGGGCATAATTGTCTGTGTAAAAATAAATACACCTATTTTTCAAAATATGACTCCACACCTTAAGAGCTAACACTATTGGATAAAATTCCAAGAGAGTAATATTAGATTTTTTCCAATTATCATTCCAAGTCCCATAGAACCAGTGCCCACCTAACACTGCCCCATAACCAATGGATCCTGAAGCATCTGTATACAATTTCAATTCATTAGAATCTACCCACCTATCTGGTAAGAAAACTGACCTACCATTAAATTGTTCCAAGAAGGCTAACCAAGTATGCAAATCTGCTTTTACCTCTTTGTTTAGTCTAATGCGATAATATGGTCTTGTTATGCCAATAGTAGTATTGATAAGTCGCCTTAGAAATGCTCTTCCTGGCAAGACAACATTACAAGCAAAATTAAGAAGACCAATTACTGATTGCATATCCTTCAAAGTAATCTTTTTGCTTGGTAAAAGCTCCTCAATTGTATCCCTACATTTTTTAACTTTAGCAATAGGTAGTCTTGCCTCCATCATCTCAGTGTCTAATTCATAACCCAGAAAAGTCATTACCTTGTGAGGACCGAATGTTTTATCCTTAGCCATTGGTATATCTATGTCAGCACAAACTGTTAAGAATGCCTCAAGTTTTTTGTGGCATCCTGTAGCAGATTTGTCAACAATTAGAAAATCATCTAATACATGAGTCATAAATTTAATACCTAATTTTTCCTGAGCTATCCACTGAAGTGCCGTACTAAACCTTTCAAATATACGACAGGAAGAACTGCAACCCATCTGAAGACATGTATCAAAATACCATTGACCTTGCCATGTGAAACCAAAGTATTTAAACTGTGATGCATGTAAATTGATAATTCGAAATGCATTAGAAATATCTGTTTTGCAACAATATGATCCTTTCCCACACTGTTTAATATTTTGAATAGCATCCTCTACAGAAGAGTATTGAACAAATGACTCCTCTTCAGGTATGCCATCACTGACAGCCTTACCTTCTGGATATGACAAATGATGTATCATACTGTACTCACCCTCTGTTTTCTTGCTAACTAGACCTAAAGGGGAACAATGTAAAACTGGCATTGGCTTTTCTATGAAAGGACCCATAATTCTACCCAAATGTATCTCCTTCTCTAACTTCCTGTTGATAACCTCTGGTAAGTCCTGTGCTGATTTTAAGTTTTTTGAAAGAATATTTCTAATTTCCCCTGTGTATCCAATGCTAAAACCATATTTAAACCCATTAACTAAAAATTCTGTTTCTACTTTATCATACCCCACCAACCAGTACTCTAACCTATTGGGATTTACCGGCGTAGGACCCTTTTGTGGGATAAGTTGCTTTTGAGGATTTAGAATTACCTGTGTTGGTTGATGTCCCATTTCCCTGAAATAGTTTCTGGGTTCTGAATTTGTCCAAGAAACGAAATGGCTGTTGAATAGTTTTTTTACATGAATAGATTGGATGCATGCCACCACAGTTAAAGCATCTGTGTTGGAATTTGCATGTAGCACCTAGCCTACAATACTTTTCAGCTTTGTGATATGCAAAGCACACTCCATGAGGGACTTCCTCATACCTGCTAAATGTCGACCGGTCTGATGTTATTTTGCTTAACTTTTTTTCAGATTGCTTGAGGCGAGCATTGACATATATGGACATCACCCCATTCTACCTCACCTTGTTCTATGAGTTCCCTGAACTCCTTATCATATCTTCTCCAATCCCCCTTTTCCTCTGCAATTTGCCTAACTGATTCCATATGTTTTGCAAGCTTTGGCTGTGCAAGTGTATCTTTAATGCAATAAATTGTCGCATACCTATTCCATGCAGTTACCCAGTCATGCAGGGATAATGAGCCATCCCTAAATTCATCATCATCTGTGGACTGCATATTGTGAATTACCACCTTACCTGTCTGATCTTGTTCTTCCACTTTGATAGAATACTTACTTTTTCCCTTTTCCTTTTTTAACAACAAAGCCATATCAACATATTGTTTTGACCAAATTTTAGATTTGATTTTGTCAGAAACCCTTGCCTCTATTGGCACTGAGGAGCTCACAAATCCCGATTTCTTACCTGCATTTTCTACGGGTGGGAATTCAGTACCCACAATCTGTGAACTGTGTTCGGCTACAACATTTGATACCAAACCTGAAATACCTGCATCCCCTGACTTATTCATTGTGTGGCCCTCCAACCCAGGAGGGTTTGCTGCTAAGCTGTTGCTTGCAGAGGTGGTAGCATTATTACCCTGTTTACCCCCCATATTATGAACAGAGATACTCCCCTGATGTTGTAGCAATGGTTTTATCTCTGCTAGCACGTTCTCTGTGACTGACTTTGTTATGGTTTGGGTTAATTCAGCTAAGGTTTCAGGGGGTACACTGAGGGGTGGAGTGCTTGTATCGCTTGCCACAGCATCAGTAGTGGTGGGCCCTCTTGTTTCCTTTTGGCCACGACGTGGTCTTTTCGCCTGACTTGTTTTGGGCTGCTGGGATTTATTCCTTTTTCCTGGCATAATGTTGGTAAACCTATAGAATTGTAAAATTGAGGCAGAAGTATATTTCCAATATTTAACACAATATAGGTCTAAATGTCAATTGACCGGAACTGCACGAGTCAGATTAGATACACCAGTACCATGACCACGCATATGAGCATGTTAATACTTAAAATTACATTATATAAACACTTGAATGCATCGAATACAAAGTAATATATGCCTAAATATCAATATTGACCAGGACTGCGCGAGTCAGATCAGATGTATAAGTACCTTGACCACGTATGCGATCATGTTAATACTTAAAATTACATTGTAATGATTGTATAACCACTTAAATGCATCGAATACAAAGTGTACATCCTATTAAACAAACGAGAAAGTTGTATAACCTGAGACTGTTTCCAACAGTCACTTTCCGTTAAATTACACCCTTGTTACAACGCACTTTGAAAAATTACGCACTTTGAAAAATTTTTTCAAAGTGCGTTAATTTTGGGACCACGTTAACGCACTTTGAAAAAAAAATATTTTTTTTCAAAGTGCGTTAATATCGACCATATTAACGCACTTTAAAAAAATGTGCACAGCTTGGTCAATATATTCTTGCAAATTTTAGGTATGATAAATAATTATAATAATTATTTGAACCTGGTTGGACAACTTTTCGATGATGACGTCAGGATCTGAGATGTAGACGTTTTAAAGAATGTTAGGAGTTGTCTTGTTTCCAAAGGCTCTCGTAACTGTTATAAAAGGGAAATGGGTCTTAGAAGTAATGGAGGAATGATTGTTTAATAGCACAGGTTTTTTTTTTTTCTTTTTTAAATTTTATCCAGTCTTTAATAAGTTTGGTAGATGTAGGTGTCGATAACTGACTTAAAACATCGCATTTTTCTTAGGAAAAAGGGAGCAATTATGATTTTCCATGCCATGAAAATTCTCTCTCTCTCTCTCTCATCTATTTTTCTATCATATTCATCTATCTTTTGTGAACATATATGAAACAATGGTTGACTCATTTATTTAATGGTAAGAAAATAAACCTTAGCCACATTACTCACTCGACTGAAATTTTTACCTCGTTCACTAATAACTTTTTCTCAAAAAAGTTATGCAGTCAGATTACTTCTAAATCTGTAATTTGATATCATAAAAACGCTCCGGTATATACATGTCAAAAAGCATGTTTTAATTATCATGTAAATGCATTTTTTCTGAGGAATCAGTGTGGATACATTTTGAATAAAGGTTATGTGGCTTTCTTCTTTAATATAATAGGGTGCGTAATTATTATTATTTTTTTTTTTCCAGAAAAGCTCATATAAATTTTTTCATCTATTTTTTGTTCACTCAAATTTATTCAGAGAAATAATATCAATGTCATACCAATTATGTAAATACAAATATTTGTGTAGGAAAGATAGAGAGTTGGGCTGAGAGACTTTCTACCTGTCTTCTCCTCGTTCTCGATGAGGGTAGATCAATTCATCAGTTTTTCGGAAGAAATAGAACAAATTAATGCTGTCTATTATGAAAATCTAATTCCAGAATTTTTGTTTTATACGTATTTTTTCAAAGTGCGTTAAGTGTCTCCATGGTAAAAAATGTTGATGTACAATCTTAACGCACTTTGCAAAAAAATTTCATAGTACGTTGATTTTGTCCAAAATTTAACGCACTTTGAAAAAATTTTTCAAAGTGCGTTGATTTTGTCCCAGTTTTAACGCACTTTGAAAATTTTTTCAAAGTGCGTAATTTTTTCAAAGTGCGTTGCCACACACCCTGTACTTATCTACAGTTGATGACAAAATTCATCCCGGAAATGTCACAATAAAGAATAGAACCAATATTGTTCTGAAACAGACAAACATTTCCCGCACTACTGTATAGCAAATCACACCACTCATTGTGCGACTGCAGTAGCCATTAATCAACTTCTCTGGAATCGCTGCTGGTCAGTAAGAACTAGCAGCCACATAAAACAGAACGCTGACATCAGTAATAAATCACCACTTTTGAAGTCGATTCACCCCGTGCCGTGTCAAATTCCAAAGTAGGCTGTAGTGCCTTTACCAAAGACAACTATGCATTGTTAATTGATTCTTAAACAAGCAATAAAACTGATCATGGTGGTCCTAAAATAATCGAAGCAGATATAATTCACAAAGAAACGCCGTCCAAACACTCAAAATCATACTTTTAAATAAAGCATCTATAATCAATATACCTAAATGTATTTTTTTTAAACGAGTGATAGACATATTTTACGATAAATCTAAGAATAAAAAACGTGAATCATTGATGGAACAAAAACATGTGCATGATATATTATAAATGTTAAAAGGGGACAGCGAATACAGAACGGAATTTAATTAAGTAATCAACAAATACCGCAACAAACAAATTGGCAAACATCCATTTTCCGAACGATTTCTTCACAGAAAAAAGGATAATTAAGGAACTAAAACGAAAACCCAAGCAGGTACAAATGGAAAGTACAATGACTGCCTGAAACTTGTACTTAGGCCTTGCCTAGAGTACTGTAAAATTAAACAGTTTTAGTAATCAACTAATACCGTAACAAACAAATTGGCAGACATTTCTCCAACGATTTTCTTTCACAGAAAAAGGATAAATCCGGAACGCATTAATTAAAATACATTCCTAGATAAATCAAATAAAATCGATAGAAAAATCGCCAGGGTAAAAGCTGAAACTAAAACGAAAAAACCCAAGCGGGTACAAATGGCAAGTACAAAAGACTGCCTGAAACTTGTACTTAGGCCTTGCCTAGAGTACCGTAAAATTAAACAGTTTTAGTAATCAACTAATACCGTAACAAACAAATTGGCAGACATTTCTCCAACGAATTTCCTTCACAGAAAAAAGGATAAATCCGGAACGTATTAATTAAAATACATTCCTAGATAAATCAAATAAAATCGATGAAAAAATCGCCAGGGTAAAAGCTGAAACTAAAACGAAAAAACCCAAGCGGGTACAAAATGCCAAGTACAAAAGACTGCCTGAAACTTGTACTTAGGCTTTGCCTAGAGTACTGTAAAAATTCACAATATTTTAGTAGTCAACTAATACCGTAACAAACAAATATTGGCAGACATTTCTCCAACGATTTTCTTTCACAGAAAAAGGATAAATCCGGAACGTATTAATTAAAATACATTCCTAGACAAATCAAATAAAATCGATGAAAAAATCGCCAGGGTAAAAGTTGAAACTAAAATGAAAAAACCCAAACGGGTTTAAACTGGCAAGCACATTAAATGCCTGAAACACATACCTAGGTCATGTCTATAGTACTGTAAAAGCCACAAATTTTTTAATACTGAATTTCACACATAAAGGTTGAAATTAAAATGAAAAAGGACAATGATTGGCAAGCCAATATCTGGTAAGCAGAGTT
Source organism: Saccostrea echinata (assembly GCF_033153115.1). Lineage (NCBI taxonomy): Eukaryota > Metazoa > Mollusca > Bivalvia > Ostreida > Ostreidae > Saccostrea > Saccostrea echinata. Next base: position 9,805,016 of record NW_026889752.1, on the reverse strand, counting down.
AATTTTTTTTTTATTTATTCTTCTTATTATTACTATTTTTAAAATATATAATTAATTTACAAAAACTGAAAAATTTAAGCATGTTACATATACCCTATCCAAATGATTTTGAACAAAGGAAAAAGTGACAATCCTGTTCCATTTTCTAGAAAATCTATTTTCTCGCTGAAATTAACGCTCCCCTTATACTCCTATATAAATGTACATTCCCTTGTTTGTTCAGTTGAACTCCGTCGCATACAAATTTCCGACTACAATCTCCTTCACTGGGAGAAACAAAATAATTCCCGTGTTCCCAAAACACACAATAACCTAGTGATGGCAATGCACCTCTCAATATTGCATTCACTCTGTCTGCTACATCATTGTACCCAAAATTAACCTTAAATCTTGGCAATAATTTGCAAACAATTATTTTCGCAACATTATAGCGGCGATGCATCACCGATACCACAGTTTCAATTTCTGCGGCCAACAATGTAGGATCTGTACTGGGAACGATGTCGTTCTCCCCGATCATTAAAACAACTACCTCGGGACCTAAAGCAAATACACTCTCCATATCCTTAGATATTATATCGCGAACCTTCCTTCCACCCACACCCCTGTACAAAACGGAATGCGTTTTTCCCAGACCAAGATTTGCAGAATATCTAATGTCATCACCATGTTTCAAGAATTCGTGAAAACGACGCACAATTGAATGACCAAGAATGACAACCGAAGTTTTGCACATTGAAGACATGATAAAATAATTTTACTCACCAAGTACTTGATAAAATAAATAACAAACTTGAAAAAAAGGCTGTAGGTGGGAGAAGAGGCAGAGTGACGCACCGCGTGGCCGAAATGTTAAATGTTTGATTTTGATTGGTCAATCTCTGCCTCTCCTAAGACATGAAACAAAATAACCATTATAATACATCACGATACAATATATCAGACTTGAACATTCAAGGAGGACACTTATTGATTACAATAAAAAATTTTAAGTAAACTTAAATTTATATATTTATGCTTAAAATAAGGGAAATCCTAAACGATCCGCTCCCCTAGATCCCGAAATCTCATTGGTTGTCCCAAAATAAAATCGATCAAGGTCAGTAAACATGGCAGATAAATTCAAGTTGTGATGTTGACATACACGAAATATAACCGATTGTTCTGTATATTTTTGGATCAATTCATGTCTTGCATAACTACATTTTATGAGTTCAGATATGTTAATAAAATACCCACTTACTGATAATTTGAGCTGAAATCTGTGCGGTAATGAATCACTCCCGCACTTGCACCTTTACGGAGATCGTAAGGAGTTGTAGACCCCCCCCCCCAAAAAAAAAAAAAAAAATCAGAGAGGGCTACATTATTGCAGCTAATTCGACACAGTGTGAAATGATATCAAAATGGTATTTTCACAGTGTGAGAATATCAGAAGTGTGGCAAAACTTACGAATTTCCTTCCCTTCAAGGAGAGTGTTTTTAAAAAAAAAATTCCCGGCCTGTTGTAAGATAGTTAGTGAGCCATCCTAACAGAGACTAATAGATATACTGCCAAAGTTTTTCCAAATCTGTAATTAAAAATCCATGTTTACAACGTTTTTCAATCTCGCAATCACTTAGCTATGACGTCTCAACTGCTCAACTATGCCGTCTCAGCCTATTTCACTCTGTTACGAAAAGACAGATGCCAAGGAAAATTCTAAGAAAATGTAATTTACAGAAAAATCAATGTTTTGTTGATTAATATGGAATTAACCTAAGAGCAGTCATTTCAGATAGAGGATTTTCTCCGCTATATATAATTGTGTTTGTTAAGATATCACATGACTTTATTGATCATGTGAAGGTAATTTACAATTTTCTGAAGTGTTTCACATAAATCGCTTCGGCGCATCTGATTAACACAATTTCTATAAACATTTTGTTGTATAAATAAACTTGTCATATCCTTGTGTTTCCGAAATGAGCTTGGGGAAAGTGATAGCATTACTTGAGTACAAAATATTTCCTGAGAAGTTCAACTTACCTACACATTCGAGAGTATTTTCTACTCAGTATCGTAATCTATATTAAAACAAAGCAATCAGAAATTTCTCCCAAGCAAGATTCGATAAGAGAACAAACTTCTTTTAATGCTTTCCACAAAAGATCTCAAATTAATCCTCATTAATTACCTGCGCCAGACTCTGTTATACACACATAATAAATTTTACCTAGAATCACGGGTGTAAAACAGATTACATTTCAAAAGTATATTTTGTTCACACATTAAATTTGTCACACTGGAATAAATTCCTTCGTGATACTGAATGGTGAATTCGGGGAATTAACTCTGAGAATGCTGCAATTGCCAATCGGCTTCTACAGGAATATCTAATTGGAAAAATGGAAACAAAGTCCGATTTAACACAAATAGATCTTTATTGATAGAGCTCCCGGTAGAAAGTTTTTATAAACATGAGAATATATAATTTAAACATTGACAAATTAATCACGGAATCTAGTCTGAGAACCACGTAATTAGCATGAATAAGTAGTTATGTAATGTGTAACGCTTACTATAATAAATTCCATTAGATTTGATAAACTGAAATATTAAAACAAAACACACTAATTTTACCGTTGTGAGAAACCTTGATTATATTTGATCGAGCTTAACTAACTTCTGAGACGGTAATTAAGGCGGTACAATTCAATTCGTACAAAATATCATTCAGTTAATTCGTTTAAAAGAATTTAGAACAAAACCAAAATAAAGATATCAAGATATTTTAAAGTTAATATAAAAATAATTCAACATAACATTACGTAATAAAAAAGGTAACATTATATTATTCTACAGCTACAATGTTAAGTGAAATTTATGCACTTCACACTAATTAATTAAAACAAAAAATAAAATGAGCTATCAAAAATATAAAGAAAAATCAGAATCAAAACTTAACTGATTATGAGAGAAAAAAAAAACTTTTTAATTTGATAAATATTGTCAAAAAGTAATTCAAGCTTACCTAATTGGAAAAATGAAAACAAAGTCCGATTTAACACAAATCGATCTTTATTGATAGAGCTCTCGGTAGAAAGTGAACTTATTAGATTCACTTTTCACCGAGGCACAGTACCGGACTTGTTTCATTAACCAATCAGGTAGCTTGTGATAAATTTTAAACTTTTAATGTAACATTTTCATAAGCATTTTTAACTAGCTGAATTTCAATCAAGGTTAACTGAGCAAAGTATTTTGAAATATTCCGAAATGCAATATCTAAATAATACAAATAATACATGTGAATTTTTTGCATAAGCTTTCTGAAATTTTACATGAAGTTTTAATACGTCGTAAAGTTTATGACACTCTCCCCGTCATAGCACATCTAGTTCACAGTGACTTGAGGTCAGTTTCAATGATGACGTCATGTATTTGTAATTCAGAGAAGTGAAGACATAGAGTGCACTGCAATATTCTATGGGAAGCCTTAACATTCCTGCGAGTATTCAAGCTCATAGTCCATTCAAACAATGCAAATCGGGAGCAGAGCAAACATGGACCTCCAAAAACATCAGAGACGGGATCAGGTGCCATGGAGGAGTGAGCATCCCCTGTCGATCGGTCATCCCCGCCATGTGCTCCTTGTCATGTTCGGGTAAACGGGGGAATCCGTAGAAATTTCAGTGTGTAAATAATGTCCTAACAGTTTGTATGAAAAAAAAATCAGTCAGCATTTGACCTAACGATAAATTGTATTTGCTGTTGAGGTCATTGTATTAACCATAGAACTTGCGAAATGATGACTTTAAACGAGACTTGTGATATTCTTGTTTCATCATTTCAATCTTGGCTCATTTTAAAAATTGATCGTACGTAGAGCATGCGCTTGCGTATCGAATCAACTCGGTGACATAAACCCCATATGCAAGTGATAACGGTTTATTGCTACATAAATAAGAAATGTTGACAATAGAAAAGTTGAAGTCATCACGTTTATCATTAAGTTGTGTTGTTAGGTTACATGTACTATTAACGTCTTTTTCATGTAAAATATCCAAATATGAAACAAATGCGTCCGACTCTATGGTGTCTCTGTTTCAAGTTCACTGGTATAAAATCGAATCGACATATGAATGAAAGTAATTATTGTTAGTTGTGGTACGTCGTTGATATATCTAAATGTCGAGTTGAAGGCCACAGTAAGTGTTTTCTTCTTCTCATTTTTTTTTTTGATAATTTTTTCTTCATATGAATACAACAATAGGTCTGCTAATAACGGAGCGCAATTGGTACTCATGGGAATTCTAACATATTGTTGGAAGACCTGATTTTCAAAACCTACATAAATATTGTCAATAAGAAACTCAGGCATCTTTTTAATATAAACTTCAGAGTACTTGTGTGTACAATCAGAATGTTTTTCAACAAAATAATCATGCAAATGACCAATGACAATGTAAGTTCATGTTTATTTACGATTTTCATTTTAATGGAAAAAGCAGCTGTCTATTATGCCAATAAGCCTGGCGTCCGTTTCAATAACAAATCGTAAACGTACGATTACGTTTACGATTGCAAGACGTGTACGTAAAGGAGCGTTACACTAAACCTATCGCAAACGTAGCACTTACGACCGGCGAGTTACGATCAACTATTTAGAACTCTTTTGACTAAGGAGATGTATTTGTTTGTTTGTTTGTTTGTTTGAGAGAGAGAGAGAGAGAGAATAAAAAAGAAAGAGATCATTACGAAATACGAAAAATATATGTTACCATTTTCCTTAGTCTTAAAAAATAAAAAAAAATAACGAAAGAAAAGGACAAAAATTCATGGAAAATAGATTTTTAAAAAGAAAAATATAATTTTATATATTTATTTTATGCATAGAAATTGATATAAATTATATGTATCAATTATCTAAATTAATGCATTTTACTTCTCTTAATTGACAAGCTAAGTCAATGATGGTGTCTAAATGTTAAAATTTACATCAAGCTAAAATTTATGACACACTCGTGGTGTAACAAAAGTTTTGAAAAAGTTTATTTCCGATTGTACGTATTGACGGTTCTTGTTTCATGTTTCTGATAAAAAAAAATGTAGTAAACAAATAATACAGCTCGGTATGCTTAATATTATTATTTTTTTAATATTGCTAATAATCCCATGCAAGATTGCTCAAGTATTTTTTAAAAATAAGTTACTCATTTTAATAAGTATCATTTCAATTCTTTCTATGCATTTTGCTTCATCAATTAACTTCTAAATGCAAAGGGCAATTACCTTTCTCACTATATTCTTAAGAATTTGCAATTTGTACACAACACAAATCTATGACATGTACGTAAAGATTTTAGCAAATTATCCATCGTACTTGCAAATCTTAAACATCGGCAAAATAATTGCGGCAAAATATTTCCAAGTTATCAAACTAAATTATTAACTTTTTGAGAACCTCTATATAAATTGACACGGTACTATAGTTTTTAACAGGCACTGGTTCAACATTTTTTTTAACAGACTACCTACTCCTAGAAGAGTTTGTATATCTAAATGTAACCCCACCTATAAAGTTAGAAGGGTTGATTTGATTTTATTTTGCCGCAATACGCAAGTGAAAAAATCTTTAAAACAGAAAATTTTGCGCTATTTCACATAAATTCAAGTATACTGTATGCTCCACGTATTTCAGTGATTTACTATTTAGAAAAGAAAGAAAAAAGCAGTTGAGAAGGGGGCCTTCTTTGTTTAATTTTTATTTCTGGGTTCTGGGTCAGTATTGATTTCTGTAAAGGGGGTGTGAAGAAGATGTATCTATCCTCTGAGCTCTTTTTTGCATTGTTGAAAGGGATTGCGACCGTACCTAAGGTACCTCGATTTTCGACTAGGTTTTTATTTATTTTCATTTTTACTGGGGGATATTGAGCTCTAAAATGAAATCGTAAACTAGAAGTTTTTATAATATGTTGCGAGTATATATATAAATATATTTTTTACTAAGTGTGAGTTTTAAGATCGGACACGGTCTGCACAATTTATCAATATTATGACATAGCAGACAAAGATGTGAAAAGTGGCAAAATATTTTTATTTTTCTTGCTTATATTTTTCTTTTGTGTTGATTTTTTCATGAAATTACTCGCACGTAAGTATCTTACGAGTGCCCCTGACTGCTCGTAGACTTGTGATTAATTTTAATCGTAACATTCAAATCGTATTTCTTGGTGAAATGCACTTTGCTATGGTCAAGTTTACGCCTACGTTTATGACCTGTTAGTGAAACGGTCGCCTGAACTTTAATATATCGTGGCGAATGGTTGTATAAAGTGTTGAAACGTCGTACGTTTGATGTTATCATTTGATTTACACCACTTCTGGAGTATATTGTTGTACAGTACTCCCGAAGTTTCTTCTTTTTCTGTCATTTTCAATTACAGATAAAATTTGATTCGAAAGATTGACTATGGAATGTTCTGTCTACCTGATCAGCACATAGGGCTCATGGCAGGGATGACAGGTCAACAATGGATATTCACTGCTCCTAGACACGTGATCCGACCGCTGGCATTTCTGGAGGTCCGTGTTTATGCACCGTTCGCAGTATTTTTCAAAGATTTTTTTTAAGTTCGATTATGTTAGAATAAGTCATCTGTGTCTCGGGACAAACCCTCACCACAGTTAGAAAACGTCTCATATAGTAGCATTATTGCAAATCGGAGCGGATCCGCTTCGAAATGATTTTGAAGAATACAGAAGAAGTCGCATTGAAAACAACTACCAAGTTAATCATAACAACTTTTTTGAGTTTGTATTTGCCTTTTAATCTTTAAAAATTATCCATATAAGGACGAAAATTTTACTTGTTTTCTCAACGTTTTATATCGCTTCAAATTGGCACACCATGTTAACATTCAGATATTTGGAGTGTTTATAGTGTTTATATAATGCACTGAGTTGGGGTTATTGCCCTTGTTAAATTTGCTACATTGCCAACACACGAAACGAATTTTATCGTTAAACCGGGCCCGTAGGACAACATCATTTTAACTAGAGAACGCTCTATGTGATCCATCACTGTTTGTTATCTTCACTTTTTTCACTTTTAAAGAGGAACAATAATTATGCACAGTGAAATATATATAGTGGACGCTTTATATCATTAATAAAAAGAAAGTATAAAATTGATCCATCGAACACCAATTCAATAAGATTTGAAAATAGATTTTATTTAATGACAAAAAAGATGCATGGAGAGAGTGTTTGATATATAGGAGATACCAGGAGAAATTGTATCAAGAGAATATACGGACTTGAAGGGATTCATGGAAACTCCTTTATCCCGAAATGTCAGAAAATCATTCATCTATAAAAACAAAAAAATAAAATCAATAATACAAAACTTGAAATGGAATTTGATTTCATTCCGTTTCAATACGTATCTTCAATTCCTTAATTTTTTTGATTTTTTTTAAATATTCAAAGTAATGGTTACAGAGTGTCTCGAAGAAATAAAACGGGTTAATCTGGCATGAAAACACTATATTTTAACAAGAATAAAATGATTTGTATGAATCGATTAGAGGCAGCGAACGGGACCAGCCATGAGTTAAATCTTGTATTCTACTTGGGCGTTTTCGAAGCCTCAAGTGTCAATGTGAACAATAAGACAACATAATTTTTTGGGCAGAACAAATTTAGTTAGGAAATTGAAAAATGTCGTAAGAAAAGTGCATTTTGGTTAAACACTTCATTTAATGAACTTCATATTTTATTTCAAAGTTGACTTCTCATTCTTTATATGCTTAACGAAAATATAGTGAAATGGTTCTAACTAAAGAACAGTTTTCAAAAAAAAAAAAAAAAAAAAAAAAAAAAGATACAAGTTAAAATTTTTCATGCATTAATACATTTATGAGATTTTCCCCCAAAGTAATTATTGCATGATTGAACTCAGGACCTGTATCAAATAATGTGAATTTTCTTTTGTCTCATTTTTATGAAAAAAGTAAGACTGTTATATGTACCCCTCTGCATTGATGATTTGATCATTCTGGCTTTTCTGTTTGACGGCATGTCGATTTCTGAATCTCGTCTTTTTACAATGCACGATCGTATGCACCACCTATAGCATTTTGATCCCACTCTATTACAACAGTAGAAACAGCAGCCACCGTACATTGTACCATTACAACACTCTGACAAATTCACCGAAATGATACAAAAACACAAAAGAAGTAGCAACTTCATCTGTAAAGAGAAAATGTGTTACTTTAATAAACATTTATTCATTTTAAGTTACCGAAAGCTATAACACCTTCGATCAAAAATAAAAATATAATGGATAGAGGTCAATTCTTATGCCACTAATTCTACCCAATACTATAAAAATAAGACAAATGTTACATGTAATGAAGATTTGCTGGATGATAAATAAGTTGATTCTGGTCTAATTACCGTCATAATTGCAATTTTCTCATTTTAACAGCATATGTTATTTTAAACAGGATGTAATCATGGGATTTAAATGTAGACGTATGGAAAGTAAACAGGAGTATTGAACCATAATGTGTAAACGATGGGGATACTCAAGCTTAATTGCGTAGAGCGTGATCCATAACATCCGTTTGTTTTTCAGATATCAATTCATATTTAATATTTGTGAACAAATATCGAAACTGATTTTTTTAAATAAATGGTTTAATGTTTGACATTATCTTTAGTTTTATCTACATCCATCAGGTTGGTAGGGAAGTTTTTTCTCTCTATCTATGATTGTACAATCATTTTCTAAATTGAGTTTTATTTCTGTTTACAAGTTGAATAACGCAAGTAAGTTTTTTTTAATGTTGTTGTTTATTCATATTTATTCAAACATGAAATTATATATGGCAAAGCCATAGTTTCTATATACTGTTAAGTCTGTTTGGTAGATTTTTTTGCATTGAGGAAAAGCATCGTCAATGATGTCTATTCCCAAGAATTTGATTTTACTCACACTCTGCTTATTGAAGTTTGGGCAATGTCATTCATTACATTCGCCTTAAAGATGTAATTATTTGAAATCTGGTATATATGCACGTAGGTTAAAGCTCGTGATAGTCAACACTGGACTAGAGGTCATTTTTATAGCAGGAGGATAACACGTACGCTCAGGTAGGACCCAAGGTAACCGGAAAGTAGTTCTACAAATTGTGCGTATTAACATGCATAAAATTCACTTGTAGAACTCTTTTTACCAGAAAATATAGGAATTTTCTTATATCTTCCGTCCAATTAGATTAGCACAGACTTTGAAAGTAACATAAGGCTTTTTTGATAATTTTAAATCTCTATTATCTAATAGAACAGTTAATCATCAATATTCATCTAAGAAGTTAGAGTTTACTAGACAAAGGGTTATTCTAAAAACAAAATAAAGGCAACAAGCATGAATAAAAGGGGGTAATAAGCACCTGAACATTTAATCATTTGAAGAAAAGAATTATGTAAATCTATGATTTCTTCTTACATAAACGAAGATTACCACAGGTCATTATTTTATAACAGAAATGAAGGTTACCCCTGGCCCCTTTCTTAAATACTGTAAACCTTATACAAGGACTACCTCTAGTCAAATAGAGGATATGCTAAATAAATGCTTTGACAAAGAGTACCCCTTGTCACCATTTAATATCATAATTGCTCAGATAAGCTTTGGTCGCTCTAGAATTACATATTGTAATGCTTAGACAAAGATGTTCCTTGGTTACCTTGGATGTCATCTTAGCAATGTAGTTTACCCCTTTAAACCTTCTCAAGATATTGCACTACTAAGAAAATATTGACCTCTGGTCATCATGTTATGTAATAATACGTATTCTGGACAATTACAATTAGAAGAAGGGTGACTTCTGATAACCCTCTGAAATTTAACAACTGGGTACTTCCTCAGATAATGTAATGCACGGGGGTTACCTCTGGTCACTGTGGGAGTTGATAATTATTCAAGGATATCTTTTGGTCTCCTGATTTCGTAACACAAATGTAGATGAACTCTTGACACCATAAAACTAAGAGGGTACCTCTGGTTGCTAAAGGATGATTATTATTATTAATGTTTATCAAAAAGATATCATCTCTGGTCACCCTTTAATACGATAAAACAAATACAGGTTATCTTTGACTGCCTTCCACAGATAATGCAATGCTAAGACAAGGGTTACATCTGGTCATTAAAAGTTGATATTTTAATGCTCAGCAAAGATTACATCTGGTCAACCTTCGATATCATATAACACAACAGGAGGCCCAAGAGCAACAACGCTCATCTGAGTATATTGTCCCCTCTGTTCTTCATCAGCAGATTGTTTTCTTATGTAAAACTTATGATTTGAATAAACTTGAATCAACCCTGCCTGGGGATGTTTCCACATGCAAATGACTATTCATAGCGTTGCTGTTCTTAAAAGAAGATTTTATAAGATTGTTTCAAATATATTCACAGGCGAATTTTTGAATTGGCCCCACCCTACCTCCGGGGGTCATTAGAAGAATAAAGGTGAATCCACACTACTTGAGGATGTTTCCATATAAATACGAGTCATTTGGGTGTTTTGAAAAGTTTTCAGAGAATTTCTTTCGTATTCTTATGTAAACCTTTTTTGTTCATTATGGCCCAACAAATATCATGATTCGAGCATATGTGAATCTACACAACCCTAGGATGCTTCCATATGAATATATAGTTATTCATGGCTTTGCAGTTCCAATAAAAAATGTTTTAAATATTTTTTTTTCTAAGTATTCCTAGGTAAATTTTTGATCACTGATTGTGGCCCCTTCCTTTCCCCATGATTTGAACAATCTTGAATCTATACTGCCTGATGACATGTATGTGAATGATTATGGCTTTGCTGTTCTTCAGAAGAAGAATTTTGAAGAGTTTTCTTCTATATTCTTCTATATTCCAGTGTAAAACTTTGATTACTGACCCCACCCTACCTCGGGGGGTCATGCCTTAAACAAACAAAAAGAGCTGCATTACAGAGTCACTGTGAATTTTGTCATGTACAAAATTCTGTATAGTTTTTGTTGGAAGGCATCTTTTTGATTCATCCAAAATACACAACGTTGTACCATACAATCACAAAACAACAACTCCTTACTATCTGAAATGTCGAAAACACACCAAGAAACATTGTGAACTTTACTGTGAGAAACGTGACATTCTTTTCTGTTCTCTCTGCATCTCCTCTTATAAACATCAAAGGCATAAATTTACAGATGTTCTACAAAAAGATAATTGTCAAACTGGGATTGGAATTATACGAAAATTGAGATATTTTAAGTAAAGTAGTTTGTCAGTACGGGGTGAATAGCCAGGTTTTTCAGATTTGGAAACCTGGCTCGGGAAGCGTCAATGTTCTCAATGTTTCCTTGGTTTGGGAAACCCAATGGAATCGAAGCGTATTAGTTTCCGTGCCAAGGAATTACTTGACACCCGCAATGGAAACCACTGGGAAAATAAGAAAACCTCGAGGTTAACATGTGGTTTCCATATAGTTTCCCATGATGGGAAATAGTATTTTTCACCTAGTGCAGTTTTGTTTTGTTTGATAAGGCTGTTGCATCTGTATAGCGGTTTGGGTGTAGAATATTAAGTTTTGAAAATCTTAATTGAACGTAATAATCAAAATTTTTGGAATATATATTTTAGTCTAAACACCATGGTCGTTTCCTCTTTATGTAGTTGTATTGAAGAATGATATAATAAGCTCTGAAAATAAGATTGCTTGTGTTATTTAAGTATTTATTACATTCTTGGTATTAAATACAATTTGTTTTGCATATGCGATATACCTTATCACAATAATTGTATCTGCTTCCATGGCTGATACGCATCCTGCAGAGCTGATATGGATCTGCAGGGCTGATACAGAAGTTTTGGCCAGTTTTGACCCCTCTTTCTAAAATGTTCGGTGCTTACAACAACTAAATCATTGCATACATATGTATATCATATTCATTTTTTCTTCAATAAGAAAAACCTATAAGACGTCAAGCACGGTGTTGGTATCAATTTCGGTAACGTCAAAATAACGTTAGATTACGTGACGTTAGAGAATTAATTTGATGTTTCTTTTTTGAACTACATTTTTGATGAAAGAAAAAATATAAAAAATAGTATGTTGTCAAATATGCAATGTAGTTCATTGAAAAAGATTAAATTCTCTGCCATTAACATGCACATTGCGGGAGGGAAATATCACATCCCTAGTAGATTAAACCTTTAAAAAACAGTACCCATGATAATACACCTATCTTGTTGTTCACATTCTCTTAATTCTTCTAGTTCTTTGATTTAATAAGTTATGTATCAATAATCTGTCATGATTATTTATCTGTATTTTTCTCAAGTTGATGTGTACTATGATTTATTACTAAGTATGTCATACACATAATAAAATATACCATTTTCCACTTCACATCCTGCATCAGCCCAAGACACCAATATCAGTCTTTGGACCTCTGACTGATATTGGTGTCTCGGACGGATACAGGATGTGATATGGAATGGGGTTTGTATCATTCTCTATTTATTTAGGGAGGTTCGAGAAGTTGGTGAAGATAATGAACAGTAATTGATTAAAAAAAAAACAATACACATTTGCAAACAGGGCATAAACACGGACCTCTCTAAATTCCATACGTGGGATCATGTGCCTTGAAGGAGTAAGTGTCCCTCATAGACACGAGTTCCCCGCCGTTGACCCCGTGTTTTGATAAGGTTGACAGAATGAACTGCTGGCAAATTAAGTATAAAAACACATAACATAACATTTGCTATTACATATAACTATAATTTGATTGCTCGGAATAATAACATGTATACAATTATTACAAAGTGAACAAAAAAGAAAACGGACTGAGCAATGAAAGACCTGTAAAATATCATAAATATTTTTATAAATGTCAGATCAAATGATGTATGAATAAAACAAATTTCAAAACAAAATATAATAAAATTAAGAGTTTTATTCTTTATGAACTGTCTCATTACTAGAATAATATATTTATCAAATAATGAATTTATATCTGAATATTAATAGAATTTTTTTTTATAATAACTATTTGGAGTATAGAAAAATTCAAGAATAAAGACAGGGCAAAGCGAAAACGACAGGTTAATTCGTTAAAATTCCATTACAAAGGGATTCACTGTATTTATATCTTCAAATTTACCAGGTCCATTAAATATGTATCATAAACAAAATATATCAATCAGGTCTCTTACTGGCGAACAATTAAGTCACCATGGCGCCTAAAATTTTTGATTGGCACCTAAAATGTCTCCATTAGTCGCGAAGTTCGCGACCATTTTAAATTGACTTGGCGATCATCAAATTCTAGAACTAAAACAATTTCCACTTTTTTTTTTTTTTTTTTTTTTTTTTTGCCAAAAAATTTTTGATTGGCACCTAAAATTTCTCCATTAGTCACCAAATTCGCGACCATCTTAAAATTGACTTGACGATCATCAAATTCTAGTCTAGTGTTTTCTTTGTCACCTTGTTCTTGTTCATGTTATTTGTGTTTTTAATCACGCACGCGCGAAGGAAATTTCGCATCGTGCACGCGTATAGAGCTCATATAGACGAAATTAGACATTAAGCTATCCCAGGTAATTGTTTAGTTCCAGAAAATCGACATTTGTGAAACGCAGTAAATTGAACGGGTGATGTGATCAATTATTCTCACTTATTAAAGATATTGTCTAGACGTTAATATCGTACGGACGAGCAATAAATGTAAATCGTGTAAACAATTCTTGATATTTTTATATTTCATGAGATTCAATTTTTTTTTTAAAAGAAATTGTCGATAAAAATTTAATAAGAATTTTACCATCGTCGCAAAAGGTAAATCCTCTCCCATTTTGGCTTATAGGAGAAAGCTGTATCCGGACAGTGGATTGAGATGATGGATTTTTTTTATATATGCATGCTCAAGTTTAAAGATTTGGTCTTTTGTGGTTTATATTTCTTGTTGAATTTTTTTCTTTACGATTGCAATAGACACCTCCTGTACTACCCAAATGGGTCTGTATATTGACTAACATCAGCTTTTAAAGTTAGCGTCTAAGAATAATTTGCCTGACGACTAAAATTTGCATTGGGGACTAATTTTTTTTTTATCAGGAGCCATCTGGAGCCTTAATTTTAGAGGTAAATTAGATGCCTGTAAAGTGTATAAAATCGTACGGCCCCACTTCAATTTTCTGTAATTAGTTTCGTAAGAGAGGAGATGTCCTCCGAAGAGGTTATGGTGGTCAAAGATATTTACAGCTATTAAGAGCTCAGGGCGGGTGTGACCGGTCAACAGGGGATCCTCACCCTCCTAGGCACCTGATCCCACCTCTGGAATTTACAGGGGTCCGTGTTTTATGCTCTCTTCACAAATTTGTATTGTTTATGGATTTTTTGAGATCAATCACTGTTCTTTATCGTTACCTATTTAAATTCATACTTTTTTATCCTCCTTGGAATGAAGAACACTGTTTACAAAATATAGAAAAAATATATTAAATATAAGGGATATAATAAGTCTTTTTTTCTTTTCTAATTCAGATTAATTAAAAAATCCTACTAAAAATTTTAGGTGAATCTTTTCTGTAAATTGTTGGCATTGCAGTCCCCTAAAATTGTTTTATTACCAATTAACTGATTAACGTTTTCACGGATAAGAATAAAATGCAAAGGGAAAAGCAATTACCAAAGTTTGTCCCTCCCCTGACCAAATATATTTTGAAACTGGTCATTATTCGTTAGTAGGTTGGGTGTTGTTTTACGTCCAGTTCAAAAAAGTCTCTCATATAGAGACGTCACCATATACCGATGATGTCAGAGTTTCAAATTTAGACCATTGCTAGGCCCTCAAGGTCTTTCAGCAGTAATAGTTTTTTTTTTTTTTTTGAAATTGCGTACAATGACATGGGACCTCGAATTTTTAGGTCTCCTCCACAAGACCCTTGACTTTTCCTTTAATGCCAGACGTTTTGCAAAGAAACAACAATATCTTTATTGATGTCTTAATTAGTTTTAATAAATGAAAATTGAGCCTGGACCCCCCGATCACCAAGCGAATGTAGTACATGTATCACCAGGCTAACATGACCGGATATGTTACCAAAGAGAAACAAAAGTTATTCTGGATTGATGAAACAATATGTTTGCCTTTGAAAATCTTTCGTTTAAATGATTATTTCGGATTTCTTGAAATAGGCGAAGATGATGTTGATAAAAATTTCCTGTACGCCCCAAAATTTTTAATTTCGCTTTTGTTAACCAGATTTAAATTGAAAGTTTTGATCCTGTGTTGATAGCATAAAGAAATGGATAATAATTTTTTTACCTTTCACACATACAATGTAATCCCACTTGAAAGTGTTCTATAGTTAATGTGATTTCATTAAGCACTTGTAGGAAAAGATCTGATTTGATGAAATGTGGAAATTTATTCATTTTTTTTTCTTGTAACTTAATCAAATTAAAAAAAAAACAACCCAAAACAATGATTCAAATGGCATTGTACGAGGGGTGATCAAAAAGTTCGCGAATTATATCTAGATTTACAAAACCACAACTAAGATCAAAATGAAATTTGGCACACATATAGTCATACACATGATCTATAAAAAGCAGATGTTAGGTAATGTTTTGCTCAATGTTTGTGACGTCACAATGTGAAAATGACGTCAATATGTAGTTGACGTGACAAAAAATGGTTGACTCAGTCGTACCCGCGCAACAAACGTCTGTAAAGTTTAACCTATATCTTGGAAATTCCTTTGCAGTGGCATATGATAATTAGTAAAAGGTTTATGAAGATAAAAGACTTGCCAGATGTTTAATCATTAATTGGATTGATTGTTTTATTGAAGAAAGACGGATGGTTAAAAATGATATTTGTTCTTTTGTCCAGTGAAAGCAAGCTGGGGAAGAGATGTGTCCTTAGATGAGCAATTTTTTATAAAAGATCGACAAGTTTTAGAAAAATAGTTAAATATCTTAACAATAATGCAATTATTAAATCCCAAAAATATCGTTTACTTTAGACATTAATCATATTAGAGATGATTCAAAGAAGGCATTCATACTTTATCCACATTGGATAAACGAGGCTCCCAAGACAGAGGAATCGGGTTGTGATGATCACCATGCTCATTCTTGGAACGGATATCCTTATCTACCCATCCTTTAGACAAATTTGGCCATTTCTGAGTTAAATGGACTAATCTTATGAAAAATTGGTAAATTTGGTAAGAAATATAAGACTTGATAAAAATCTTCTAGCTTCTGTGAACAGAACCTACAGAGCATGTCACGAAATCACCTGGATCACGTGATTCGCGCATGGGCAGAACGGGGTCATATGTGCATTAAAATTGGAGAGGCCTACTTTACAAAATAATGACCATTGAAACCTAATTTTATTGTTTTATGGAAGTAATCCAATGAGTTCGCAACTTTTTGATCATCCTTCGTATATGATGAATAAACATAAAATTTGTTTTCTTAAACAGATAATTTGTAATATAAAGTGTTCAGCTAATTTCTTATCAACAGTCTTAGAATTAGAATAGGAAGTTAACTATCATATTCTGAATTGATTAAAGTAGGTATAATACGAAAACAAAAATATATTTAACCTCCCTTTCAATCTTCTGCAATAAGTCTTGTTAGAGAAGACGAGTCATTGTCATAATCGGTCTTGTGATTTTGACGAAAGCAGCGAGACATTGATAAACCAATGACTGACATAATAAGACAATTGACAGCAATATGCCAGGTAAACATCAGAGCAACCAACATCAATCCAGCATGATCGTTTTGCTTCCATACAGCTTGGAATAAAAACTGTGGATAGAGTATAAGTGCCATTTGCCAGTACCAAGTTCCTTGAAAGAGAAACCCAAAACATTTAGTCATTGCACACAGAACGTTATCTTGATATTGCATTTCCAGTATTATCCCCATTAAGTTGATCAGAACTGCATATACAAGCAAACTGTGCAATAAAACATCCAACTCATTTCGGCCATGTAGGTGATATTTGAACAAAAATGCGTTCACTCCAAAGTTTACTAATTTGTGAAATGTATTCTGCATTTTTAGGGAAAGATACAGGATAAAACAAGAGTAGATCTATAATAGCACTTTGTCCGAAAAATACATATAAGGTCACGTGGTGTTGATTGTTCATTCGGAACGGCTTTGATTTTATTACTGAATCAAGCACTTCCGCAATTATTCCGGTTGATATCATAATCAATCGTAACATGGGTTCTAGGGGTATTTTTTGTAGTTTACGAGGCAGAAAGAAAAATGGATAATACAGCGAAGATTTGAACTTTTCTCTGTGTTGCTTTGCATCGAAATATTTATGAAGTGTGGACATTGTGTACCAGATTCCTACACATATCAAAAAAGATCCTGGAGGAGCATGTCCACCAAATGACCCCATCCTTGAATCTGTTTAATAAAATAATATTTGTTTATTAAATAATAAAAAAAAATATCTAAATAATCAAAAATTTATTTGTAAAAGGCTAACTCCTTAAAGGTGCTTAGACACAGATTTGAAGTTAATATTTTCTCAAAATTTCTGTATAATATCACGACTTATATATTGCAATAGCATTTCACACGAAAATATAATTAAAAACTTATTTTATCTGGAAATTATTGGAACTACGAATTCCTGGACGCGTTTGATTAACACATCCTTGCACTTTCACAAATTTTATCTTTATCCTTAATATCTAAGAAAAGAAGCTATTTTTTGTGTATTAATAAAAAACATTACATCTATAATCCAGAAAATTCAGAGTAGAAATGTGCGAAAGCAAACCCCCTCACTAATATCGTCAGCCCGTGCTCAGTGTTGTGTAGAGAGTTTAACAAATTGAATACACCCGTGAAACGTAAACTGTTTCTGTAAACAGGGCACGAGCTCTGTTATTGTTAATGTTTACGATTCACCGGGTGTGTTCAATTGTTAAAGTCTGCACACACCACTGAGCACGGACTGACAGTACTGTGAGTGGGTTTTGCTTTCGAACATTTCTACTCTGAATTTTCTGGATTATAGTTTTAATACTTTTCATTTATACACAACAAAACTGCCACTTTTCTTAAGTATTAAGAATAAAATTAAAAATTGTGAAAGTGCAAGGATGTGTCAATCAAACGCGTCCAGAAATTTGAAGTTTCAATAACTTTGAGATGAAATAAGATTTTTATTATATTTTAGTATGAAATGCTATAGCAACATATAAGTCATGAAATTATACAGAAAATCTGAGAAAATATTAACTTCAAATCTGTGTCCAAGCACCTTTAACACATTGTAATGTTTCACTTGATATGATTTTAATTGAAATACATATTTTCGGTGAATAAATGTCTCCAACATAGGTTCATCAATTGATTTTTTTTTTTATTTTAATATGTATTGAATTCTGGATTATTATTCATATTTTGAAATAGAATATTTAGAGGAAATAACAACACGAAAGAATTCAAATAAATCGATAAAACTACGGAAGACCGTTGAGGCCAGTTGAGAGAAAGAAATATCTTTTATTTCGTTTAAACGCAATAATTATTGCGTTTAAACGGAAATATATTACTGTGTTTAAGCGCAATAAAAAAATATTTCTTCCTCTCAACTGGCCTCAGCGAGCTTCCGTATAAAACGAACCAAAAAACGATCTGTTACAAAAGAAAAAAAGTAAGAATCAAACAGCGAAGATTATAGCAGAAATTCATTCTTTTTTTCATGCAAAAATTAAACATTCAAGGCAATTCAGCTTGTTATAAGAATGCAATAAACTGAAGTTCTAACATCTTGAAAGCGAACATTAATATTTGTATTTCAAAAATCACAAGTACACCAATCGTCCACTTTGTGAAAAAGGTAATCAAATGAAGAGTCAGAAAATTTTGATAAATTATACGAGTGGTTTAATGTAAATCAAGTATTTGTTATTGTTTTAGTACGTAATATCCTCTATTTATCAACATTCTTGTATGAAAGATTGATTGATTGATTTTTTGCTGTTTAACGTCCCTCTCGAGAATTTTTCACTCATGTGGAGACGCCTCTTGTATGAAAGATATGCATAGTTTGTTCTTGAAGAATTAAAAAAATACTTAAATTCTGATATCAGCAATTCAAGTGATTTCAATTCAGACTATTAAGGAATAACAATCCATTGATGTCTTTGCACAAATGTCCCCTGTACCTCAGTCTAAGTTTAAGTAGCTATATTTCAGTCAAGAGATCTCTGAAGATTTATATATTATGAAAAAATGTTTCGTCTATTTTAATAATATATAAGCATTAATGAAAATCTCATCCACTGTGCAATGGCAACATAAGATCTCTGCAGCTTGAATTGAAGTATAAAAATGTCTTTGCTTACTAAATGCATAAACAAAGAGAAATATTCTTAATCTAGATATAATGAGATCCTTTTTTTTATGTAAAGTTGCTTATTTTCTCTATGCACACAAATATCTTAAACTGAAATAAAATATTTTTTTTTAAATAGATTTTCAATTTGCACTTTATTTTCATAATTTATTCAAAGGCTCTAGACTTTGAACTTTATTTAAAGGGCAAATATCAGCATCATAAGGTTATTTTCCCTATAAACCTTTGGAGACTACATGTTTACAATTTTTCATTTTGTTATTTCGAAAAATTTGAAGTCCCTTTTTAAGTTTGAACTTCTCCAATAAACGTGTTTATTCGGCATAATGTAATCTTTTCCTTTCTTAATCATGGAAATTTCAAAACCAATTAATCAAATCATTTTACAAACATGAGCTTTCCATTTTGCTTTCTTTGAACTCTTAGAGCGCTAAAAATTCCAAATTGATAAAATGTCTACTTGACTCTGAATGTGATTAAAAAAATATTTTCTTTTTTTTTTCTCTCTACATTTAACTTTCTTTCTCCAATGGGTACGTTGCCTTTAATTCGCATTTGTTACGGATCACTAAAGTTGAGCACTGATAGGTAGACTAGTGTGGTTGCTACATGGAATTAACGATATTGTCTTTCTTTACTTACAAGTATTTTTGTTTACATTATTAGTAATTATACAGCAAAAACATAATACCGAAGTTCCGAGGATGGAAGATTTATTTATATATCTGATAGGTTAACAATATAGATATAAAAGCTATGAAAAAAGAAAATAGCTTTACTATCAGCGTCATGTCACTATAAGGGTATTCGCTAAACGCGAGTTCGACTGTAATTGTTCGAAAACTACTGACTTTTGCTATTGACATTGCTTTTCTTCTTTGATTGCAGTCACTAATGCGGTTTGATTCCCGGTCTGGTGTAGTGTTTAAACTGCATGGGACTGAGAAAAAGCCGTAAAGTGGATCACCAAGAGATCTGCGTAGAACCACAGGATTATTGAGCACCGCCAGGTAATTAAAACGTAAAATATTTTTCAATTGTTGGCAATAAAAAAATGTAAAATGCACTAACACCGTACAGATCGTAATTGCACCTTTCAGACATTGCAGCAATGTGCCAAGCTCAGTTCAGTAATGACCACATGACATCAATTCACTTTCATTACACAAGTCAGTGCTGTGTAATGAAATATGTACTCGGTACTCATGATTAGGGTCATCGAACAGCGGGGAATTTTACATCGTGTCATAGCCTACCGTGACAGGGGACCTCTGTTTTAAGATCTCACCCAAAAGTCTCGTGACTTTCACTTCTAATGCTCGCCGCTTGGCGAAAGAACAGTCACTCACCATGTTTACATCGAAGTTTGAACTAGACTCCGGATTCCCAATCATTACGCGAACGCCCTACCACTCGGCTTCCATGACCGGTTTTAATGTCTTACTACGTAAACACCACTTAAAGTTTGTACTTAACTTATTACATCCAATAACACCGTAATCTTTTCTTCATCTGACCATTAGATTCGTTGAGACAACCCGTCTAAATACTGCAAATAATCGTTTTGACAACCTCACTCCCATTCTGTAGTCAATCCATTCGTTTTCAGAATGTCCCCATTCCGCTATAGTTTGATTACATGTAACCTCGTGTTTCTACAGAGGAAGTTTGTGCCAAACTTTCACACTCTGTCAAACCTGTACTCAAGTCGATCTCATACTGATCAGAAAGCATTTATGTTATGTCGTGTGAAAATAAAACTACAGCTCTGTATGTGGTTGGTCGTACTCATCAACATCGCGTCAAACATTGCTAAAATGCATAAATGAGATGGATTTTTTTTTTCAGACGTTACATATAGAAAGCGTCTTTATAGTCGCTTGGGTAATTTTACCATTTAAAATTGAAAATTGAAAAATTGATTGGTTTTTATACAGGATCCAGAAATTAAGAAGAAAAATCTTCTACACTCAAGCGTCGTGTTCAGCTATAATTATTGAGTTTGCAAATTTCAAAGAAAAGTTAGCATACAACAAGAAAATCGTTTTCTTCAAAACTTTCCAATGATATGAATAATGACCTGGAAAGGGAAGGGATCCATTATTTTTTAAGATATATTTGTGGTATGGGTTTATCAATATTCTTCCCCATGCACAGTAGTGTTTATCAAATTCTGAAATTAATCCCCTTTTTTAATTTAAAAGTAAAGAGGTTTGTTTTTTGTTTGTATGTTGTTTAACGTCCCTCTCGAGAATTTTTCACTCATATGGAGACGCCACCACTTGCCGGTGGAGAGCTGCAAATTTTGTCCTATACTCGGCACTTACGGCCATTGAGCAGTGAGGGATCTTTTTCGTGCCAGCACCTACTGCGACACGGGACCTCGGTTTATACGGTCTCATCCGAAGTACCGGTCTCCACGTCCCACAGTGGGATTCGAACCCGCGACGTAAGGATCAGCTCCTTACTTCGCGACTCTAGAGCAGACGCTCTAACCACTGCGCCACGCGGGCGACTAAAGAAATTTGTATTAAAGAGATTTTTATTAACCATTAAAACGGCGCTTTTGATCACAGGAATATACCGAATGTCTCAAGCGTGTCTCTTCATAAATCAATAATAATATATTATCAAAATAATCCGTTACATATTAAAATTAAGCTAAAAGGGTATGGAGCAAGTTTGAAATATGCAGAAAATTTTTGAATTCGTTGATTTTTCTGTGATTACAATTACTGAAATAGTTTTCTTTACTTTAGAAATCAAGCCACATCACTGTAGAAGAAAATAGAAGAAAACGATTGTTAATGAATAAAAATCAAGAACACGATTAACTTATGGCTACTCAAAAAAAAGAGATATTAGCAAATTTTTCTCACCTCTTAATCGGTATACATGTACGTATGAATATGGTATCAGTTAATTCATAGGTATTTGGGAATCATGAACACTGTTACTAAGAGGAAAAAACGTATCATAGACTTCTGTGTATCTATGTACTGTAATTTTTTTTTAATTAAAACATAAAGATCCAACCACTGTGAAACCAAGCAACTGTATCAGTTGGACTACTGATGCATGTAATTGTAACCGGCGTTGAATAACATGTACATTTACGAGGTGTCATCAAATAGTTCGTTGACTGATACGATGAAATTAGAACTATGCAAGCAATGCTTGCAAATATACAAGGAATTCAAAACAACAAAATGTGGAGAACTGTTGTTAGTTTTAGCTTGATATGATTATCTGTTACCATTTTGTCATTAAATACAAAAAAAATATCTATTTATTACGGATACCAGGCGCTGGCGCCGTTGAATTTTATGACAAGGTAAATAATATGTTGAAAACTTTTTTTTTTACATCTTTTATGTCCGCTCTCTATGCCTATGTCTTAGGAGACTTTCTTATCTTTGATGTACTTTACTTTTTACTGTGATAACCCCAGTCCATGAATTTTTTGATAATTTTGATAAAACCTCGTACATGTATAGGCGGATTCAGGTGTTTCATAATAGCGGTCTCTGTGGTAAGTTGGAAAGACTAAGAACATTTTAGCATGGAACACAGGCAGAATACAATAGCAATTTTTTTCTATGAAGCTGACATAACTAAGATATTTTCAAAATATGATAATTTGATGGACCCCACTTTAAAAATCGTACAAATGAGACCCAGAAAACTTAACAATTTTTTTTTCTTTTTGTCAAAGCAGAGGAAGTGGATTTTTCTTTCGTGAACTGTTTAGACTTTGAGCTGCTTGCCCTTTGATTTATTTAGCTTTTTTAATTAGAAAAGAAAATACTGTTACATATGTAAATGTTCATTCCAATGTAACACGTGGATCATAATTATTTTTTTAAAATGATCTGAAGAAATAAATAAAAATAACCGAAACACAAAAATCGAAGCTTAGAATATGTTTTGCGATGTATATTGAATTAATGTTTCAATTTAACACCAATGGCGAGATAAGATGTTTGGTTCATTTTAAGAAATGGCATTGTTTAGGAAACAAATTTTCATAGATATAGAAGGGTAGGTGAAATGTAATTAAACACAGGATGAAGCTCCACCTTTCAGTCAACGGAATGGTCACTGGATGGTCTTGAAAGGTGACTGAATGGTAGAGGTCTGCCTTTCAGTCACCTTTCAGCAATCTTTCAGTCACAACCCAGTTTATTGAATAGCAGAGCTTCATCCTGTGTAATTTTAAAATCACCAAAAATGTCATTTTAAAATTTTAAATATCCATTTACAATTCTAATTTCACATTCAACGTATATGATTCTTACATCATTTTAGTGACATGTTTTATGCTTTTTTTTTCTTTTTTTAAATTTCTGCTATTAATTTCCATTAAGTTTAAATTTTTGAAAAAGGTTATGGTGGTCAAAGATTTTTAAAGCTATTAAGAGCTCAGGGCGGGTGTGACCGGTCAACAAGGGAACCTCACCCTCCTAGGCACCTGATCTCACCTCTGGAATATACAGGGGTCCGTGTTTTATGTCCTCTTCAGAAATTTGTATTGTTTATGGATTTTATGAGATCAATCACTGTTCTTTATCGTTACCTATATAAATTCATACTTTTTCATCCTCCTTGGAAAGAAGAAGACTGTTTACAAATATAGGAAAAAATATAATAAATATAAAGGGATATAATAAGTCTTTTTTTTTTCTTTTCTGATTCAGATTGATTAAAAAAAAATCATATTAGAAATATAAGGTGAATGTTTTCTGTAAATCGTTGGCATTGCAGTCCCCTAAAATTGCTTAATTACCAATTAACTGATTAAAGTTTTCACGGATAAGAATAAAATGCAAAGGGAAAAGCAATTACCAAAGTTTGTCCCTCCCCTGACCAAATATATTTTGAAACTGGTCATTATTCGTTAGTAGGTTGGGTGTTGTTTTACGTACAGTTCAAAATAGTATCTCATATAGAGACGTCACCATATACCAATAATGTCAGAGTTTCAAATTAAGACCATTGCTAGGCCCTCAAGGCCTTTCAGCAGTAATGGTTTTTTTATCGTGCAATTGCGTACAATGACATGGGACCTCAAATTTTTAGGTCTCCTCAACAAGACCCTTGACTTTTCCTTTAATGCCAGACGTTTTGCAAAGAAACAACAATATCTTTATTCATGTCTTAGTTTTAGTAAATGTAAATTGAGCCCGGACCCCCCGATCACCAAGCAAATGCACTACATGTATCACTAGGCTAACATGACCGGTTATGTTACCAAAGAGAAACAAAAGTTATTCTGGATTAATGAAACAATATGTTTGCCTTTGAAAATCGTTTAAATGATTATTTTGGATTTCTTGAAATAGGCGAAGATGATGTTGATAAAAATTTCCTGTACGCCCCAAAATTTTTAATTTCGCGTTTGTTAACCACATTTAAATTGATAGTTATGATCCTGTGTTGATAGCATAAAGAAATGGATAATAAATTTTTCACCTTTCACACATACAATGTAATCCCACTTGAAAGTGTTCTATAGTTAATGTGACTTCATTAAGCTCTTGTAAAGAAAAAGATCTGATTTGATGAAATGTGGAAATTTATTCAATTTTTTTGTAACTTAGATCAACTTAAAAAAAAAACAACCCAAAACAATGATTCAAATGGCATTGTTCGGGTATATGATGAATAAACATAAAATTTGTTTTCTTAAACAGATAATTGTAATATAAAGTGTTCAGCTAATTTCTTATCAACAGTCCTTGAAATAGAATAGGGAGTTAACTATCATATTCTGAATTGATTAAAGTAGGTATAATACGAAAACAAAAATATATTTAACCTCCCTTTCAATCTTCTGCAATAAGTCTTGTTAGAGAAGACGAGTCATTGTCATAAACGGTCTTGTGATTTTGACGAAAGCAGCGAGACAGTGATAAACCAATGACTGACATAATAAGACAATTGGCAGCAATATGCCAGGTAAACGTCAGAGCAACCAACATCAATCCAGCATGATCGTTTTGCTTCCATACAGCTTGAAATGAAAACTGTGGATAGAGTATAAATGCCAGTTGCCAGTTCCTTGAAAGAGAACCCCAAAACATTTAGTCATTGCACACAGAATGTTATCCCGATATTTCATTTCCAGTATTATCCCTGTCATGTTGATCAGAACTGCGTACACAAGCAAAGTGTGAAGTAAAACATCCAATTCATTTCGGCCATGTAGATGATATTTAAACAGAAATGCGTTCATTCCAAGATTTACTATCTGAGAAATGTAATCTGCATTTTTAGGGAGAGATACCCTATAAAACAAAAGTAAATCTATAACAGCACTTTGTCCGAAAAATGCATATAGGGTCACGTGGTGTTGATTGTTCAATCGGAACGGCTTTGAATGTATCACCGAATCAAGCACTTCCACAATAATTCCAGCTGATATCATAGTTAATCGTAAAATGGGTTCCAGGTGAATTTATTGTAGTTTGCGAGGTAGAAATTAAAGAAAAATGGATAATACAGCGAAGATTTGAATTGTACTCTGCGTTGCTTTGCATCGAAATATTTATGAAGTGTGGATATTGTGTACCAGATTCCTGCCCATACCAAAAAACAGCCAGGAATAAAATGTCCACCAAATGACCCCATCCTTGAATCTGAAAACAGAAAAATTTGATTATTTCAAGTACTATATTTGATACAAAATAGTCAAAAATATTAACAAGATTTAGTTATTTTTTTTTCTTTAATTCGAATATTGGTGTATTTGTAAAAATAACATATCGCTAACTTTTAACAACACAAAAATCTTCAGTCGGTAAAAACCGACTTGTGTTTTATTGAATTAATATTTAAGTTTTCTTTGTGAAGTATTATTGCAACAATAGAAATTGTGATCAGAGAAAACACAGCCTCTAAAATTGCTTTACATAGTGTAGATTCTAACCTAGAGCCATAAGCTACAATACTTTCATTTTCCTTTTGACAGTCATTATGAAACTGTTCCATGAGAGTTTCACTACTACTTACAATTCCATGAAACCCGTTAATTTGTCCAATATTTGAATCACTGCCGCTGATACACCTAGTGTTATCAACAAGATGTTTGTATGTAAAGTATGCAAAGTTTCTTCATGCATCAAACTCCAGGTGTTTGAATTGGCAAATATATATTAAACATTTCGCAAAGTGTACCTTGTTAACGTTAATTATTTTTTTTTACCTTATATACAAGAACATTAATGTACCCTTCCTTAATCTATACGAAACTTTTAAAATGCTTTTTGATTGTTTTTGAAAGGTTAAAACTTTAAACAAACCTTTCTGAATTAAAATTTTGCATCCCTTGACCTCTATAACCACATAAAAGATATATATATATATATATATATATTTATTTAAAAAAAAATACAACCTACTACTCAAGCAAAATGGAAAAAAGTGTACAGATAGAATACTAATTGATATAAATATATGCATTGCTATTATATAGACAGAGAATTATTTTGATTACACGTACTTGTGCTTCGTACTCAGTTGTAGACTTACAAAGGTTACTACAAATCCTTTTATCTTATTGTAAATGTTAACCCACATCACACTGGAAAGAGTGTCCAAATTTATAGCAAACATATTGAATAGATACTAATTTTATAATTTAAAAAAAATGTTTCGGTGTTGTTTATCTTAAACAAGAGCAATCAAAAACTTTACTCACCCTTAAATTGGCAAACTCTTGATGATAATTTAAAAAAAACAAAACATATGTTTCGGTGTTGTTTATCTTAAACAAGAGCAATCAAAAACTTTACTCACCTATAAATTGACAAACTCTTGATTATAATTAGAATTCACTGGCATTTTAAAACTATGAACAAAGTAAAGGAAATAAGTATCTTGGATTGTTGCATAACTCTAAACACTCATTTACTCTTATTTACACAGATGAATACATTCGGAAATTGCCACTGAAAACTTATACATCCATATCCGTGTAGCCAGTGATGCATATACTAATATCTCGCTTTGTTCTATTTACGTATGCATCGGCAGATCTATTGTAGCGAATGGAGAGTTTCCCAAGAAATATTCAATTTATTAAATCGATATAAGACTCTTTAAATTAAGTCATAAATTTTTATTTAACCTCACAAGAATCACATTAATATAACTTTTCACCTTCACCATCTTTTTAATGTTACAAGTACCAGAGGTGATGCACTAAAGTAAATTTCGTAGACTTTGAGCTGATAAACCTCTTGTTTACTTTTATTTCCTCTGTACCAAAAACCATGTAACCTAATATTTTTCCTAATATGTGTTCCTTTCACGCTTGTGGGCATTTTTTTTCTAGACGGTTGTAGAGTCACTGTTTACAGATAAGTCAATAAAAAGAACTGCCACGCTGCATTGAAGAAATTAAATAGTGTTTAATTGTTTTTTTAACGTCCCTTTCAAGAATTTTTTATTCATATCGAGACGCCACCATTTTCCAGTGGAGGACAAATTAATATCTTTACTCGGAACTCAGGACCATTCAGCACTCAGAGCATTGATCTTCTTTGGTGCCAGCAACTACGGCGTCACGGGACTTCGGTACGTTTATACGGTCGCATCCAAAGGACCGGAATCCACGTCCCACATTGGGATTCCAACCCGCAACGTAAGTATCAACTCCTTACTCCGTGACTCTAGAACAAACGCTCTAACCATGCATTGTGCCATGTGGGCGATCCAAAAAAAAAAAAAAAAAAAAAAAAAAATAGAGGAAACGCTTAGGTTTATATTTTTAATATTTTTTTGATGCAAGAGTGGGAATAAAATATTTTACACTGTATATTGATTTATTGATTATTAACTAAAATATATTAAAAATTGAAACACCTTATTTCCAACCTATATTTGTCAATTTTCCGCTTTTAATTCATACGTACAACTCCCCACCCCCACCCCCAAAGACTGAGGAGGTATTAAACGTATTAAACTTTACATAGTATAATAACTATAAATGACCTTGGATTAACCTGGAAAAATGCGGACCCTTATTATGTGAGTTGAAGGAAATATTCTTATGAAGCTTGAGAAGTGAAAGAGATCTGCTTAAACAGTCTCCTCCCTCTTTCCCCAAAATAGGTTTATCACGTTTGGAAAAGGAGTTCAAAAATCTATGTACACGAGACACAATGATGAATTAAATACACACGTGTTTGAAAAAATATATATATATTCTGACTCTTGTGGACACAGTTCATATACATTATACGAAGTATATCAGTTACATAAATGTAACACTATGGAATATATAATTACTCATTTATTATAAGAATAAGGTATAGCAAACTTCTAAATATGACTTCTCATTCAGTAACTAAAAGTTCACAATCAATCGCCGATTTCCTTAGATGTACGTCAGGAGATAATTTATTACGATTTGTTCAATCACGTTTTCTTAAACAAATGAGTACTTATCCGGAACAACTTTAACATAACCAATATGTACGTATCCGTGACGCCCGTGTCCAGATAATATATGAATGTTTATCCTTTTTTTTTGTTCAAAGTATTAGTTTTAAATGGAGAAACGTGTCATGTTACTCGCACTTGTTTTTTTTTTTTAATTTGATTGGAATTATTCCTTTTTGTGGAAGAGTGAATAAATATAAAATTGAAAGTTCCAATAAAAACTTCACCCTTTTTTTCTTCATAAAATCTTTAAATTTGTCATCATCTTAAAATTGTCATCAACCTTTAAATAGCCCTAACAAAAATATTTTAGTTAACTATAGTTTAATATAGTTAACTATAGTTTACTATAGTTTACTTAAAGTTAAGTATAGTTTACTTTAGTTAACGTTAGTTAACTATAGTTAATCAAAGTGTCAAAGTTATCACTATAGTATATCAAAGTTTTCAAAGTGATTTCTATAGTGTCAAAGTTATCACTATAGTATATCAAAGTTTTCAAAGTGATTTCTATAGTGTCAAAGTTATCACTATAGTATATCAAAGTTTTCAAAGCTATCATCATAGTAAATTAAAGTTTTTATCATTGTAAATCAAAGTTTTCATAGTGATCACTACAGTAAAAAAAAAGTTTTCATAGTTATCACTATAGTGTCATAGTGGTCACTTTATAGTAAATCAAAGTTTTCATAGTGATCACTATAGTGTCAAAGTTATCACTATATAGTAAATCAAAGTTTTAAAAGTGATCAATATAGTGTCAAAGTTATCACTATAGTATATCAAAGTTTTCAAAGTTATCATTATAGTAAATCAAAGTTTTCATAGTTATCACTATAGTAAATCAAAGTTTTCAAAGTTATCACTATAGTAAATCAACGTTTTCACCATAGTTTATCAAAGTTTTCATAGTAATCACTATAGTAAATCAAAGTTTTCATAGTTATCACTATAGTAAATCAAAGTTTTCATAGTGATCACTACAGTAAAAAAAAAGTTTTCATAGTTATCACTATAGTGTCATAGTGGTCACTTTATAGTAAATCAAAGTTTTCATAGTGATCACTATAGTGTCAAAGTTATCACTATATAGTAAATCAAAGTTTTAAAAGTGATCAATATAGTGTCAAAGTTATCACTATAGTATATCAAAGTTTTCAAAGTTATCATTATAGTAAATCAAAGTTTTCATAGTTATCACTATAGTAAATCAAAGTTTTCAAAGTTATCACTATAGTAAATCAACGTTTTCACCATAGTTTATCAAAGTTTTCATAGTGATCACTATAGTAAATCAAAGTTTTCATAGTTATCACTATAGTAAATCAAAGTTTTCATAGTGATCACTATAGCAAATCAAAGTTTTTAAAGTGTCAAAGTTATTACTATAGTTAACTACTGTTTTCATAGTGTCAAAGTTATCACTATAGTTAACTATAGTTTTTATAGTGTCAAAGTTATCACTATAGCTCACTATTGTTACCTATAGTAAACTAAAAAGAGTTAACTATAGTATTTTTGTTAGGGAGCTATCATATCATCAATATCATCAATGTACCTGCATTTATTTCTTTGAATATTTGTCCATATTTCGTTGCAGGCTTACGACAAATTCAACATGAAACTCATTTTTTCTTGACTTATACTCTACATGTATATTAAGTAACTATAAAGCTCAACTACATTAAAAATTGCCGTTATATTCCGGGGAAATTTCGGAAATGAATGTGTCAGAATCAAAATCAAATCCGGTGTGCTACTCTACATTTAGTTGTATTAAGTGTGGCGCTCTCGTACGTATATAAACTAAAATGTAGAAGAGGGTATTCAAAGCATCCCGACCCGGATATACTAGTATTTTAATTTCCGGGGTAATATGAATAAATAGAAGATAAATGAGGAAAAAGAAAAAAACATATGATCAATTATTGAATCAATCCTTTTTTCCTTAAATAAAAATCAGATTGGTACATTCTGAGTATCAACTTGAAAAATATTACAACAAAAATGTCTTAAGGATTACAAAAAGGTTAATCTAGATGTATTTTTGTTAAATGGTGCATAAATTTTACAGTTTACAGTGTTTAAGTTTTTGAGGAAGTATAGATCGCCCTGTAAAATTTTCTGCAAGTTAATATATGTCCATTTTCATTTAAAAAAAAACAAAAATATCTTTAAATAGAGCTGTTTAAGTATTTGTTACTTTTAAATTAAAAACAAATGTTGGGAATAACACAGAGGAAATCTTTGTCTTTATGATTGATTCTCTGTAACGACAATTATTGATGAAATTTGTAGGTAACGGACAGAAATCAAGCTCAGAAGTCCGTTAAAATAATACAGAATGGGAGCAAGGCAAACAAGGGGCGCGCTTGATTTACTTACACCGCTTACACCGTGTACACCTTTCTTAATCAAGTGCAGGGGTGTAGACTTTTGGTGTACACTCGGTGTACACTTTCTTACACCAAATTTAGGGCATGTGTTGAAAGGTGTACACTGAATCCAATATGGCGGAGAATGGTACGATTGAAAATTTAAGAAATGGTTTTATGTAATATAAAGGATAAGAAACCACATTCAAGTTGTATCATTGGAAAATAAGTAAAAATTCGTAAACAATTTTGTGTGTAAACAGCTCCACACAATTTGTATCAAGATTTTCCGTCAAAATTGGACTTAGTGATACATCATATTTGCCGACAAGGTTATTGTATCAACCTTAGAATTTGACTTCAAACGAGACTGTTTATATCTTTATTTCATGAAAGTGTTTGTCAATAGCTTGACGTTGTAGAAATTTTGCGAATATAGAGCATTATCGTGCATATGGAATCAACAGGGAGACATTAACTTCATATGCAGGTGACAGGGGTATTTATTTCCGATGTAGCTTCAAGAGCTTTGATAGGTTACAAAGTCGGGTGTAGATTTTCGTACACCCGACTTGAGAAAGGGTAAAAAAAGTGACTTCACAAGGCATAGTTTCTCTATGCTAAAAAACAAATAACATGACGTCACGATGCATTGTAGGACGTAGTAAATCTTATCGATAGCTTGAAACACAGTTGATTGGACTTGTTTACAAAGAATTTATTTGGATACATAGGAAATAAATTCGCTATCCAGGTCCAATCAAGGGTGTACGGGGATTAACCCCAGCCTCAGGGTGTATGGAATAAAACTCAGGGTAAATCCCTTGATTGAACCTGGATAACTATAATAATGTCTGACTTGTTTTAGAAAGTGGGTGTTTATAGAGCACAATCGTGTATATCGAATCAACAGGGAGACATAAACTTTATATGCAGGTGACAGGGGTATATGTCTCAAAAATAAGGAACTTGACGTTAGTAAAGTTGAAGTTATCATGTTTATCTTAAAGTTTTTGTGGTTACGTTGCTACATGTACTAACTTCTTTTTTCTAGAACATAAATCTCCAAATATATTATAGATGTGTCAGATTTTGTGATATCTTTCAAGTTCTCTAGGACATATCAAATCGACATATGAATGGAAGTAACTATCGGTAATTGATAATACAACGTCGATATATCTCAATGTTGAGTTGAAGGCCACACTTTTTTTTTCTTCTTATGTAAAAGTTTTTGAACAAATTCTGCTTCAAATGAATACAAAAAAGTCAGCTAATAACGGGGTGGAATAAGTACATATGGTAATCCTGGCAGATTTTTTGACGACCTGATCTCCAAATAAAACATATATATTTTCAATCAGAAATTCAAGCAGCTTTTAAATTCAGGAAAAGTAACATTACATAGCGTACGTTCAATTTTGAGGTGATGCCACGAAAAAAATCCCTCACTGCTCAATGACCCTGAGTGCCAAGTATGAATGCGGAGTACAGGTCTAAATTTGCAGCCCTCCACAGGCAAGTGGCAACTTCTCAATATGAATGAAAAATTCTCGAGAGGGAGTGTACATTTACAAAACTACCAAAAAAAAAAAAAGAAATCTTTAAGCAACAATATCTGTGGGGCGACAATAAGTAAAGCGAGGGTGTCGCAATCGACAATATGTACATATGCAACTTTTCAGCCGGCGACAATATGTACCGATGGACGACAATATGTATAGTGAGGGTAGGTACAAATTGTCGTCGACGACAATATGTACAAAATGACAATATGTACCGCCACAAGAGCTTTTGAACGGCTTTTAATTCTTTGTATTGAATAAGCCTGTTATGGCAGATTCAATGAAATACCGTATTATTTATTTAGAAAAATAAATAGATAATACATACAACTTGATTCACAAGGGATGGAAAAAGGAAGGTCGTCCAACCGACCGTCTACACTTTTTTTTTTTTTTTTTTTTTTTTTTTTTTTTTGCATTCCACGAAATCCCACTCGATGTTCAAGTGTCATAATTGGAATAAATGTACATGTGTACCACATGAGAATGATTTTATATATACAGTTGAAGTTTTTCAACCCTCGCAGTTTCTGGGAAGAAAACTTTTACCGGAATAGCTATTTCTTCCTCCTTGTGAATTTTTTTGGCTTCTGCTGTTGTCTTATTATAGAAAATGTGAATAAATAATGTAATTCTTAAAACAATTGCTGTATTTATGTGCCATTAGAAAGACTATTTTCACCCGGGATAAAGCTTAAATCCTAATTCCTAGCTTGTATGGTAAGGAAAACAGACGTTGAGAGAAATTTGGATATGAACTCTACAACGGACGAAAACAAGTACAAGTAACAATAATTTACCGTAGTCCCTAGTTACTCATGTGACATATTCAGAAAGTGGGTGTTTGCATGTAGAGAACGGATGTGTTAATCGTATTTATCGTATTAATCTATATATACACCTATGTATCAGTAAAAATATTATTTGCGTGACAAATTATTTTGAAGGAGCTATATGGTATTCCAAATATTTTATTTAGGGTATCATTTCATATTTATATATTTTGATAGTAATGAGTACCACAACTTGCTAAGAAAAATGTTTATACAAATTCGCAGTACATAGTTGTGACTATGAGATTAATATTCCAGTAACTTACACATTTGACAGTGTGGATAGTGGACAAATGTTATGTGTAATACAGGTAAATATAAATGTATTTCAGCGAAAAGATTGGGGGAGATATCTTAATTGAATCTGGTGAAATTACAGTCTAAATTATTATCAAAACTTAACTGTAAATGTTGAAAAAAAATGTCGTTTTAAGTGGTATATAAATCAATATAACAGTTCTGTCTTGTTGAGATGGAGTCATACTGTATGCATTCAGAATTCCCAATAAAAGTGTGAAAAAGTAAATAGTTTGGTTTATTTTAAATATCAGTTTACATGTGCAATCTGTTTCAGGTATTCAAATACATTTTAATGAACAATTTACAGTCTGTCATGATATTTCATTTGATCAAGTTCGTGGGTAAGTGATCTTTGTTTATGTTATTGTACAGCAATTTCTGAACAAATACTGTATTTTTCATAAAGACATCAAGGGGATGTGCATACAAGCTATAGAATGCACGTTATTAGTAAGCTTTTATATGCATTTTCAAACAATGAACAGTACAGATTCTAAGATATATTTAATCATAACGTCCCGTGGAATGTAAATATTTTTAAAAGTTAAGCTGAGTATAAGGAAAACAGTTGAGGATCTGAAAACTATAATAAAATTTATTTTACAAAAAATCTGTAGACCTTGCACCATTTTAAAAATCAAGCAATTGTTTCACCGTTGTAAAAAAATCATGATAATAACCTTGAAGTAATTAAAAAAAA
Source organism: Saccostrea echinata (assembly GCF_033153115.1). Taxonomy (NCBI): domain Eukaryota; kingdom Metazoa; phylum Mollusca; class Bivalvia; order Ostreida; family Ostreidae; genus Saccostrea; species Saccostrea echinata. The sequence goes on along the minus strand of NW_026889752.1, from coordinate 9,770,331 downwards.
CAGCATTATTTATAGGTGAAAGTTTCTTTACAATAAATTTATATGAGTTGACTTTCGTGGCAACTAATTTTGATATGCCCATGTTAAAAAAAATGGAGCTGAAAACATGTAAAATGTGTACGTTTAAAGAAAATAATCATAAATACGTATGCATACCTGCTCATATCTAGGTCATTGAGATATTTTAAGTATCCATATTTTATGCTAATGTCAAATTAAGAAATATACGTTTTTTTTAAAACCTAGAAAAATATCAATCTAGAGGGGATATAATTGACAAAACATTTATAAATAGCTATATAATGAGGAGAAAATGATAAATACACAAATTCAGTCTGACTACTTCAATTAAAATTGAAATATAGTATGAAATAAATTTTAGATTACATCAGCTTTATAATACCGCAGAAACAGAGATAAGTTATTTAAACACTATATGAAATCTGAAGCGTACAATACTCTAGAATGATTTTCAACGAATCATTCCTTTTTTATAGTTTTTAATCTTTTTCGTTTTTGTTTATCTTAAAAATCAATACTAGTTTACATTACATGTATAATGCAAATGCCATAATTAGATTTGAAAATATTGATTATGTTTTGTTTCTTTTCAAAACTCTCAATATATTTTTGCAACAATATATTTTTGCAACAAAATATTTTTGCAACAATAAAATTTTTATAACTGTAAGCTTTATATGCACTGTGTACATGTTAGAATTTTTTTTAAATTATTATTATTATTATTATTATTATTTGGTGAAATAATGGTCTAGAAAAGAATCTATTTAATAATTATAAGATGTGCAAACAAAATTGTACAAAATTTCGATTTCTGTGTTGAATTTTCTTAACAATGCCATCATTACAAACTATCACTCATATAGACTTGACGGCTGACTTGTTTTACTATTTAGCGAAGATTTTCCCATAATGAATTACTCTTGTTTCATTTTGAGAAAATACTAAAACTTGTAAATATTTTAGAGTGTGAGTTATATGGAAGGAATTTTTTGTTATCAATATTGTTCAAAATCAAAGCCGTATGTACGATAATTTACATCTACATAGCCCTAATATGCATTTTCTGATGGTGCATATATGAAAAAAAACAACAACAAATCAATGTATATTTTTGTTTTCATTTTCAGATAGCCGATCAAAAAGGAATAATGGAAATTATTCTGTTTGCTGTATATTTTGTCCTACTCTCTAACGAGGTATTTTGTCTGAAAAACAAATGGGATGGTGCTCTTAATTTTCACTGTCCGTCTTCTGCTGAGTTCATTGATGCTGTTGTATCCTTTCATCATAATTATTACGAAGACAGAAGATACGAATTCCATTGTGGTAGAGCTTTGAAACGTAGAAACAAAGTGAATTGTCATTGGACTGGTAAACACACACACACACAATACATACATACATATATATATATATATATATATATATATATATATATATATATATATATATATATATATATATATATATATATATATATATATATATATATATATATATATATATATATATATATATATATATATCTCAAGACAATCAATTTAACAAACATTATTTCGTTCAGATAATGAAATCGAGAATCCTCCTTACGTATTAATGAATGGTTTTGTTCAAGACTTGAGTATCATATATGCGTGGAAATATTCTATTTTCTATCATGTGTAACTTTTATCAATCTCGAAGGATACGTCAACGACTTTGACCACGCTGTCCACTTTCAATGTCCAGGGTCAGGATATATTAACGGTATGGCAAGTTACCATCACAATTACTATGAGGACAGACGCCATAGATTTCGTTGCTGTGGACCACGAAGCTCAAGTATGCCCAACTTTGCATAAATTTGTACAGAAAGTAATATAAAAAACACTTACAGAAATTTGACCAAATAAACGTATCATGTTCCAAACACATTCTACGTCCTTTATTCAAATAAATGATATGAGTGGCAAATTCGAAAATTTCGCAAAGATCAAGTAAAATTAAATTATTTATTTCCATGCCCCCGTAATCAAATATTTGGGGGTATATAGTTTTTGCCATGTTTGTCCGTCTGTCTGTCTGTTTGTCCGCAAAAACTTTATCATTGCCCATAACTTTTGATTAGTCAAAACTATGGCTTTTATATTTCACATGTGTATTCCTTGTGACAAGTCCTTCCCTTGGGTACCAACATATTTGACCTCTTGAACTTGGAGTTTGACCCACTTTAGCAGAAAATTACCGACCTTTAACCTTTGCTATAACTTATGAACAGTTGGAGCTAGGGCTCTCACATTTCACATGTGTATACTGTGACAAGACCTTTCCATGGGTGTAAATATTTTTGACTTTTTGACCTTGACCTTAGAGTTTGAACCATTAAAAAAACATTAACCATGGCCATAAATTTTGAACAATTGGTGCTAGGGCTCTCACATTTCATAGGTGTATTCCTTGTGACAAAGCCTTCCTTGGAATACCAATAATATTTTCCCTTTGGCCTTGACCTTGGAGTTTGATCAACTTTTAATAAAACGTTAACCTTCGCCATAACGTTTAAACAGTTGGTGCTAGGACAGTTATATTTTGCTTGTATATTTCTTATGACATGTCATCTCCTGTCTACCATTAATTTTGACACCTTGACCTTGTAGTTTGACCCACTTTTAGAAAATATTAACCTTGACCATAACTTTTGAATGGTTGATGCTTGGGATTTCATATTTATCAGGTATATCCATTGACACATGTCATTTCATTGGGTAACATCATTTGTGATTTCTTGACCTTGACCTTGGAGTTTGATTTGCATTTGAGAAACTTTAACCTTCGCCTTATGCTGCCATAGTGGGCATCAGTGCTTCACAAACACATCTTGTCTTCTAAGATTTAAAAATTCACTTCTGATCATGAATGAATAATTTCAAACACTGTGAATATATTCTAATGTCTTCTCATGGTAGTCTATGTCATGTTTGCAATATGAAAAATGCATTATAGAATTTTTCCTTTCAGATTATCATTTTCAGCAATGTCGCTGGACAGGTTGGTTAAACAATTATGATCAGCCCGTCATTTATTTTGTCCCAAGGGGGTATGTTTTGCGAGGTGTGAACAGCGTTCACCACAATTATTATGAGTAGGTATAAAAGATTTAACCAAATGCATTTTTAAAATTATTTTCATGACTTATAAACATGCATTGGGATAAATGTTGATACATCTTCCTTTTTCACTGCAATGAAATCTTTTAATGATTCACATCATTTGTAAGCATATTAACTATAACGATTTCTGATTTACAAGTGTAACATAAAAACTGAAAACTATTTATAATAAGAATAATTTCATCTAAAGCTTGAAATAATTTAAAATAAAGCATTTTTTTTTCAGAGACCGACGGTTCCAGTTTGAAATTTGTAGAATGACGAAGAAGTAGAACACAGCGAAGATGATATTCTTTCACAAGAAAAACAAAATAAATTGACAAGCGTATTGTTTATTCTTATTCATTATCAAAAAAGGATATATACAAAATCAATTTTTCAAAACTCTTGCATGTTTTTAATGATAAAATTAGACCTGATCGTTTGAAAAGTGGCGCAAAATCTAGACTAAAATTTATATATGTGCATGTGCATGTCTGTAAAATGGAATAACAGTCTTTTACTTTCACTAAAACCAGAAACCACATAATACTGTGCCAAACAATTTTAAGGGTCCTTTGGTACCAGTTGTTCATTACAAATTGACACAGATAATGGAGAAGGGACTGTATATTATAACTTTGGTACTCATTTACTCTTCTCATTTAAAAATATATGATTGTGCATATCGTTTGGCATGGATTATGTGCTGCATGTAATCATTCGACTTCCTTGTATATTTATAACATAGTCACTGTTCAGCTCTCGGAAGCAAGTTTACGAAGGTTTACCATCTATTCACAAAGTCATTTCGCATATACACATTATCTTACTCATTTTTTGTTAATACTCTACAGATGTCCTTTCCTTGTATTAAACTACATGGTCATATGTAAACTATTTTTTTTTTCATTTCCTTGAATTACCTGTACCTGTTGCAGTAGCAGTCTCTAAGGAATAAGAAATGTTGAGATGTACGTTTTCTCCGTTTTAATATAAAAGAAAAATAATATTTTGTTCATTTTGCCTTCAATCCCTCGGGACGATACGTGTAATGTTAGCTTCTGCAATTATGTAACTTCCTTTGCCTCTGACACAACATACATAATTTCATTACTGTATTCTATAACTTCCAGTGATCAATAACTTCAATCACTTCCAGTAAACTTGAAAGTGTCAGGGGTATAATATTTACCAAAAAAAAAGAAAGAAATTAAGATTTACTTTTGCAAAAAAATGAAAATATTTTCAATCATAGTTTTAGGTGACGTTTATCATGACAGTTATTGCATGCCACAGAAAAAGCGCCAACATATTTGTACCCAAAAATATCTCTAATAACTATTGAGAGTGAGTAAAATAATCCTCGGTATTTCTTCAACATTTGCAATAAACGCAGATTTATACTACGAATAATGTTTTGAGTTTAGAAAACACCACATCATGGTATTGCCTGATGTATAAGAATGAAATATGGAGATAACGAACAGTATTCAAAGTCAAAGTCCATTAAAACGATTCAAATCAGGAGCAGATCAAGCACAGACCTCCAAAAACATCGGAGGTGAGATCGGGTGCCATGGAAGAGTGAGCATCCCCCGCCGACCGGTCACACCTGCCGCCGTTTGCTCCATGTTATGATCAGGAAATAACGGAAAAATCCGTCAATAATTCAGTGTGTAAATAATGGCCTAACAATAAGTATATAAAAAAACGTCAGTCAACATATGACTAAATGATAGATTGTATTTGTTGACAAGGTTATTGTATCGACCATAGAACTAACGAAATGATTCCTTTAAACGAGACTGTTGATATTCTTGTTTCATCAACTTGTTTGTCAACAACTAACCTCGTTTTAGAAATTGTTCATGAATAGAGCATGCCCTTGCGTATAGATTCAACTGAGAGATATGCACCCCATATGCAGGTGATAAGGGTATATTGCTGCATAAGAAAGGGAAGTTGACGATTGAAAAGTTAAAGTCATCACGTTTATCATAAAGCTTGGTTGTTAGAATACCAGTAAAGTCTTTTTCAATAAAATATCCAAATATGAAACAGATGCGTCAGACTCTGTGATAATTTTTATCTCAAGCTCACCAGGATATATCGTATCGACATAAGAATGGAAATAACCATTGTTAATTGACAATACGTCGTCGATATATCTAAATGTCGAGTTGAAGGCCACAGCAAGCGTTTTCTTCTTTTCACGTACAAGACTTTGGATAAATTCTGCTTAATATGAATACAAAAAAGGTCTGCTAATAACGGGGCGCAATTGGTACCCATAGGAATTCCAATAGATTTTTGGAAGATCTGGTCTCCAAAACCTCATAGATATTGTCAGTCAAAAACTCAAGCATCTTTTTAATGTCAACTTCAGAGTACTTGTGTGTACAATCAGAATGTTTTTAACAAAATAATTTTGCAAATGACCAATAACAAGGTAAGTAAATTTACGAGTTCCATTTATATTGAAAAAGCAGCTGCCAATGATATGAAAAAGCCTGGACTTTAATTTATCGTGGGGAATGGTTGTATATAAAGTTGAAAAGTCATAAGTTTTTAAGCTGTTGATTTAGGTAAAATCTTGTGATTTCATATTTTCAAAAAGTTCTTTGGAATTTTTAAGTATCCACATCTGATTTACACCACATCTTGAATATATTGTTGCACAGTACTTTTGACGTTTCTCCTTTACTACTGTTAATTAATATCTTAGTGAGGAGTAAAGAAAGAGGCTTGGTTAAACATTTTCTGGAACCCGCTATGTATCTTTGATTGTAAGGATTTTAATGAAGTTTCGGAATCCGATATAGATATGGTAATTCGAATTCATTTTGGCTGTTTGGAATATCAAAAATATTCAAAACTGACATATGATTTTGAAGAATTTCCTCCTTAGAAAGGGAACTATGAGATTAAGTTGAATTACCACTAGTAGAATTAAATCGAAGTTCCTCTAAGATACATTTAATATAATGAGCCTTACAAACAAAGACAATGTTGTAACCTGCTTTGTCAGCATGGACCAGTACGTACTGATCATGTAATCTATCTAAGTTTTTTTTTCACTTCTGGATTATTGAATACAGAAGGAAAGATGGTTCTCATATTGCCCCTCAATCTTTTATTGCGCGATTTTAACATACATCTGATACATTTAATCCATTCTGACAAAGTGTCAAGGTCTTCTTTTTCATGTCTGGCCCATCGCCTGGCGTACCTCTACAGAATCCATAATATTTATGAAATTCCGACGTCAGTTGAAGGATCGGGGTTCCCTATATTTAGGACCTTTTAAAATTAATTATCTAAGGTTCTCATTATTATTTATATTTACGTTACCAATAATAACGTGTCCAGCAGGACTATAGTTATAGGGTGAAGAAGAACATGAACACGATGGAGGATTATGTTTCAGATATTCGATACCCAGGCCCTGTAAAGTTTTCTTGTAATTAAAAAGTTTGGAAGCAATAGTCGATGTATATTTGTAGGAAATAAAAGGTGTAGTCTCTAACTTGAAATATGGTGGAATACAAGACTGGACCCTTTTGTGATTAAGAATATTACTTATATTAACCGCGTCAATTCCTTTGTTGGCATATTGAAGTCTAAGGAAAAACGGATTGTTTTAGCAGCATTTTCTTCAATAAAACGTTGGGGTTTAAAAAACCCATGATTTGCTATATCCATAATCACAGATCCGAGCCTATATTCTGGTGTCGAGGAATCAAAAAATGGACTTTCCTTGACCTTTTCAAGAAGACTATTTAAACGTTTCAAAGGGACAGAGTAAAGTTTGGTGCGAATATGATATAGACCTAACTGTTGATTTACGTAAGGTAGTAATGAATCAAAAGAGACATCGTGTATTAAAGGTTTATTGCAAGACCGATGCCCATGACTACGCTTACGTCTCTGTGTATGGTTAAAAAGTCCCATCACATTTACATTGTTACATTGTGGACTGGATAGATTTCCAACACTATCGACATTGTCATTACATCCATAGGGAAAGGCTGTCCCTAGTTTTCTAATCCAAAATTCTTCTCGTTGTCTACGGAAAGGTGACGGACTGTTTGTGTGGCGGTAAATCTTTTCTAGAATTTTAACTTTCTAACTAACTGAGAAATTAATGATCATTTTAATCATTTAATGTGCATCACATAAGAATGTATATTACATTTATTAACAAGCTATGAAGCATTATTCACTTTGTAACTTACGTTTACACAGTAATAAAAATTCCTAATTTGATGCTTAAACAATGCATACAAAAATAAGTTTGTTTAAAACATGTTGAACTTGACTGTTTTGAATGATTTGGAACCTAGATCTTTCTTTCAGAAGGAAACCTCTCTCTCTCTCTCTCTCTCTCTCTCTCTCTCTCTCTCGTTGTGAACAGTGAGAAAAAAAATAATATTTTGACAGTTATACTACAAATGGAAATAGAAATTTGAAGGTAATAGTTTGAATATGGAGGGTGCAACTAACATAATATTATTAGCTATATAAATCAACATAAAATTATGCTCTACAATATTCGACATGGATCATAATATAAAACGCAATTTTATTCCACTTTTTGAAAATTACAGGCATCTTAATTTATTTAAGATTTAGCTGAATTTATAGTTCCCAAATTTTATAAATTACTTAAGTTCTTTGTTTTAATGATTATGGGTTTCGTGACCTTGTTTTGGGGACTGATAAGTTCTGCTTTTGATAAGTAAAATTCTCATTAGTTTGAAATTCACTAGTGTATGAGAACTGTAAAAGAACGTTAAAGGTATTGAGCTTTGAGGATTGTTAATCTGCCGTTGGAGAATGGCGACCCCCCCCCCCCCCAACATAGAATATTTTTAATACCAATTAAATGTCCTCTGGGGGCAGTATGAATGTAAGATACTTATTGATTTGGATAAAAACAATGTTTATTAATATATCTGTATTTTTATGCTGATGCAATCTCTATGTAATTAATGGAACTCAAATTGATACATTTTACTAAATAAATATAAACATAAGGTAACTCACTCTGGATAGAATAATCAACTAAAAGAATATTGCAGTGAACAATGTTGGTTTATGTTGTAATGTTATTTTAAGAGTTCTCTCCCTTTCGGTAGCAATGTAAAAGTTTTGAATTTCCCGTGATGCATCACAGCTCTGATGTAAGTTTCATTGGGCGTACACGCTTCGAGTTTGACGGATTGTAAAATGTGTAAGCTAACTGTGCTTGTGATATATCTTGGATTTCTACCTCATATCTCAAATGGACAAAAGGAAATAAAAAATTTACCAAGTTTAGGATGTTACAAAGCACAGGGAAAGGCTCAAAGATGTGTGCCAATTTTTGTGAACGCTGCCTTTGGAAAAACTATTGATGCCACCAACACGTGTGGACTGACAAGACCCATGGAATACTGTTTACATACGAGGGTGGCGTGGATCAGGAAGCAATGCCGAATTTGTGACGCCCAGAGGCCTGGGTATAGCCATCCCCCCGAATTCATGACTGATTTTAATAACAACTATAACTGGACATGGTGGCAATCAGACACAATGTTAGAGGGGATACAATACCCTGTAGTAGTCAACTTAACTCTTCATTTAAGTAAGTGAAGAACAACTTATATCACAATACAATTCCTATTATGAGAAATGAATGGACTATACAATGGTTTGAACCAAATGAGAATTGAACAGTTGGGTCTTGAGTGAAAGTTTAATCTCAAATAGGGTTTCATTTCTCAAACAAACCAAAAGAAGTATTCGTACAAAACTGACTGCTATGAAAACACAGATTTACTGCTATTTCATAACCTGCTAGGCCAATTTTCCGCATTATGCTCTTTTGAAAGATCAGTTTTCAAACTGTATGTACAGTGTATTTATTTAAAGGATGACTGCACTTAAGAACATGCAAAAATTGCGACTAAATAAACTTTCAAAACAAGCATTCTTTCCTTTAATTGCAGGAATATTCAGCATATCTAATCTATAACTTTACGTAATTACATTAAACAAGCATTCTGAGAGTATTGCATCAGCAATACTAGTCCCCTACCGGCAAGTGTAATATGGTTCCCGTTAACAATTGAAAATGCTATAATTCCGTCAAAAATCAATGAAGCGGGACGAAATGCAATCTTGATTTATAACTATTCAAGGTAAAGTCACATATAAAAAATCAGCTCAATATCTGCTAGCGTTTAGAAGAAAATTGCGGAAAACCCTTAAAAATTGAAAAGGCCGTAATTCCGTCAAAAATCAATGAAGCGAAAGAAATGCAAACTTGATCTGTAACTCATCAAGATATACTCACGTACCAAAAATCAGCTCAATATCTGCAAGCGTTTAGGAAAAAAGTGCGGAAAACCAAGTGGGACAGACAGACAGACAGATAAAGGGACAGACAGACGGACGGACAGAGGAAACGTATAGTCCCCTCCGGTTTCACCGGTAGGGGACTAATAAAACTATGTATTTACTACGCAGCTGTTTTGAAAAGCGGGGGTCATCACAATTTCTTGATTCTCCGTACGATAATAAGGACGCCCACTTTTTCACTGACTTTATACATTGTCAGCGCATGTTTGTCTATTGTTCTCCGTTTAACAGTAGTTGTATATTTGCATTAATAATGATGTGTGAAAGGGAGATTAATAGACAAACATGCGCTCATGGTTTAAAAGAGATAAAAAAAAAAAACCTGCTTCTACTTACATTCACTTTTTCTGTTGTAACCAAGGGCTGACATGTTTAATATAATAATTCACCATAATGATTGTGATTTCTTACCTCAGGTATCTCTGTGAATACTAATTCCCGTCACTTGACTTGTAAGGTACAGTACCATGTTTTCTGCTATATGAAACCATGACACTGTGCTCAAACACGTTGAATTGTAAGGCATCGATATTCATTATCAAATAAAATATTCTTTACTCACATGGACGTGCTCATATTGTTGTTAATTTCATTTTGAAACCTTTGTAAATATTGTACTTGCGCCCATCAGAACAAAGGGGGGGGGGGATGGGAAAGAGTAATCTCGTATTTTTATACATGTCATTGTTATTTATCTAGTCTAATTTTAGAGCCATTCTTACAATTTTAGCTCCACCTCTCACGCATACCTAATGTTTAATCAAGGGCAGATACAAGAGTAAATTATCTATATTTGGAAAGCAATAAGGAAAAAAATATAGAATTATTTTATTATATCACAGTCTAAAATCAATTTAACATTTAAATTTGGTGCCAAAATGACAAATTTCTTAGTAAATATACAAAAATGAAATAAGGTTAAGATATATAAGCAACAGAAGCGATGGAAAAAGACCCAAAACCCAGCGTTAAGTGCAGCTAATCCTTTAAAACACATAGCAGACAAGATCACTCCTACTACAGTATAGTTATTAGTCCCCTACTGGTGAAACCGGAGGGGACTATAGGTTTCCTCTGAGTATGTTCGTCCGTCTGTCTAGCTGCGTGTCTGTCTGTCTGTCCCTCTGTCTGTCTGTCAGTCTGTCCCACTTGGTTTTCCTCACTTTTTTCTTTATGCTTTTGAGAAACTTGTTATGTACCTTTATAGTGATAAACTGCAGATGAAGTTTGAATTTTATCACGTTTAACCAAAAGGTTCGAGAGTAAATCAGTTTTAAACATTCCTCTTTTTTATAATAGTTCAAGATCGGATTCGTGCTGCACTATATTAATGTTACAAAACAAGGTTTTCAGATTTAAAATTATTGATTTCAAACTTGCTAGGTAGCTTTATAGTGACAAACTATAAATCAAGTTTGAATTCTGTCACGTTTGACCAACAGGTGCTAGCTATAGACTAAATCAGTTTTAAGCACTCCTCTTTTTTTTTATAATCGGGTTCACGATCGGGTTCGTGCTGCACTAAAATGTTCCAAAAACGAGGTTGTCGACTGTGACAGAAGACGGTAAACCATAAAGTAATATTGTGCATTGTTTTCAGCAATTCCTACCAGCGAATACTTAATACACTTGGCGAAATAATACCAGATGCAATAAAGACTGAATATTTTTCCCGATTTGAATTGTTTTTATATTCCTATTTATTTATGAGTTAAAGGCAGAGATTTTTTACCGGGTGGTAAGTGCCAGGTTAGGGAAAACGAGTAACGTTAGTAATTGTCATGTCATCATACATTATGTGATTTTAGTCAAACATGTCTTTGTAAGACAGATTCCATTCCAACAGTTCATTCATAAACAAGTAATCCGAAATGTCCACATTTTTTTGGGGGGGGGGGGGGGGGCGCAGTTATCATATACGGGGTCTTGTAAAATGACATCCTTAAAAGAAAAGGGGATACCGGTAGGGGACATGTATTGCTCATGCAATACTCTCAGAATGCTTGTTTTTCATGTCTACTTGCACACCAAATGAGCTTCTTACATTTATTCATTGACCAAAATTGGGAAACGCTAAGTCTTCTTCTGTGTCAATGATCTTTAACCTGGTAAATGTCGGACATGGTGGGGAAAATTGTAAAATTTTCTGGAGTTCAGTGGAATATAGTGTTAGTGGTACAAAAGTGTTCTTAAGAGCAACTATTGTAGTATGTAGATATACAGAGGTACATATATACAGCCCCTAAAACGTGCTACTATATATATATATATATATATATATATATATACCACTTGCAAGGTAATGTTCGTTTCGTTTCCTGCATGATACGGCTCGTTTTGTGAACGTTTTGTTTGGTTTTGTGCACGGTACGTTTCGTTTTGTGAACGGTATGCTTTGGTGAACGGTATGCAAATTAAGTGAGAGGAATCTGTACGCTTTAGTATATGATTGGCTACTTGATAAAGCCATTTCTTTCTTTATTAATCTCTCTATTTTATGTAAATGAAAGGACGGTGTCGCAAGCATTTTTTTAACAAATTGTTTTTTCAATTAAAGCTGTCAGGAATATTTAATTTTTACAACTGTATTTTCGTTATACATGTAAGCAGTCTTTTTTATCTTTTTGTTTTAATTTTACGTTTTGTATGAGCTAGTTTCTTTTTTTATGTTGTTTATTTTTTTCTCTTTATTTATTATTTTATTTTGTACACCATACCCTTATGGTTGAATATTTTGGAAATGGATTTGTAAATAAATAAGTTAAACTTTATAACCCCCGCTTTTATTTCGTCTACCATTCCTTTTAAATTCTTTTCATTGCTGCTTCATATTGAAAAAAATAACGTACTTTTTTTTTCTTGAGTTCTTGTAGTTGCTTAGTTGCTGCTTCGTATAAAAAGCATATTTTCTTGACGGTTTGATCAAACAAGCAATGAAAAAAGTACGTTTTATTCTATTTGTGAGGAATTATTGATGTCTAAAAAAATCTAATCGATCCTTTAGGTGTTCGCTAACTAGCAAAATATACATTCAAAAGTAATCTGACAGTAGAAATGCACATAGTTAGTACAAAATATTACTTAATTTTCTCTGCGCGTAATAACATGTTTTCTTTTTTATTTGATTTTTTTCGATGGGTAAAAACGCATCATAAACGGAAGTTATAATCAAGAAAACAGTTAAGGCAATTACATTTCCATTTACAATGTATATGGATGTTTGGTTGTATAAAATTACATTAGACTACAATGACAAATTTTCGAAATAAATACATATGTAATCTGTCAAAATGTTGAAAATAAATAATCGGTTCTAATCTATCTAAAAAAATAAATAATCTGCACGCATGTATTTCCTCTAAAATATTGAAAATAAATAATTTGTCCATGTCCGTTGCTACTAACCCCCACCCCCACCCCGCCCCCTTTTCAAAAATAGAGTTTTGGAGTTTAGCAGCCCCTTTTTTCTGGTCAAACTCACTTTTTTCATTGAAGAAGAAAATGATCTGCTCTGACTGCGCTTGAAATGAAATATATGGAGATAACGAACAGTATTCAAGCTCAAAAGTCCATTATACAATACAAAATAGGAGCAGAGCAAACACGGACCTCCAAACATCATAGGTGGGATCAGGTGCCATGGAGGAGTGAGCATCCCCTGCCGACCGGTCACACCCGCCGTGTGCTCCTTGTCATGATCGGGAAATAACGGGAAAATCCGTCGACAATTCAGTGTGTAAATAATGGCCTAACAACCAGTATGAAAAACGTCAGTCAGCATTTGACTCAGTGATAAATTGTATTTGCTGACAAGGTCATTGTATCGACCATAGAACTTACGAAATGATGACTTTAAACGAGAGAGCTGATATTCTTGTTTCATTAACTTATTTGTCAATAATTTACCTCGTTTTAGAAATTGTACATACGTAGAGCATGCTCTTGCGTATCGAATCAACTGAGAGATATATACCCCGTATGCAGGTGATGAAGGTATATTGCTGCATAAGTAAGGGAAGTTGACGATTGAAAAGTTAAAGTCATCACGTTTATCATAAAGCTTGGTTGTTAGATTACCATTAACGTCTTTTTCAAGTAAAATATCCAAATATGAAACAGATGTGTCAGACTCTGTGGTATCTTTTATCTGAAGTTCACCAGGATATATCGTATCGACATAAGAATGAAAATAGCCATTGTTAATTGACAATACATCGTCGATATATCTAAATGTCGAGTTGAAAGCCACAGCAAGTGTTTTCTTCTTTTCACGTACAAGATTTTGGACAAATTCTGCTTCATATGAATACAAAAAAGGTCTGCTAATAACGGGGCGCAATTTGTACCCATAGGAATTCCAATAGATTGTTGGAAATTCTGAAATTCTGTTTTTCTGCTGATTAAACCGGGCACTTTAATTAGTCCCCTATCGGTGAAACCGGAGGGCACTATAGGTTTCCTCTGAGTCCGTCCGTCCGTCCGTCTGTCTGTCTGTCTGTCTGTCCCACTTGGTTTTCCGCACTTTTCTCCTAAACGCTTGCAGATATTGAGCTGATTTTTGGTGTGTGAGTGTATCTTGATGAGTTACAGATCAAGTTTGCATTTCGTTCCGCTTCATTAATTTTTGACGGAATTTCGACCTTTTTAATTTTTAAGGGTTTTCCGCAATTTTCTTCTAAACGCTTTCAGATATTGAGCTGATTTTTGATACGTGACTTTACCATCAGTTATAGATCAAGTTTGCATTTTACCCTGCTTCATTGATTTTTGACGGAATTATGGCATTTTCGATGCTTAACGGGAACCAGATTACACTTGCCGGTAGGGGACTAGTATTGCTAATGCAATACTCTCAGAATGCTTGTTGTTTTAGTAAACTTATTATACACGTGTGATTGGGGTATATCAGGACTAAAGGCCGGTTTACACAATAGCATTTTAGAGTAAACAACAACAATTTAGAAAGACATGAGTCAAGTTTTCGAGACCATGGCAAGAGATGTACAGTGTTACTAAAAACAAAACTTATTAACTTGTAGATGGACATGCATGCACGGACTAAGCATGCGTAAAGAAGATTAAACCGGACTTTATGTGTTCATGCCAAGATATTTACATGCACTGAATATTATTTCCTTAATTTTTTTTATGAAAACCATTGCCGTTTATCAGTCAGTAAGCTCCACTAAGCAATCCACCTGCATAGATTTTTTAGCAACGGCTCTTCCATCAATTATGCATAGAATGACATATCTATAATACAATATTTAACTTTTTTAATTTTACTTCAAATGTTTTTGGCATTATCCTGTTATTATCTTCGCGAAGCAAATAATTTTGACGTCGTTCACGATAACATCAAACCCATCCTTGAAAATGTTTACGACAAAAATTACACTTTCTGATTTCAATTGCAATCACTTCTACTCCTTTCATTTTCGGTCCATATATAACATATTTATTTATTACGTTCAAAACACCCATAAGGTATATTAAGCAAAGTAAATAACAGGAGTAAATAGCGACGCAAGTTCTTTAAATGTACTATAAACCCTGGAATTTATCTGCTTCGCGAAGTAAACAAGCAATCTGAGAGTATTGCATTAGCAATAGTAGTCCCCTACAGGCAAGTGTAATCTGGTTCCCGCTAAAAATTGAATATGCCATAATTCCGTCAAAAATCAATGAAGCGGAACGAAATGCGAACGTGATCTATAACCCATCTAGGTAAAGTCGACATACCAAAAAATAGCTCAATATCTGCAAGCGTTTAGAAAAAAAAGTGCGGAAAACCCTGAAAAATTGAAAAGGTCGTAATTCCGTCGAAAATCACTAAAGCGGAACAAAATGCAAACCTGATCTGTAACTCATCAAGATACACTCACATACCAAAAATCGTTTAGAAAACCAAGTGGGACAGACAGACAGACAGACAGACAGAGGGACAGCTAGACAGACCGACAGACAGACGGACAGACTTAGAGGAAACCTATAGTATCCTCCGGTTTCACCGGTAAGGTACTAACAAGCATTCTGAGAGTATTGCTTTAGCAATACTAGTCCCCTACCTGCGTGTAATCTGGTTCCCGTAAATATTGAAAATGCCATTATAATTTCGTCAAAAATCAATGAAGCGGAACGAAATGCAAACTTGATCTATAACTTATCAAGGTAAACACATACCAAAAATCAGCTCAATATCTGCAAGGGTTAAGGAAAAAAGTGCGGAAAACCAAGTGGGACAGACTGACAGACAGACAGAGGGACAGCTAGACAGACAGACGGACAGACAGACAGACAGACAGAAAGACGGACGGACAGACTCAGAGGAAACCTATAGTCCCCTCCGGTTTCACCGGTTGGGGACTAAAAACGCCACGAGCTATGTTTTGACGTGGTCGGTGTTGCGCCGGCAGCTTGAATGATTCGTTTACAAAAGAGAAAAATGCTATATACAGAGATATTTTAGTGAAATTTATATGAATCATTTGAAAAAAAATGATTTTAATGTATGCCAATTTTTAACTGTATAATATTAGTGAAATTCACTTTTATAAGGATACCCACTTCCGCCCCGGGGTTGAACTCTCGACCTAAGGAATCTGTCTCTTAGCAGTACAGGAACAGCGCACTACATCGCTCGGCTATCTAGGCAAGTCCAAAAACTTGCTTTTGATGCCGATGGAATTCTCGCGGCGCTTCTCTACACTACACGGTCATTGAGAATGGAAGTGAGATACAGTTATTTGGACATTAGTTTTATTAGAGGATCGTTACATGTACCAATACACGTTGTAATGAAATTAAATTTTTATTCATAAAGCACATTTTACAACAAACTGTATCTCACTGTGTCGTGGTTTCCGAGAAAGTTCAGAGCGACAGGTAATGGGTATATGAAAGCTATAGAATTAAACAAAGTACATGTATTAAATTCACTGTGATTTACACAATGTACATGAAAATGTAATGATATTGCATTTTAGATGAGAATAAAACATGCCAAATATATCTCAAACGCAACGTGTTCATAGCGAATAAGGAATAGCCTCACACTCTGTCGAGTTGTTTTGAAGTCGTAATTAGTTTCAAGTAGTTTATTTATTTTAAGATGTAAGTCAAGATTCTTGATACGTGATAATAATGTTTTGAATCGTTAGGGTTAATTTCCGTCCTTCTTGAACGGGCGCAATTGAAAGAAATAAAAGAAAATGACTTTAATTAGTACAAATCTCTATTAACCTTGGGTTTTTCCGTAGGACATGACATTCTAGACGCTTGATAATTACCGTCAGTCAAATGGTGATCTAGATTCTCATTGATTAAGAAATTAACAATCAAATTCAAAGAATTGTGGTCCTCTGCTTTCGGTGTCTTAGTGGATGGGATACCATTATTTATGGCATATTGTGTCAAATATGTACGCCCTATCATATGTCATTCCAAAGTAATCACCAATGTTAAAATTTTTGACAATTAGGTCAAACATGAAGGTCAGGGAGAAGGGGTAAAAAATTATAGCATGCTCTGTTACAGGCAATGCACATGTCAAATATGAAAGCCCTTTCTCTTCTCTATCAAAAGTTATAAGGAAAGATAACATTTTTGAAATGTAGGTTAAACTTCAAGATCACGGGGTCAAAAATCATAGTGTTTGTAACAGGTAATACACATGTGAAATATGAAAGCCCTATCTTTTCTTATTCGAAAAATATGACCAAGGTTTAAATTTTTGAAAGTAAATCAAACTTCAAGGTCACGGTCAAGGGGTAAAATATTATAGTATATTTAGAAAGGACTTGTTTAAGGCAATCGCGGGTATGTTAAGGAAGCATTCAAACCATTTCTCGGGAAATTTAGACTTTTTTAAGAACATTAAGTTTGATAATTTATCAAAGCCACCGATAAAACGTAAACTATCATTAACTATGACATAAAGACAACAGAGTGTCTGAGGCAAATAAGTGCACCAGCACGACGTCATCACGTGACTGCTATTGATAGGAAAATATTCCTTAATAAAAAAGTTAACAGAACAATACTACCCCGGGGTTTAATATTTTCTATGAGTAAATAATATAGTTGAAAACATCTCTTAAAAAAGTGCTGCTAGAATGCCACTGTCCGGTCTGGAAAATAATTATTCCACACATTCCCACGAAACCTTACCCGATGTTTTGCATAACATACATATAACCCCAGATATTGCTTCAATTCTAGCAGCACTTTTCAAGTATTATAGAAGGCAAGCTTTCGATCTGTACAAATCTTATGTTTTGAAGTATCCAGCTAAGTGTTGTTCTTTTGCATTATTGTTGTAACGAATGACAAAAGAAAGGCCGACCGGGATACATAAATAGCTGACTGTCTTCAATAGAAGATATAATCAATGAAAATAAATCAGCATACCTGTTTAACAAACTTTAACTCCATATGAATCACACACAATATTCACGGTACTTACTTCTAAACCCCCTTTTACATATCTTTTTAAATGCCGTCTTAGCCAAATTCTCATTACACAACATGATCAATTTTCAAGTTACTTTTTGAACAGTTAAGAAGTCATCGATCAGAGATTTTAATCCAAGTGACAGATACAGTGTACGACAAAACGAATTAAAAACATTTTATTTTTGTTTTATATTTGCATGTTTCTATTCATTTTCGGGAGTTTGATAACATCTCTAAATACAAATATAAATAAAACTTGTTGTTCGAAAATTGACTATTATGACGTCACTGATCACGGTCAAGGGATTTAGTCAAGTCAGAATATCTGAGTTTTCCTTAACACACCTGCGATATGAAACCCCTATCTTTTCTTTTTCAAAAGTTATGGCCAATTTTAAGTAATGTTAATATTTTTGAAAAAGTAAGTCAAAGGTCTTTCACAGGTTAATGCACATGTGAAATTTGAAAGGCCTATCTCTTCTCATTCAAAAGTTATGGCCAAGGTTAAAGTATTTGTGACAGACGGATAGACGGACAGACGAATGAGATTTAATGTCCTCTCGCTTTCATGAAAACGAGGGACAATAACATCAGCAACTTTAGATCGTTGTTGACAAAACGATGAAATGACATAAGATCCACCGCCTTATTGTAAGAAACCTGTCATTGATTCCTTGCTACACTCGTTTACATTTGCCCGACTTTCTATCCCAAGTAAATTTCACCCGTGAAAAGCTATGTAAGTTTTAGTTTGTCGTTCTATGTAATTTGACCGAATTCTAAATCAAATTTGAAAAATGACGATCAGACCAAGCTCTAGCATTGTAGATAAAATAGTAGTGTAAAATGGTGAGAGACCGGGAGTTGAGGGGTATGTGTATGCAGTATGATTGTATATGTGTGACTAGATCTTTAGATAAATATATTGAAATTTAGTAACAGATTTTTTTTTTTGGTGTTTGATGGAAGTTATCAATATTATTTCAATTCAAAGCTTCTTTTAAGCCTTTTCGATGACATTTTAATATGACTCGACTTGAAGGAAGCCGTTGGAAATCACCATGTACACGACGGTAGCCCCTCATGAAAAGTCATAAAAATTTCAACGTCGTAATGATATTAAAATGTTAACTTCGAGGTATTTCATATAGTGTTGGTAGATTCCTTTCAAATAAATGCTAAATTAAGTGTTTTTAATTGGACTTGGGGCAGTTTAGGTAGTTCTCTCTCTCTTTCTCTCTCGTCATTTTTGAGCTTCCCCTTTACTTTAAAAAGTATTGCTACGGACCTGACTTCGATGAACCTACGTATTGGAAAGTGTTTGTTGAATGACCATCCAAGTTTACATCTGCTATGCAGGATCCTAATTTTTTTCCAGCGTAAGTGCTCCCTCGCGAGGAACTGTTTATTGCCATCAAAAACTATGAATTTCTTTTTAAAATGTCATTGAAATACAAACTCTAACTGATGACAACACACGGAAATAAATGATCAACACTCCACAATTTCGTGAAATAATACAAAATAATTCGAACTGACTTCATTCTACTTGTTTGTGTTATGTTATGAATATTGATGAGCTAGCAACCAATGAGAATCTAGATCACCATTTGGGAGACGCTAATTATGTAGCGTCGAGAATGCCACGCCGTACTGAAAGTCTAAGTATAAAAGAGAATTGTACAACTTTGGTCATTGCACGGTTCGAAACACTTTTGGGGCGTGGCTTGCATAATTATTTCAAAAATGATTTTTGAACGGTCCTGTTCGTTTTGTGAACCGTTCGTTTCGTTTTGTGCACGGTTCGTTTCGTTTCTTGCACGGTTCATTTCGTTTTGTGCACGATACGGTTCGTTTTTTGAACGGTAGGTTTCGTTTTGTGCACGGTTCGTTTCGTTTTGTGTACGGTGCAGTACGCTTCTTGCACGGAACGGTTCGTTTTGTTTCTGAGGTGTAGTAGCGCATTTTAGGGTCTGTATTTATTGCTGTTTATTACCTCAGTCACCTCAATCCTTTCTTGGATACAAGCTATTTAAAATGTGTCCTGACATACATATAATTGAGTTACTATCACTAGAGAACATTAAACACGTTACGAACGAATATCTGTGTTACGAACAGTAAACTTGTTTACTTTGTGATTACATCTGTAACTGACGAAATGTACGGAAAAATCAGACGTATAGAAAAATAATTTGTCAATTTGATTAGTATATCATTTTGGTGTTCCGTTTTGGTTTTTTTTTTTTTTTTTTTTTTTTTTTTTTTTTTTTTTTTTTTTTGTTTCTTTTTTGTTTGTTGTTAAACGTCCCTCTCGAGAATTTTTCACTTGCATGGAGACGCCACCACTTGTCGATGGAGGGCTGCAAATTTGGACCTATACTCGGCACTCAGAGCCATTGAGCAGTGATCATGATGGATCTTTTTCGTGCCAACACCTACTGCGACACAGGCCCTCGGTTTATACGGTCTCATCCGAAGGATAGGTCTCCACGTCCAGCAGTGGGATTCGAACCCGTGACGTAAGGATCAACTCCTTACTTCGCGAGTCTAGAGCAAATGCTCTAACCACTGCGCCACGCGGGCAACGTTTTTGATTTTGTTAATTGTTGTTATAACAAAACAAGCATGCATCAGGAAAATAATATTGACATGCATATGTTCAGGCTCTAGCGTCAGGCTTTGGTTAAATTAAATGAACGTTGATACATACTATATCAAAGGATGGCCTTTGTTTATAACGATAATGAGTATTATAGGTGGTAATAATTATCAATACAACGCTTTACAAGAGTTGAGCATAGTTCAACAATAGATGCAAGTTCCCATGTAGGAGTGTCAATATAAGGATCCGATCACCCCGAACGTCTTTACATCTTTAATGTTCAACGCAAAGATCTTTTGATCGATGACGTATACTAAACTTTTTCGACGACGTCTTTAATCTCTTGGTTGTTGAATGATGTCAGCGGTCTTGTATGAAGTTATAAGTGGCTCAGTTTGAGAATATCCACTGTCTGCTAAAATAAAAAGTCCTACTGGAAAATCAAGCTCTTGTTCTGGTCCTATCTCAAGGGTATTAGCATATGCATGAGCATCATTCTCATGTCCAAGGTATTCCGAATGTTCAAATCTAATGGAATTCTCAGAACATGTAAAACACGCATTTTTAAACAGGATGTTTTTAATTTGTATTACCTGTAATATTGTGAACATAAATATAAATGTAAATTTGAATTATAATTCACAAATATTCATTTTTAAATTCTTTCATTTGCTTGGATACAGTGATATTTTTTTTGTGTCCACTATAAAATTCCTGCTGAGGCTCCGTTTATGGAATGTAAATCTCATGTGAGGTTCCGTATGGTGCCTAGTACTACGTTTTGCATGTTGTCCCCTGGATCTCCTATGGATAACCATTCTATTGTTGGCCAGCGAAATTCTGAATCCAAAACATTGGATATGTTGGGTAATGCCTAAGCCATATTAATGTTATTAGAACTCCATTTACTGCCCACTTCTCAGGTTTCCATGCAGCTCAATGTGTAAGAAAACTCGATTCATTATTTCTAGAAATGAATCAACTGTGTCACAACTCAGTATCCAGACCTCAAAGGGCCTCGACCTTAGTTCTCAGTAAGTATTCCTTGGGACTCACATAGCAGGGTTTTCTGCAATATTCTGGACTCTGTTTTGAAAGTATCGCTTGGAGGAGGGTGACGTGAGGAAGACATATATTGGCGTCACAAATTTAAGACAAGGAGGGACCCAATCCCTTCTTTGTTTTCTGTATAAGGAAACGGTACCGTCCAATGAATTTTGTACTGAAGATAAACTGATGATTAGCTGAATCATTAGAAATAGCCTTTTGCGACTATTTTTCGTAAAGCAAGGAATTAAAGCATTCCGTCTGAACTGAAGAAACATGAAAGCTACCAGCAGAAAAAGCTGTTTTCTTTCGTCCATATTTAAGGGAAATGTATATTAATGGTAGTTTTATATGCTATTTACGACATTTAACGATCAAAACGAGGGTCTTTTTTTCTAACATATACATAATACATATACATGTACTATTTAGCAATATTTTCTTAAATAGAATGGTAACATAAAACTTCATAGTGACTAGAAATTTACCGATAATTATCAGGGTTTTTTTTGAAACCCCATAAATATATTTCATGTTTTCTTTGTTTACTCCATAATTATTCAAAATGTTTTCATTTTCACCCCAACCAGTTCTCAAAGTCTAAAATAAATACTATTTTTAATTTTTAGAATAATTACATGTATTAACTAACATGAAAGAGATTAAATTTTGAAATTTATTTCAGAGTGTGACATTTAAAAGCTGCACGGACGCCCCGTCCGCGGTGGAAGATTCTGGGGATTCTGCTGCACATTGTAGTAAGCCAGATAAAATATGATACCGCAACTCCAACCAATAACCCCGCATCAACAAGCTATCAACCAGATAGAAAACAAGCAATACCAGTATCTGATGCAGATGATGATACGGATCCCGAGATCGAGCAACAGCAACAACCTTTGAAGAAGAAAAGGTCCACATCTGAACTTGCTAGAATGTGCCATGAAAACTATCTAGAAAGGCTTCCCCAGAATGCTGAATTAGAAAAGAGATTGTCCTTATGCATGAACATATTCTTCAAAGTGTATCATATAATTTAAAGGAAAATATGCAGAATAAATGAAATTATCTTGCTTTTTTTCTTTTTCATCCCTGATCTTTGTTTTCAATTACATGTTCATGCAATGGTATACAAGAAATGCACGTGTGTGTGTATGAGAGAGAGCCAACGCACTTGAACAACAGCAGTCAAGTTGTCTAAACATTCTTATCTGTTTATTTTGATTTATAATAACAAAATAAATATAAAGCGATTGATCTGATTCAGAAACTAGTAATACGGTTAATCATGGTTAATATCGTCATTCAGTCTCGTATTCAATCAAAGTACATCTTTTTGAGATTATTACCATGCATATCTCTCTCTGAAAATCCGTACGTTATAAAGGTTTACACATAGCAATGCAATTGATATATGCATACATTTAAAAGCTTTTACAATAACTCAACCCCTTTTCTATTGTTTTAAACAGACAAAGCCTATGATGTAACCTACGTAAGGCTACGTTTCCATTCCCCAAGACCAGAAAGTTTTGCCATCTACAAGAAATCAACAGACGATAGTGACTGGACTCCCTACCAGTTTTACAGTGGTTCCTGTGAAAGGACGTATGGAAAGGAAAAGCGGGGTATAATCACAAAAAAGAATGAAGGGAAGGCAATCTGTACAGATGAGTACAGTAACATCTCCCCCCTGAAAGGAGGCATAGTGCCATTCAGTACTTTGGAGGGACGACCCAGTGCTTTTGATTTTGAGAATAGTACTTTACTGCAGGTGTGTATGTAATATATGCAGTACATATTTTCATGGAGTAGATTCAATATATTTCTTTTCTTAATTTTTAAATGAGTAATAGAAGAATATCAGGATTTGAGTATTGCTGGTGTTCACTTGAGTTACAAGTTTGACAATTCATGTAATTGTTTGAAAAATACAAAGCTATGAGTCGCAAAGAGCAGGCAAAATATAATTGAAAAAATAAAAGTAAATTTTAAAAATTGGCAATCTTTTATAATCATGATGCTATTGCTGCCACGGCACATAATCACATTGGTATGTGAATGCTTTCTAAACATTAAACCTTGTAAATAAAATTTAGCTGTCTTAAAATGCTTTGAAGAGGACTGATGCATATGCAGATATGCAATACGGATATATATTTAAGGCAGAACCTATATCGGAAAAGTCTTTGTCACAGGATTTTCAAAATGAATAATTAGCACTTGCTTATTAATCAGTTAAAAATACACGGCATGTTTCCTTTTATTTAATGAAGTACAGCCGCTAATGATTACTATACCCTGCAACTATAATTTTCAGTCATTTTTAGGGGTACATGGTTATGAGGAGAATATAGAAAATCACAAAAATACTTCTTCAAACACCTTTTTTATAGACTTTATTAACTAATTATAAAGAATAGTTAGAAATATTATTTAAAATTAGATTCGTATTTCTTCAATTGACATTTAAGATTAAATCCAGATTTCAATAAATATAAGCAAATGCGCTCAATATTTTTCAAAGGATTTTTTTAGTCCATCTACAACCCTAAATCGTTAACAAACAAGATTGTTTTTACGACTTATGCGCATGATGACGCGCATAAGTCGTAAAACAAAACCTAAGTTGAAAACAATTCTTAAGCAGTCTTAAATGGTCATTCTTATTAAAATAATAAAAAAAAGCAATACTTCTAGGAGTTTTCAGTGAATTAGATTCATTAAAATATAATCAGAAGTATAAATGTATGCACTTCCGGTTTATCGGTAAACAGCTTCATTTTCACCGTGTTCGATCAGAAACCCGGGATCTCAACATTAATTCAGGGTGTTTCGCTTTAATGAAATGTCAGAGATGATGAACAAAATAATAAGATTGATTGATTGATTGTATATTGTTTTACGTCCCATTCGAGAATTTTTCACTCATATAGAGACGTCACCATATACCGGTGAAGGGCTTCAAATTTTGACCTTTACTCGGCACTCAGGGCCATTGAGCAGTGATGGATCTTTATCGTGCCAACGCCTGCCGTGACACGGGGCCTCGGTTTTTAAGGTCTCATCCGAAGGACCCGCAACTTTCACTTCAAAGTGCCGAGCGCATGGCAAAGGAACAGTTGCTACCTATTTTTTATCGACTTAGGTCTGTCGCGGCCGAGATTCGAACTCACGACCTCCCGATCACGGAGCGAGCGCTCTACCGACTGAGCTACCGTGAACGGTTAAAATAATAAGAATATGGGAATTATTTCTATGTACATTTTAGCGATTCATTCACGTTCAACAACTTCTGTAATGTGCTGCATTTTCAGTGTTTACAAAATGAATGACAAGGTAAGCACAACAATCTTGTGTGTTAACGATTACTGTAGGTATATTCCGGGGCTTAGCTTGACTTAAAATTCTAGTGAGGCAAAACTTTTGCAGTCGGGGGTGTGGGGAGCACCTTAGGCCCCCAGTAGGTCCAGGGAGGAACCATGAAGGGGGGGGGGGGTTCAGGGGGCGAAGCCATCGGAAGAAAAATGCATTGTAGGGGTTTTAGGCCTAGAATGTAAAAATAATACTTGTCTTGGACAGAAATTTCGTAAGGTTTACCAGTTTCAATATTCAAACCTCAGTTTGCATATAATCATTAGATGCTGCAATTTTTTTAAAAAAGGTTTAATATATTAAATATAAAATGTTTTTTTCAACATGTTCTTCTAACACATTTAAGAAATAAAATATCATTTTTAGAGTTTCATTGGGATATGACATGAAGTCGGTCAGGTGATCAAATTCTATGATGCCCAAATGACGTTATACTGTCATATCCCGATGAAACTCTGAAAATGATATTTTATTTCTTATACTTACATTTTACTTTTTTTATTCTTGTTATAAAGAAATATAGGCACTATTTAGACTTTGCTATGGAAATGCAACATAACGTACCTACAATACATATTTTATTAGTCCCCTACCGGTGAAACCGGAGGGGACTATAGGTTTCCTCTGAGTCTGTCCGTCCGTCTGTCTGTCCGTCTGTCTGTCTGTCTGTCCGTCTGTCTGTCTGTCCCTCTGTCTGTCTGTCAGTCTGTCCCACTTGGTTTTCCGCACTTTTTTCTTAAACGCTTGCAGATATTGAGCTGATTTTTGGTATGTGAGTGTATCTTGATGAGTTACAGATCAAGTTTGCATTTCGTTCCGCTTCATTGATTTTTGACGGAATTACAGCCTTTTCAATTTTTAAGGGTTTTCCACAATTTTCTTCTAAACGCTTGTAGATATTGAGCTGATTTTTGGTATGTGGCTTTACCTTGATTAGTTAAAGATCAAGTTTGCATTTCGTCCCACTTCATTAATTTTTGGCGGAATTATGGCATTTTCAATTGTTAACGGGAACCAGATTACACTTGCCGGTAGGGGACTAGTATTGCTAATGCAATACTCTCAGAATGCTTGTTAATTTTATATGAAAATACATTTTATAGATTAGTTTAAATGTTAATTTATATATATAGAATCTCCCATGATAAATGGTTGAATATGATTTTTATCCAACAAGTTGTGTGGTTTTTTTTTTATCCCTGGGCATTGGCGAGGGGAAAAAAACACACATGTTGGATAAAAATCACATCCAATCACAAATCACGGGACATTCCTTTTATCAAATATAAAAAAAAAATCCAATGAGTGATATCCATGGGATAAAGGGGTAAACATGGGATAAAAACCATTAGTTTTAAAACAAATATTTTCTGCAATGTATTAAGGGATGTTGCTGAGAAATCTAATGAGGCAGTTGCCACAATTGGAGCTACTCCCCTGATATTATTATTCTTATCATCTGTAAAATGCATTCAATAAAGAGTAGATCAGAAAAATTATACAATGAAAAGGATTCTGTATGTCCAGTGCCAAGATTGTGTCTCCATTACTAAAGTGTATTAAGCAAAGACGCTTTATCCAGCAGACAAAGTCAAAGGTCGGGGAATATTTGATATTAATGTCAAGGTTGCTACAGGTTATTATATCAATTTACCATAAAAACTTGAATCCAGATCATTTGTGCAAGTTCAAAGTCACTGAAAGAAAAAGTTTATAATTCGTGTCGGGTTTTTCTTATGGATAAACTTGGTGAGTTCCCATTTTACACAAAGATTGTTTATAACCTAAGGGTGTGTCAGGACTTTATAAAAAAAAATATCCCCTGCTTCATTTTACAAAATGATTGAAAATGCAGCATTATCTTTTTTCTGGCCTTGATGTAATCTGTAAGATCTTTTTCTTGTCTAATTTTCAAGTATTCATTATATAATTCAGTGCTTAACTGATCTAAGCTATAAGCTAGTAAAGGGATTATAAGTCAATCTGAAAATAAATAAAAATCCAATAAAAACAATCCACATTCAAGTTTACTATAGTCCAGCCTTATGTGAGATAAAAAAGAACTTAATGTCATGCAAAACTGTAGATTCCTTATTTTTGACGAATATTTGATATTGCGAAATGGCTCTTTGACATCATAATTCTCTAGTGGACGGTTGATCAAAAGGTTTCATATGGATTTCAGCATCATAAAAATAAAAGCAAGTAACTTTATTTGGCGAGTGATGCTTCTCGCGAAATTACTCGATAATTTATTCCTCGCGAATATTTAGGAATATACAGTAAATACATCTTCAGTATCCAGATCATTCCATGCTTTAATAGTGTTGCTGCTTTCTCTAACCAGGGTCCTAATATTTAAGTAACAGTTTGTATGTCCCTTTTCCAATCTCTTTGTTTCTGACCTGCTGCTGATTTGAAAATTGGCACAAATAGTCTAACACCGGATGTAAAGAGATAAGCTCTTGGAAACTTTTACTACTGTAGATAATTCATCCCTAAACATGTCTGATAAGTTATTATCTATGCGGTTAGATGCACATGCTATAATAAGAAAACACTCTTGCAAGATGCCAAGTCCAGCAAACTATAAAGAAATAACTATCAGCAGAGGTGAAAGACTAACAAACCACTGAAGTTATTTTTAGAAACAGTGCTATGTTAGTGTTCCATTAAATGCTATACTATCAAATTATTTTAACAAATCATAAAAGAATAGTTTATTGGTAGTTTGTTAAAAAAAAAGATTTCGTTTGGGAGCGATTAACAAAGAGTGCACAGCATTACACTTGAAGATGAATGTCATTCACTAAACTGCAAATACTTAACATCTTCAAAAGCAATTAAGAAAATGAACTTCAAGACTACAAAGGATTATTTTTTTATTCCATATATATTTAATACAAACAAGCCAGCTTTGAAATGTCAAGTGCTTGTAATATTTGTTAAAGAAGAATAGAACGAAGTTTATTTGACGTAAAATAGTAACAATGTTAAATGTGGCAAGTGTAACTAATTTGTGTAAATTAGCTTTATTATACCCCCGCTTGAAAAGTGGGAGGGTATATACATGTAGTGATCGGGGTGTCCGTCCGTCCGTCCACCCGTCTTTCTATACGTCCGTCCGTCTGTTACGCTTTGGGGTACCTATCTCTTATCCGCAACTCCTCATACCACTGAATGAAATTTAATGAGACTTTCGCAGAATCTTTGTTACATAGTGCCATTGTGCACCTCCTATTTTACTTTTTGATCTGACACTTATTTCGGGTCTCTCAGGGCAAAACATGGACTTTGCCATTGTAATCATATGGGAGACGGGGGTATCATTTAGTGAGCTCAGTGCTCACAGTACCTCTAGTTTTGACCTCTGAGATATGTATAAGTTTAGAAATGTATGCGTAGAATGCAGAGAGAGAGAGAGAGAGAGAGAGAGAGAGAGAGAATTCATCAGATATATATTTTATGTACTATATGTACTGTAGGTTGTGTAGTGTAGTATACATCTAAAAGATCGCAGATATATGGCATAAGACAAATAAGATCTACGCTGTACATGTACAGTCTGTTACACCTAGCAGTTCACACAGGCTTTGGCCCAGAAGTTATGTTTGCTTCAGATGTATTTAGAAATATTTATTAGGGAGAAAGAAACGTGAAGACCTCAGAAAGATTTGTAGTCAAAAGAAATCGGCTGGACATTCTAAGAGTGGTCTGTAATGATAAAGATATAATTTATAAAAGGGGTGCATAGGGGCATTACCAGAGTAGATAAAAACAACATCAAGGGTGTGATAAGGGATGAATATTTTATTGAAAGTGTGAAATTCTTTATTTGTCTTCTCCTTTACATTCTTATTTCAATGAGACTTTTTTTAAGTCTGACCTTTACAAAGAGGGCATTTTACCTGTTTGTTAAAGTTGTTCTCTTTTTAACTCACCTGAATTTGTAGGAAAAAATCTGTAAAAATCATCTTTTTTAAGAACAGCAAAGCCATGATTAGTCATATAAATATAGAAGCATCATCAAGTATTGTAGATTCAAATTTCTTCAAATAATGACACCCGGCCGGTCATAAAACATTTTTTAAAGCATTGAATTCCTATTTTTTGATGTCGTAGGTCCTAACGCTAACGCTCGGTATAATAATTTGTCGGCACGAGCATCCAAAAATAAGAATTCAATGCTCTTATTTACATTCTCTAATTTCTCTCTTCATAATTGTTAATTTCGTTATTCCTTTTAATGAATTAAGGGCCTTTCAGAAAAAAAAAACTGTGCTTAATAGACGAAAGCTGAGCTGTTGTGACTTGGAAAGTGAGCAGTTGAGACGTGGAAATTTAAATAACGCAAATGAATATTGCGAGTGGAAAATGACTAATTTTAAATGTACAATATTATTGTTATATTTGTATGATAATTCAAAAGGTTACTTGTTTATAATTAAATTGAGCCAAAACAATATTCATTTCAGTGTTTCAAAGTATAGAAAATGCATATAGTTCCTACTGTGTATTCTATCTCGCAGTGACAAGGTTTTGCTGTGTTATATGGTATTAAATGTTGTATATTTCCTATTGATTTTATAAAGAAAATAACACTGAATGTAAATATTCTTTATTAGTTGTATTACATGATTAGTGGTAGCCAATGTACTGTAAAAAAAGTGAATATTGTTTATGTTTTGGCATTCCTAGATAAGTGTATCATGTGTATGTAAATATATATATATTATATATATATATATATATATATATATATATATATATATATATATATATATATATATATATATATATAACTATAACTATATATATATATATATATATATATATATATATATATATATATATATATATATATATATATATATATATATATATATATATAAAGTAATTTACAATCTTGATTTCCTCAGGTCTGAGAAAAATGGTCTCCGTTATTTTTGAGCTTTTTACTCAATCAGGGATTAATTGTATAAAACTAAAACAACAGCAGTGAAGTATGGGAGGTGTCTTGGACAGTTTTAAATATCAGCTAGTAAGCTAGTGTAAATTTTATGTTTTATGGAAGTCCATCTGAAAAGAAGGTCACTGGATGCACTGTTAACATATGCTACTTTCCAGTCAGCTGGAATTATCAGGAGTCATCTCAAAAGATCATCCCGACTGAGAATTGAATTTTCAGAATTAAAATCTAAAGAAAAAATATGTTGTTTCAATTCCTGCACATTATGTAATGATAAGAAAATGGGGATGAAATCAACTACGATATTAATTTTTGATGAAAAATTTTGCTAGTGATGATTTATTATTTTGCAGGAATGGGTAACAGCTACTGCCATTCGAATTTCCTTGACACGCATGAACACCTTTGGTGATGAAGTATTCGGTGATGCAAAAGTCCTGAAATCCTATTTTTACGCCATCTCTGATTTTTCTGTGGGAGCCAGGTACTGTACCTGTATGATATTTTTTTTTTGTTCAAAGTTTCAAAAAATTTTCAGCATGATAAATTTTATTTCCATTTTAAGTTATTGTGAATCAAGATGTTAACAATGAGAGTGGGTCATATTTTCACTTATAAATCATGTGATCCATCTCGAAAACATAAACTCAAAAATCTTGTTAACATGGTTGAATGACCCTTTTGTGTTTTTGAATGAAAGCTAGTTTTCATGTGTCAAATTCAAGTCATTTTAATTAAAAGGTATAAACACAACAACAGAAAAATGTGCATGAGAATTTCCTGATGAATATTTTTATACATTATAGAAATTTGAGAGGTTGCACTTGCTTCATGATCTTCTTAACTGATCCTGCACAGCCCAAGTACATACATGTATTGTAGCTTATTCTTTTAGTGAATGAATTTGAGTTTTGCAAACTTGTCAATATGAAAAAAAAATCTTGGAACAGATGTTTTTCTCCCCTCAAGAATGTGGTAGGGACCCCCCCCCCCCCCCCACGGAAAAACTTTTTTTTCAGAATATTTCATATTTCAAAAATGATAGAGAGTGTCATATGATGTAGATTAGTTCTGTCATGAATTTCAGAGATTAAGGTATATACTAATCATTGGCATCTATAATATGTTTATGCTTAAAGTGTAACTGCTTGTTTCTTTTAAATTTGATGATAGTTTTCAAATATTACTCAGGTGTAAATGTAATGGTCATGCCGATGAGTGTTACCTGAGACAGGGATCCGCACCCACTTTTGAGAGAAGGGAGGTTTGCAGGTGTCAACACAACACAGACGGGGTCAACTGTGAGAAATGTCTCCCAATGTTCAACAATAAACCTTGGGCCAGGGCCACAGAAACCAGTGCTAATGAATGCAAACGTAAGATTTCCTTGGAAAGGTACACTTCATTATAGATGGAGCGCCTACCTATAGGGCCGGAATTGGTTTTAGTCTTAACAGAAAGTCTGTCAAGCTCCGTTCCGGTCAATGTCTTTTTATTTTTTGTTTTTGTTTTATTATCCCCTCACAACGGAGTTGCAGAGGGGATATAGTAACGCGCTATTTGCGTATGTGTTAGTTACTGGGTGGGTTAATTTGTCCTTGTGTAAAACGGAGGTGACGTAATTTGCACCAGGATAGAATGTTGCCTTAATATATATAAATATATATACCGAAAAAGGGAATAATAAAATATACCAATCAGTATTTTGCTTTTCCAAGTGTAAGTTATAATTGAGTTGTGTGCAATCGGGTTTGAAATTTTTGTTAACAGCATATTTAGCTATGTAGCTTGAATTACCTACATACAGTGAAGTCGTCAATTATAGGTGTACGCATCCACGATTGTTGTCGGTATTTTTAAGCATGTAAACAATTACATGTACTTCTTAACAGCTCTTCTATAATCACTGTATATTTAGCTAGATACATGTAGCTTGCCCCTTACAGTGAAGTGGCCAATCACCTTGTGTAAATTTTTTAGCTCTACTGGTCAGAGACCAAAAGAGCTTATGCGATAGTAAGGTGTCCGTCGTCCGTCCGTCATTCTGTCTAGTGTCTGTCTCCGTCTGTCTGTAAACAATTTTTCAAAACGCTACTCCTCTAACAGTTTTGGTCTGATTTCATATAACTTGGCACATAAGCAGACTACACTTAGATACATAATTTAGTGCATCGGTTTTTGATTTCGATGAATGGTGTTGCCATGGTTACAAAAATAGTAATTTCTGTAAAATTCCTTTATCTTTTTTTTTTTATTTCGATGAGCACTGTTGCCATGGTTACTTAAAATACATATTACTGTGAAATTCCTTTAAAACGCTACTCATGCTAGAGTTTTGGTCTAATTTTTATAAATTTTGGCACACATGTAGACTACACTAAGATACATAATTTGATGAATTAGTTATTGATTTTGATGCATGGTTTTGCCATGGTAACTTTATATAGAAAATTCTGTAGAATTCCTTTAAAACATTACTCCTGCTACAGTTTTGGTTTGATTTTAATATAATTTGGCACACAATTAGCATACACTACGATACATAATAGTATTTATCGGTTTTTGATTTCAGTAAGTGGTGTTGTCATGGTTACTTAAAATAGAAATTTCTGTGAAATACTTTCAAAATGCTACTCCTCCTACGGTTTTTGTTTGATTTCAATATAACTTGGCACACAAGTAGACTACATTAAGGTACATAATTCTATTTATTGCTGCATGTTGCAAAGTTTCAAATCCCAGTGCTACTTTTCTTTTGCTATACATACAGACCAGT
Organism: Saccostrea echinata; assembly: GCF_033153115.1. Taxonomy (NCBI): domain Eukaryota; kingdom Metazoa; phylum Mollusca; class Bivalvia; order Ostreida; family Ostreidae; genus Saccostrea; species Saccostrea echinata. The sequence goes on along the minus strand of NW_026889752.1, from coordinate 9,737,548 downwards.
AGAGCTACAGTCTCATCAGAGACTTCTGGTTATTTACTTAGAATTATAAAAGTATTTTCCAAGGAAAATACAAAAGGTAAAATTGTGTTTCCCTTGCAAAAAATAAAATAAAAGAAAATACCCTCGCAACGAAGTTGGAGATGATATATGTTGGGGGTGGGATGCGTGAGTGGATGCATCACAAAAGTTAAGCATTCCAAGTAATAATTCATATCAGGATTGACATGTTCTTTTGCGAGGGGATGCTCCGCTTTGCAGTGCCCTTGTTTTATAATTCTGTGGACCCTTTTACTTTGTTGTATTAATATACTCAGATGACTGTTTAGGCCCTTGGACCTCTGTTTTATTTTTCTACATGCACACATACATACAGGATTAGGATTTCATGTTGTATGATAAGAGAGCAAATGAAAATCTAATTTGACAGGAGGAGGTTGTCTGGAATTTTGGGGGAGAAGATGTGCATTTGTTTTGAACATGTCTTGACATGGGCAAGATTTATTCATTAGAAAAATGAATGCATGATGTCAAAATCAGTTTTTTTTTTTTTTGCGGGGGAAGGGGGGGGGGGGCATGTTATTGAAGGCTTCGTGTAAAATGCGGAGGAGTGTCACAGTGCAAGGGGTGGAGCTTCAATTTTAAAAAAAATTGCTTATTTTATCTTTCATTCGGTTTAGGACCATTAGACCTAATTAAATCTGTCAAGACTTTATGAGATACTGTGGGATAGCAGCACAGAACATAAATTTTATCAAAGTTGAATGTTTCCCTTGCACTAAGCATCTTTCATCAAACAAAATTTAAATCAGAAGCACAAGCTGTATGCCCCTTTTGTTTTCTTTTTTTTTTATAGAGGTTATTTTTGGATTGAATCTCGTTTTGTTGTTTCTTGATCATTTCTCATTCTTTGAGGAAAGAAATGACAACAATGCACTAAGGATATTTTGGCGCTGTTTCGGTTTCATTCAATTTCTCTTATTTTAAACATTTAAATAAAAAGGAAATCCGTTCCCGTTGTTGACAAGCGAAGGTCATAAATTGTTTCACTGTTTCCTACCTGTTTCTCATAACATACTATAAATCAATTTTCAAATGGTCTACACAAAATTGAGTTTTGGCATGAAATAATTTATCCAGTCAACTCCAAAGGATTTATCTTTTAATTGTTTGGATAATGTGACATTCTAACAAGTTCTCATGGAAAATAAGATATTGAATTGACAGATCTAATAAGCAAGTGCTAAAATTGCAACAGGATTCCCCAACCCTTGCAACAGTTAATTAACGAGGCCACACCCCTTGCATTATGTGACACTCCATTTTGGAGCCTCAATCCTCCATATTTTACTCCAAGCCTGTCATCAAACTGACTCCGTGATTCAAACTGAAGGGAAAAATTGATATTATTTGCATACATTCTTATTTGATGGTATGAAGTTTAAATGCAAAAGTTATGAGACATAGAAATAAACTTGTTTGCTTTTCAGAGGGGGTCTATATGCTGAAAATAAAAAATAAAAAAAATAAAAAATAAAAAAAAAAACATTTACACCGTTTTGTTTAAATGTGTCTGAGGTCAGCAAGAAACTCAAACAGATTATTGGGTTTTTATCATGTTGATACACACTAAAATACTGCTGACGAAAAGAGAAAAAATAATAGTTCCTTGATGTTCACCAACAATCATTATCAACAACAGTTTTCCTTTCTGTACAGCTTGTGAGTGTAACAACAAGACAGACCAGTGTTTCTTTGACTTGGAACTTTACCAGAGAACGGGTAGTGGGGGTCACTGTATTGACTGCCGCGACAACACAGACGGACCTCACTGTGAGGAGTGCAAGGACAACCACTACCTCAGACCTGAGGATCGGAAGTGTACCCCCTGTGATTGTAACACCACTGGTTAGTGTGTATTTATTGTCGAGAAAAATCAAGATGTAAGTAGCAAATCTTTTTTGGATGCCTTTTATGATTCAGCAAGAATTAAATACTGTTAAATGAATATGTGTATGACTAGTACTCTAGAACCTTTTTTGTCATTCCCACAAAAAAAGGAAACTAAGAAGGGAATCCGAGTCAACTCGTAAAATGTACATGTAGCTATTGTATACAGTTTTAAATAATGAGAAAGCAAAAATCATTTTTGGAAGATTATAAGTCTAGATTTGGCATATGACTAAAAAGATTTCAAACATATAGACTCATGTGCAATTCAGAGCTTTATGATGTTTCTGGGTAGTGATTTTGATCGAGATTCTATATTTATTGCAAGGCTCTGAGATTCTACAGTGTGACGCCGCAGGTCGTTGTCAGTGTAAACCAGGGGTCATAGGGGTCAAATGTGACTGGTGCAAAAACAACTACTATGATTTTGGACAGGCTGGATGCAGGTATGTTGGCAGAGAATTGAATTTAAAATTTTTTGTTCCCATAACGGTGCTAAGGGATTTCTGTGCTTGATTATCTGTTTTTACTTTCACTTTCCCTTATTTGGCTTCAGTTTCATCAGTTTTTCTTAAAATCAAATATATTTCTTACATAATCAACTTAATTTTGAAGTCTTGAATGAAAAGTAATAATATGCAAAACAGCCAGTGATGCCAATCTATTTTAGAGACGTTGTATTTGGTTTTTGTCTGTAGAGTTTATCATTTGTATTTTACAGGCCGTGTGGATGTAAAGCCAGTGGAAGCCAGTATCACATTCCTAGTTGTAATCCCTTGGATGGGACATGTATGTGTAAAGAAAATGTCGATGGTCGCAACTGTGACAGGTAATGAAATATAATGTGGTAAAAGACCTTCATGTAAAACTTAAGAATGAGAAAATTAAATTTGCATTGCGGATCATGTAATGTTTAATTAACATAAAAAGTACATATGGAATTATATTACATGTATTTGATCAATGTAATGTTAAGAATGAGTCCAATTTTATTTTTTTTTTTTCTGTTATTGTTTTAAAAACTCAGTAAAGAGTCTACCTTGATGTATTCATTCCCTTGATATATTCATTGTCTTTTAGGTGTAAGCTGGGTTACTTTGCTCTGAGGGAGGATGATCCTAAAGGTTGTATCCCCTGCTTCTGTTACGGTCATTCTTCTGAGTGTTCTAGTGCAGTGGGATACTATGCTTCTAGCATTATTTCTGATTTTGAGACAGGTATGCTTTTCAATGAAAGGAGAATTAGAAACTAATACATCTTTTTCTATTAAAAACTTTTTGAAGCAGATTTTTTTTTTTAAACCAAAAATTGGAAATATCTGTGTTGATTGTAAAACCACGTCATCATTAACAGGAAAGCAAAGATGGACAGCTGCAGACCGAGCTAACAATATGATTGCCACTGAGTATAATGCACAGAACCTGGAGGTGTCAGCACCAGGATCAGGACAAGTGTATTTCGTAGCACCAGGTTATTGACCTTGCTGTGTCAATGGCATAAATATGTTTTTGTTCTTATGTAAACTAATGTAAATCAAGGAAATTTTCTTCTTGAATAGTCAGTGAATTCGAAAAGTTCATTGTTTTATCAGTATTAGATACATGTTCTGTAAGTTATATGCTGGTTGCTACATGCAAGATCATATTTTTTTCACAAAAAAATGAATATTGGTGAAGGCATCATATATTCTCCCCTTTTAATCTTATAGTATGTATATATTTGACACCTTGAGATGATGTGTAGACTACAGTTTTCTGCATACATGAACTGTCCATTACTCTGTGTAGAAAGACGAATAAATAACAACTGAAAATGGCACAGTTCTTAAAATGTGTAGTTCAAGTTTTTACATTTGTTTTTATGAAAATGTACTTGTATGGATTTTAGTCAACTCTCAATCATATTAACACAGATTCTTGTTAAAATGACTATTGTTGCTTTTCAGCTCGTTACTTGGGTGACCAGAGATTCAGTTATAATCAGCATCTGACCTTTGACCTGAGAATTGGGGAGGAGGACTCTAGGCCCTCAGTGGTGGACATCCTCTTTGAGGGAGCTGGTCAGCAATTCTCCACAGCCATCTTTGTCCAGGGAAATGACAAGCCTTCAATAGAAACCAAAACCTTTAAGTACAGACTGAATGAGAGGCAGGAATCCCAGTGGGTTCCTAGACTTAACTCCCAGGCTTTTATCTCCATACTGGCTAACTTGACTGGACTTAAGATCAGAGCCACCTACAACAATCAGGGTTTGTACAATTTGATCAATGAGGGTTGTTCGGAAAGTTCGCGGACTTACGCCATATCTTTTTTTTTATTTAACGTCATATTATATCCAAACTTGGTAGAAATGTTTAACAATAAATTCAAGTGATTTGTTTTAAAAATTTTAAAGATATCGTGATTTATTTCAAACTTATTCAAATTTAGTAATTTACAAACAATACACTAAATTATCCTTTTCAAAATGGCTCAAAACCAAAAAAATTCTGAACGTTAACATTAAGAATTGTTACAACGTTTCATATTCCAAATTATGAATAAATAGTTTGCTTCGTGGAAAAGAAACTAATTTCAGAGGATAGGTAGTCATAATTGAGAAAGGTAAAAAGCTGACGTCGTAGAACGTCACGAAGCAGCGGATAACGATACAATTTTGTGATGTACTCTGGAAAACTCAAATAGAAACTCTGAAAACGCTTGAGGAAGCAGGAAATATGTCAAGCGATCCCTGCATGTGTGTGTGTAAATGGCCCAGGCGGCATTTGAATGGTATAGACTCTGTATCAGACGAGAACAATCTATGAGGTAATGGATTGTCTGTAAACATCTGAAAAAAAACTCAAATTTGGTAAGATGGAAAGAGAAAAGCACTTCACAGTTGCTGATTTTGTGAGAGCACAGTTACGCGGTAAAAAAACATTGACAAACAAAATAATGCCCCTGGAACAATGCTAAGCAAAATAAAATTCAATTGATAGAAAAACGTTCTTAATAAGTGAATATTGGATCAGACTGTGAAATTTATAGGGAGAATATTTTTGAGAACCTCATGTCGCTATGTTTTTACGTTATAATGTTGCTCCGGGGTGACCAAACATGTCGATTTTAAAATTAAGTAAATTGATTGCTATTAAATCGAATGGTATGACACTTTACACATCAACAAAATAGATATTTTCACATATGATAATGTGCTCATTTTTTAAATTTTTTTGAAAGTAATATAACGAAGATTGACATGGTCCACGAACTTTCCAAACAACCCTCGTACTTTTAGGTAAAGCAGATATAAAGATTCATTCATTCATTAACCTTGACTGTTCAGAATGATTCTCATAACCCTGTTTGTAGGAGTGGGTTTCATTGACAACATTAGGTTGGAAACTGCTAGAGCTGGGTCAAATGGGAAAGACCCAGCCACTTGGGTGGAGCAGTGCACATGCCCTGAGGGATTTGTAGGACAGTTCTGTGAGTCATGTGCTGGGGGATACAAGAGAGACCCTCCCAATAGTGGCCCATTCTCTTCCTGTGTGCCCTGCCAATGTGTTGGACACTCAGATAGCTGTGACCCAGATTCAGGTTCTGTTATTTTATTCTTTTAAATCATTGAGAATTACAAAGATAAACTGAGGAAAACTTGTCAAATTTTAAGGTTGATCGTAAAAATCTTCAAAAAGGATTGCTTAGTTAGTGAAATATGTATAAAAACATTATGGGAAATTCAAAAGAAAGTTTCTTTAATAATGTTTAATTGAAACTAACCTTATTTTATTCAACTCATGATTTTTACTCTTGGCTTCCAGGAAGATGTATCTGTCAGCACAATACAGAGGGAGATTTCTGTGAGAGATGTATTGCAGGTTACTATGGTAACCCTAAAAATGGCTCTGAGTATGACTGCAAGCCGTGTCCCTGTCTTGATGGAGGGCCCTGTACCCAGCTACACAATGGGGATGTTGTATGTACAGCCTGTAAAGAAGGCCATGGGGGTAAGTATTGCCATTTACCCTGAGTTATATTCAGAGTAGGTTTAAGTATAATGTAGGACATCTTAAAATGCTAAATATTGATTGTTATGCGTTATATCAAATAAAGGCAAAGACTGATAAATTCTGTACTTTCAATGTTAAGATTTAAAAGCAGTCACGATATTTTTTAAAGAGGGTGTTACGAATTATCAGTGGACATTCGGTAGAGTATCTCAAATGAGCATTAAAGCTCCTTTGAAAAGAAAACATAGTTCTTAAGCTTTATTGTAATGTTCATTTCTATATTTAATTATAGGAAATCTGTGTGATATTTGCTTGGATGGTTACCATGGAAATCCTAAAGAAGGACATGGGGTCCATGCGGATTACAGAGCTTGTCAGAAGTGTTTCTGTAATAAGAACATTGACCAACATGCCATCCGCAACTGTGATTCGTAAGTAGGATAAAAGATTTAACAAATCCATTTCATGTTCTGAAAAACCTTGTGTAATAATGCTTAATGATATGAAATTATCTACTTTCAGACGAAGTGGAGAATGTTTAAGGTGTATCTACAACACTGATGGATTTTATTGTGAGAAATGTTTACCAAATTTCTATGGTGATGCCTTAGCCATGCCTAAAGGGAACTGCACAGGTAATTAATTTTCTGCTGTAAATTGCTTTATTTTCAGGATCTTTGTTTTCCAGTTCATCTATTTTCCTGAGATTTTCTTCAAGTAAAGTTAAATTCTGTTTTTAAAAATTTAAACATTTGGTTACTTCAGAACTCTACGTTTAGTTCAGTGTCTTGTAAAAATAAAATCATTAGAAATGGTTGACAGTATGAAAAAAATTCTTTATTAAGTCTTAATGAAATATCAAGTCTTGACCATTGAACTTGTTTTAGCCTGTAACTGCTATCCCCCTGGAACACTAGAGATTAGCGGCCTGCAGTGTGACTCCAGAAATGGACAGTGCACCTGTCAGGACCATGTGGTGGGGAGACAGTGTGACTTATGTGAAGAGGGATACTGGAACATCAACACGGGGACAGGTAAATGGCCCAATTCACGTGCATGTGCATCCACAGAAATATTTTGATATGACCTTGTTTGTGTGTGTTTCCAGCTTTCAACGTAAATCAAAAATATATTTCTTGTTCCTATGCACATGTAGTTGACCCATCAGGAAAGAAATCTTGTAATCGTACGCAAAAAATTCCAAGCCAAAGAATTTTCTATTTTCATATAAATGTCAATGTTTATTCAGTTTTGACACATAAAGATTTGAAAATAAGCTATGTTACTGTTTATTCAGTTTTGACACACAACGATTTAAAAATAAGTTATATTACGGATAAAAATGAGTTCATTTTTAACATGCAGCTCTGCTTATATTTTTTATCTCACCTGAACCGAAGGCTCAAGTGAGCTTTTCTGATCAAAATTTGTCTGTTGTCTGTCGTCGTTGGCGTTGTTATTGTCGTCGTTAACTGTTACAATTTCATCTTCCTGTACAGAACCACTGGGCCATTTTCAACCAAACTTGCAAAAAAGTATCCTTATTTGAAGGAAATCCAAGAATCTTCAAATGAAAGGCAACGCCTTCTTCAAAGGGGAGATCAATGTGAAACTGTGAAAAGCTTATGACATCGTTTAAAATTCTTCCTAAAATCCGATGGACCAGAAGATATAAAACATGTGGGCTATCCTCAGATAGTGTAGATTCAACTTTAATCAAATCAAGAACCAACCCCCCCCCCCCCCCATCGAGCTAGAATGAGGTCACAGTAGGCTACCAAAGTTTTACATTGGAATATATTTGAAACATCTCTAAAATCCCCTTCCCAAAAACAGCAAAGCGACGATTGGTCATATTTATATGGCAGCATTTTCAGATAGTGTAGACTCAAATTTGTTCAATTCATGACCCCTCTTTATACATGTAGGTTGGGACTACTTATATTTTTAAACTTTTGAATACTGAACTGAATTCTGCTTTCTCCTAGCCAAAATGCTCAGGTGAGCGATGTGGCTCATGGGCCTCTTGTTATGACTTTTACCAGTTTACTTTTAGGGATTACTTCATAAATCTTTATGTCTACAGGCTGTGAGAGCTGTAATTGTGATCCGTTGGGATCTTTGAAAGACGTTTGTAATCAGGTAACAGGACAGTGCCAGTGTCGGCCAGGCGTTACAGGACTCAAGTGTGACCAGTGTCAGCCATACCACTATGGATTCTCTAACACTGGATGTACAGGTAGATTTACAATTCTTGGCAATGATGGAAAGTTATCGTAAACACTACAGGCCTAAATAATTACTGATAGTGCCACTTTTTACTGATAATTTCTGATATTTGCTAGTATTATACTGTTGGTGCTGAGAATTTCTGATATTTGCTGATATTTTTACTGTTGTTACTGATAATTGCTGTTATTTCTGATAATTACTGATATTTACTGTCGTTTTTACTGTGGGTTCTGATAATTACTGATATTTGCTGAGAGTTACTGTTGGTACTGAGAATTGCTGATAATTACTGAGAATATTTTTCTGCACCCAGAAGATGTAAAACAATCCTAACAATGACTACAAATGGAGGGGAATTGGTTGAAAGGAAGAATGAGGAAAGAAAATCCGTTAAAATCGTTAGGAATCGTTCTTATTTTAAAACATGATTTCAGAAAAAAAAAAAAAAAAAAACTGGTAGATGAAACTTTTTAAAGACTTGTTAAACTCTACCTGCTACAATAATAGTTTTACATGTAATTAAAAAATAATCCTTTAAAGCTTGTACTCATTTTTTCAGTGCAGTAGTTGTTATACATAAAAAAGTTCTGTTGAAAGCGCTTTCAGAATTTCTTGTCAAAAAAAATTAAATAAAGGATTACTTATTTAAAAAAAAAATAATAAAACAATAAATACAAAACAAACAAATATTACAGGACGTTTTTAGAAGACACACACATATTATTATAATAATGAGTCTGATGGAAGTATTGCAGTAAACATATCTGGAAGTCGGTCACTCTTTCTCGCTTCCCACGGGCGTGTTAAACAATTTTTAATTTAAATTCAAAAACAAAGAACAGAGGATGTAATTTATATCTAATGCTTACAACTGAAAGAACTTTGATTACAGAAATAAATTTAGAGAAGAAGACAATATCCCGATCTATTTATTTCTTTTTTTCATTTTGAAGATATTCAAGAGTACTTCCAAGTCTTAGAAAATTAATATAATTATACAAATGATAAGTACTTTTTTCACTAATCACAACGGTGCCTGATGTAAATTGTTTTCAGAAAAGAATTCTAAAATTTCCTTCCAATTAGTTCATTACATGCAACAGATGTGTGCTTGTCCCGGCATTATTCTTGAACTACGTCTTCTTTGAGTCTATACCTTGATCTGAAGTAAATATCTAAATAATAAAACATTTCTTAGATGTAATGTTAAATTATATTGAGAAGAATTTTAAAACCGAAAAAAATGCATTCCCATCACCCTGTAACAAATAAATAAATATTCATGTTAAGAATTCTGCTTATTATACCCCATAATGCACAATAACATGTACCCAACCTCGAGGAGAAATAAAAAGATTAGAACCACGGAAATATGAAGTTTGACACTGCATATTCTATACATCCTGGACCCTTGTTTACTTAAACTAAATTACTTCCCCTTTACCCCGAAGTAGACTGTTACACGGATAAACATTTTTTTCATTCATTTATCTATCTGTTTATATGTAACGAATTTATTTCTTCTGAAAAGAGACATTCTTAATTATGAGTTTTACTCATCAAGCTTAGCCGGAAATATAAAAATAGAAGTAATCCCCCCCCCCCCCCCCCTACAATTTTAGCTTAAACGTTCTAGTTTACAAGTATAGTGTTGATACATGTAACATCATATTTTGATACATTTAAATTCTTTATTTTTTCATGTAATTGTTGTCTTTCTGTTCTTTTTTCGCAAATGAACGAACCCATGAACGAAAGTGAGATATATAACACAGAGAGATATTTCATGTTCGTTATTTCATACATTTTTATCCACCTGTCATTTCCTTGTTGCGTAACTGACTGTTAGTGATATCCGGTGAGTCCCGGCCTTCGAGTGCCCTTTTCTCTCACTCGCCATGTCATACATGTATATATACAGTAGTGACACCTATTGCGTTATTTTCTTGCCACCGTACAGTGTATGTAACAGCGCTTCCGTTTGTGTACAATACCCATACATGTAGTACCCCGTCACTGTGTTCAAAAGTAATCAGAAACTACAGAACTCAGAAACTAAAATAATTATACTTGTAACATTTGGGATGAATAATAATATTTTTGTGGTAAATCAAACAGGATTTTGAACTTTTTCATGTAAAACAAATCTTATTTTAATATTCTGATGAATCTAAGTGCAACAGGAAAATAAGTCGCAGTAACTGTAAATGAGGGATAGATTGTGAATTAAGTTAGAAATAATTCATACTGACATATAACATGCTAATTCTCTGTTACATGACATTGTGAAAATACTATTTCATTTTCAAGTTTAATAAATAAATTTTATTTGACGCCAAATCCTTGCATATTCCTTGGCTTGTTTCAATTAACTCCTTCAAGACGCTAAACTTTGTATAAAAATATTCCAGATCTTTTGTTTTCCTATACAAATCAACAATACTTCCGTGTGTATTCTACTTGTACAGTATGTCCTCATTTACACATGTAAATGTCTACCCTTCTGCAAAAATCTTCGAAATATTTTTTTCAAAAAAGAGACTCAGTCCTAAATAAGACACATCATTGATTAAGGAAGCGCTATTTCCAGAAACCAATTCTGTTGGAAAAAGTTCTAATACTTCATTTTAGGATGATAATAGATCGCGCGTGCCCCCCCCCCCCCTCCCCTTTTCAAAACTTATTTGCTACAAACTTAAGGTTAAGCTTCTTCGTGTAATTAGCCCGTTTTAAGATATCCAACAATTAAAACATATAAAATATTAGCATTAAGATTAATTTTATTTATTTTAACGACAATACATGTTCAGTAAAATGATATATGAATTGTGTTAATTTTTCTAAGGATATGAAATAATTACGCTGAGGTTTTATGAGTATCGAATATTTACTGACAGTCCATGAGAAATCTTTATTTTTTAAAAATATCTTTGACGACACAAATGGAATCATGATCAATGCATTCGAGAAACATTATTATACGGTATCTGTTTTAACAAGTAAAGGTTTTGAACTACTTGTTACATGTTTCCGATGAAAATCTGTAATGCTGTAGAAAATGTTCAACATTACAATGTGTGAACGGACTGGTGATGTATCAATCTTGACTTACTTTTATCCAATCGCTTATAATACTTAAGAGCGGCGGATCAAGAATTTACTGAAACAAATAACTGCAGTACTTTATATGGCATTGAAAATGAACGGTTTTAATTTTTTTTTTTTACATGTGTTCTTTAGATAACGTTTCACTCATATTGGGACGCTATAATTATTTTCCTATTAAAAGCTGCGAATTTCGACTTGTACGCAGCACTTACATGTGTATGTATATGTTCATAAATCAGTGGCATGATCTTCCGTGTTCAACTTTTGACATGTACACGGCGGCATTTTTTATTTATGAGCAATCTGCCTCCTGCATATTTCGATCTGTACTCTGCACTTATAAACAAAGAGCAGAGAGGGATCTTTCTCGTGAATCTGCACTTACTCGTGTATTTGATCACCGAAGAATCTTTTTTGTGCCAGCACCTACTTTGACAGAAGACCGCGGTTTATACATGTACAGTCCCATCCGAAGGACCGATCTCCATGTCCAACATCACCGCATCATATGTATAGATTAAATATGAATCCAATTAATTTTTTTAATTGGTTTTTATGATAAGAAACTGATTTATTACGTCCGTTTTAGGCCTACGAGTCATCGATTGAAAAAATACACGTAAGTCCCTGGGAACTAAGGAACAGGATGAAATGAGAGGGGTGGGGTGGGGGGGGGGGGGGGGTGGCAGATTGAATCTTCTTATAGAGAGAGATATTTAAGTTTTTTTTTCATGTATATGATTACTTTAAAAATATTTTTTTATGACAAAATGTATACTTTCCTTGCTGTCACTCAAGTTACAAATTCTTAATAATCACGGGTTTAAAAAAAAATATAAAGAATAAATTATAGAATTAAATTAATTTGTTTAATTTATTAAATCCATCCACCCCCGGTCTTTTCTAAATTTTACATTTCATGAACTTGGAAAATAATCTCAGTAATTATCAGCAATTCTCAGTACCAACAGTAACTCTCAGCAAATATCAGTAATTATCAGAACCCACAGTAAAAACGACAGTAAATATCAGTAATTATCAGAACCAACAGCAATTATCAGTAACAACAGTAAATATATCAGCAAATATCAGAAATTCTCAGTACCAACAGTATAATATCAGTAATTATCAGAAATTATCAGTTAAACGTGGCACTATGAGTAATTTTTTAGGCCAGTAGTGAAATGATTAGCTCCCATAAATTCAAAAGTTAGAGTCAAAATAGAGTCCAAAAAAGTTTTATTGCCCCCACCCCCTAAAAACTATACCGACATGTATAGTTGCGCCGCGTTAATTCGGACGAAATTAATCCGGACACTGCACGTTCCTGACGATATTTTTTGAAAACCGATTTTCCATGTTGTTCTGTCTCATTTATCGGGAAAATCGCGCTCCGCATCCAGGTGGTCGATTTCTTCTACAAAACGTAGCATTTCATTGAAAAATGACTCGTTCATCCGGACGGCAATTTTTCAAGGATCGGAACGACTTTTTCACACTAATCTTGCAATAGTGTTAATTGTTGAAAAAAACATTAACCATGCAGTCGATTTCCTGTGACTTCCAAACAAATAGCGTCTATAATTAGCTTGATTTTAAGGTATCCGAATCACATTAGACCACTTGACAAATCCTTTCATGTCGGTACATTCAGGGTCCTGTCCATATTCTCCGTAATTTTAACAAAATGAACTTTAAAACGTTATTTTAACACAATATATGCAATTATTCATCCAAAACGATTGAAATGCAAATAAAATAGTATTTAAGTCAAAATTAAAAATTATTTGCACGAATTCAAGTCCGATCTCGAGCAAGCGTGATCTCCAGTGACAGCAATGGCGGCTCAAGTGATAAAGTGCCGTGAGACACTCGGGGCCATTTTACTCTGATAAAAAGAGAAAAGATAGGCCAGCCCCTAAGAAAAATAACAAAAATTTAACAAAAATTTAAATGAGCCAATGGTTAAGACAAAAATTATGCAATTTTCACGATGACAATCAGGATAGTTGTGACCTTTGCTGTCTTGGATTCTCGTCACTTAAATCTTCGACGAAGATCAAAACAAATGACTGGCAAATGGGACGTGTATAGTAAAATGGGCTTCCCAAGTTAACGACCTCCAGTCCTGCACTAATCGTCGTTTGGGTCCGCTTCTTTTTACACCACAACATGCAAAAGGAGAGATGAAGATGGGATTAGATGGTTATTTGTAATGTAGCCTTTGTGGTTCCATGAACAGAGTTGCGTATGGCAGTTCATACATCGATCACAACAAGAGGGATCAACAGAACTTTACAGCAAGTACCAGGTTTGTAGCAGGTACTTTTTTAATTCAAAATGATGTGGATAGCTGAAATACATATAAGTAGAATATAAAATAACTGTTCAATTTTTGATTTGAGAATCTTAAAAACCTTATATAAAAGAATATGAATAATCGATGTAGCTATGATCGACTCCATTTGGAGGACCCCAGAGAGTGAATAACTTTCTCACAACACCGGATCTCCGATATATATCTCATAAAAACCTGAATGTAATGGAGAGGAGAGCAGGTCACATCATAAAAACTTTGCCGAGAAAAGTTTGACGAATGCAGAAAAAACTGCTTTTAAGAAAGAAATTTTTTAGACTACTTGAATGGTTTGTGAAGTAGAAATATATATTATGGCCAATCAATGATGGTGGTATTGTTTCATAGTTATTGTTGTTGTTATTGTAGCGATGTTTCACGTTTAGAGGAGGACATTGCCCCTTTTGTAACTGATGTTTTATACGACAAAGATTTGGATTTGGCAGTCCTGGAGGTAGAATTTCAAGGGTATGTCTCAAGTGCTAGAAATTGATGAAGAGAACTTTGAAGAAAAAGAGAATTATTATACTTAAATGTGGCATATATTATGAATATTTGACATTACCATATTCAATTTTCGTTGTAATAAACTTCTTTGTGTACAGTGAGCCTTCAATACTCAGACATGTTCGCGAGGGTGTGGACTTCGTCAAAGAATATAGAGAAGGCAGTGAGGAAAGAGATAGATTTGTATATTATTTAATGGGTAAGGGTTATTACAGTTGAAACATGATGGCCTTTCAATTATGTTGATCTTCTATTATAGTGAGGTTGCACGTTCAGAGGAGGACAAGACTCCCTTTGTAACTGATGTTAATCATGTTATATATGACGAAGAGCTGTGTTCAGCAGTTCTGGAGGATGAATTTCAGGGGCATGTTTTCAAATGATAGAACATGGAGATATAGTTGTTGAGAATTTCGAGGGGAAAATACATTTTGCATGTTTCTTAATGTACAAGGACCCTTCAATACTCAGACGAACTACCACTAGTGTGTGCCAGGATGGGGAACCTGCCACCAAAAATAAGAAAGGCAGTGAGGGTGGAGAGAGTAATAGGTATGTAAACATATTCGCTTTTTTCTTCTTTTTTCTATGTACTTTTTACAAACTGTATTTTAACAATGTTTGACATGAAAAATGTGTTTTCCTCTTTTTCTTCACCTATTCAAAACCATATCACCGACTGTTACCTCTTGTAATCTTGGAAAGTGTTTTTGTGACCATAATGTCCATTCAGCCATATGCAGACCCGCAAAAAAGAAGCAACCATTGCAGTTTCGTCCCAGATTCCCACACATATCAGACGTATCCTTCCGGTATTTCACACGTCACAATTAAACGGCAGACGAGCTTAAAAGTCTGACAAGTCTCCCTTTAGAAACATTAAGGCTTGAACATTTGAATTTGGAATACTTGGAGTCACGATTTTCCAAAATTTCGAAAAACTCACAATAAAAAACTTTCATCACAGATTCTGTGACCCCCACGTTTTACCGAAGAAGAAGCCGCTAAAACGGTCTTTTTTCCTTAAACTTCAATATGCCAACAAAGGAATTGACGTGGTTAATATAAGTAATATCTTTAATCACAAAAGGGTCCAGTCTTGTATTCCACCATATTTCAAGTTAAAGACTACACCTTGTATTTCCTACAAATATACATCGACTATTGCTTCCAAACTTTTTAATTACAAGAAAACTTTACAGTGCCTGGATATCGAATATCTGAAACATAATCCTCCATCGTGTTCATGTTCTTCTTCACCCTATAACTATAGTCCTGTTGGACACATTATTACTGGTGACGTAAATATAGTTAATAATGAGGACCTTAGATCACTAATTTTAAAAGGTCCTAAATATAGGGAACCCCGATCCTTCAACTGGCGTCGGAATTTCATAAATATTATGGATTCTGTAGAGGATTACGCCAGGCGATGGGCCAGACATGAAAAAGAAGACCTTGACAGTTTGTCAGAATGGATTAAATATATCAGATGTATGTTAAAATTGCGCATTAAAAGATTGAGAGGCAATATAAGAACCATCTATTCTTCTGTATTCAATAATCCAGAAGTGAAAAAAGAATTAGATAGATTACATGATCAGTACATACTGGTCCCTGCTGACAAAGCAGGTAACAACATTGTCTTTGTTTGTAAGGCTCATTATATTAAATGTATTTTAGAGGAACTTGGATTTAATTCTACAAGTGGTAATCCAACTTATACTCATAGTTCTCTTTCTAAGGAAGAAATTCTTCAAAATCATATGTCAGTTTTGAATATTTTTAATATTCCAAACAACCAAAATGAATTTGAACAACCATACCTATATTGGATTCCGAAACTTCATAAAAATCCTTACAAACAAAGATGCATAGCGGGTTCCAGTAAATGTTAAACCAAGCCTCTTTCTTTACTCCTCACTAAGATATTAACAGTAGTGGAGGGGAAACTTCAAGAGTACTATGCAACAATTTATTCGAGAAGTGGTGTAAATCAGATGTGGGTACTTAAAAATTCCAAGGAACTTTTGGAAAATTTGAAATCACAAGATTTTACCAAAATCAACAGCTTTAAAACTTGCGACTTTTCAACTTTATACAGAACCATTCCCCCACGATAAATTAAAATCCAAGCTTTTTGATATCATTGACATCTGCTTTTTCAATAAAAAAAATGGAACTCGTGAATTTACTTACCTTGTCATTGGTCATATGCAAAATTATTTTGTTAAATAACATTCTGATTGTACACACAAGTACACTGAAGTTGACATTAGAAAGATGCTTGAGTTTCTGATTGACAATATCTATGGTTTTTGGAGACCAGGTCTTCCAACAATCTATTGGAATTCCCATGGGTACCAATTGCGCCCCGTTATCAGCAGACCTTTTTTGTATTCATATGAAGCAGAATTTGTCCAAAGTCTTATACGTGAAAAGAAGAAAACACTTGCTGTGGCCTTCAACTCGACATTTAGATATATCGACGACGTATTGTCAATTAACAATGGTTATTTTCATTCTTATGTCGATACGATATATCCCGATGAGCTTGAGATAAAAGATACTAAAGAGTCTGACACATCTGTTCCATATTTGGACATTTTACTTGAAAAGGACGTTAATGGTAATCTAACAACCAAGCTTTATGATAAACGTGATGACTTTAACTTTTCAATCGTCAACTTCCCTTACTTATGCAGCAATATACCATCATCACCTGCATACGGCGTTTATATCTCTCAGTTGATTCGATATGCAAGAGCATGCTCTACGTATGTACAATTTTTAAAACGAGGTAAATTATTGACAAAGAAGTTGATGAAACAAGAATTTCAGCAGTCTCGTTTAAAGTCATCATTTCGTAAGTTCTATGGTCGATACAATGACCTTGTCAGCAAATACAATTTATCATTGAGTCAAATGCTGACTAACGTTTTTCATACTAATTGTTAGGCCATTATTTACATACTGAATTGTCGACGGATTTTTCCGTTATTTCCCGATCATGACAAGGAGCACACGGCGGGTGTGACCGGTCGGCAGGGGATGCTCACTCCTCCATGGCACCTGATGCCACCTCTGATGTTTTGGAGGTCCGTGTTCGCTCTGCACCTATTTTGTAATGTTTGATAGACTTTTGAGCTTGAATACTGTTCGTTATCTCCATATATTTCATTCTACGAGATTATTAAAAAATATGACGTCATCCTTACAGGTTCTCCTTCTGACCTCTAATAATTGGAAGAAAATTATACCGGACGTATTTAGATATGTTTCACATACAAGTCTGAGAACATTAGTGTTAGTGCAAAATCAGTTGTTCAACTTTACCTTTGATGTGCTTGAGACTAAATTTGACTACTTTAAATTTATTATTTTCCAGTTTAAAAGATTTGAGAATTCTTTGTCAGGTAGACACAGGAGGGTTTCCAAATGGAAACGCTTACAGCTTCAGTCAACGCTCAAGGTAGGTAGTGGGTTTAAAAATTCGCGCCTTCTGCGCATGATGACGCGCATAAGTCGTTAAACAAAAGCTAAGTCTTAAATGGTCATTCTTATTAAAATAATAAGAAAGCAATATTTCTAGGAGTTTTCAGTGAATTAGATTCATTAAAATATAATCAGAAATATAAATGTATGCACTTCCGGTTTTTCGGTAAACAACTTCATTTTCACAGTGTTCAATCAGAAACCCGGGATCTCATATTTCTGTTTGCAGATTCACTATTCCCTACTTCTTCTTTCAAAATTATAAAGTCAATTGTTTATAAGAATCTTTAGGTTGAAAACCTTTATTCTTTTTCTTTTAATTGCTCTAATAATTTTTTCTCACTTTTCTCACATAGAAAACATGATATTCTTGAGTATTATTTGTCAATAAATAATTCTGTCTATTAGATAAATTATAAAAACGTGTAATGAAAATGAGGAAAGTAACTTTTTTATTCCTGATTTTTGTACAATATGATGACACAAACCTGGCACTAAGCAAGATAATCATAGTTATGATGTGTTAATTATAAATGTGCATTATTGTTTACATGTAAAGTACACTGTATATATACATGCAGTATGCATTTCAATTATAAAATGAAATATTTGGAGATTATATTTCAAAAGCATGGTGCATGCTGGAACGTGAGAAACACATTTCAATAACCTCCACCATGAATATACATGTATATACACTTTAGTCTTCATAAAGCTGAAAAATCATAGAAGATGTTTCTTATTCACAAGTTTTATGCTTCCTTTGTTTTCATCCTGTATATATATGTTATTGATAATGATTCAATTCAAGCAGCCTATATCTAGCTATAAATATGGTATATATCTTAATTGACATGACTCAGACTGTAATACAGATTTACTAGTTGAATATAATTAATATTTTATATATTGACTAGTCTTAAAAAATATTCGTATGAAATTAAGTTGATTGAAATACTTATTTACGTGCAATTTAGGAATTATTTGTAAAGTATGCAGTGTGTTAAGGGGAATGAATATTGCTTTAAAGCAATCTGATTATTAGTCCCCTTCCAGTGAAACCAGAGGGCACTAGAGGTTTCCTCTTCGTCTGTCTGCCCATCTGTCTGTCTGTCTAATTGCGTAGCTGTCTCTCTGTCTGTCAGTCTGTCCCACTTGGTTTTCCGTACTTTTTTCTAAACGCTTGGAGATATTGAGCTCATTTTTGGTATGTGAATGTATCCTGATGAGTTATAGATGAAGTTTGCATTTGGTTTTGCTTCATTGATTTTTGACGGAATTATGACCTTTTAAATTTTTAATGGTTTTCCATTTTTTTTTTTTAAAGCTTAAACATATTGAGGTAATTTTTGTTTTAAGACTTTAAATTAATTGATAGATCAAGTTTGAATTTCATTCCGCTTCATTGAATTTTAACTGAATTAGGACATTTTCAATTTTTCATGGGAACCAGATTTCACTTGCCAATAGGGGACTAGTATTGCTATGGCAATGCTCACAGAATGCTTGTTAACCATCGTTCTATTATTTCTATATTTTTTTGATACCTGTTATAATTTTGTCATTATACATGATATTTAAAAGATGCATACATGCATTTTAATTTGATTCTATTCCTACATCAGCATGATCAGTGCTGCTGTATTTTCTACAGTCTCATAACATATAAAATATACATGTATATTCTAAAAATTCAAGATGTAAAGCCACTGTTTTATTGAAGTTTTTATTCCAACTCTCCTACAATTGGCCTTGACCTGTGGTCTTAAAATTTGGAAAGTTTATTTTAAAAAATGTTTGCAAGCATGCACATTTCTCTAGATATATGATCGTGCATTCTCTCTTGCAATGTATATAAACATATGCAAGAATACATGTACTATAAATGCATATTCTATTAATTATTATTATATTATACCCCACGCGTTTGTGGGGGGGGGGGTATATAGGTATCACCTTGCCCGTCTGTCCGCTTGTCTAGCTGTCTGTGCAAACATGTCCGGTTCATATCTTCTTACGGAGGAAATTAGAATCTTCTACTTCACACAAAGATTGCTCATGGCCTCAAGGTGTGTCATGTCCTTAACCCAAGGTCATTTGGGACAAGTTCAAGGTCACTGACAGAAAAAGTTCATAATTCGTGTTCGGTCTATATCTTTCTTATACAAAAACTTGAATCCAGGTCATTTGGGCAAGTTCAAGGTCACTGAAAGAAAAAGTTCATAATTCGTGTCCGGTCCATATCTTTCTTATGCAAAAACTTGAATCCAGGTCATTTTTTCAAGTTCAAGGTCACTGAAAGAAAAAGTTCATAATTCGTGTCCGGTCCATATCTTTCTTATGGATAAACTTGGTGAGTTCCCATTTTACACAAAGATTGCTTATGACCTACGGGTGTGTCAGGACTTTGATCCAAGGTCATTTGTGCAAGTTCAAGGTCACTGAAAGGAAAAAGTTCAAAATTCGTGTTCGGTCCATATCATCAGTATTGATGTTCAATAAGGCTATGCCTTAGTTTCATTTATTAAAATTTATAATGATCAATTACCAGTAAATGTTTAAACAAATTCTCAGCTATGTTAAGGAAGGAAATGGAAAATGCGACCTAATTACCTTCTTAAAATGTATTATTTTTAAAAATCTTTATAACAAAGTAACTGTTAACATGTAGGAAAGGTAATATAGATATCCATAATGGATAGGTTTGGGTCCGCACACAGTACCATTTATATCGCATGTATCAGCTGTGTGTCACGTGACTGGTATAAAAATAGAATTGATAAGCTGAATGTAGAAAATGACGCTAGTGCAAGGGCATACGCAAGTTTTTGGAGAGAAAAATTGTTACATATTAAAAAAGATTTACATCTGCTACCCGAAAAGTGCTGGGAGCTAGTTTGAACTGCTTCGGAAGTACTCGTAATTTTGCTGAAAATGCGTACAAAAGCTAAAAATTCCTACAATGTGTACTTTGCTTTAATTCTGTCATGAATAAAAATAATGCTACGCCGACCATAATCAGCTCCCAGCACTTTTTAAAATATACATGATATAAGCAATTGATATTCCGTATTTCAGCTCAAACAGTGTATTCTATGCCCTTGCACTTTTGAGGTTAATTAGGAATACAATTATCGTGTTAAGGATATTCTTTACATTCTATGTCATTGTGCAGCTCCATAGCACCTAGATAAAATAATAATCTATATATGTGTTTTAAATAAATTATTTACTTTCAATTTAATTGATTAGATTTAAACATTTGCGATGGTTTTATATTTATTTAAGCATTTTTGTAATTATTAAACCAATGGATCCACTCCTCTGGATCACTTGTACTGCGTCAAGTCAAGGCTAGTGACGTCATTTCTGACATGAGATTTGCTTCTAATTACTCGGCAGTGTTGTTATCAAATGTTGTGATTTTACATTCTTTTTTAAATAATTGATAAAATAAATGAATGCAAGTTATCATTTACGCATTATCATGTAGTTAAATAGATTTTTGTCGCTTGTGAAATTTTTAATGACGTCACAATGAAACTTCCCATACAGTGCATCACAAATGTGAACTCAGGCCTTCCTTAACGTAGCTGAGTTGTGAACACCAATACTAGTATCAATGACTTGGCACTTTCTCTGAAAAACCTAGCGGGGGGTATAAGTCCACTTTGGACAGTCCTAGTTAATTTTATTTTATAACCTTGACCTTATAATTATGACCTTGAACATTAAATGATCTATTGTGATGACATAGGTGATTAAAATTAAAAGACAATTAAATGTAGGAATTGATGGGTACACATTTTGCATTTATTATGAATTCATTCAAAACTTGCATTTCCTGATAAATCAATATAACAGATAAACCAGTAAAAGTTTTTGAACTTTTGTCAATGATAAGAAAATTTAGTCCATAACACCCAATTTTTTTTTTCAGAAGGTGAATATTTGAGGATGATTTGGTATAAATTTCAAATAAATCCTATGTTTTTGTCTTTTTTAATAGTAAAATGAAGAAGGTATTGTCCGTTTTCCCTATATAATCCTTTGTAAAATTACACGTAGGACCAATAAAAATGACTATATTTTGAGCGCTGTTACCTGACAAACTAGTCGGGGAATATTTTTCTTTTTTGGTACAGGGTTAACTTGTGAACTGACAATTCACCATACAAAATTTTTCAAAAATCGTATGTTTGGGACTTACACCAACGAGACTCCTTAAAAACCTTCAAAATTTCACATTAGAATGTCTACCAGACCTTCAAATACTGAATCTACAAAACACAAAACTTGGAAAACTTCTGCTTTGACTCTCAAAATGTTACCAACAGACTGGAGGAATTATATCTTGGAAATATTGGTATACAAAAAATGTGCATTAGGAACTTTGCCAATGCCTAAATAACCTTAAAAAGTTGTACCTTAGCAGGAATAAGATTAATAATTTTTCTAATTTTTGCAATCCAGAGGGAAAAAGCAATGTTCCAGGTCTTGAAGATTTCGACTTCAATTTTCTTCTTTGTCTAAACTAAGCAATAACTCTTTTAAGTGCCTTCTAGCTCTTCGCATCCTACATCTTAGGAATAATATTAAGAGATATATTCCAAACTTTTGTGGTGAAAGACGTTAAAACCTTACCCCAAATTTAACGAATCTTTACCTCTCAAAAACAGGCATAATAACATTAAAAGGCTATCGATTTCAATATCTACCACGACTGAAAACATTAGACCTCTGTTTCAGCTACTTTTCAGAAATGGCAGTGTTTTGCAATCAATCAGGGCGTAATTTACACCCAAATCTAAAAGATTTGTTTTTGTCAGATGCGAAAAACTAAAATAACTATTTAAAAACAACTTTCCTTGTCTTCAGTGTCTTCAAACCTTGAATATGGTCAGTACCGATTATATCAACTTTCCAATAACATATTTAGTCCGCTTAGATCTCATAAGTGGTTTCAAGTAGGATATGTAAAAAGTCTGAAAAGAATTTCTAAATATGCATTTCATATATCCAGCTTACTTACTATGAAGTTTACCTATAATGATTTCAATTTTGAGGCTACCACAAAATACTACCCTGAACACATGTTTAAATGGTGCTCAATTGTAAACAAGCTATATCTTGATAGAAACCATTTTCCAACAGGATCTCTAGGAAACGTGCTACTTTCAAAAGCCCTTACATAAATTAGCAACACTGTCCCTGGAAGAGAATGGACACCATTCATGAAGACACCTTTAAATGTTTGAAAGCATTGAAAAAATTTCTTTGAAACGAAATAAACTTATCGGATGGAAAGACACTGTTTTTTTTTAAACCTCACAAACTTAACTCGGTTGAATTTTGAATTGAGTAGGATTGCTGTATTAACAAAACATCAATTTCCCCGTATATTTTTTAACAATCTCGAGACATTTAGTCTTGCATACAATCCTTTCGACTGTGGTTGTGACATGATTTGGTTTAGCGATTTGCTACGGGATACAAATGAAACCATTCTGAATTTCCAAGAAAGATACACATGTCAAACACCCGGTAACATGCTTCGTAAGTCAATATTATCACTTACATGTACCCTTACAGAAGAAGATAGCAAAGAGAAAAAAATATGGCCTATTCCATTGATATCAATGTCAGTTTTTGCTTTTTTAGTGTCGAGATCAATTATTATTGCCGTTCAATTGCCAAGCATTAAAAATCTAGTTTATTATTATCGTTTAAAACAGATGGGTTTCTTAACAAATAAAAATACTAAAGTAAACTAAAGTTAGCTATAGTTTACTACAGTTAACTATAGTTTATCAAAATTCCAAATTTTTCACTATGATAAATCAAAGTTCCAAAGTTTTCACTATAGTAAATTAAAGTATCAAAGTTTTTATTATTATAGTAAATCAAAGTTTCAAAGTTTTAGTCAATGTTCTAAACTCAGATCTCAAGTTTTGAAACAGTATAGGGCTTCATATCAGTAACTGCACTTCCTTGGATTTCATTGTATAATTTGTGTACATTATCGCCATATATTCATTATATCAAAGGAAATGTGTTGTTAAATAAACATATATCAAGAAAAGAATTAAGACTATAGCCATTACCATTATTTACAATGAAAAGTAGAGAAAATATCAAATATTTCGAGATAACAAACTCAAAATGCTTTTACAATATCATGCTTCATAGTTAATCTCTATGAAAAGATTCTTCCTACCTCTACATACTGAAATAATATAATTTATGAGAAACGAATAAGTACATGTATGTAGCCTTAAGTCAATGACCGGAACGGAAATTAACAAGCTTTTTGTAACGACTTAAACCGATCCCGGCCCTATAGGTCCAAACCCCACTTATAAAAAAGTGTTTCTTTTATACTATGTTATACCGAATAATTCAATTTTCCTTTATTTCATCACTTTAAACTAATGGAATTCTAAGGAGAGATTGTTCATTTTCGAGTGAATTTAATGGTAACTAAAGTGACCGAACTACTTTTTATGGTAGGCATCAATATGATGTTTGTCAGTATTTTAAGTCAGTACGAAATAGTAGTAGAATAACATTGTCATTCTAACACTGTCCCAAAAGAATGGTTATGTTCTTTTCATGATTTAAATTCAGCTTCTTTTTGTCTCCCTGTAGGATTTAAAAGAATTAGCTTAATCATATGTCCTAATTAAAAAAAAATGTTGATTGAAAAAAAGAAAAAAAATGTAAATTTTTAAGTGATATTATTACTGTCCTTGGTTAATGTCGGGGATGGGAAGGGGTATAACTCTGTAAAGGTGCTTGTGTTTCACGTATTGTGTTCAGAAGTAACATAACATTGAATTTAGTACAAATTGAAGGCAAAACTAGAGAAAAAATATGAACTTATTATATAGCTTATAGAAAAAATAAAATAATAAAAAGAACCATATATTGCTTGATGTGAGTCTTATTCTCATTTTTACTGTTCGTATTTCGTTGCACTTAAACGTTATAGAGGGTGTTTACTGAAAATCAAGTTGTATATGTACTAATGTGTACCGACAAGCAACTTAATTTCATGATATTTTAACATCACGATATCTCTTTTTAAATTTAATTCTGCTCGACTTGTACATGTAACCATTGACTAACTGTTTACTGACAACAAAGCCACTTTCTGTATGCTTCATTTTTGCAATTGCTTTAAAAATTTTCATTACTTACATAATTGATAAACTTAGTAAATAATTATATAATCAATGTTAACGCAGAGAATTCCTCATTTTTATAACTAAAAAAAAAAGATATTTCCGTCTTGTGTACTACAGGAATTGTGTGATTTTCCTATCGATGAATTTCTACGTAGCTGTCGCCATGTAAACATGGCTATGTTAAGACTGTCCGAAGGCTTAATATGCGTTATAAAAACGTTATTATATTTTAAGCTAGATTTTGATTTCAATTTGCAATCTATGTACACATGTGCAGTAAATTTGTGAAGAGAGTTTAATAAGACATCGTGAAAAAGCAGATCTGTGATGTCACATGACTTTGTTGATCACGTGTGTGCACTTATAAATTTTCCCAATTGTTGCACAAAAATCCCATCGGCACAAGTGAAAAACAAAATTATTGAGAACAGTTTGTTACATTAGTCAATTAAACGTATTCTTGGGTATATATAAAGTGCTGGGGGGAAGTTTGAGTTTTACATCTTAGGAAAATATTTCACGAGAAATTCAACTTTCCCACATTCAAGGAAGCATTTTCCACACTTCATCGCAATTTATACAAAATAGGATAATTTACGTACGATCCCCCAGCAAAATTCAGTTAAAAGACACACTGCTCTAGTAGATTCACATAGAACATCTTCAGTTTATCTTTATTAATTTTAATTTAGATCGAACCTTTTGAGACTTCTAGTACGTCTAGACTCTGACGTCACATGACGTGGCTTGTAAGTTGCATTACCAAAACGAAGTCTGAACAGTGCTTATTTTAATAAAGAAGGTTTAATCTTCTATTTATCTGCTATATATCCATTAAATCAACGTGAGTTTATATTTTTGTTGGAACTTCTTATTACTGCGAGAACGTTGTTTGCGGCGAGATGCAATTCGCAAAGCATTATGGGACCACAGGTAACTGCGAAAAAAAATTCATTTGGATCAATGTGCAAAGTCCGAATTTTCTTTTCGCCCACGCGTTACTTTAAGAGTTCACAGTGACGAGCGGCGCTTCGCACCGCTGGCTGCGCTCGCTATTAATCACTTGTGCCAGTCTAATATATGCATGATTTATAAATTCTAACTCTGTCTACGGACCTGTAAGGGGGGGGGTCATTATTCATTTTTTTGTTATTGTCTGAATACGTACATTATCACAAAGAGAAAGGAATAACGAATATAGTATTGCAAATAATCACCATCATACATGTAACAGCACATAGAAACTTTAACCAACAATTCAGACACCACCTGATTTTAACATCAACGTCGAAATAAAATCTACATGCCATGGAAGGAATGTAAAAATTATGACACTTTCCCCGTCATGACTGCTCAAGTTTGCAGTGACTTGACGTCATATTCTATTATGACGTCATATCTTGGTAGTTCGGAGAAGTAACAACTGCTGGTACACTGTGATATTTATCGGACAGCCTTATCCTAACCGCGAATTTCGTGCACATTATGTTGAGTTTGCTCAATACATGCACCGAGTATGTACATAAAAAGTAGCATTTTTTCAATAAAATATATTTGTAAGCATTGATTATATAAATTATTTTCTTTATCGAGAAGAATCTAAAAAACGAATTGCACACTATTTTTATGAAGGCCCATATGGAGAAATTGTGTGCAATTTATTCATGAGATTGCTTCCACGTGATTTATTTCTCATTAATATTAATAAGATATTGAATAAACCCGAAATTCCATTTCTTTAAATTTTTATGTTTAAACCTGCAAGCCTGTTTCATTTTGTTTTTTCTTCAAGGTTTCAGGACACCGTTTTCCCGATATAAAGTAGGTCACACTGAAGCAAAAAACTGCCATTTTCAAATTAAAAAGGCGGTCGTAACTCTTCGTGGAATGGTAAAACATATGTATTTTATAAAAATAGTCCCTCTCCTGCACCTCTTAATCGGCGGAAGAACTCTGTCAACTTGTAATAAACACTTACATTTCCTCATAAAAAATGATAAAAACACCAATTCTGTGTTCTTTCCTTCATTAAACCAATATACCCTCGCTTCGAATTTTCAAATCAAAAAGGCGGTCGCAACTTTCACTTTGGTATCAACAATCTTGTCATTTCCGGTAGAAGATAGTAAGAAGAATCAAACCATCGGCGGAAAAACTTTATCCGAAATAGTTATGATATATAAATTCGCGATTTTTTGTATTTTCTCTATATAAACCTTTATAAATTCGGCCGCCATTATAGTTCCAAAATGGCCGATATGCAAATCAGCAGAATGAACATCATTTCTCCATATGCGAAGGTTTTCGTGAAGTTTGGATTCGTCTTTAGGCTCATTTCTCCATCGATGAACAAAATAATTTATATACTCAGTCTTATAATCATTTTGTGGTTTTTAATAAAAAATAAATTAGAACAGAGTTCACTTTAAACGTGTAAAGAGAAATGACTGAATTATTTAGAAGATCATAATTGAATTCATTGCAATTCCCTTTCTAGTAGGGACATTGGAAAATCATATGATGAGCAGAAAACATCCTGGAATCATAAAATGATAATGAATTTGAGAGTTCCAGAGATGAATTTCTGAATTTTGTAATATACAAATTACGAAAGAGGTTAGCAAATGATATAAGAATTGTGTTTAAAAAGTGCAATGCATAAAGTGAAGATATTGTCCAAAGTTAGAGTTTGTGTTAAGACGATAGGATCTATGAAAAATAGGGTGAGCAATGTGACATAACACGTGTTTGTAGTTCAGCAATAAGTTCAAGTAAGCAAAAAATAGAAAACAAAATAATATTCTTAAAATAT
This sequence comes from Saccostrea echinata, assembly GCF_033153115.1. Taxonomy (NCBI): domain Eukaryota; kingdom Metazoa; phylum Mollusca; class Bivalvia; order Ostreida; family Ostreidae; genus Saccostrea; species Saccostrea echinata. The sequence continues at coordinate 9,709,910 of NW_026889752.1, read as the reverse complement.
AAACCTTTGATAATGAATTAAGCAAAAGAGATGTATAACTTAAATAGAATATAACTTACAAATCGAGTAGGCTTTGCTCATTAAAAACAAAAGTTTTGACAATTTTCCTACTCTATAACTTAAGTCCTTTTTTCTCTTTCTTTGGCTTTCATTCCAATGTCTATTCTATAATGTTGTCCTCGGATGTTAAGGTCTATTACTTCCAAAAGATGTTTTGTATTATGACTTTGCGCACGGTGTTGGTACTTTAAAATCTGACTCTTTAGATATCGTAAAGAAACTGGCGTTTTAAGATGTTAAAGTTACTAGAAATTAAAAATGAAATTAATTAATTTATCCAAGGTAATAAATTGTTCCAAAAATTCTCTCTTTAATAATCTAAAAATATTTTAGTTATGATATGGCTTTATCCATTATTGGTTATTACGGCGAAATTCCCATGCCCAACTTTACCTAAATTATTGTTCGCGCAACTACAAGATAAGAAAAAAATATCCACTTCCAATCCTCTAAAATAAATGAAATTTTGGATATACAATAATATGTATGCATTCTTTGTGATATTGTTAAATTTTTAACATCATTTTCTCAATTTCATGAGTTTGGGATGAATCTCCAGTGCGTAGGTAAAATGTCCAACAGAAAAAAATCGTTTCCTAACGCTGACATTAGCCCACATGGCGAAGTGTACTAGACATAAATGCCAAACAAAGAAAAATTTTGATGAGTACATATGTTTCTAAAATTAGTTATGTTGATACATGTCATATTACTGCTAATACCTAAATATTAGTAAGACTTTGTTAAGTGTAGCCATTTTGTTATGCACGTACGAGTCGCTGTACTATTACGTAATATGTCCCAGTTCATATCAAAAATACATAAATTAATATCATATATATACCAATTATTACTGTATCTTGAAAGAACATTTCCTACTGTATTAGATAATAACATATTTTTACGGTAATCGTCTACATGAAATAAATGCAAGCATCAATAAAAATGTAGCCATTTTGTCACAGGTACGAAAAACGTCATTTTACACACTACGTCAAATTATTATCGTTGTGCTCTTTTTTTCCAATTTTCTGCAGGTCAGGAGTACCAAGTAGGGTAGGAGGTCCTTCTCTCATTATTTAAAAATAATCTTTTGTTTTAAATCATTTCGTAAGTTCTACGGTCGATACAATGACATTGTCAGCAAAACAATTTATCATTGAGTCAAATGCTGACTGACGTTTTTTCATACTAATTGTTAGGCCATTATTTACACAGTCACTGAATTGTCGACGGATATTTCCGTTATTTCCCGATTCATAACAAGAAGCACACGGCGGGTGTGACCGGTCGGCAGGGGATGCTTACTCCTCCATGGCACCTGATCCCACCTCTGATGTTTTGGAAGTCCGTGTTTGCTCTGCACCTATTTTGTAATATTTAATGGACTTTTGAGCTTGAATACTTTTCATTATCTCCATATATTTCATTTTCTGAAAATTTTCATTCAAAGGCCGTTCCCACCTTTTATTTTGTAGCAGCAATATCTAAACAAAAAACAAATTTGTTTTCAAACAGTTTTGAAACTGGCTTAAATATTACTTGAGTATATGAATGTGATAAATTAGGAAAGAATATTGGATGAAGGAGTACCATTCTGGAAATATGACGTCATTAATTTTATGCATTTCTCTACATGTATTTTAAACAGAAAAAGCCTCAAAATGTCCCATTTCAAGGGTTATTTTCCTTAAGAAAACAGTGTTTTCATCCATCGCCCACTTTTATTTTCGGATATGTTGTTTTAAATTCTTTGAAAAATCACATACCTCAAAATCCTTGTGGGCGATGCTTGTGCTCTATATTATCTGCAAGAAAATTCCATTGAAAAAAGGTGTCATCTGGAACTTTTTAAGAAAATGCGTGAAAATGCACAAGTTTATGACGTCACAATTAGCATGTAGAAGATTATGTGAGAAAAATGATTTTTATGACTTTTCTGCATGTAATTTCAATGACTCAGAAAGCATGAGTTTTTTTATTTTTTACATCGCTTTCATTTTCAAAGAAAAACACAGGGCAAGATTTGCATTGAAACCGTACCTTGTTCTTTGTTGAATATGCACAATATACTAAAACAAATGGTCAGAATGAATATCAGACTAATAGTTTCACTCAATTTATGAATATTTTACACAACATTTAGGAGGTTCGACATATTTGTGCAGTCGACGTTCTTTTATAAATATGACGCGTAATTCGTTTTGCTTCATTGTAATGACAAAGATACGTCTATAAGTAATTGACAAACTTTATCACCTACATAAAGACTCACTCCTTTTGGTTCATTTGTTTTAAAAGTAGTCAAAGATTTTTTAAGCATATTTCAAGAACAAATAATGGTAGCTTTAATAGAAGTGTTACGTCTATACTTCCGTAACGCTATTAAAGCGTAACGTTAAGGTCAAGATCTAGTAAATGAGTTTAGACTGTCTTTTTGGTGCTAGATCCATTATGACGTCATAATTGATTTGAACTTAATTTTTCCCATACTTTACGGCTATTATAGAATTATGTAGAAAATGAAACATTTTCATGTAATTCAATTGAAATCATGTCAAAATTAACCCCGATACCTATATTCAAATTAATATCATTTTAAAGAAGAGGTCAAGAAGATATGAAAAACTGTTTTCTGAGAGACTGTAGGCAATATTGAAACATTTTCTTTCTCTGAGAAGGAAAAAACTCCCATATTTATACCTGACTTCCTTCATTTTTCATTGAATATAACAGTTTAAAGTATCTTTTTTCGTTGAGTTTATCTAAAAATTATGCCCCGATACACCTAATTTCGCCAAGCTATATTTGTAAAGGATCGTTGAAAGAACTTGTTTCTCAAATTTGAGAAATCTGAAGGCACCTTTCATTTACTAGATCTTGACCTTAAATGTCATCAACATCGCGCATAACGTCTATGCAACTTAGATATGCGCTTATGAAGAGCGGATTTCAACGTTTGAAAATTTTCGCATTTCCTCATTTCTTCACTAATTTTTGTCTTAAAGTCTTATTTTTATTCTGTATTGCAGGTAGTTGGATGCTATGGCCCGTTGGTTTAAAATCATTGCAAATATCTTCGGAACTTAGGTCTTTGAAAAGTAAAGATTTCACTAACTGCAATCTATTGTAATACTCCTTTATCCTTCTTGAATTTCTGCGCCGTTTGATTACGGACTTGGTCTGTAGATAAAGGTTACTCCTCCTTTGAGTTTTCGCAACAGCAACACTCTTCGGATTGTATTTGGTAGCCGTCCGAGAAATATACATACCTCAAGTAGAATCGTATTTTACTGACTCGTCAGTCAATCTTACAGAATGCTTTCCTGGATTTGTCTTCAAACAGGCCCGTCTTGACTCCTGGATTTGATCATTTTGATCGATGAATTATCGATGGACGCCACTGGATATGTTATCCTTTTGGAGAAACGGTAAGGTATAGTTGCGGAAGAGAAACATACTTTTGCATGATGATGAAGTTTTCAGCACACGAAACACTCGGAAAGTGTAGCTGGACACGTGAATAGGTGGCCATGGAAAAGGGATTCCCGGCACCTATAGCACTTTGGACTGGATCCATGTGTAGAGAAAATTCGTGAAGTTCTTGGTGATATTCAAGGACGTGAAAGACAATGAAGCTGGATAGATGTTGGGGAGGAGCAGTGAAATCCTTTTCTCTAGGTTTGCATGGTGATGTATTATTTGGAATTGCTGACCGTCTTGGGGAAACTCGCTTAGTTTCTGGTACTCAGAATCAAACTGCTTCAAAATACATGCAACAGTCCCGGGTGTTGTAACCTTACGATTTCTCCAACAAATTATCACGGAGGAAATTAAGTATAAAACTTTCCTGCAACAATGAAATATAAAAATGCTAACAATGGAATAGCACTTCGTGATAAACTTAGGTCGGTTTCTGGAAATCCAAAATTTGCACCCCAAAAATCCGAAGCCGTTCACTTCTCTGATTAACACAGATGTATGTAACACATAAATAATAAAAAATATAACAAAGACAACTAGTGCAACTTTATGCAACTTTGAGCATGAAGATCAGATGGCGTAGATGGAATAACTCATGATAAATAAATTGATTGAATTGACACATTTTGAGTAACACAGTAAGAAACATTAATTGGGATAGTCTTCAGGGTGTTAAAAGAAATTATAGATACTTTGAAGTATATTTCTAAATCAGCTAAAACGTAACGTGTCACTAAAGTTGTCTATATCACAAATTACACCCTGATACATTCATGAATCATTTTCGTAAATGATACTTTTGGAAATACATTGCCACGGATTTGTTCATATAGGTTTTATTTATCAAATACATATATCCTATTGAAACACGGATTTATTCATTCAGATTTTCTTAGGCAAATACATACATCCCGATCCGTATAGTTGAAACTCTGACATGAGTCGAATGTGTAATATTAACATGTATGGTCAAGGACATTTTTTTCCTTTTTTCGTTGAATAAATAATGCTCTTCACAGTTTGATAAAGACATCTGGAACAAATGTTGTGACCAGCCAGGATTTTTGCACTTTTTTTCTTCTTTTCATTCTTTTTGATTGCCTCAGAATCGTGCTCAGAAAAGTTCATTCGATGATGCCATAATCGGGAAAGACTTGATGCGCCAGATGCAAAAATTTTAATTTGTGTGTCATATCTATCCTTTTTCATTAATAAACAGATATACAGAAAAATAACTTTTACACTTCATCCATTCAGTTTGTGTATTTATCATCATAAAAGAGTTCAATTTTATAATAAAATATGTTCAATAATTATGATGCTATCTTGTTTTCGTAAAAGAAGATAATATCAATGTGGGATAATTGATAAATATTACATGAACATTTCTCTTTTATACAGAATCTTAAGAAATTTTTCATTTTATTAGTTCATCTATAAAAATGTTTCCATATTGTTTCAAAACCTTTTATAATATATCATTTTAGTTCAAGCATTTTGAAATGTCATGCACCTAAAAAGTTTCATTTCAATCGAACGTCCATCCTTACCATATACCGGTAGAAGAAGAGATTACCTCACTTTAATTAATTTTCAAAAAAGAGGAACACGAAGCAATTTGCTTTTGAGATCGCTACAAGATATTTCTACAGCAATAAAGATTTTATTGATTGGTAGTGTACAGGTTTGGGGGGGTTGATTTTCATGTTAACGGCAATTAGCCATACCCAAATACTTTGGTATCACGTGCGGTTCTAAAATTCGTGCAGTTAGCGCCAGACCGTCAAGGAAATTAGATGTTTATATCATAAAGTGTGGTATTTGCCTCATCTTGTAGTTTGTAAGTGTTGGTCTTGTCTTTGTCTTAATTTATCTCAGGACAGTGCAATGAAGAAACAGAGAAAATAGGAGTACATATAATTCTTTAATATGACGTTTTTGGGCACGGCTGTATATACAAACAAAATGGCTTGGCAGCCAACATACCTAAGGGCTTGCCCCAATAAACAACAAAAGCAACATCAAAAAGCATATTAACATCAAATATCTACAATTTAGGTACACGACGTATTTTCTTTCCAAATTATTACAAAATTCATAGGCCAAGTTACAAAGACATATCTCCACATTCACAATTCAAAGTAATGTTAAAGAGTGCGTGACCCTGGGTGGTGCAGAGGTCAAGCAGCTCGTGACCTTGACCCTGGGAGGTGCAGAGGTCAAGCAGCTCGTGACCTTGACCCTGGGAGGTGCAGGGGTCAAGGACTTCTACACATTTATATTTCATCATAAAGTCCGACAGTGCCGCTCATAAGTGCCACAAGTTTCCTACCATATGTGCAAGCTTTGGCATTAATGGTAGGAAAATCCGCCAACAATGGAGTGGGGGTAGAGCTGCACTAGGGTATTATTAAACCGTACTTGTAATGACTACTCAGAAAGTATGCAATGCTTTGACACATTATACATCTGTAGCTTCGAGATCTAGACCCATTGTATTGTATTCAATAGAATTGAATTACCTAGTTTTATTAGATGAACTCCATCACTGTTCAGCATGTTGGATTGTGCTGTAATATCAGGGTATGAAATGACGGCACCCCTTCAGACTGAACTAAAGTGCTTGCAAAGGAATTAAGGCGTCGACCAGCGTCATCCAATTTTTTGACTATTATGGGAATACCGCCATTTGGTTTGGGGTAAAATACCAAGACCAAATTTACCTAACTCTAGGAAAGTTTTGTTTATAGATTTTCTGTTTTGTATCCTTAACTTTTTTTTACAGAAGTACGGCCTAAATCGTTTCCACCACAATGCAGAAGGATGGCACTCGGTTATGGACCAAATCTATTTAAGTATTTTAATTTATTTATAACTTGCATGAATATTAGACCACATTAGACCTGCCACCAGAATGCTACATTTACCCTATCAAGATTGAAACTGAAACCACCAGGCCTATATATAGCTTTTGTTTTTACCCACTTTATGATTGAGGAGCCCTTCAACCAAATGATTTCCTTATCTACTTAATAAATGATCTTTGAACAAATTAAAACTTTGGTAAAGGAATACATAATTTGTTATAGCAGGATCTCCATCTTACCGGCTTTTGAATGACATCAGAAGAAAACCCTTAAAAACTAGCTCCTATTCGAAGGGAATGAGTTTTGTATTGCTTTGTATGTTGTTTGTTTTTGACAAAATAGCAGTAAATTGGTATCTAGTCAAGGAATATGAACCAAAATGACAGAAAAGTGAACCAGAACAACTGGAATTGGGAGGGACACTAAGAAAAACATCCATGTGACAAAATGGGCATTTGACGTCCCCCACCCTACAAATGTTGCCCATCTGGTCAGTCTTGGAATATGTAATGGTTTTGTTTATTGAGTCCTGTGCTCTGCCTTATTTATTATCATCCCTTTGAATAACCCTTGCTGGTAAATTTGGGTGGATAACTCACTTGCCTACTCTCAACAGCCCATGAAAAGCTAATGAAAATGTAGATGAAAACAAAGCCAGCTTAAAAGCATTTCTACAAATACTCGGCAAATCGGGAATATTTTTGTTAAAATGTATTTTGTTTTTGGTAGCCTTCCTGTCTGCAGTATGCTTTACATGTTTTATGCCCAGTGAAAGTTTGACGGTCAAAAATTCAGAGGTAGTGTCATGAAGACCCTGCAATTTGCATTGATATGATAATGCAGATGATTGGACATGTAGTGGAATAGGCCAAACCTATGATAGATAAATGTAAAAATAAACTGAACTATTATAGCTAGATTTCGTTGCCAGTTTTGATTGAGGTGGTTTATAGTACAAAATGTGTATTCTGTGAAACTGAAGCATCTAATAACTTGTTAAATTCAAACTGGAGATGGGGTTGTAAAGGAAGAAGACCCTAGCAGTGGTACTGGATTTGCCTCTGGCGCTTCCCGATAAAGTCTGTCCCACCGTTGGCGAGAAATGGCATCAGCTTTTATATTTAGTTTTCTTTTGGAATATATACTGTGCGGAATAAGATGTTATATTTTATACATTTAAAAAACAAATGGACGAACCAAGGACATAACCAACTATGATATTGAGGATTGCTTATTCAATATCGCTACAAGGGCTCGATAATCTTTATGAAGTATGATCTTTTTATTCGCGAGCTTGTTATCCCATAATAGAGTACAAATACTACTGTTACCAGTTCTAAAAATGTCATGTCACCTAATGTGTCCTCAAATCATAATTAAGGCGTTTTCATCTGAACACCAACAGTCCATGCCTGTGTCTTTTATCTTTCATCTCCATGATCTAGTGTTCTATGAGGCTCTTGATTAATATCAAGGATTAAAAACGGTTTAATAATTTATTTAATTTAATTAATTTATTCATTTAATTAATAATTGAAATTTTTGTAGACAGTATTTTTTTACGTAAGGACCTACATAAGAAGTTTAAAATTCTAATTTACCTACATAGTTTTCATATCACCACGCTTTGATAACACAATGTTTTTGAAACTTTCTTTATATTAAATGTCTTCAATGTCACTATTTACCTTTCCTTACCAAAAATCGGTTCATCGTAACAGTGTTTTTTTTTTAATCTTCAATATTTTGTTTCAATGGCCTTGTCAGCAAATACAGTCTATTATTACGTCGAAAAATTGATTTTTTCATACAAAATGTTATTATTTTCACTAAATTGTCTACGGATTTTTTCGTTCGTCCAATCATGACCGTGTTTGCTCTGCTTCAAATCTGTATTGTTACAATGGACATTTGAGATTTACTACTGTACGTTATTTTCATACATGTATTTTATTCCACATTTTGAGATGAATAATTGGTTTGTGTTTTACGAAATTAGTATTTTCCATGCCAGACTCCATTAGAATGGGAATACACTATTTTTTACTTTTTACATCCAGAAAATTGTGTTTTGAATGTAAATATCAATAACGCAATGTTGAGAAAAAAGGGAAAATGGGAATATTTTCTTATAGAAATTACATGTATCTTAAATGTAATGAAGCAGGGGAAAGTAGATTTAAATTCAATGAAAGAGGAGTGATGCATATAAAATTTGATATGGATAATGAAGCAATCATAAGATTCTTTAAATTTCCCTATTTAAAGAGGAAGAATATTATAATTTTAAGTCGAAAATCAATACTATTATTTGGAAATATTCATGAAGTACTCATACGAAATTAAAAACAATATTTTTTATTAATTGCAAACAATTGTTAGTTCGAGGAAAAGGGAAGTTGTGTAATAAGTATGTTAAAGTTTTTGTCAACAGAGTAATTTAATTTCAAAGAGACAGAAATGACCAAATAAACCAGAACATGATGTTCTATTAGTCTTAGCTTTATACTGTGTGATTTGTTTTATTATTTCGATTAAGCTAAAAAGTAATATAAAGAAAGAAGGAGACATAGTTCATTGACATATACTTGAAAGATAGGCTTTAAAAATTCTCCCAACATTTTCTTTACGAAGTAAAAATCTGAATCTGAACGAGTCTATAGAATGTATTGGTTATCAGATAATTCAGGTGACCGTCAAGGCCTATGGACCTCTTGTTTTATGTAGCCTTCGGGTTTCACAGTTCTGTGCCATAATATGAAATCTCACTGAAAGCCCGAAGTTTGCGAACTGTTTGTTTCTGATATCATATATGTTTTACAGACAGTCTGTTTCAAAGAAATCTTATTTTCAGTGCAAGGCTATCTGATATGTGACGTTATATATATTACAAGTATGATTTTAAATTTTGGACAAAGACGTATTTCTTCGATTTTTTTTTTTTTTTAATAAATATAGTACTATCAGATGTATAAGTACAATGCCACACAGTTCAATGTTGGAGATTTCAATAATTTATTTCTTTTTAGATAAAAACGTCGACACAAGTATTCACCAAAAATGATTTTTTTTATATTGTATGACGCTCTAAATGCATATTTACTTCCTTTTCATTTTTGATTGACGAGCATGTGTTCCTAAGAACTGAACCTAAGTCAAGTAGTATGAAGTATGTTATGCATAAGGAAGTCAAATTTAAATTATGAAGTAAGGATGCAAACTACAACTGTCTCTATTCTAATAAAGACGATTATATCAATCAGCGCAACAAACCTTATTTTATACAAGGTAAATATGAAATGAATTATGCATTTTCTTCTTTTTTTTCATGTAAATTAAATTATTTAAAAAAAAATACCTATTATAAGCATTTCATTGGTATTTGTCACCTACTTAAAGATTATAAAACATCAAGTTTGGTATTATCAAATTGGAATTTGAACAATTAATGAGAATAAGACTTACAAATTATTTAGTTTGTTTGTTTGTTTGTTGTTTAACGTCCCTCTCGAGAATTTTTCACTCATATGGAGACGCCAACACTTGCCGGTGGTAAATTTTTTAGAGATGAAATTTATATCCTCGACTTTTGCTAAGTGCATCTCATGTCAAAACCGGCAATTCAGCAGGTTTTTAAATATCAAGAAAGTAGGCATACAGTCCCTGAAACGTTCTACTTTCCCACTTGAACGGTGAGCGAAAGCTGAACGAACGGTGAACAAACGCTGAACGAACGCAGAGCGAACTGTGAGTGAACGATATGTGAACGCTGAACGCAACTTGGTGAACGATGTGTGAACGCTGAAAGGTGAGCGAACGCAGAACGCGAACGGAGCGCAAACGCGAACGCAAAGTGAACGCTGAACGAACAGTGAACGCAAGATGAACGATTTATTCGGAATGCCTCTGATCTTTTCCTTGCATTGGAACTATTCTATTGAATTCTAATATCAAATGCCAAAAAAATAAATAAATAAATGAATAGATAAATAAATAAATTGTTTCCAAACTATGTAGAATGAATGATAACATTATTTTAGTTGAAAAATAAATATGTTTATTCTTATTGATATATAAAAAAACCCATTACAGATAAGAGGAAACTTCTGACTTATAGATCTATAACTACATGTAATTACAACGGTTGTAACATCCATTCATATATTTTCGTACCAAGGTGATTCCGTGTAAAATAATGAAAACAAAAATTAACAACGTTAATTTATGTGTCATTTCTATTTTTTTAATGATGATTTATTGAGCAGACTTCTACATGTACCTGTAGACATTTCCCCGTGATTATACTCGGACAAGATAATACAAAGAGGCATATCCATATTATTTGTTTAATATAGATTAAAATTTCAGAACTTGACAGTAAAGTAATATGCTGTCTTGTTTTTTATCAAACAGACAATTGAGAGAGAGAGAGAGATTCCGTTTTAGCCCCCCCCCCCCTTTCAGGCTTCACCAAATGTTTGTGCTTATTTCTAAAAATATCAGGCAATGAAAAGTAACTTCTTTTTTTTATCAACAAATCCATTTGTTTGACAGTCATACTCGGTTTTTTTTTTGTTTTTTTTGTTTTGTTTTTTGTTTTTTTTGTTTTGTTTTGTTTTCCTGCTTCAAGTTTACATGAAGTCCACATGCTTGTCCTGTCAATCAAAATCATTCGACACTGTGCAGGTGTGAAAATCTCGTCACAACGAAGACGAAGTGCTAGTATTTCCAACAAGTTTTAACATTTTTTTTATCATTTCTAGATTTGATTCCAACGCTTATAAAATAAATAGATAAATAAAATACATTGGGCATTAACACTTTAATTTGAAACATACTTTCTGCCAATTTAAAATACCATCGCCGACACGTGTATATTTTGAACTACTAATGTTTAATGACTTTTTTAGATGCATGTTTGTTTTGAGACGGAATTTTTTTGTGCTAAAAAACACATTAACTTCCTTTGAAATGTTAATTAAAATGTACTGGAAATACTGATTAGGTAACCGATGTAGGGGGAAAAGGGGGGGGGGGGGGCTCTTTACCATGTCGAATGGCAAACATATAATGTTACGGTGTTTTTTTTTTCTTTATAACTATAGATTTTACATATTTAAAGCTGAACACGCTTCGTAAAAAGAATGTGTCCGCCATTTTCGATCGGACTCTCGCTATATCTCAGGTCCCCTATATAAAGGGCCTGACTTAGTCACTGTTCAGTGTAATCGGTCGACACAGGTGTAGACAGACGTATACTATACAGCACTCGGTAGCGACAAAAATAACTAATACTTCGTCTAATGCAGGAAAGTAAGATGCCAAAGAAACTTACAATAGTTGTACAGGTCAGTGCAGGATACAAACAAACACAGATACATGTAACTGCAATAAAATGTAAACAAAAGTATTGCAAGATAACTAGCACGAACATGGGTCGCCATTCCACGCCGATACCCGTGACAATAAAGCAGTCAGGTGTAACGAATACGAAGAGTATACCTTGGTGTTGATATCGTAGATAATAATATCAAAAATGGCGTATGTCTATTTACGAGTCGTGTTCAGCTTTAAGTTGAGAAAATTCTGTAGTGTATTACATTGTAAATAAATATTTTTAACCACACTATCAATTAATTCGCTCCAAAGATATCCAATTAACAGGATATCCGCAGTACTATGTATCATTCTCAGAACTAGTTATATCATGTATTTCTGTAGTAATCAAAACAAAAGGTGTTAGAAATAAATATTTTTTATAATTTTGTTGCAGTTTGTAAATAAACTGACTTGGATAATTATCTCTCCATTAACGATTTATCGTCTTTAACATAACAACAAATGTTGCAGTGCTTGAAGTATCTATATATTGCCCGTACTTAAATTTAATTTTTGAGCATCGTTCTGCATACATTGTAGGTACATAATTACAAAAGCATTTATTTTCTAAAGTAAATTAATAAATAACCTTATAGGTAAGTAAGAATAATTAAAAAAATAATAATTTAGAATATTGTGGACAACATTTTTTTCCCATGAGATAATAATTCTTTAAACACGATATGTTAATTATTAAATTTAAAAAAAAAAAAAAAAAAAAAAACCTGTGAATCCTTACTTACAAAAAGATTAAGTCCTTTCACATCGGAGTTCCGAATGACACTCAATACTGAACGATAAGTGAACGCTGAACGCAAGGTGAACGCAAAGTGAACGAACGGAGAGCGAACGCTGAACGCTTTGTGAACGGTGAACGCGAGCGCACGGTGAACGCTGAACGCAAAACTGTAAACGGAGAGCGAACGCTGAACGTACGGTGAACGAACAGTGAACGCACGCTGAACGAACGGTGAGCGAACGGAAAAATGGGAAAGTAGAACGTTTCAGGGACTGTATTACCTTTTTATTTATCTTACACTTCCCTTTGATTTTAAAGATAACATTCAGTTTCAGATAGATTTAGTTTGTATTTAAATACACAAAACTCAAACCTATTTTAAAGCAATTACATTTAGAGTCTACATGTTGTTGCCGTCGGCAATGTGTTTTAAGTCAGTTTGTAGAAAATTTTCTAAATTGAGAAGATCGTCGTAAGCTCATCCTAACTTCAGGAGAACATAAATATTGTCTTAAGTACATTCGAAGTTTATAAAATGCCTTTTCGGGCGAGAAAATTGGGGGGAGGGGGTTGTGCCCAATAAATTTGCCAAAATATGCTACACAAAAGCTAACAAACAAGACTTACGATTTTGCTCCCGAATGATAACGCTGTTGACACATTTTCTTCTTGATATGTATTTTTGCTTTCTTTTGGTATTACTAGTATATTGCCAACAACCAAAATGAATTTGAATTACCATTTCTATATTTCATAAAAATCCTTACAAACAAAGATACATAGCGGGTTCCAGTAAATTTTCTACCAAGCCTCTTTCTTTACTCCTCACTAAGATATTAACAGTAGTGAAGGAGAAACTTCAAGGGTACTGTGCAACAATATATTCGAGAAGTGGTGTCAATCAGATGTGGATAGTAAAAATTCCAAGGAATTTTTGGAACATTTGAAATCACAAAATTTTACCAATATCAACAACATAAACACTTACGACCTCTCAACTTTAAATACACCTATTCACCACGATAAATTGAAGTCCAGGCTCTTTGAAATCATAGACAGCTGCTTTGTGCAATAAAAATGGAACTGGAAAATTAACTGGTAAATTACCTTGTCATTGGTCATTTGCAAAATTCTTTTGTTAAAAACATTCTGAGTGTGCAGACAAGTACTTTGAAGTTGATATTAAAAAGATGCTTGAGTTTCTGATTGACAATTTCTAATGTGGTTTTTGGAAGCCAGGTCTTCCAACAATCTGTTGGAATTTCCATGGGTACCAATTACAATCCGTTGTTAGCAGACCTATTTTGGTGTTCATATGAAGCAGAATTTATTCAAAATCTTATACATGAGAAAAAGAAATTTCTTGCTGTGGCCTTCAACTCACCATTTAGATATATCCACGACGTATTATCAATTAACAATAGTTATTTTCATTCAAATGTCAACACGACATGTCCCAGTGAGCTTGAAATAAAAGATTCCACAGAGTCTAAAACATCTGTTTCATATTTGGATTTTTTTGCTAGAAAAATACGTTAATGCGTAATCTAACAACAAAGCTTTATGATAAACGTGATGACTTTAACTTTTCAATCGTCAACTTCCCTTACTTATGCAGCATGTATCCTTATCACCTGCATATGGGGTGTATATCTCTCAGTTGATTCACTACGCAAGAGCATGTTCTACGTATAAACAATAAACAATAAGTCATTAACCTAAAAATTGATGAAACAAGAATATCAACAGACTCGTTTAAAGTCATAATTCCTAAGTTCTATATATGGTCGATACAATGACCTTGTCAGCAAATACAGTCTATCATTAAGTTAGATGCTGACTGACGTTTTTCATACTATTTGTTAGGCTATTATTTACACGCTGAATTGTCGACGGATTTTTCCGTTATTTACCGGTGACAAGGAGCACATGGCGGGTGTGACCGGTCGGCAGGGGATGCTTACTCTTCCATGGCACCTGATCCCACTTTTGATGTTTTTGGAGTCCGTGTTTGTTCTGCTCCCGATTTGTATTGTTTTAATGGACTTTGAGATTGAATACTGTTCGTTATCTTCATATTTCATTGTGCATGCATAGGTAAATGTGAAGAAACTTTGATTTTCTTATAAATTAGTATGTCGTTTATTAAGATATTCATAAGCTACAATATGAGATATGTCCTAATATTAGTTGATCTAAGGATCTTTCTCACTTTTTAGGAACATTCTTACGTCAACTTATATTAGAAATGTTTCATGAGCATGCGTACTGGTTTGTGCACCCCTGTTAAACAATCGATTTAGGATTCGTGGAGATCATCAAAATAACTAAGCTCTGACGTTTAACGCAGATACTAGCATGACAAGGAAGCGACTTGATGGAAAACTTTTGACTTGATGTTATTCATAACTTCATGTAGTGTGTAAAAACATTCTAATTTATAATAAATTAATTATAGATCATGCTAAGTTATATTTTTAATGTAAAGTTCGATTGACAGGATACTCGAAATTTATGGATTGTAAACATATCTTACATGTAGATCTCTTTTATGCTTCATAACAATTTGAAAAGAACCAACCCTCTTTGAAAAATGCCGTGCATCTAAATATAATTCTGTTAATAAAAAGAAGAATTTAGTCAGAAAAGAAAAAAAAAAAACACTTGCTGTGGCCTTCAACTCGACAATCAGGTATATAAATGACGTTTTATCAATTAATAATAGCCATTCACATGTCGACACAATATATCCCAGTAAATTTCAAATAGAAGAAACCACAGAGTCTGACATATCTGTTTCATGAATATCTGGATGTGAAATTGACCATAGATTATCTGGACCTATTGACAGTTATACCTATGACAAACCAGATAACTTCACTTTTTATGCCCCCGGATCGAAAGATCCCGGGGGTATATTGTTTTTGTCCTGTCTGTCTGTTTGTCTGTTTGTTTGTCTGTTTGTCTGTTTGTCTGTCTGTCTGTTGTCAACTTTAACCTTGCCCATAACTTTTGATTGGTTGGAGCTATGACTTTCATATTTCACATGTGTATTCCTTGTGACAAGACCTTTCTTTGGGTACCATATCATATTTGACCTTTGACCTTGACCTTGGAGTTTGACCCACTTTTGCAAAATTTTATGAGACTTTAACCTTGGCCATAACTTCTGAACAGTTGGAGTTTGGGGTTTCAAACTTCACATGTGTATTCTTTGTGACAAGGCCTTTTTTTGGATACCAACCACATTGACCTTTTGACCTTGACCTTGGACTTTGACCTACTTTTGAAAAACTTTAACCTTGGCCATAACTTTTGAACAGTTGGTGCTTAGGGTTTCAAACTTCATATGTGTATTCCTTGTGACAAGACCTTCCTCTGGATATCAACCACTTTGACCCTTTTGACCTTGACCTAGGAGTTTGACCTACTTTTGAAAAACTTTAACCTTGGCCATAACTTTTGAATGGTTGGAGCTAGGACTTTCATATTTCACATATGTAATCCTTGTGACAAGACCTTCCTTTAAATACCAACCACTTTGACCTTTTGACCTTGACCTAGGAGTTTGACCTACTTTTGAAAAACTTTAACCTTGGCCATAACTTTTGAATGGTTGATGCTAGGGCTTTCATACTTCACATATGTAATCCTTGTGACAAGACCTTCCTTTGGATACCAACCACTTTGACCCTTTGACCTTGAACTAGGAGTTTGACCTATTTTTGAAAAACTTTAACCTTGGCCATAACTTTTGAATGGTTGGTGCTAGGGCTTTCATACTTCACGTATGTAATCCTTGTGACGAGATCTTCCTTTGGATACCAACCACTTTGACCTTGACCTTGACGTTTGACTTTTATTTAAAAAAACTTTAACCTTCACCAAAACTTTTGAACAGTTGTATCTAGGTCTTTCAAATTCCACAGGTGTTTTCCTCGAGACAAGATTTTTCTTTGGGTATCAACATTTTTTATCTTTTGGCCTGGATTTTGACTTGCATTTGAGAAACTTTAACCTTCGACATAAGCTGCCATACAGGGGCATAGTGTTTCACAAACACATCTTGTTATTCATGTAGTAATATTCGGCTTTCATCTGCATATGGTGTTTACGTCTCCCAACTTACTCGATACTCAAGAGCATTCTCAGTCGCCCGCGTGGCGCAGTGGTTAGAGCGTCTGCTCTAGAGTCGCGGCGTAAGGAGTTTATCCTTACGTCGCGGGTGCGAATCCCACTGTGGGACGTGGAGACCGGTCCTTCGGATGAGACCGTATAAACCGAGGTCCCGTGTGGCAGTAGGTGCTGGCACGAAAAAGATCCCTCACTGCTCAATGGCCGTAAGTGCCGAGTATAGGACAATATTTGCAGCTCTCCACCGGCAAGTGGTGGTGTCTCCATATGAGGGAAAAATTCTCCAGAGGGACGTTAAACAATATACAAGCAAGCAAAAACAAGAGCATTCTCTGAGAACGGTCAAATTTTAAACTGGGGCAAGCTACTGACAGATAGGTTGATGTTACGGGATTTCAACAACCTCCTTTAAAGTCAGAATTCATAAAGTCTATGGTCGTTATATTGACCTTGTTAGCAAAAATAACTTACAGAATCTTTTCAGACTTTTTGGACTATATTGAAGATGGTCTCTAAATCGAAGCAAGAGAATACCATCTTTAAATAAAGCATTTTCTTTCCAATAAAAATGAATGCGTAATATAAAAGTTTAAGATAACGAGCAGCGATTAATCTCACAAATCCAAAAAAGAATAGAAATCCTGAACAAGACAAAATCACAGATCCTGGAAACATCAGAGGTATGGTCATATACATGGGAGGAATAAGCATCCTCTGTCGACTAGTCACACCCGCCACGAGCCAACGACAACCCAGCTATAGGTTATAGTTGCAAACACAACCAATATAACGACTGTAGAATTTTGGAAAAGCTTACCTTCAACGATGTTATTTAAAATGCGTGTAATATCAACTTATTTGCCAGTAGGTTGCCTCGGATTTACAACTGATCGTCCTCAGAGCAAGCTTTTGCGTTTCAAATGAATAACCTCCCCTAATTATGTCAAGTAGCACTGATATTTAAAACAATCCACGTATGTAGTTAAATCTTGTATGCTTAAATTAGAATTAGTTAACACTTATAAACAAACCTAAACGTAAAAATATGCTGAAATCTCGAAATACAGAGATAATTTATCCATTGACATTTCTTCACTTCTATTTTAAAACTGTCTTGCAATGAAATAAGTTCATTTTTCGAGTATTTACAGTGTATTATCTCTCCCTGGTTTCGAGAGATACGCGGATTACACGACCATTGGTATAATGTCGGTGTAAAGACACAAGAATGACCCATGTAGAAAGATGACCCCAACAGTCGTTTAGGAAAATGCAATTTTTTGTACAATAAAGGGTCCTAAGGACATGTTTTTTCGATGTGCACCCATAAGGAGGATTCTTCTCATATTTCTTATGTTTAAAAATTAATGAAATTTTCATAGATTCAAGAAGACTTTATTATTAAGTGATGGTATCAATTAGATTAAATTTGACCGTTTTATTTTAAAAGCAAGGTCAGGTCAAGGTCATGATCTTTTTCCTTGACTTTAAGAATAAAAAATATTGCCAATCATGCCATGCCTACTTCTATTTCAAAAGAATAAATGTTTGTCTTTTTGCCTTAAAAGATATTAACATATAGGGTCTTTTAGATGATACTACCAAACTGACATAAATAATTTAACTAAAATAGATATTGGATAATCCGAGTTTATTTCGTTTTTCCTAGATTTTTAGGACATATTAGTTATTTTTATATGCTTCGTGTATTTTTCTTATTTTCACATATGGTAAAGTAATCATATAAAGATACAAATTGATATAAAAGCAAAAATCATATGTAATTGATATATTTTAAAACTTCAGTCCATTATTATTAATTTTACTTACATTTGAAATTTTCTAAAAGTCTGATTGTTTAAAATTTTTAAGTAAATTCATTGTTCTATAGTAATTTTGAGAAGCAGAAAAGAAGATATTTTCATACGCCACCGTTCCGCCAAAAATATAGTCCCTGCTAGATTTCAAACTCAGTTTATCAATTCTATTTAAAGTTGTACAATTGCGATGAGGAAAGAAAAATATGATATTTTAAATCCCTTACACCTAAATATATAAGACATACAAGCAAATATACTTTGAATATTTCCTTTAGTCAGAAACCAGAGAAGAATCCCTCCTTAAGAAAAATTATCCCAAATGAAAAAAGGACCCCTTTCCAACAAAGTGATACCGAGTTCGACAGGTGATTGGGTCTCAAAGACTTAAGGTCATTCTTCTTTAGGGGTCATTATTCGTCTTTCCACCAGCCCTCGGGGCACTCTCATCTGTAAAAATAAGCCTCTCTTTCACCCCTGATTTACCAACTTGTAAAAACTCTTGACTTTAAAACCCACAATCACGAAAGGAAAACAGTGGTGTACATGTGGTATATATACAAGGGATAGCAATTCGATACATTCAAGAAATAAAAACAATGGCTGTGTAAAAACTGTTTTTTCATACAAATGAAAAGACTCAAATAAAAAGTGAAAAGGCTTACAATAAATAAAATTAAAGCATGGATAGTATTAGAATACTACTCAAAATTATCTGTACATGTTGGTCAGATGCAGTCTAAACATGCATAAAAATAAATTCGTTTTATACCACTGACTTTTTTCTAATTGATTCGGTTTTAATTTCCTTATTTGCACTCTTCTACATGCCAATGGACATTTGAAGGGGATTTCAACTACGCAAAAGTGCATCCTTATTAATTTACAATCATGATCATGAGACCATTCTTATTTCAATATTCAATTTAAAATTACAAAAAAGTTCATCTCGGTAATGTATATATTTCTAAAATTCATATTAAATTTTCTAGCGTCCACTTTTTGTTTATGTTGAATTAAAAAATCAATAGTTACCATACTTTAAATAATAAATAAATATTTGCCTGAGTAAGTAGAATTAATTTGGAACTTTCTTTTTTCAAAATAATATCTTATATCTTTTAAACCATTTTTAAGGATTTTGATAATTTAAAGAAAAAATGAACAATTTTACATATGATTCTGTTTATCTCTCTCTAGCATTTTAAAAAGTACAACCTACACATTTTTTGTTATTATTGATTATTTCCTGGTATATTCAGTAGATAGTGATGCAGTTTTTCAGATTTAAACTTTGATATTGTGAGTGTGGTAACACCTTAATTTTTAAGAGTTCACTCTCAAACCTGCCTTGGAAAAAAAAGTGATCTTTTCCATTTACTAGTACTGCTATGATCTGGTGAATATAAAGGTTCAGATATTCACACTTAATCTTAAAAAAAAAAACGAGGTTTTCATATTTTCAAAGTGCAAATACACAGAGATAAAAATCTGTTTGTCCCTGAGTAAGGCGCTTATTTTACTTTAAAAAAAAAAAAAAAAAAAAAAAAAAGGTGGTACATTGTATGTTAGTTTGACTAAAAATGTGTAATTTTTCTACATATTTTTCTAATCCTATTCATTGAACGAAACTAGCCTAGAAAAATCGCCTTACTTTGAAAGGAGAATTTTGATTAATGTACTTCTCATAATAGATAAACTTTGCTTGAACTATCCATCCATTTTCAAATTGAACAGACCGGACACGGTTGCCTAGTGGTAGGACGCTCGCTTCGTGATCAGGAAGCCTGGGTTTGATTCTCGTCCTCCGCTACCCTTCAAATCCCAGATGTAAACATAGGTAGTGGCTGTTCCTTCGCCAAGTGGCCGTCATAAGAAGTGAAAGTCAAGGGGCTCTATGATATGACCTTAACAACGTAGGTCTCGTGTCATGGTAGGCATTGGAACGATAAAGAACCCTCACTGCTCAATGCAGTAAGTGCCGATTAAAGGTCTAAATTTGAAGCCCTTCACAGGTATACTGTGACGTCTCTGTATGAGTGAAAATGTCCTAAATGGGAAGTTATGCAAAATACTATTAATAAGTCGATCATATTGAAAAAAAAAATTGGAAAAGAATCATAGAAATAATATTTCATAGCATGATTTGCTCAGTTATGCTTAAATTGATACAAAATGATATAAACCTATAATTCAGGTCTTTATAAATACCAAAAATACATCTTTATTCTTTTAAGTTATATATTTTTAGAATTGATACTTTATTTTTTTTTTCGATTCAAAATTAAGAACTGATAATGATTAAGTGCTTTTTTCAGGTAGGACAAATTAACATATTTATTTTGGATAATTAAAATCCATGATACACAAAAATAAATCTTTTTTCAGTGAATTTTGGAAAAATGAGATTGAGGATGTTTTTCATGTTTCTTCCCATATACCTACACCTTTTCAAACCAGTATCACCAACTGTCACTTCTTGTGGCCTTGGAATGTGTTTGTGTGATGATAAAACGAACTCATCTTTATGCAAACCACCAAAAAAGAAGCAACCATTGCGTTTCTTCCCTAAACTTCCAGACTACATATCAGATGTATCTTTCAGGTATTTTACACGTCACAGATTATCAACAGACGATCTTGAAAATCTGACAAGTCTCCCTTTACAAGCATTACGGCTTCAACATTTGAATTTAGAAAAGATGGAGTCAGGACTTTTCCGGAATTTCAAGTCTCTGGCTACAATAGAAATAGCTCACAATAAAAAACTTTCACCTCGAGTTCTACGAGATTCGTTCAAAAATATGACATCATCATTACAGATTCTCCTTCTGACCTCTAATAATTGGAAGAAAATCGAACCTGACTTATTTAGATATGTTTCACACACAAGCCTGAGAACATTAGTTTTAGCCCGAAATCAGCTGTTGAACTTCACCTCTGCAGTAATTCGAGGCCTTAATTTGACGACTTTAGATTTATCATTTTCCAGCTTCAAAGACTTGAGAATTTTTTGCCAGAATGAAACAAATGGGTTCCCAAATTTAAAACGCCTACAGCTGCAGTCAACAAAACTGAGGAATATTCCAAATTTCACGTTTGACTGTCTACCGGACCTTCAAATATTTAATGTACAAAACAATAAACTTGACAAATTTCCGACGTTTTGCTTAGACACTCAAAATGTTACCAACAGACTGGAGGAATTATATCTTGAAAACACTGGTATTATAGGAAATATACAGGAAGAACTTTTCCAATGCCTAAAAAATCTTAAAAAGTTGTACATAAGCAGGAATAAAATTACTAATATTCCGAATTTTTGCAATCCAGATGGAGAAAGCAACGTTCCAGGTCTTGAAGATTTTCGACTTCAATTTTCGTTTTTATCAAGACTACGCAATAACTCTTTTAAGTGTCTTCCAGCTCTTCGCATCCTAGATCTTAGGAATAATATTATGAGAGATATTCCAAACTTTTGTGGAGTAAAACACCACAGTTTTACCCCAAATTTAGCGAATCTCTATCTCTCTAATACAAGCATAATAACACTAAGGGGCTATCGATTTCAATGTTTACCACGTCTGAAAAAATTAGACCTCCGTTTCAACTACTTTACAGAAATGCCATTGTTTTGCAATGAATCAAGGCAAAGTCTACATCCAAATTTGAGGGAGTTGGACCTGTCAAATACAAAATTGAAATACCTATTTAAACACAGCTTTGCTTGTCTCCAAACTCTTCAAATCTTGGATCTTAGTAATACTGAAATATATCAACTTTCGGATAACATATTTAGTCCACTTAAATCTCTAAAGTGGTTTCAAATAGGATACGCAAAAAGTCTGAAAAGAATTTCCAAGTATGCATTTAACATATCCAGCCTTCTTACTATGAAGTTTATCTATAATGATTTTGATTTCGAGGGTAACAAAAAATACTCTCCGACGGATATGTTCAAATGGTGCCCAAATGTGACGACACTATATCTTACTGGAAACCATTTTCCAACAGGGCCACTAGGAAACACGTTACTTAAGCCTTTACATAAATTAGTAACTTTGTCCCTGGAAGAGAATAGAATGGACACCATTCATGAAGACACCTTCAAATCTATGAAATCCTTGAAAAGAATTTCCTTAAAGCAAAACAAACTCATTGGATGGAAAGACACCGTTTTTGAAAACCTCACAAACTTAATTCGGTTAAATCTTGAATTGAACAGGATTGCTGTATTTAACAAAACATCAGTACCTCCATACATTATGAATAATCTAGAGGCTTTTAGTCTTGCATTCAATCCTTTTGACTGTGGTTGTGACATGATTTGGTTTAGGGATTGGTTACGGAATACAAATGTAACCCTTCTGAATTTCCCACAGAGATACACATGTCAAACACCCGGTAACATGCTTCGTAAGTCAATATTATCACTTACTCTTACAGAAGAAGATTGCAAAGAGAAAAAGCCATGGCTTATTCCACTGATATCAATGTCAGTTTTTGCTTTTGTTTTAGTGTCGAGTTCCATTATTATTGCCGTGCAGTTGCCAAGTATAAAAAATCTAGTTTATTATTATCGTTTAAAACGAATGGGTTACGTCAAGCTTCTGAATGAACAGGAATTCAAGTATGATGCTTTTGTCGTATACTGTGAAGCTGATGAAAGCTGGGTTTTCCAAAAACTGGTTCCAAAACTAGAATCTGAGGAGATTAGATTGTGCATCCCTGATAGAGAATTCGAAGTTGGGGCTGATAGGTGCGGCCAAATAGAGGATGCGTTTAAAAATAGTAGGAAAGTACTGGTAGTTTTGTCAAATGAGTTTGCTAAGAATGAGTGGTGTCTTTGGCAGGTTAATCTTGTGGAGGAAAGGCTGAGGCAAAAAGGCGAGACTTCAGTCGTGTTTTTGCTTTATAAAAGCATTAATAGCAACAATATGATTTCATCTCTTCATCGAACACTTAAAAAGCGATCAGTTGTTACCTGGTACGAAGGTGGTGCCCGTGAAACAGTATTTTGGAAGGTTGTAGTCCTAGCGTTGGAGTCACCACTGGGGGAACCACCAGTATCAGTTGTTAATGGGTAAAACAAACCAAAAATGCAATCTGCAACCTTCCTAAAACATATAATGAGAAACATTAAACTTGTTCATCGTAATTGTATATAGTATTGTCTAGAAAAAAATCATATGATGCGCTAAAATGTGTTCTTTGTCACGTGTATAAAAACAGAAAAAATATGCATGACCTTTTGCTGAATGTTTGTGAATTAAACTCTAAGCTAAATCACGCGACATTTTAAGATCAATTATCTAATGAAAACGAATTCACTTAAAAGAATTAGATGATTTGGATGATTGTTTTCCAACAGTATTCATAAAACAAGACACACTGAAAAAAAAAAGTCAGAGCTCTTAGTATCAAAATTGCAACTGACGATGCCATGTGTATAAAAACAGAAAAAGATCATGATTATTGCAGCCGTTGAAATAATATTGCATTCCATAATAAATAATTGTGAGACGACATTGTATTATATATTGTATATTGAGTGCTTTGTTATTATGATGTCAGTATTTTTACGATATAATTTCGTATTTATTTGTTGTGGAAGACTCATCAATGCATTTTTTTTGTTTCATTTGAAAGCATGTGTCATAAAAAATGAATTAAGATTTATAGAGGTTTCTTATTTTACGTCTGAAAACTAGCATATTCACTCTATTGAATGCGTAATGTTTTAAGCGCATCTGAATAAATGAACAAATAAATTTCATGGTTAAATAATAACCTGAAATAGCCTGATGTAGCATAAAATGTCTTTTGTAAAACTTTTTGCTCTGCAAATTTCGTATAATAGTACAAAATTTCTAATTCTTTTATCAGGAGGAGGTATACTTTCAAGGAACAAATACTGAAAGAGTAGTAGAAATAATATTTAATACAGATTTTAGATATTTTTCCCCCTCGGCTACTGCAATAGATATGAAAACAAAGTATAAGCAGTATAACTAAAATTACAAAAGGCACAAATTAAGCTAGATATAAAAGAGCTAGGTCGGGGATCCAGCCACACAAACAACTGAAATTCAATGCACTATATATGACTTTTGCTGAATGTTTGTGAATTAAAAATCTAAGCTGAATCACACGTCATTTCAAGATCCAAAGAAAATGAATTCACTTAAAATTAAGAATTAGATGATTTGGATGATTGCTTTCCAACAATATTCATAAAACAAGACATATTGAAAAAAAAAATGTCAGAGCTTTTGGTATCCAAATTGCAAATGACAATGAAAACATGTGAGGTTCAATACTGCAACTGTAAATATATTTTTGTCAAATAAAGTACATTGTAACTCATTACTTTACGTTCAGATGATTTTTTTTAATGATATCAGTCAATTAATGCTCATGGAGAATATATGCGCTATTGAATGCTATGTGTGACTTTGTAAATTGAGCCCTAATGAATTTGGAATGTTTATCGTTTAACAGTTTGAGTTTTAAGTTATTTTTCTGTTTATAAATCAGTCCACAAGACTTAATTTCATAACGATATGCACTTGTTTATGTTATTTTATACAATTTGTTAAAATTCAATAAATGATTCTAAACTATTTTGAGTAGTATTATTAGCTCATGGTCTGGCAAATAAAGAATAACGATTGTGACCTCCCTATCTATAAGCTGGTGGCATGTCAATAATATAGACTGCCGATTATGATTGTAAATAAATATAATAATACCGATGTTAGTTGGTCTATTAATCCAAATCCTAGTAAAATTTAGCTACTGACAAGAAGAGCGAGACGGTTTTAATTAAAACAATATAAAAAGGTTGTTACAGTTTGACCTATAAAAAAAATTACCATATTTGCCATTATTTGAGGCAAATATAAAAGAACAACAAAAGATTGACGTTAAATTGATTTTTTATTTTGAGAAAAGCTATATAAGTAAGAAAAAATGTTTAATTTTGAAAGCAATCACCTCTATTTTTACTGCAAACCTGAAAATTATTTACATCTAGTTGTTTAAAATTACTTAATCACAGAATCTATAAAAAGGAATTCAATTAAATTTTCATTTAAGTGATGATGCAATAAATAGTGATGTCGTGTAAAACGTTAAAGTCTGAATCCAGCAAAGGATGAGCTTTTATAATCATCAATAGCAGAGTCGTCTTGGACACATTCGATCCAGACTTTTTCGCCGACCGCCAGTTTTACGACAGTCGTACGTGTACAGGAGTCATTATTTGCCTTCTTGGAATTACATTCGTTAATAGCTCTTTTCTTTCCATTAACAATTAAAGCCGTAGAGGAAAAACGTGTTTCTGTTGACACTATACTCCAAACGAAAACGTAAACTCCACTTCCGGGAGCAGTGAAGACACCACTGCTTGCATCATATCCATTGCCATTGTTTTCACCCAAAGTGGAGAAAATTACTCTTTCACCACTGTTCATATTTCTCAGTGAAGAGTTCAGGCTGGCTTCGAATGCAATTATTTCTAGAAAAGAAAATGCATGTTGAATATTTAGCTAATTACTATAGTATCCTATACACAAGGCTAGAATAACATTCCATTTTAGTGAATAGAATTTATTGTACTATCGCAGTTTTGGACCATTTGTTAATATACATTTATAGCATGATAGTGAGTGAGATATGAAGATTTCTTCACCCAAGGAGAATATTGTTTTTCATTGGTGAATAAATCTTCATATCTTCCTCACTATCATTCGACATATTGTTTATTACATATATATCGAATCAAGCAAAATCAAAATATCAATTTAATAAAATGGTCGTTTGATAAAAGCAATAAATATTAAGCGAAATATAGTGCGTTTCATGAAACATATCCTACGTGAAAATACAAAATACAGTGTGATTTACACACAAATAACATTCTCAAAAAAAATTACATTTTTTAAAAATATTTAAATGCACTACTTATGTAGCCTCTTTGTGACGCACAATAGAATGAGTTCTTCCGTAAAACACTAAATCTGAAGGGGATGGACACGAAGGTCGCGTGATCTTCTCAGTCATTCAGATTCTGGTTTACTAATGATTATTTATTCAAAGTTATGTCTATAAAAATGTTTTATTTCTTATAAAGAAATTAATCAAATTGTAGATTGCTTGTTTTCCTTGTATATGTTTTCAGTACATGCATTGAATTACCAATTAAAGGTCAGACGATACGTTTCTCAAATATCTGTTTTGTATATCTTCGAATTATGTGGAAAATATTCAAAATTTTAATTACCTTCTGATTTATAAACTGGTTTCTAATTGTCTTTTAAAAAATGAAACACCAAAAAATGTGATATTGGCTAATTAAGTTTTTTCCAAAAGGATTTTATAGGAAAAACATCCTCTGGTATCTTGCACAAATGACTGGTAAGGTACCTCAATTTTTTGCGAGTAAACATGTTAAAGTATCAATACTTCAATGACAAAATCTTAGAAAAAATTATATATTATTGAGGAACGTATCGTCTGTCCTTAAATTGAAGGACTACATTTTGCAAAAACTACCTTTTTCTGTCAACGTGTTTCCCTTCTGCTCTTTGAAAAATCCTAGTGTGAAGCAAGTCTGAATCGCTGAGAGGTAATAATCTTGTAAGTATTCCAGTTATTTGTTCTTTGTATTACACTGTCTCCGACAGCTTCCTGTGTCCCCAGCAACATCAGTAATAAAGCAATTGGAATTATATGCATCCTACAAAAACCAAGTTGACCATAACATGTACTCACTATGAATACTTATATGGATTTTTTTTTGTTTCCCGCTTTCACTGAAAGTGGGGGATTTTTTAAAAATTGGGTTTGTCTATCGGTACATCGGTCTGTCAGTCCGTCTGTCCTTCTGTAAATATGTAACACTTCCGTTTCCGGACGATATCTCAAAACGTTCTTGTGCTCCTAGAAACGGAATTTTATATCAAAATTCCCTGTGGCATAAATTAATCCTCATTGATTTTGAGGTCAGACGTGTAAAGGTCAAGGTCAGAAAGTTATACAAAAGGAAACATAGTTTCCAGATGACGTTTAGTTTTCTTCGAGGGTTTTTTTTTTTTCAATGAAATTTGACATCATAACTATCAATGTTTTAAAGAAAACCCCCTTGATCTGAGGTCAAAAGATCAATGGTCATGGTCAGAAATTTATACATTCCCTCTGTGTGTTACATTTTCGTTCCCGGACGATATCTCGAAAATCTTTTCTGATAAAATTGTATTTTACATGTACAACTCCCTTTGGCCAAATTAAAGAAGACTCATATTGATTCTAAGGTCAATAGGTCAAAGGTTAAGGTCAGAAACTCATATTATGCAAATAATAACTTCCAGGTGATCAATTTAGTTCTCTAATCTTTTTCCATGAAATTTAACTTCATTATTCCCTTTGACTAAAAGAAGAACCCTTTTGGTATTAAGGTTAAAACATAAGCGTCAAAATTTCACATCTTGCATAAAATGGTTTCTTGATGATCACTTGAGTTCTCTTTAAGGTTTTGCAATGACATTTTATACTACTAGTAAACATGACTTAAAGAAGATCCCTATAGATTTTGATGTCAAAAGGTATATCGCATACATAGGTTTCAGATAATAACTTTAGTTCTTTATTAGCTTTTGCAATAAAACACGTCAGGCCTCTGAGTGACATCTAAAAAATTAGGCGCCAGCTGACCCCTTATAAAAAAAAAATAGTCGTCAATGCAAATGTTAAGTCGCCAAGCAATTTTTTCTTAGGCGCCAATTTTAAAAGCTAGTATTAATCAATATACGGACTCATGGGGGTAGTAAAGGGTATAGTGGGATATCCAGTGCCCCTTCCACTTTTGAAAGTGGAGGGAGAAGATTATCTTAAGGTCATGCATTTCTTCGACTTAAAAAAGACCTCTACTGACTTAAGTCCAAAACTCATGGTCGACCTTTTTCTTTTCCTTCTGAATTTCTTTCAAGTTTTCCGCCCTTTTCTTTTTTCCTTAAGCGGGGAGACAAATTTCCCTAAATTAGCTTGTTTCTAGTACCTACTAGTATCAAGTACGATAATCTTAAAGTGTCATATTAAAATTCTGTTTCAGTTGTCTATCAGTTTATAAGATATCCATACTTGTGAAAATGCTTGTCATTTGACATCATGAATATAACAAAATTTCTTCGTAAGATATTCCCTGAAAATAAAGTACACATACAGCTTTTTTTATTGATTAAGGAAATCAATGACCTCAGTTTGAGATTATGATTATAACTGTACATGTCTAAGCAAAGTTAATTGAAAACAATTAATTGCATTTTTATCACTCCGAGAATTTTTTTTAAACAGAACACAGTATTCGACCTCTTCCCAGTTTGTACTCAAATGTGTCAGTTTTGGAACATTATGGCTAAAACAAAAATTCAACAAAGGAAAAAAAATTAGGTTTTATAATTTGAGATAACATTCAATTTTACAATTCTTGCAGCACGCCGTTCAACTTACTTTGGAATTTCTTTTCTTAAGTTTCCATAGTTTGAATACACCTGCCTGTTACATTCTCTGAATTCCAAAGAAAAACTTTGTTGCCCTTGAATCAAGCATAAATGCAGACCAGACAATTATAGTTTTCTGCCCAAGCACGAAACACGTGATCCAAGCAGTCACGTGACATGCTCCGTAGTGAACGATTCACAGCAGCCCAAAGACTTTCCCGGGTCTTATATTTATTACTATGCAGGTTATTTTTTATAACCAGATTAGTCCATTTGTCACAAATTGCCAAATCTCGGCATTTGGATGGGTGTGTTGTGTATCCAGTATGGATCTTGTATGGATTGGATTCTCTATTATATCATATCTGATCTGTTAATAGTCCAAAGTATCTGAAAATTTAAGGGATTAAGAATTAACTTATTGTTGAAATGTACGACTATTTTTTCTAACTCTTTCATTACTAATTGCTCAAATAAGGACACGTCTCATTCCCAACTTACTTTCACTGGGTACTCAGAGAGAACATAAGTTTTAACCATTTTCCTTCCTTCACTCAAACAATTAATCAAATCACTAATTAAACTTTTGGCAAGTCCTTTGTCTTCAGAAACCTTGTACAAATTATTACATATTATTGCAAAGTATTTTCCAATATTCACTTAAAACTTTACAGCCGTTTCTTGCTCGAATAGGACTGAGTTAACCATTTTTTTCATAGGCCATGTATATATTGACATCGTTTTCACATTGTTGCATCTTAAACATGAAGTGAAATATTTTGTGACACGTACGCACTATTTACAGATCATGTTTATTACTATAAATATTCCAAATTTGATGCTGATCTGAATTGTGGTTATGCAGACACAGAGATAGTTCGCGAATTTTCTGGTCACCTTTCGGACACGTATCTCAACTTGATTTCTTTGAGTTACCTTTAGTAACCTTTTCATGCTATAGATGTTAATTGTAGGGTTTTGAAAATCAATATCCTGTAGAATCATTTTTAATTCGTGGGCGTTCGATGTTCGTGGGTAAGCACACTTTTGCTGGTGTTATTTCGTAGGTAACTCGTGTGTACAGAGAATTCAGTGAACGAAGGTGTTGACGAAAGTTTGGTTCGTGAGGATGTACATGTACATTCGTGGGAATGGTTGCCCATGAAATCCACGAACATTAGTCCCCCATAAACAATGATGTTTCGACAATAATGAATTTTGCAACAATTTTTTACATCACATTCTTTATTTAACTGCTTTACACCCATTTAAATGGTATATGGTAAAATAATCCGAAATTCAATATATATTCATATTCAGTTATTCATGTACAGGTCAAATTGCAAAATATATTCAATATGTGTTTGTTATAAAAGCAAGCAACAAATACATTGGATTACATGGGGATACCTGTAAACTTAGAAAAGAAAAGAAACGAAAGAAAAACAAAAGCAGAAGAAAAACAAGAAGAAAAGAAAAAGAAAAGAAAAGAGAAAATAGAGAGAAGGAAACGAACCGAAACGATAAGAGAACAGTAGTGTACAGGTTGCATGTCAATGATAAAAAGATGTTACAACTTTACGTTTATGAGAAATTACTTAATTTTGGGAGCAGATCTTGAAAATTATCAATCTATATAAGAAGATAAGAACCGATGAACTCTCCGCATACCGCAACCCTGAAATTACTCGTCGTTGAAAATTATTTAATTGATAAATGAAGCTACATGTAACATCTCATGGAAAAAAAGAATTCAAATTTTCTTTTGACAATTTACTGATTATACAAAACATTTGGATACTTCTTTAAGATATTAAAGCCTGAATCCGGCAAAGGAAGAGCTTTTATAATCATCCATAGCAGAGTCGTCTTGGACACATTCGATCCAGACTTTTTCGCCGACCGCCAGTTTTACGACAGTCGTACGTGTACAGGAGTCATTATTTGCCTTCTTGGAATTACATTCGTTAATAGCTCTTTTCTTTCCATTAACAATTAAAGCCGTAGAGGAAAAACGTGTTTCTTTGACACTATACTCCAAACGAAAACGTAAACTCCACTTCCGGGAGCAGTGAAGACACCACTGCTTGCATCATATCCGTTGCCATTGTTTTCACCCAAAGTGGAGAAAATTACTTTTTCACCACTGTTCATATTTCTCAGTGAAGAGTTCAGGCTGGCTTCGAATGCAATTATTTCTAGAAAAGAAAATGCATGTTGAATATTTAGCTAATTACTATAGTATCCTATACACAAGGCTAGAATAACATTCCATTTTAGTGAATAGAATTTATTGTACTATCGCAGTTTTGGACCATTTGTTAATATACATTTATAGCATGATAGTGAGTGAGATATGAAGATTTCTTCACCCAAGGAGAATATTGTTTTTCATTGGTGAATAAATCTTCATATCTTCCTCACTATCATTCGACATATTGTTTATTACATATATATCGAATCAAGCTAAAATCAAAATATCAATTTAATAAAATGGTCGTTTGATGAAAGCAATAAATATTAAGCGAAATATAGTGCGTTTCATGAAACATATCCTACGTGAAAATACAAAATACAGTGTGATTTACACACAAATAACATTCTCCAACAAAAAAAAAATTACATTTTTTTTTAAATATTTAAATGCACTGCTTATGTAGCCTCTTTGTGACGCACAATAGAGTGAGTTCTTCCGTAAAACACTAAATCTGAAGGGGATGGACACGAAGGTCGCGTGATCTTCTCAGTCATTCAGATTCTGGTTTACTAATGATTATTTATTCAAAGTCATGTCTACAAAAATGTTTTATTTCTTATAAAGAAATTAATCAAATTGTAGATTGCTTGTTTTCCTTGTATATGTTTTCAGTACATGCATTGAATTACCAATTTAATTTGAAGGACTACATTTTGCAAAAACTACCTTTTTCTGTCAAAGTGTTTCCCTTCTGCTCTTTGAAAAATCCTAGTATGAAACAAGTCTGAATCTCTGAGAGGTAATCATCCTGAAAGTATTCCATTTACTTGTTCTTTGTATTACACTGTCTCCGACAGCTTCCTGTGTCCCCAGCAACATCAGTATTAAAGCAATTGGAATTATATGCATCCTACAAAAACCAAGTTGACCATAACATGTACTCAATATGAATACTTATATGGATTTTTTTGTTTCCCGCTTTCACTGAAAGTTGGAGATATTTTAAAAATTGGGTCTATCCATCTGTACATCGGTCTCTCAGTCCGTCTGTCCTTCTGTCTATATGTAACACTTCCGTTTCCGGACGATATCTCAAAACGTTCTTGTGCTCTTAAAAATGGAATTTTATATCAAAACTCCCTGTGGCATAAATTAACCCTCATTGATTTTGAGGTCAGTAGTGTAAGGGTCAAGGTCAGAAATATATACATAAGGAAACATAGTTTCCAGATGACGTTTAGTTTTCTTCGAGTTTTTTAATGAAATTTTGACATCATAACTATCAATGATTTAAAGAAAACCCCCATTGATTTGAGGTCAAAAGATCAATGGTCATGGTCAGAAATTATACATTCCCTCAGTGTGTTACACTTTCGTTTTCGGACATCTCAAAAATTTTCGAGCTTTTCCGATAAAATTGTATTTTACATGTACAACTCCCTTTGGCCAAATTAAAGAAGACTCATATTGATTCTGAGGTCAATAAGTCAAAGGTTAAGGTCAGAAACTCATGTTCTGCAAATAATGACTTCCAGGTGATCAATTTAGCTCTCTAATCTTTTTCCATGAAATCTAACTTCATTATTTCCTATGACTAAAAGAAGAACCCTTTTGGTATTAAGGTTAAAACGTAAGGGCAAATTTTCACATCTTGCATAAAATGGTTTCTTGATGATCACTTGAGTTCTCTTAAGGTTTTGCAATGTTATTTTATACTACTAGTAAACATGACTTAAAGAAGATCCCTATAGATTTTGAGGTCAAAAGGAATATCGCATACAAAGCTTTCAGATAATAACTTTAGTTCTTTATTATCTTTTGCAATAAAACATGTCAGACCTCTGAGTGACCTCTTAAAATTTAGGCGCCAGCTGCCCCCTAATAAAAAAAATAGTCGTCAATGCAATGTTAAGTCGCCAGGCAAATTTTCTTTGGTGCCAATTTTAAAAGCTAGTATTAGTCAATATACGGACACGTGGGGGTTGTAAAGGGTATAGTGGGATATTCAGTGCCCCTTCCACTTTTGAAAGTGGAGCGACAAGATTATCTTAAGGTCAGGCATTTCTTTGACTTAAAAAAAACCTCTATTGACTTAAGACCAAACTCAAGGTCGACCTTTTTTTCTTCTCCTTCTGAATTTCTTTCAGGTTTTCCACCATTTCTTTTTTTCCTTAAGCGGGGAGACAAATTTTACTAAATTAGCTTGTTTCTAGTACCTACTAGTATCAAGTACGATAATCAAAAGGTGTCAAATTAATATTTGGTTTCAGTTGTCTATCGGTTTATAAAATATCCATAATTGCGAAAAATGCTTGTCAATTAACATCATGAATATAACAAAATTGCTTTCTTCGGAAGTTATTCCCTGAAAATAATGTACACATATAGCTTTTTAATTGGTTAAGGAAATCAATGACCTCAGTTTGAGAATATAATTACAACTGTACATGTCTAAGCAAAGTTAATTGAAATCAATTAATTGCATTTTTATCACTCCAAGAATTTTTTTTTAAACAGAACACAGTATTCGACCTCTTCCCAGTTTGTACTCAAATGTGTCAGTTTTGGAACACTATGGCTAAAACAAAAATTCAACAAAGGAAAAAAAATTACAGGTTTTATAATTTGAGATAACATTCAATTCTACAATTCTTGCAGCACGCCGTTCAACTTACTTTGGAAATTCTTTCTTAAGTTTGAATACACCTGCCTGTTACATTCTCTGAATTCCAGACAAAAACTTTGTTCAAAACACACTTTGCCCTTGGATCAAGCATACATGCAGACAAGACAACTAGTTTTGAAATAAGCAAAGTTAATCTTCCACAGCGTAATTTACTATTACTTTGAATCAAGAAAACATTATAAGTTGATACATTCTTTCATGGAAACAATAAAGACTAGGACAGCTAAAAGTGTTGTTCTAGCGGTTTTATACTTTTCAGCTTCAAAAAATATCACAGATTCGTAATATTAAGAATCATTTCTGATTTCAATAGAAACATTTACTCTCTTCCCAGAGAATTTTTTGAAACAATTACAAGCACTCCTGATTAAAAACTCTTGTCATATAACAATATATGAATTAAGTCCAGACGTCCTGTTTTGAAAACATTTTGATATTTAAATAAGCTTCACTTACCTGAAAAACAACAAATTACTCTGTCTTTTGCAGGGTAATGGACGTGTATGTTGATTCACGTAACACAATTATCAAGTTGATAATTTTTATTAATATATTATATACATATGTACTCACTAATTGTTTGTTGTGGTTTTGTAGAGTTCTGATTCATGCACACATGATATCATACTTACAGCAGGGTGACACTGGTTTGAACATATTTTATTGTCATGATGTTACAACAACAAGATGGAAAAACAAGTTCTTAAGCCTCAGATGAAATATATGGAGACAACGAACAGTATTCAAGCTCAAAAGTCCATTAAACAATACAAAATAGGAGCAGAGCAAACACGGACCTCCAAAACATCAGAGGTGGGATCAGGTGCCATGGAGGAGTGAGCATCCCCAGCCGACCGGTCATCCTCTCCATTGTGACTATTGATGACACAAAATAATTTCAAAACTTTAGGACAATGAAATATATGAAGATAACGAACAGTATTAAGGCTCAAAAGTCCAATGAAATGGTCAATAAGATGATCTTCCTCCTCAAAGCAGTCACATATCAGTAAACAAAAAAAATATGCATGTGCAAAAATATGATTTGATGTAATGTGTACAAATAAATCGAGATAAGTTATAAACTCGAAATTTAAAAGACTAGATCTGTTTATGAACAATTGCTTGCACAATAAAAATACAACCTTTCATTATTCATTTATTTATTTATTTTTATTTTATTTTATTTTATTTTATTTTATTTGTAATACATTTAAGAGTCAAAATGTGAGTGTCTTCTACATGTAAATTACCTATTCTTAAAATAGCATTAAATATATTATTTTTGGAGAAGTGTTTTCTCACGAGAAAAAAGTACTCGTCTTCTCTTTTTCACAAGAGCACAAAAGACAGTCAGTTACATTACAACTAAATATATCTTAATTCAAGAAATTGCAAAAACATATAATGGTTAACTATAGTTTACCATAGATAAATGTAGTTTACTGGCTGTAGTATCAGAGTTTTTACTTCAGTTAATTAAAGTTTTTACTATGGTTAATTATTATTAAAGTTAACAATAGTTAACTCGAGTTAACTATAATAAGTTTTTGCTAGGGAAAGTCAGAAAGTCAGGGAAAAAAATGATATTTGCCTTCAAGTTGATGCTACATACGAGGGGTTATCAAAAAGTTCGTAAACTAATTGAATTACGTCAATAAATGAAATCAAAATGAGTGTCAGTGCTTATTATTTTTTAACGTAGGCCCACATACGCACATACGCCAGCCTTCTGCCCAAGCACGAAACACGTGATCCAGGCAGTCACGTGACATACTCCGTAGTGAACGGTTCACAGCAGCGCAAAGACTGGGGTCTTATATTTCTTACTATGCAGGTTGTTTTTTATAACAAGAACAGCCCTTTGTCACAAATTGGGAAAATCTCGGCATTTGGATAGGTGTGTTGTATAGCCAGTATGGATCTTGTATGGATTGGATTCTCTATTATATCATATCTGATCTGTTAATAGTCCAAAGTAACTGAAAATTTAAGGGATTAAGAATTAACTTATTGTTGAAATGTACGACTATTTTTTCTAACTCTGTCGTTACTAATTGCTCAAATAAGGACACGTCTCATTCCAAACTTACTTTCACTGGGCACCCAGAGCGAACATAATTTTTAACCATCTTCCTTCCTTCACTCAAACACAATGAATCAAATTACTAATTAAACTTTTGGCAAGTCCTTTGTCTTCAGAAACCTTGTACAAATTATTATATATTATTGCAAAGGATTTTCCAATATTCACTTAAAACTATACAGCCGTTTCTTGCTCGAATAGGACTGAGTCAACCATTTTTGTCACAGGCCATGTACATATTGACATCGTTTTCACATTGTTACGTCTTAAACATGAAGTGAAATATTTTGTGACACGTACGCACTATTTACAGATCATGTTTATTACTATAAATATTCCAAATTTGATGCTGATCTGAATTGTGGTTATGCAGACACAGAGATAGTTCGCGAATTTTCTGATCACCTTTCGGACACGTATCTCAACTTGATTTCTTTGAGTTACCTTTTCATGCTATAGATGTTAATTGTAGGGTTTTGAAAATCAGTATCCTGTGGAATCATTTTTAATTCGTTGGCGTTCGATGTTCGTGGGTAAGCACACTTTTGCTGGTGTTATTTCGTAGGTAACTGGTGTGTACAAAGAATTCAGTGAACCAATGTGTTGACAAAAGTTTGGTTCGTGGGGATGTACATGTACATTCGTGGGAATGGTTGCCCATGAAATCCACGAACATTAGTCCCCCATAAACAATGATGTGTCGACAATAATGAATTATATATGCAACAATTTTTTTTTTACATTGCATTCTGCATTTAACTGATTGATACCCATTAAATGGTTAATGATGAAGCTATCCGAAATTCAATATATATT
This sequence comes from Saccostrea echinata, assembly GCF_033153115.1. Classification (NCBI taxonomy): domain Eukaryota; kingdom Metazoa; phylum Mollusca; class Bivalvia; order Ostreida; family Ostreidae; genus Saccostrea; species Saccostrea echinata. The sequence continues at coordinate 9,673,147 of NW_026889752.1, read as the reverse complement.
CATATTCAATTATTCATATACAGGTCAAATTGCAAAATATATTCAATATATGTTTGTTATAAAAGCAAGCAACAAATACATTGGATTACATGGGGGTACCTGTAAACTGGGAAAAGAAAAGAAACGAAAGGAAAACAAAAGCAGAAGAAAAAAGAGAAGAAAAAAAGAAACGAGAAAAGAGAAAAAAAGAAACGAACCGAAACGAAAGGAAAACTGTACTTTACAGGTTGCATGTCAATGGTAAAAAGATGTTACAACTTTACTTTTATAAGAAATTACCTAATTTTGGGAGCAAATCTTGAGAATAATCATGATAACGTTAACGTCTGACCTTCAATTTGATAAAATCTATATAAGAAAAGAAGCGATGAACTCTCCGCATACCGCAACCCTGAAATTGCTAGTCGTTGAAAATTATTTAATTGATAAATGAAGCTACTTGTAACATCTCATGGAAAAAAAGAATTCAAATTTTCTTTTGACAATTTACTGATTATACAAAACATCTGGATACTTCTTTAAAACATTAAAGCCTAAATCCGGCAAAAGATGAGCTTTTATAATCATCAATAGCAGAGCCGTCTTGGACACATTCGATCCAGACTTTTTCGCCGACCGCCAGTTTTACGACAGTCGTACGTGTACAGGAGTCATTATTTGCCTTCTTGGAATTACACTGGTTAACAGCCCTTTGCTTTCCATTAACAATTAAAGCCGTAGATGAAAAACGTGTTTCTGTTGACACTATACTCCAAACGAAAATATATACACCACTTCCGGGAGCAGTGAAGACACCAGAGCTTGCGTCATATCCGTTGCCATTGTTTTCACCCAAAGTGGAGAAAACTACTCTCTGGCCACTTTTCATGTTCCTCAGTGAAGAACTAAGGCTGGCTTCGAATGCAACTGTTTCTAGAAAAGAGAAACATGTATAATATTATGTTAATAATCCTATACAAAAGGTTCCACTTTTTCCATTTTTTTTTTAACTTCTAAAAAGGAATTGGGTAATAGCAGTTCTGGACCATGCGTTATCATTTTTATTTTTTAGCAAAACATAATTCGAATTTACGATTGCTTTCCATGTACATGCTTTCAGTACAAGCAAATAAACAAATTTGATACTCAAAATGTTCGAAAACTACCTTTCGCTTTCAATGTGTCTGGCCTTTGCTCTTTGACAAATCCTAGTGTGAAGCAAGTCTGAATCGCTGACAGGTAATCATCTCTGAACAGGTTCCAGTTACTGTTTCTTTGAACTGCATTGTTTCCTTCAACTTCCGGTATCCCCAGCAACATCAGCAATAAAGCAATGGCAATCATTCTACTAAAACCAATTTTATATGGGATATAGCTTACCCTTTCGTTAAAAAGGACGCTTTCAGAAGAATCAACGGATACTTTTTGATAAATTTCCATAAGAAAATGAAGTCATGGTGGAAAAGGGCGCTCATGCAGGGAGAGGGAAGATTAGTGTATTTAATACTGCTTCCATCAGAATATCAGTGATATTAATATACCTAAGGTAAATGTTCATCTTCATGCATTTGTTATTTTAGATCATAAAATGTTTCAATTTTATCGTGCAGACGAAGGCTCCTTCAGTCGCCCGCGTGGCGCAGTGGTTGGAGCGTCTGCTCTAGAGTCGCAGAGTAAGGAGTTGATCCTTACTTCGCGGGTTCGAATCCCACTGTGGGACGTGGAGACCAGTCCTTCGGATGAGACCGTATAAACTGAGGTCCCGTGTCGCAGTAGGTGGTGGCACGAAAAAGATCCCTCACTGCTCAGTGGCCCTGAGTGCCGAGTAAAGGTAGACAATTTGCAGCTCTCCACCGGCAAGTGGTGGCGTCTCCATATGAGTGAAAAATTCTCGAGAGGGACGTAAAACAACAAACAAACAAACGAATACCCCTTCAAATGTAGACATGTCTGACATGTTTTTTTGCCATTTATTAGGTCATTGCTTTTATAAACTAAATTTGACTTCGGAGTACTCCGTATACCTGGTCAATACATAGGGTACATGGCGGGTGTGACCAGTCAACAGGGGATGCTTACTCCTCCTAGACATGTAATCCCACCTCTGGTGGTTCCAGTGGTCCGTGTTTTTGCCCTATTCACGATTCATTTTGTTTGCTGGATTAATGAGATTGATCACTCTTATCCATCACTGGGCCTTTTCGGATGCTATTATTTTTAGCTATCAATTGAAATATCATCGCTAAAATTTGAATATTAATATATGTAATTCCTTTTAACTTTAAAAAAAATATTTTGCTCTTATTTAACTTCTGTCTATATTGCTTATATTTCAGATGCTCCTTAACCAGAGGATCGATTGATTGATTGTTGTTTTACGTCCTGTTCGAGAATTTTTCACTCATATAGAGACGTCACCATATACCGGTGAAGGACTTCAAATTTAGACCTTTACTCCGCACTCAGAACCATTGAGCAGTGAGGGTTCTTTATCCTACCGTGACTCGTGACTTTTCTGAATGATCATGAGTTACCAGATTTTAGATTCTGGAGCAGATTCATTCTAAAGTAACTATAACATGTATAAGTCGAATAATGATCAAACTTGTATTGAAGATACATTTATTGATGTACACTTCTGGACTTGCTTCGAAAGCTCAATCTGAATTATATTTTCGAATGAGTGACCAGGTTAATGTTTTGGAGCAGGTCAGCTACCAAGAAACTATAAGGTGTTCCTGAACAAAACTTGCGTGGATGATTCATCATGGGATGTACACTATCAGACTTCGGATGCTGGATTTAAACAAAATTTGTTGGATGCATGAATAACCAGGTTATATTCTTTAAAGCAGGTTCGTTCCAGTGTAACTTCAAGCCCTATCTGGACCAACTTGCATCGATTTTGCATCCAGGATGCACACTATCAGATTTGCTTCGGATGCTGGATTTCGGGATGTGTGACCACATTAAAATTTAAGGAGCAGGTTCATTTCAGTAAAACTTTAAGCCCTACATAGACCAAACTTGCATGGACGGTGCATCAATGGGTGCACACTCTCACACTTGCTTCGGATGTTGGATTTACAAATATAACTCGGTGCCAAAAAATCAATAATATAATCTATTAATTTTTTGTATTTTTAAATTCAATTTTTTTTTTTTGGGGGGGGGGGAGGGGGGGGCAAATTATTGCAGTCTATCTATTCTGAAATTTTTTCAATTTTCTTTTGAATACAAAATCATTCCACCCATTTGATTAATATCTAGTTAAAATAGAAATATACTATGATTGAGTGATTAATTGGTTGTTGTTTTACGTCCCGTTCGAGAATTTTTCACGCAGATAGAGACGTCACCATATACCGGTGAAGGGCTTCAAATTTAGACCTTTACTCGGCACTTAGGGCCTTTGAGCAGTGAGGGATCTTTATCGTGCCAAAGCCTGTCGTTACACGGGGTCTCGGTTTTTAAGGTGTCATATGAAGGACCCGCAACTTTCACTTCAAAGTGCCGAGCACCTGGCAAAGGAACAGTTTCTACCACTTGGGTCAGTCGCAGCCGAGATTCGAACTCACGGCCTTCCGATCACAGAGCGAGTGCTCTACCGACTGAGAAATATACTATGATGTTACTGTCTAGAAATTAGGAGTTCGATAAGGATGATTAAACTATAAGATTATAGACAGATTTGTTGAATTAGCGATGATCTGAAAGTGTACTAGTGTACCCAAAACATAAAGTATATCCGTTATTTTTAAAACTTCGAACACATCACCTGTATTGATGTAAACAGAGTGTCCGGCAAAAAATATAAGACATATATTTTTACGCACCCTGTATCAGCACCATTTATTTCACCCTTTATCACACACTTCATTACACCTTTCCTGAATATCTCTATTTTTCATTCGGAGTACTTTGGATCTTTTTCTATTTGTTTATGAAGTTTATTTAAAAGTGTAATTTTATTTTCATCAGATATTTTATGTTATTAAAAAAAATTCGTTTAATTTATAATTATTTCATTTCTTATCGCTGAATGCATTGCCTTTGGAAAAAAAAATAAATAAATGAGAAACGAAAATTTAAACAGAACACAATCAATTATTAAAATTTCAGTAATTAATTTACAAGCTTATAAAAACAACAATACATGACAAAATCTGCATCACCCCTATATAAACCCTCGACCAATATCAGCCCTCTGACCTTCAGCCCTCGGGCTGATATTGGAGCCTCGGGTTGATATGGGGTATGATGTAGATTTTGCCATGTATTATTCTCCATGTATTATCTTTATCTCTATATAATACACCCGTGTAACTTGTAAAAATGCCAATTTATTCGCGAATTCTGCCCAATAGACATGTGAATGCTCATTTATGAAGTTTAGTTATATACATGTATCTTTGGGTTATATTTAACATTAAGCATCTCATTATAGGCAGTTCTTACCTTATAAGGTTAATTTCAAGCTGTACAATTTGCCTTTTGCAGAGTATTATATATAGTGTTTCAGGTTACTACTCAATGTCAAAGTTAACAATTTTCATTAATTTATGATATTTCCACAAAATGTTGCCGTTGTTTCTGATTCATGTAGCACGCGATATCAAACTTAAAACAAGCTGACACTATTTGTTTATAAGATTACAAATCTCTCTCTCTCTCTCTGTCTCTCTCTCTCTCTCTCTCTCTTACCTTAATATACCTATGTGTAACATCATGACCATATCTTGATAAAAGAGGAATTATGAAAATCTCTTCTAGGAAAGTTGATTTGTGTATACAAATAAACCATAATTTTCTACTTAAATCTTTCTTAATTGGAGCATGTACAGTGTACGTGCACAAAGATTCGATATGCACTGGTTATAGATTATCACGAACACATAATGATTTTGTGTGTTAATTTTGCTCTCCATCTAACAAAAAGTTATTGTAAGTCTCAGAGATGGGTCCCGAATCATAGCTCAGCGAATGCACAAATTGAGAAGCCTCAAGGAGATTTGGCTATATGTACATGTATGTAAATATGCACCATATAAACATGATAAAGTCGATATAAATTCAATTCGTTGAAATAAAAAAAAAAATCCAGAAAAAAACTACTTCATTTGATAATTTTTATTGTCTGCTTAACAAAAATGGTACGACGTATTTGCATCTTCTTCAAGTCATATTCATAATATAAAACAATGTTTAATCATATAAGCGCTTACCGGGGTAAGTGGTTTCACGATGGTGCATTTCTGTGTCTGCCTAAATACAGTCATATATCTGTATAATTAAGATCATATGATATCTTCAAAAATGCAAATTTCAGTTATTTTTGATTTTGATTTTAATGATATATTTAGACAGACATTTAAATTAAAGCACAATACACAAAATACATCATCCTGCAACATGAAAACCAAGCGCCTACAGATGTATGTGTATAATTAATTACGAAATGTTTTGTAATATTAACAATTGCTACAAATGAAATAAATGCATTTTATCGTTTTGAAAGGTGTGTTAATAATATATCATACAAATAAAAAAGATATTCAATGATCTAAATTGCGTTGTTCTTTTCGGAAATTATCATTCTGTCCGAAACCAGTTCTAAGATTTATTAGGACATTTTTTATTGTTGTTTACATGTATCTAGGCCTAGCGAGAATCTTTGACTAGATTCATCATATATTTATACACATGGCAGCTAGACAATATCATCTTAAGTTTGGACCTTCGGCTGCCGCTTCTGTCGACGCCTATGCTGAGTATAAAAGGTCAGAATTTTCTTTTGAAAAAAACTTAAATGTAAACAACATTGGTTCCAGAATTTCCTCTGACCATATAGATATGAATGTATTTATTCACTAATCAAGGACCCTCAAGGGGCATGTACAATTAAAACCAATATAACCATAACTAGTAATTTCTTCATTAGGATGGAAACTGACCTTATCCTCACTTGCAAAAGTTTTCAACTAACAATTAAACAAGTGGTATATATGGTTAAATTAATGAAATATAAGCATCACAAGCAATATAAAGAAAAACCAAACTGCTTTAGACTTCACTGGATACACTGTAGACTTTGTAATGAATATCTATAATGTAAAATAATTCCGAAGCTGCAGCAGAAAATTAAATCTTTACAGGAAATGTAGTACAGTCAACAACTGAAACCAAGTAAACTTTCATATTTTTATCATGTCATTGAAACTCGTACTAATGAACGTAGAGCTATAGTAAATGTTCATGTTTGTATTTATTTTTAGGATAGTTGGGGATGACGATGGAGGCGTGTTATTCACACCTGAACAGTATGAAGCATACAAAAAGAGGGTTATTCCAATGGTGAGACGTTTTCTTATTCCATTTTCATTGGTGTACACATGTAACAATTAACACACATTTTTGTGTATACATATATTTAATTGTAACAGTTATACAACACATACAAGGAGGAATTCTTTTTGTACCAGTTGTATGACAAGATAGATAAAAAATGGGACTCACAGACTTGTTTAGAATTAACCTATATTAAGGAGAAAAATTTGTAATATTGGCACTTTGCTGAATACAAGAAAAATTAACTGGAACATGTACTATTTTAGGATATATAAATATGTATGTTATATTCCTTCTACTTTGTGTCATCCTTGGAACACCGGAGGTTCTGAGTCCACTCACGACAAACTTCATGCAGTTTTTTTTTTTTTTTGGGGGGGGTGGGGGGGGACTTGCTTCTCTCCCAGAGAAGCACCAATCAAATTTGAGCTTTCATAAAATAGAAAGAAAAATAAAAAGTAAGCAGATGACACATACCTTAGTGCATGTGCTATAGTGTGTTAATCACTGAAAGACTTCTTAAATCATGTTAATGTGATTGGTTGAGAGTTAAGACAAAAAATCAGGATTTGCAATATTTTAGAGAGACACCAGCCCATAAAAAATGAATGAAGTTTGTAAGGGGTCCCACGGCCATATGGGGAGTCATGACCCCTGACATTGTGAGGATGATTTTGTGTTGATTTATGCATGTGCATCATGTACGTTGTATAAGAAAACCTGTCAGTGTATAAAATTCATATATCCATTGCAAGGACATTTAATTCTTAAGCATCTTTGAGAATATAGTGAGGCAGTTGTTTGTTTTCTTTTTTATCAATTTTTTTTCAACTTTCAAAGATTTTATCAACCTCTCAAGTGCTTTTTTTCCCTAATGTCAGAGAATGAAGAACAGAATTTTCACCTGCTGGATTAACCCAGAAGGTATGGACTGTAAACTGGTGGGACCAGAAACACTCTGCTTTTGCAATCACAGGTAAATAATTATCATTTATAATTAATGTAATTTTCTATAACATAATTTGCAATCACAGATAATTAAAAGATTTGAATACCATATATTAGAAAAACAGCGAGAATTATCATTATTCTGCAATGCAATTTTTTTTATTAAATTAAATGCAAAATGTAATAAAAACAAATGAAATATATACACATATTAACTAAATATACATTGTATACATGTGCATGATAATTAATATACATTTAATGTATAGTATAAGATGGATATGCATATGTACAATTTTAGATAATTACTAGTTCAGTTCAACATAATACCATAGTACACTCTAGATGTTAAATGCTTTTCAGATATAGACAACATAAGACAGATTTTGAAGTCCTCCCACAAAACCGACCTATCCTGTTACCCTGTAAGGTCAAAGGTTGTGGCTGTTACTCCTATGAATATGTCCCACTGAATGGAAGTCAGTCCATCAGATGTACATGCAAACACTTCACTGAGGAACACACAGCCAAAGCCCCACACAAGTGTAAAAATGGCAAGTAATACATGTAAAATAACACTATTGTTAGATACAGCTAGTAATGACACTACAAAATTATGAACGTTATTTGTTTATTAAATGTATTATTCCACGTATGAATGTTTAGGTCAAACATTGTTAAAGTTAGGCTTTATGCTGGACAATCATTCGTTTACATGTTGAATCTCATCATTGAAAAATAAATACAGTTGAACTTCGGTATCTCGAACACTGATATCTTGAATGCCATGGATATGTCGAAGTAAATTGGAAGTCCCAATCCCTTATTCTTCAAGTGTCTTATCCCAGATATCTCAAATCCTTGGATATCTCGACGTTTTTCTCGGTCCCATTGGGTTAGAGATAAGGAAGTTTGACTGTATTAATTGATTGATAGATACAGTATAATCAACATAGTTGGTCATCAATGCCTTTTTGTTGAGAGTTTATGCATTTCTTTGAGAGTTTATGCTTTTCTTTGAGAGTTTATGCTTTTCTTCAGGTAAGTGTGGTTGTACAAGATTCCACAGTTCTTTTACATGTGGATGTGGAAATCCCTACTCAGTCCACGAGATGCTGATAGAGACCAAGGATGAGAGGATAGCGAGGGGTCACCCTGTGGGTCAGGATGTACCCTACCAAGCCATGGGAGGGATCACTGGGTTCTCCTCCCTCATGGATGGATATATGAGGCTGGATCCAAGTGGCATAGGTACATGTAGCATGGTTCATTTTGTGTACTAATTCATTTATTATTATTATATGTAATGATCAGTTTTAATGTATGTATTGGTACATTTACTGCTCTAGAAATACTTGTGCATGTTATTTATTTCTAAATGAGTAATATCAATGGACAGATGGTAGAGGTTTGCAATATTATCAATACAGTGAAACTTGTCTAATCCAGATGTTGTGTATTCCAAAATCTTGCCTTATACAATTTAAACTTTAAGTCCCTTTCTGTAAAGTGATCTGTTTTTAAAAATCTTGTCTATAATCTGAACTATTGTCTAATCTGGCTAATTTCCTTGAAACCAGTGGTGTCCAGATTAGACAAGTTTTACTGTATTTTGCAATAATAGCAGTTTTTAAGGTCAGTACTGAGATTCAGCTACTTGAGAAAGAACAAGTGCACTTATGGGCCCCGGTAAAATGTGAAAAAATGAAGAATCAAATTAAGCATAATTTTCCATCCCAGATCATTAATTGATATCTAAACTATAAGATTCAACAAATTTTATCGCTGATATTCATGAATATACAAAGAGCAAAGCCATACAATGTGGTAGGGGTCAGCCGACATTTGTGATTTTCTATAGTAAATTGAGGACGGTCATTCATTTCAAAGCTTTTGTTTACTGTCAGCCTAACGTTGTACAAACTTGTGCTATTGACAAAAAACGCATTATATATTTTTGAAACTTGTGTGAAAGTAGGAAATTTGTACAAGATTAGGCTTGTACTTAAAATATTAAAAATGTATGAAAAGTTCAATGTTTTTCCTATAGCAAGCGAGAGCTATTTACCTGTGTGACCTATGTAGAACCCACTTGTGGAATAAATTATTTGAAATACCGGTAGTCACGTGAGTTCTACCCAGGTGAACATTCCTCAGTGATGCTCATTATAAAAGATAGCCACGTTTTGTATCATTATATCTAAGCCATGCCGCATAGAGAAGTTTGTATGTATTTGGTTTTAGGAACACGGAAGGGTTAGGAGAGTTTAGTGTCATTAAAATGTCATCATACATAAAAGTGTCAAACATTTTTAACATTCATGCAAGACAATGGTACCGGTATTGAAAGCCACCTAAATACACCTTTTTTATTTTAAAATTTAAAGGAACTATTGTTAATACTTATTGTATTATTTCAAATGCAAGCGCGCAAATTTCTTAGTTTGATCACTATGGATACAGGCATCTATACAACTTCATTCGATTTTTTTCTCATGTAAAATAGCACAAGAAGTATCATTCGGCAAACGCGCCTGTCAATGATCCACCATCAGATTGTTCAAGTGTCCGATTTAAATGTCTCCTCCCCTTGATTTAAATAAACGAAACTCAAAATAGGTTCGGTACGACTTTTCTGGATTTGGGGTATCTATAGGCATTTAAAAAACTTCATTTGTTTCAAATCCATGCTGATTAAGGTGATGTTTTAACGTGATTTTAATTAGAAATATCCACTTGTGTTCAACTATTACCAAAAGAGAACAATTTGGTAATATATTCTAAAGTAATACAGCACTGAAAAGGGCCCATAAAGCATTGCTTAAGTGCACTTGTCCTTTAAGATCTTTTATTAGATCCTAAAAATAAGGTGAAAAATGAAGATTTTTACTTCATTTAAATCATTGATAGGAGCCCCCTCTAAGGAGTTTTTGGAACAGCCAATCACAGCCTCTGACCATCCTTTCCTGAGAGCAAATGTCCAGTCCATTAAACACCATAAAATGATGCAAAGAGCTGTAAAAGGTACATCTACATGTATTATACACATCACTTATTAAATAACAATGCCAGGAAAAATACATGTACTTTCAAAATATTTTCTGTAACAATTTTGAGCATTTATGTGTAAGGAAATTCCCTACCTTTGTTTAAAAATGAATTATTACTAGGTTGTTTCTTATTGTTGAAGTTTTTAAAAGAGCTGATTGAAGTGAATTGAAGTCATGATATTGTAAACAGAAAGAAGAGAACAGTGTACATAATTTTGGAAACACAAAAAAAATAAAGTTGCATTAAAAACCTCAAATATATATATACTATTAGGTTGATATAAGTTTGAAGGTTCATTCATCATTATTATTTTAACAATATACTTCATCTTTGCTAGCCATGGGTATCTGACGTGCTACTCTCCTCACAATCCTTTTTGAAGCTGAGTAGCCAATCAGAAACCCTTGGCAAGGGAAGATAATATACTTAAGACCTTTAACTACCTTATTGTATGCATATCCATCCCAGGTCGACCTGCAGGCAATGAGGTTGATGAGGACTTGGCAGAAAGAATGTCAGCCATGAAAAAACCTGGAGAGACAGACATGGACTATTATGAGAGGAGATACCAAGAGAGGGTACTAATATATAGTAGCATACCTATGTCTTAAGTACTTACTGCATAATTATACCATATTTTATAGATTGTTTGACATTCTGTGATGTGATTAGATAGATCTGTTATGCTAAAGATCTAGGATTTATATTTTCAATTGCATTTTTTAGTTTTGGCTGAAGGACAAAATCGTGCAAAAGTTATAAACAGCAGAAGTTACCTGTTATACACTATACATATAATGTCTTAGCTGATTTTATGAAATTTAAGGCATTTTTTTGTTAATAAAGAAAATCAAGAGTTGGTAGCTTAAATCAAATTGCTTAAACTCAGAGTATTTGCAATATTTTTGGATAAACTTTCCTTCTAGCAAAAAGCAGAACGTGAGCAGAGCAGAGCTAGAATCCAGGCAACAAGGCAACTGGCAATTGGCAAACGTAATCCACCACCGAAACCTGCAAAAAAGTGATTGGCAACTGAAATTATGTACAATAAGTGACATGGAAGACCTTTCTGGAAAGCATAGCTGTGATACTGATAAAATATTAACTCATAATGCCTCAGCACCTATTAAATGTTGAAAGTCATCCAGCACCTTATTTTGTTTAATGAGTTACTGCTTTCAATTTAGCCAGGATTTTTCAAGTTTCCAGTCTAAACTGAGCCAATTCAACACTTAGTTTTTTTAAGCTTATATGTGTGTTTATAAGCAAAGAAGGCTCTTTTAGCAGACACAATATTACATGTAGTTTTGGGGCTTTTGTAAGTCACTTTAGTCACTCATGTGACCTTTTGCTATCTGTTTTTGTCCATTGTATTGCATCATGTGTCATTTGATGATTGTAAACTTTTAAACATTTTTAGCTTCTTCTCTGGAACCACTGAACTAATTTTAACCTATTTTATAGCATCTATGGGCAGAAAGGAATGCAGATTGTGAATTTCATGGTCCCTGTCCCCTTGGGGCATGAAAGGTGGGGCTAAAATCATCAAAATTAATGCAATTAAAAATCTTCTTTACTTCAGGATATCAAGCAGTGAAACTGTTGACATGATTGTAAGGATCATGAAGCCCTCTACCAAATTGTGAAATTCCTGGCCCCCTGGGTCAGGAGTTCTTGAGTTAAGGTTGAGCTCTATTGATCACGTAGTGAAAATGCATAAATTCTTCAAAAATCTTCTTCTCTGTTCCTGCAGTGGGTAATTCACAAACAAAGTGTATGGTTATGATGAAGAAAGTTGTCTTTTCCAAAATTTTGAAATTCCTGGCCCCTGGGTCAGGGGTCTTGTCTGTGAAAATCTTTCCTGCTCCTGGTCCTAGCAGATAAACTAAGTGCATGGTTATGATGAGCAAGGGTGCTTCTTCCAAAATTGCGAAACTCATGACCCCTGGATCAGGGGCTCTGCCATTGATCTTGTATTGAAATTTGTACTTGTATTTGAGAGAAATTATTCCCCTTTGTTATACAATAAAGATAATTAATCACTGTAATAATGGAATTGTTTACTCAACTGAATAAAAAAATTATGCAAGAATTTTTTTTATGCATAATACAGTAAGTACTTTTATATTTTTTTAATGCACAGGTAGGCTTGTAAATAATAGACAGAAAAGTGAGACAAAAATGCCCTATATTTGTACATTAAATGTTATTCAAAGACCAAGAGATGCCAAGGAGAGGGATAGTGCAGGGTTTACTATGTGTTAAATGTTTATGTGCACATGCACTATTATGTTGTTTAATCTGGTGATAGTTTAAGGGAGTGTATTAGCACTGGAAAGTAAAGACAAGTAAATAGATCTATTTTATGAGCTGTTGCTAAGTACTGGACTAAAAATTTTGTTGATCCCCGATTGGCCTATTTTTCTTGTTTTTGGGCAACATATCGTCATCTATAATTTATTTTCTTTATTTTAATCATACCTCTATGGATCCTTTACAGTGTTGTATTATACTCAGGTAACCATTAAGGGCATTGGGCCTCTTGTTTAAATGTGAGAATTTATATTACAATATTTTCATTGTATCTAAATTGAAACATGTGAAATATCTCTTCTTTAAATGTCTGTACAACAAATTTATACATGTTAATGAAGATCTTTAATAATTTCTGAAAAGTGCGTGGGAGCATATTTTAAGGATTTATTTTTAGTTCAACATCATTCATGAGATTATTTGTAATCCCGTCTACACCTTGCCTGCATGTACCGTACACAAGAGAATATTTAATTAGCTCTGTAGTTTTGTTTATACTTTGAAATCACTTTCCATGATAAGGGTTATTTCAGGAAAGAAATTTAGCAAAGACACCTTGTAAGGCATATTTTGTTGATATTCTGATGAAAAGCAACATAGATCGCTTATCAAGAATCAACCAAAAAGAATCACAATACTTAGTGTGTTTAAAATAGTTATTGGAAGTTTAGTGCCAAAGTATTGATTTTTTTTAAACTGATTTATTTTTGTTGCACTCTTTTGTTTTATATGATTATTGTTCGTTTACACTTTATTTATTTAAAATATGAAAAAAAAGAAAAGAAATAAAGTTGTTTTAGTTAGAAAAAATATGTCTGTGATTTTTTTTCTTCATCTAATTTGATGTTGACACACACCTCTGCAATAAAAATCCTAGAGATTAACGGACATGCAACTATGACTCAGTTTTATTTTGTATAAAATATGTGAAGCCTAGTTGCAAATGAACCCACAATACATTTCTTGTGTATAAGTTTAACTTACATGAGCACAGAATAATATATAATATTGGTATAAGTTTCTTCATTGAAAACTGAAAATATGATTTGATTTTATTGAAAGTCAAATTAGTCTTGTACATTATGCTTAAATCCTAAAGAAAAAAAATTAATATATGTATTTGTATACATGATTATAATATTTCTTGTTGAAATTTTATTGAGTATCTCTAATTGTTTATCAAAAAACTACAAATTGGAACATAAAAACATCAAAATGATTCACAATATTACATGTACATGTAATTTCTGCAGTGAGAGGTTTGAGATTTGGACCTTTTAAGAAAATTCTCATTTCAGCGTTTACAATTTTTGCATTTCTGTCTGAACTACACTTTATTTATTTTATGCCCCCTTAATCAAAGATTTGGGGGCATATAGTTTTTGCCTTGTCCGTCTGTCTGTTTGTCCGCAAAAACTTTAACCTTGTTTATAACTTTTGGCTGGTTGGAGCTATGACTTTTATATTTCACATGTGTATTCTTTGTGACAAGACCTTTCTTTGGGTACCATCACATTTGACCTTTTGACCTTGACCTTGGAGTTTGACCCACTTTTGCAAAATTTTATGAGACTTTAACCTTGGCAATAACTTTTGAACAGTTGGTGCTTGGGCTTTCATACTTGGCATGTGTAATTCTTGTGACAAGATCTTTCTTTGGATACCAACAACTTTGACCCGTTGACCTTGACCTTTGAGTTTGACCTATTTTTAAAAAAACTATAAGCTTGGCCATAACTTTTGACCAGTTGGTGCTATGGCTTTCATACTTCACATGTGTATTCCTCGTGTCAAGACCTTTCGTTGGATACCAACAACTTTGACCTTTTGACCTTGACCTAGGAGTTTCACCTACTTTAATTTTGAAAAATTTTAACTTTGCCAATAACTTTTGATTGGTTGGAGCTATGGCTTTCATATTTCACACGTGTATTCCTTGTGACAAGACCTTTCTTAACTACCAACATCATATTTGACTTTTTGACCTTGACCTTGGAGTTTGACCCACTTCTGCAAAATTTTATGAGACTTTAACCTTAGCCATAACTTTTGAACAATTGGTGCTTGGGCTTTCAAACTTTACATGTGTATTTATTGTGATAAGACCTTTCTTTGGATACCAACAACTTTGACCCTTTAACCTTGACCTTGGAGTTTGACCTACTTTTGAAAAAAACTTTAACCTTGGCCATAACTTTTGAACAGTTAGAGCTAGGGCTTTCCTACTTCATATGTGTATGCCTTTTGAAAAAACCTTCCCTTGGATACCAACAATTTTGACCTTGGAGTTTTACCTACTTTAATTTTGAAAAGCCTCAACCTTGCCATAACTTTTTAACAGTTAGTGCCAGGGTTTTCATACTTCATATGTGTATTCCTTGTGAAAAGACCTTCCTTGGATACCAACATCTTTGACCCTTTGACCATGACCCTTGAGTTTGACCTACTTTTGAAAAACTTTAACCTTGACCATAACTTTTAAACAGTTGAGGCAAGGGTTTTCATACTTCACAGGTGCATTGTGACAAGATTTTCCTTTGGATACCAACAACTTTTACCCTTTGACCTTGACCTTGGAGTTAGACCTACTTTGAAAAAACTTCAACCTTGGCCATAACATTTGAACGTTTGGTTCTAGGGCTTTCACATTTCATGAACATGTATATCACTTGTGACAAGACCTTCCCTTGGGTACCATTTGACCTTGACTTTGACGTTTTACTTACTTTTAAAAAACTTTGACCTTTGCCATAACTTTTCAACAGTTGGTGCTAGGGCTTTCATATTTCACAAGTATATTCCTTGAGACAAGACCTTTCTTTGGGTACCAACATTTTTTATCTCTTGACCTGGAGTTTGACTTGCATTTGAGAAACTTTAACCTTCGCCATAAGCTGCCATATGGGGGCATCAGTGTTTCACAAACACATCTTGTTTCGATTAATTTTCAAAGAACTGCAAATCCCAATTAATTTGAACAGCACCAGAAATCTACTGAAAAAACGTGCATGAAGCTTTCTACCTTTTTCCCCTTTTTTATGAAGAGTGGATTATTTGAAGTTATAGATAAGAAGTCCTTCATACATTTAAATTTTATTTCTGGAAAAACATACTATCTTGAGCGTTGTAATTTTTTTTTATTAAAAAAGTAATTTTGCACTAGCTGCGCATTTCCCAGATTTAAACAAAAATAGATTATGACGAAAGAGCCAGTCCCGTCATTGCTGCAATTTTAAATTGCCTTGCACTATAGTGCTAAAATGTGGAGGTAAAATGTAAAAGATTAAGAGTTTGATTTCTTTCCAAACAAAGGCCAAGATAAATACTCAATCTTTGAAATACTCCCTTAAACTAACATAATTTACAACTGCTCTAAGTGAAAAAAGTATTAATATGGAAACCACCGTGATACTCACCATGTACAAAGATACACACTTCCGCCCGACACAGGGTTGAACTCGAAATCTGTGGAACCAATCTCTTAGCATGCAGTCCAGGAACAGAGTGGATAAATCTCTAGGCAGTACAGGAAGAGAGTGGATGCTACTCTACCATCTATATGTATGCAAGTTTAAAAAAAAAATACTTTAGAACTCCTAAATGACCCAAGTGAAGAAATGCTAACAACAGAGAAATTCACAAGACAAGAGTACGTCTGTGATTCAACTCACGGCTTGCGGAACCAAGTTTCAAAAACAGAAGGAACTGCGTTCTAGACCACTCGACCAAACTCATCAAGTTAAAAAATCTTGCTTTTGACCATGTGGAGTAGGGCGGTTCCTTGGGGCAGAAGTGAGTATCCTTATAACGTGAATTTCTCTCTGTTTTCTTATTTATTTCTTCACTTAAGGCATTTATGTTAGTTTAAGAGTTATTGTAAATGAAATGTGTTTTAAAAATAATTTCATAGTTTCCATTGCAATGTGTACCGGTCACGATCCTCAAATAAAACTAATGTCCAATTAACTATCTCACTTCCATTCTCAATGACCGTGCAGTGAAGGGCGGCGCCGTGAGAACTCCATCGGTATTGAAAGCAAGTTTTATGACTTGCCTAGATGGCCGAGTAATTTTTTCAAATGTTTTTAGCGCCATTTCATTGCATGACGTTACCTCTCAGTTTGTATGTTTATTGTGACGTCATAATACGTTCAATCGTTCAATGTTGAGTTGCTATGCATTCAAATAAACACGACTGATGAAGGCCGGTAACACAGTCGAAATATTTCAAAAAGTGTTTGAAAGTTTTTATTATTTTATTTTATATATAATTTTATACATACATACATACATACATACATATATATATATATATATATATATATATATATATATATATATATATATATATATATATATATATATATATATATATATATATACACATATGGCATTTATTTCATTTGTCATTAACCCTTTTGCTGCCGTACATATTTCCAGTTCAAATTACGTACAGTGCCGTGACAGTTTTCTATTACGTTGAAACTATGATGTAACGTAACTGTGACGTCACAATGTAGGTAACTTAGGTATAAATGGGTTTTTCGCGTCAGCAGAAAATCGTTAAAATAGAGACATTATAAAAGAACAAATTCTACAACGACAGGCCTCTCCGAAAAAAAAAACATTTACAGAACAAACAAAATTTATGATCAAATAATGTTTTTAGTAGATTAGGTAGGGGTTATATTTTTTTTTTTTAAATAAGAACAATATGTAACGTCACGTACCCGTGGATCAAGTATATACTGCATAATATAATGATCGCAACACGAGTAAAATTAAAAGTATAAAAGTGCAGTGTAATTGAAACACAGTGTTTCATAAATAACTACTTAATAAGTTTTTGGGATCTACATGTACCAGTGAAAGTGTTCTTAAACATGGAAATTCTATCGGACTTGAAAAAGGTTAATTTCGGTTCGTACACCTAATACATATTTTTTGAACGTAGACCTTTGATATTATCACATGCACCGGGCCCGTAGCAATAGTTTTAAAAGTCGGGGGGGGGGGGGATCTTCACGAAAAATCTGACAAGCTAAAAAAAAAAACATTGTTCCGAACGCAAAAATCCTATTTCGTATGTGTCTGTGTGTGTGTGGGGGGGGGGGGGGGGGTCTTACTTTTTTGGTGCACATTCAATAAACCTATTGAACTCACCAGTGCTTGACCTTACAGCAAAAAAGTATGTGGGGGCAGCATCACATTAAGGATATGATATTAAAAAATAGTGTGCCCCCCCCCCTCCCCGCGCGTTATACGGGCCTGTGCACACTCACACCTTTCCCTGAATCACTTGTATTGTTTTAGATTTTATTATTTTATATTTGTTCAAACGTTTATATGTTGATCTTTTCCTTTCACATTTTGTAATCGTGTTATAAATAATAACCTGATATACACCGACTAAGACGTACGTTACTTCCAACAGTAAGTTTTCTTCGTCCTTACCACCCTTGAACGGTAACTCGTATGCAATCTGTGGATTGTTTGAGTCAATCAAATGAAAAGACTTTGATTTATTAAAACTTATTTTGTCCTTTATTGTGATTTTATTACAACATTTTTCTACAGTGTTTATGACTTGAATCACAGGCATTTGTTTCTGTAATAATTTTTTGACCCGTAGAGTAATAATGCTATTTTTATGCTATGGGTTAAAGAAAATATCAAAGAAACAAGTGCCTGTGCTTTGAATTTGGTGCTAGATATATAAACACCTTCAAGGCCCTTAAAAAATTAAGAAGCATTTCATTTGTTAAAACTAAATATTCCGTCAACATGTAACTTACAATGTGCATGTATTTGGTGCTAGATATATAAACACCTTCAAGGTCCTTAAAAAATTAAGAAGCATTTCATTTGTTAAACCTAAATATTCCGTCAACATGTAACTTACAATGTGCATGTAAATGTAAGTAGTAATTGAACTTAAAAAGTATAAAAGTTTTCATATGTTATTCAGAGTACATGCTGAACATTTGCCGATCGGCATCACTTAATGTGCGATCCTACAACTGAAATAACATGGTAGATAAATAACGGACAAGGTTACAACTGTATATATAAGTATATTATGATTTTTCAAAATTACAACGGAGAGGTTGTGGATTGTGGACTTTTGAGCAAAGGGAAACGCTAATTGACATATCTAACTCATTAGAAATGCCACGCATAGCTGTTAGAAAATAAAGTAATATATTACTACTATAGTTTAAGTTACGTTGAGAGGAAATCAAGATATTAGGGGTTTTGCCGGGGGGATGGGGTGGTACTTGCCCAAATTTCGACCGACAAGATATTTTGCCTACCCTCTGATTGTAAATACCTATACCACAATTCTTGCATTAATTTTATAATCTGACACAAGAAGCATGCGCAAAAGTAATACCCCCCCCCCCGCCAGTTAAAATCAATAATTCATGCCTAAAAGAAACCTGTATTGGTCATTTGAACAAACAGAATTGATGGAATTAATTGGATGGGAACATATAAACAAGCAGAGGTTCTATGTCACAGTCGTTTCTTGCAGAAATAAGAGCCGTAATTGCT
Organism: Saccostrea echinata; assembly: GCF_033153115.1. Classification (NCBI taxonomy): domain Eukaryota; kingdom Metazoa; phylum Mollusca; class Bivalvia; order Ostreida; family Ostreidae; genus Saccostrea; species Saccostrea echinata. The sequence goes on along the minus strand of NW_026889752.1, from coordinate 9,653,953 downwards.
CAATGGACATAAGCAGTCTTCTCCGGCAATTGGCAATGTCATGCACTGACTACATGTATTCGAGAATTGAAGGTTTAATTGTAAAGTTCCTTGTATCTTTGCCGAATTTCTTTGATAACTGTAGATTCCTAAGTATACGCGAGGAATAAATTATCGCGTAATTAGCGAATAGCACCACTCGCCAAATAAAACTACTCGCATTTATTTTTATGGTGCTTTAATGTATGTAAAATCTCTAGATAAATCACTCATTCGCGAATTATTGTTCTCGCGATTTGACGTTATTGGGCCATTTCACGATATTAAGTACTCGCGTAAAATAAGGAATCTAAGACATCTGTGACATGAAATTACTTAATTTCAAATCAGAATGCATTGTTCACATTTTCTAAAGATCAAGACAAATGAAATACCCGTTTAAAATTCCTTTCTTTCAGATAATTTTTAAGTAATAGAATGGTAAAATTATTGATTGTTTTCTTTTACAAGAGGCAAAAATGGCGCGAAGCTCAGAATGATGACGGAACGTCATAATCAGTTTTACCTGTGACGTAATGATTTAACAGTAGGCCCAAAATAGGCCCATGGCACTTAACGTAGTTTTTGAAAATAGGCCCAAAATAGGCCCGCGGCACAAAGAATGTTAAGTTATTAATAATGTGAATATTAGTATTTATAGATATCAAGCTAATTCAGGATAATTAAGTCCCCGCTTCAAGTTCAAGTTCAGACGAAGGAAAAAAAACAGAGGTCGGCCTTAATGACCTTTCAGTCTTGAAGTCAGTAGTATTTCCAACTGTCGTGAAGTAGGTATGTTATAGATTTTCAGTTTTTTCTATGTAATTTCTAAACCAAATTCAACCAGTTTTAATATTTAGCATCTATGGATGAAGGAGAATAGAAATTTTGAATTTCATGGCTCTGCTCTTATGGGGCCTGAGGACTTGGAGTAACACCTTAAAAATCTGGGCAATCTTCAAAATCGTCTTTACTCCTCTGGACAACTAGAATGCAAACTACAAATTTTCTGCCAATTTTGTGTCCCCTGGATCAAAGGATCAGGCCATAGGGTGGGGCTAAATCTAACAGGTATTGAAAAAAATATTTTTACTATCATTTACTTGACTCACGATCATCTATCAGACAAACTGTTTGCAGGATTGTGATAAGCAGACACCTTCTACTTCATGTCCCCTGGATGGGAGGGACTTAGTCTGTCATTCCTTAGAAAGAAATTCATGACCTTACGTTTCACTGCAAAGAGAAAAAAACCAAAGTCACCATCTAAAAACTATGTATGCAGTATATGAATTTGTCCTTGGTCTTTGACCTTTTGACCTTCAATACGATAGGGTTTGTTTTAGGTCACATGGGAGTAATGATATCAAATTTCATCGAAAAAGCTGAAGAAGAGCTAACATTATGATCTGGAAATAAATTTTCAATCTTGGCAATATATAAATTTCGATTAAACCTTGGACCCTCTGAGCTCAAAATCACAAGTAATCTTTTTCAAGACATTGAGAGTAATGATATAAAATTTCATTGAAAAGCTAATGATAAAGAAAATTAAAATCATCTTTGAACCATTTTTTGCAATATATGAATTTCTGACCTTGACCTTGTAGCCTCAAAATAAAGAGGGTTACTTTTAAGGCCATAGAGAGTTTTGATATAATAATCCAGTGCAAAAATTCAAAGGGTTTTTGAGATGTCGTCCGGAAACGAAAGTGTTACACAAAGATAGAATGTATGACTTTCTGACATGGGCCTCGATTTTTAAGGTCTCATCCGAGGGACACGCATTTTGCAAAGTGCCAAACGCTTGGCGAAGGAACAGTTGCGACCTATTCTTTATGGACTTACGTTTGTCACGTCTGGTGCCGTGCCCACAACCCTCCGTTCACAAACTTTGGCCTTCTCAACTCAAAAATCAAAAGGATTCTTCTTTAGGCCACAGAGTTATGATATAAAATTTAAGTGCAAAAGTTCATTTGAAGAATTTTTGAGATATCATCCGAAAACAAAAGTGTTACACACAGCCAAAATGACAGACAAACAGACAGACAGACCCAAATCAATACTACCTTTTTCAGCTAAAGCGGGGGACAAAAATATGCAGGTCTTTCAACACGTTCAATTTCTATTAATAGAATAATCATGTATCTTTAGACAATTGCACTAAAATAATAATTTTAAATCCATTTGGACATTTTAAAATATTTTTTAAAAAACTAAATCTTAGATATATATATTTATTTATTTTAAAATATCATTTTCAAAAATGATTTGCTAAAAAGTCACATTGGGAGGAATTTTACATGTACCTTTCCTATAAACTCAACACCAAATAATCCCCGAGGAATGCTCCCCTTCTTTCCTATGCTAAGTATGATAAAACAATAATTAAAAACCAAATAGCTACCACCTTAAATTTCACCTGAACTTCGATTGAAAACGCACTGATTTTCCTTCAAATTAGAGATGTTGTTTAGAACACATAACGTGCAATTTCCATAGTGTCTCATTGTAAGTCACAAGTAACCTCCTGTGTTAAGAATTTCTAGAAATTTCTAGAACAGAACTTGCTAGAATTGTGTTTAAGCATAAATACGTATACAGACTCACGAGTGCACGTATATTGGATATTCATTAGGGAATTGGAATTCACTGATTGGTTATATCACACTTCGACAGCACTATGGATGATTTTACCATTGTACTCAGTGTTGAAACCAAACACAGATACCGTTTTTCGAAGTATCAATGTACGTGAGTTTTATATATTTTTTTCATTCATATATGTTATTTTAAATAAATTGTTAAATGTATTTAATGATGTTTGCTGGCCTTTCGGGTTATTCTGACACGAAGGGGATCGGGGGTTCCTACGGAATCATGAATATTTGAATTTTTGCAGTTTAAACTTCTTCACCCGAAATTTGCTGAAAAAAGTGGGCAAAAATCAACATTGTATAATTTCTGTCACAGACTTTCTTAAAATGCCCGTTGTTGAGGTTTTTAATCCTTTGAACCGATTGCATTAGGTTTACATCTGGGTTAGGATGGTAAGTTTTCTAAATAAGAAACTTATAGATTTTTCAATTTTTAAAACATATGATTTAGCAGAGGAAATGGATTAACCTGATAAACCTGATAAAATTTCAGAATTTCTCAATTACAGTAAAAACATTAAATGAAAGTTGATGAAGAAAGAAAAAAGAAAAAAGACAAATATTGCGCATACTACTAAATTGAATCTGCAAAATATAAAAGGCATATTAAATCAGTGGTACAGATCTAAGAAACTTGATTAAATTTTTTTCCTAATCTCCATCTAACAATGTATACATGTATGAAAAACGTCGGTCAACATTTGGCTTCACGATAGATTGTTTTTGCTGATAAGGTCGTTTAAATTGACCATAGACATGATAGAATTTGCGAAATGTTGACTTTAAGGACAGCTGATACAAACAAACTTTTATAAAAAATCTTGAAAGTTACAACTTAACAGCTTATAAAAATTAAAGTCTATGCGGATAAACGTTAGACTTAATTAAGTCTTACGTTTATCCGCATAGACTTTAATTTTTCATTCAAAATTCACAATAATGGGATTTAAACTGACAAAAAATTGTATAGATTAATAAGAATGGTTGCAGAAAGGTAGAATTTTGAACATCATAGAATGTTTGAAATTTCTAAATATTTTAGAAATTTATTATTCGCATAATTTACAACCAAATTAAGTCCAAAATATATACCAATTCAGGCATCCATTTCTTTGTTTGTATCATCTGTCCTTAAAAGAGACTGTAAAATTGCTATTCTAGTTTCACCAACTTTTTTGTCAATAGCTTGCTTCGTTTTAGATATTGTTTGTACGTAGAGCATGTTCTTGCGTATCGAATCAACTCGGATACGTAAACTCCATATGCAGTTGATAAAGGTATATTGCTACATGAATATGGGAATTTGACGATAGAAAAGTCGAGGAAGTCATAAAATTTATAATAAAGTTTTGTTGTTAGGTTACGTGTTCCATTAACGTCTTTTTCTAGTAAAATACCGAAATATAAAGCAGATGTGTCACACCCTGTGGTATCGTTTATCTCGAGTTAAAAGAGATATATCGAATCAACGTAGGAATGAAAATGAATATTGTTAATTGATAAATGTTGTCGACTTACCCAATGAAATTTGAAGATAACGGACAGTAATCAAGCTCAAAAGTCCATTTGAACAATAACAATTTAAAGCAGAGCAAACAGGGACCTCTAAAAGTATCAGAGGTGGGATCAGGTGCCATTGAGGAGCAACCATCCCTTCTCATCCGGTCAAACCCGCCGTAATGCTCTTTGTCATGATCGGGCAAACGAAAAAAATCCTTTGGCAATTCAGTTTTAAAATAATGGCCTAACAATTTGTATGATAAACATGAGTCAAGTTTGATGATAAATTGTATTTGCTGATAAGGTCATTGAATCACCATAGAATTTGCAAAATGTTGACTTTAAACAAGACTGTTGATATTCTTATTTCATTAACTTTTTTCGTCAATAGCTTGCCTCGTTTTAGAAATTGTCTGTATGTAGAGCATGTTCTTGCGTATCGAATCAACTGGGAGACATAAGCTCCATATGCAGGTAGATAATGGTATATTGCTACATAAATAAGGGAAGTTGACGACAGAAAGATGAAGTCTTCGCGTTTATCATAATGTTTTGTTGTTAGGTTACCATTAACATGAAATATATGGAGATAATGAACAGTATTCAAGCTCAAAAGTCCAATAAACAATACAAAATAGGAGCAGAGCAAACACAGACCTCCAAACCTCAGAGGCGGGATCAGGTGCCACGGAGGAGCGAGCATCCCCCGCCGACCGGCCACCCCTCCCCCCACCCCCACCCCCCCCCCACCCCCCCCACCCCCCCGCCACGACCGGGAAACAATGGAAAAACCCACCGACAACCCAGTGCGCAAACAATGGTCCAACAACCAGCACGAAAAGCGTCTGTCAGCATTCGACTCAATGATAAATTGTATTTGCCGACAAGGCCACTGTATCGACCATAGAACTTACGAAACGACGACCCCAAACGAGACAGCCGACACCCCCGCTTCACCAACCTGTTTGTCAACAATCTACCTCATTTTAGAAATTGCACACACGCAGAACATGCCCCCGCGCATCGAATCAACTGAGAGACACATACCCCGTATGCAGGTGATGAAGGTATATTGCCACACAAGCAAGGGAAGCTGACGACTGAAAAGTTAAAGTAATCACGTCTATCATAAAGTTTGGTAGCCAGATCACCATTAACGTCCTCCCCAAGTAAAATATCCAAATATGAAACAGGTGCGCCAGACTCGGTGGTATTCTCCACCTCAAGCCCACCAGGATATACCGTATCGCCACAAGAATGGAAATAGCCACCGTCAACTGACAACACGCCGTCGACATATCTAAATGTCGAGCCGAAGGCCACAGCATCTAAATATGAAATAGAATGTGTCAGATCCTTTGGTATCTTTTATTTCGACTTCAAAGGGATAATATCGAATCAACGTACGAATGAAAATGAATATTTTTAATCGATAAATCTTCGTATACTAGTATATATCTATATGTCTACTTGATGACCACAGCAAGAAACTGTTTCTTTTCATGTAGTTTTTGAATAAATTCTGCTTCATACGAATACAAAAATAGATCTGCTAATAACGGGACGCAATTAGTATCATGGGAATTCCGACAGATTGTTGGATCACTTGATCTCCAAAAACTTCATAGATATGATGACAATCAGAAGCTCAAGCATCTTTTTAATATCAACTTAGAGTACTTGTGTGTGCAATCAGAATGTTTTTTAACAAAATAATTTTGCAAATGACCACTGACAAGGTAAGTTAGTTTACGAGTTCCATTTTTATTGAAAAAGCAGAACATTTCAAGGAGTTTGTTCATTAAGATTTAAAAACTCAATGAAGATGACAACGAGTAGATAAGGGAACCAGTATTATGTGAACAATTACTCCATTCCAAGAGGTCACACCTCTTAAGATTATTAAGGCAAAAACCATAGTAGAGACCCTTACCAAATTTTTAAGTTTTGTTGGGGACACTTATTGCCATTAAGTCAGAATTCAAGGTTAAAAATTTGTCAGATCATGCATTAATTATTAAGCAGTAGGAATCCACTGCTTGCTTTCCTGAGTCCCAAGGGGCGCATGTGCCATTTGCTTCAGGAAAAGCTGTTCGAAGTTTCTTGGGTTCAATCCCTTTGAACTGGTGTTTGATCACATGGTCAGAAGTCCTTTGAAATTGTTGCAGGAAAAGTGGTTGACTATCTACAGTGTAGCAATATACTCTTTTAGATTTTGTGTCTAACATCAAAGAAAGCCTTTACAATGCTTAGAAATTAGCACAAGAAAGTTTCCAGAGATCTCAAACCAAAGGATATAAAAATAAGTGTATGATGTGTCAAATATGCCATGAACAGAGTTTGAAGCCAGTAATAACGATTCTTTTTTGTCCCTTACTGGTCTAAGACAAAGTCGTATTTAATCCCCCGTGATTGATGACTTTATTGTCAGAATTAACAGTGCAAAATTTGTCAATAAATTTGACCTGCTGAAGGTTACCTGCTAGGTCCTTATCTGAAAGAGCAAAATGAATTTAAAAAATGAAAATTTGACACGACAAATGACCAATAACACAGTGGTGCCATTTGTCATGAAAAAGCGCACCAGCTATATTTCAGAGGAATGATTCACTTCTTTCTTCATGACCTCAAAGGATTTGAGGCCTACATCGATAGCTTCACCATCAACATCTACAGCAACATATTGAAAGAACCTTTTTGAATCATTTGTGCATCTTTCAACATCCTGATTAAAACGAACTTGCCTGTGAACCATGCCAAGCGCGATCTTTAACATGCTTTAGAGAGTTTATGTAAAAAAGTAGGTCATTTTCTCGTAGAATTGTTTTCTTATTATACGTCGAATTGCTTCTTATTTTTCAAAGTAACATACAAAATCTCAACAAAATTATTCTAACAATTAAATATAATGTCTTGCTGTTTTGTTAGCACTACTACATATCAATGTTTACTGTATTTAATTTGAATGTAATTGAACATCCAATCATTGTTTAAACAGGTTTTAACCTTTTAACCCTTTTACGTTTATTGCATAATATGTCAAATAAAAATCAAAGATGTATTATGAAGTTCATTGATAAAAGAATACTATATTGTTTTGGAGCATATCATACTCAAACACAATTTTATCGTATTAACTATTGCACCATGTCAATAGTATCCTAAATATGAATCCTTACAAACAGAGATACATTGCCGGGCCCAGCATATGCTCTGCCAAGCCTCTTTCTTTACTTCTCTACAAAAATATTAACCGCTGTAAAGGAGAAATATCAGACTTACTGTGCATATTCTAGAAGTGGCGTAAATCAGATGTGGATTCTCAAAAACTCCAAAGAACTTTGGGAAAATTTCAGATCACCAAATATTTCTAAAGTCGTTAACATCAACACGTTCAATTTTTCTACACTTGTTATAACCATTTTTCACGATAAATTAAAAACTGTTGTTTTTTTTTATCATAGACAACAGCTTCTTCTTAAAAAAAATGGAATTTTGAAGTTTTTGTTTCTTGTGATTGGTCATCAACAAAATTACTGTGTTAGAAATCACTGATTCTACACACAAGTACTCTGATTTTAAAATAATACTGGAGCTCCTCATTGACAACATTTATGTAGTCTTCGGAGACCAAGTTTTCCAACAAACTGTTGGAATTTTAAAGGGCAATAACTGTGCTCCTTTATTAGCCGACTTGTTTTTATATTCCTTTGAAGCAAAATCTATTCAAAAACTACTACATGAGAAGAAAAAACTTGCTGTTGCCTTCAACTCAACATTCAGATAGACGGCGTTTTATCAGTTAACACTAATTACTTCCATTCAAATGTCCACTCGATTTATCCTAGTTGTCACATCTGTTTCATATTTGGATGTTTATAGACGATAAGGACCAACTAACAACTAAATTGTTTGACAAACGAGATGACTTCAGCTTTTCCATCGTCAAGTTTCTAATTTATGTAGTATAATATTTTGCTATCATCTGCATATAGTGTTTTACGTATCCTGACTTATTCGATACTCAAGTGCATGCTCCGAGTACGAACAATTTTTAAACCGAGGCAGGCTACTGACATATAAGTTATTGATACAGGGATTTCGACAACCTCGTTCATAGTCATAATTTCGTAAATTCTATGGTGGTTTTTATGAATTTGTTAACAAATAAAGTCTATCATTGGGTCGTATTTTGGCTGACGTGTTTCATACAAATTCTTAGACCTTTTTATGCTAAATTTGATTATGGAATGTTCTGTCTACCTGATCAATACCTAGGACTCAAGTCCGAACACCCGGTCAAGAGGGGAAACTTACTCCCCTTAGGCAGCTGATCCCACCTCTGGAATTTCCAGGGGTCCGTGATTTATATCCTGTTCACAGTTGTATTATTTGTTGATTTTAAGAGATCTATCACTATTCGTCGTCTTCTCCTTTTTCGTGTTTTAGATGGTCTTTGACTTAATTTAATGTAGATGTATATATATTGATCGTTATTTTTAACAATTTAAGCTTTGAATTGTTAAGGAGAATATGGGATGCAGTACATATTCATCAGATTTTTTTCATCATGAATGACTTCAAATATATTCTTGGTAAACGTGTATGACTTGAGCTTTCCATTGAACATCACATCTGTGTTTAAGATTGCGAGATGTTTCTAGATCTGAACATGCTAGAATTGCATTTAAGCATAAATAGACCGTAAAAATTGTGGTTAGCTCAGACTAGTTTGAAAATCTCTACGTGCTAAAATGGATAATCTACTGACCCTAACAAAAAAAATACTATAGTTTACTATAGTTAACTATAGTAAACGAAAGTGTCAAAGTTATCACTGTAGTAAATCAAAGTGATCACTTTAGTGTCATAGTGATCACGATCGTAAATCAAAGTTTTCAAAGTGATCACTATAGTGTCATAGTTATCACTACAGTAAATCAACGTTTTCACCATAGTAATCAAAGTTTTCATAGTTATCACTTTAGTAAATCAAAGTGTAAAATTTATCACTATAGTAAATCAAAGTGTCAAAGTTAACACTATAGAAAATCAAAGTTTTCATAGTGTCAAAGTCATCACTATACATGTAGTTAACTATAGTTGACTATAGTAAATAATAGTTAACTATAGTTTTTTTTGTTGTTGGGGGGGGGGGGGGGGGCTGAACTTTACAGATTCATTAGCATCGCATATCCTACGCATTCATTTGAAGGTACATGACGTGCTGGACTTCTTTATTTACTAAGCACTGAAAGATTCATGTACATCTATCATACTGTTTTGTTCTGAAAAAACTTCTTTTTAATGCATTTATTTTGAGATGCAAACATTAATACATTAGGACTGCGTACAAATTTACGTTTCTTTATGTCTAAAAAAATTAATTTCCGAAAAAGAGGTATACATCTTCACTTTAAAGGAAAGTAAATTGAATGACGTTTCGGATAAATCACTGGCTACTGAGTATTTACCTTTACTTTAAGGGAAAATTGAATTCGTTTATGAGCTAGGTCACTAGCTCATTGTATGAGCCATTAGTTAGGCCAAAAGATTACACTCTGGTCACTTCCTTTCTTTAAAGAATACTTCTTTTTTTTGGGTTGTTTGTTTGTTTGTTTGTTTGTTTGTTTGTTTGTTTGTTTGTTTTTGTTTTTTTTTTTTTTTTGTTATATTTTCATAATAATTTCTTAAATAAAAGGTTCCACTTCACCATGATTTCAGTGCTTTTTTAATGTTCATAACATTTGAACATGTGTATGTGAGTCATAATTTTACAATTTTATAAATATGCAAAGAAATTAATCCAATATATTTGAGTCCAGGTACAATAAAACAAAAATGACATTTACTTGGACGTATCCTGTCCCTATTTTTGTGACATTTCATTTTTTATTATCATTTTCAGGTTTTTTTTTCCTAACTTAATACTTAATATTAAATTTACCCGCTAGATTTTTGTAGGATTCTATCCGCTACTTTTCGTGTAAATAATCATAAAATAATTATGTGTTCCTTTTTGGGGATTCAAATGAAAATTATTTCATTTTCATCCGTACATTCTTTTTAATTTTAGGTATTTATAAAATTTGATTTCGTCAGAATACAAAGGCATAAAGCGATTGAAAAAATAAAGAGTTTGTATGATAATTATATGTATCTAAAACAATAGTATATATATCTAAAGCAAATTAAAAATTAAATTTTCTTGTGACTTTGTTTTATTAAAAATAGAGTCAACTTGTAGAAAACAATGCATGCGTCAAAAATCACCTGGACTTTATTGGCATGGAGTACCACCTTGATGCTTGCAATGTTTAAACAAATATCAAGCTTTTTTCTAATGAGTATTTTACATTGTTCATAAAAAATTATTATAGTTAAACACGAGATAAACTTTTACTGGCTGAATTCGCTTTCATCATCAAAATGGTTTGTAATATTCCTTACTGAAACTATATCTGTACTGTGAAAATCTGAGCTTGGATTTCTTTCCACCGCGGAACCACTTGTCGATGACGTTAAATGATCCTGATGTGGTGTTACTAAAATCTGTGTTGACTTCGCCACTGTATACGACGTCTGTGCTACAAGTCCTGTGTGAGGGGTTATTTTAGAACTTTTTCTTATTACTTGAACGTATTCTCTCTTTATTCTCGATCTTAATTGCGGCACTGGTCTTACAAAGGTGTACAGTATTGGGTTCAAAATATTTGTCAACATTGCTATCATTACAGTAAGAAAGTGTGCAACTCTTCCATTTCTATCGTCTTCTGATTCAAAAATTGGCACCCAAGACACAATTACTAGGGGCATCCAGCAAAATAAGAAGGACAGAGTGATGCACACTGTTATTTTCGTAACTCTTCTAAATCTTTGCATCTTTGCTAAATTAAGAAGGAGCTCTGTTCTACTTCCGGTTACCTGAATTCTTATTTTTATCCTCTTTATAGCAACTGTATAAACTGATTTGTAACACCAGATCACCGTTATGGAAGAAAACACGAAGATTGTTGTATAGTACAGCTCGTACAAGAAATGGGGCTTTAACGCATAGAGTAATCGACGGCATTGGAATATGTAACAATCTTGCATACTATCTGAATCTAACACTGTGTAAGCTCCAAATGGCAAAATAAATCCTAGAACTGAAAGAAACCAGATGACCGTGCGCGGATAAAGTGCGCTTCTGTCCATTTTATCAAGTTTAACAATTGACACATATCGATCTATGCTGATGCATGTAACGCATACACAGTTTGACACAATAGTGAAGCACAGCAAGCCTTCAAGAATGACAAACAGGTGAAATTTGAATGCTGGTAGAATAACTGCCACAGTCAGTAAAGGTGGGACACATGTTGATACCAACAGGTTAGATGTAGCAAGATCCTTCACAAAGAAATTGCCATGTATATGTTTCTTCAAAATTGGAGTCAGTAAGACAGTCATGTTCATACAGATTCCTAGTATCGTTTCTATGACAAACACAATTGGAGCAAATATTTTCAGCCATATTGGACAGTACAGTTCACCATTCATGCTTCAATCTGCGCAGTGTTCCTTATTTCGTGTTGTTTTGTCTGAAGGTTTGATCAAGCAAAGTTCTTATTTACAATCAGAGTGCGTGCTTTCTAAGCCACATAATACTTCTATGCTTTAGAGAAGAGGTTTGCATATACAGTAATACCGTCTGACATATATTAATTACATTTAATTAATTATCCGATTAGATCACAGCTTGATTGATACGTTTCTTAAGAAATTTCTTTCTGGCGTGTGAAATATCTGAATATATTTTTGGACGTAATCCTGTGAGTGATTTTTCTTGGGGTTTTTTGGTATTAAATGTTATCTTTGATCCTTTATACAATTTCTAAATATGTGGAAATCTTCCAACATCTAGTTTTGTGCTACATAACGAAGTGACCCAGTTTTTGGAAATATGCGACATATCAATTGCTAAGCTTTGATCCGATTAAGATTTTTAAATGATGTGACGTGCTAATATGTAGCTGTCACGGGTTCCTTCTTCTTTGCGAAGAGAGAAGGAAGGAGTATTTAAAAGTTTAACAGTATTTGGAGATTATTTTTCCAATAAAAACGTCAGATGCTTAATCCCACAAATGAAAAGAGAGGATTCTGTTGGATGAGAAGATCCAGTTTATTTCATATCATAGTTCTAGCAATTATAGAGTCCGGTTAATGAAATAAAACGACTCAAAACATGCAATGAAATGTAAAGGACCTAAGTTACATAGATGTATCTCCATTGTTACATTAGCTTTCATTTAAAAAAAGGGGGGGGGGTGTAAAATAGAATTTTCAATTTCCCCCGGTTTGTACATGTAGTTAATACGCAATTAAATCCAAATAAACAAGATGCTTTCTGTACGCGATTCATATCAAAGAAGCTGGTAAATGTACAGTTTGGGCTCTATTGTGTCCTAAAAATTTTATGATTTCAAAAAGTTATGAAATTGTCTTAAATGTGAATTGATTTTATGAATGTGATAAATCACGAAAAAATATGGCACGAAGGAAAATCATTCTGGAAATATGACGACGTTAATTTGGTACATTTCAAAGTTTTAAGGATTTCCATCCATAACAGGACCAAGTTCTCAATCCTTAAATGTCCATAACTTACACATTACTCTGATATTAATTGAAAGCATTTTACAGTGCAAAAAGGATTTACTAAGAGAAAGTTTCAAAAAATTTGATTAACTAAGCAGTAATTAATTTTGAAAAAATGCATTGAAGTCTATGGGGACAAGCGATTTTTTAAAAATAAAAAATTCAAATAATAAAATTATCAATAAATAATGTGGTAGAAAGATGCATTAAACATAAGAGAAAGAGAAGCAATTGAAAACGACTTTCTTGACCGATTTTTTTAATTGATTTTGTTTTATTAATTAAAAACAGAGAGAGATTTGGACACGCTCCACCCTTACATGCTATCAGTAATAAATGGGAATTATGTCTAAATATATTGAGAATTCAACTCTTACACATCTGTTATATGTATGTATTGAATTTCATTGAATCTGTCGCTATTAGGGATGGAATACCTTTAACAGAAAAAGATACAAAATGACTTATTTCTGGCGTAATGGTCGTCCATTACAATTTTTGGATATGTGGGGTAAAATCCTTGGAAAAATTACATTCTAAAAATTTTTGTGGGCGATGCACGTGCTCTGTTTTATCTATAAGAACATTCCACTAGAAATTGATGTCTTCTGTAACTTTCATTTAAGAAAATACGGAAAATGTACAAGTTTATGAAGTCACAATTACATTTAGGAGGTCATATGAAAAAAAACCATTTGTATATTCTTGCTGCATAGAATTTCAACGATTCAAAAAGTACGAGTTATAATTTTAATTCAAAATCACTTTCATATTTTAGAAAAATACAGGGCTAGGTATGTATTGAAACCGTACCTTCTTCTATAAATTGGAAAGATAAAAGACTTTCCTATTTGCATCTTCTTTCTTCGTTTGATATCCATTATTCTTCTAAAATTATAATTGGGCACTGCATCGGCGTCTTGAGATTTTCATGACGTCTTTCTCACGATTTATCAATTTTCTTTTTTTTTCGAAAGCCCTCATGCCCCAGGAAAAAAGTTTATATTGTGCACGTTCCAATCAATTTTCCCATCTTCATAACTTTTGATTTCTATAAGATTTGGTGCTCGAGAGGAAACATTAAAATTCCTCCAACTTGATTGTTTTCAGATTAACATCAAACTCATTCGTTAAGTTGATTGGAATTCTTCCAAAAGATTTCCTTTTTTGTTTTTTATTAAACCGATAGAAATTTCCTGTTGTATGACATTTTTACTTTCTTTGTTTTTTTTTATATCCCTTCGAAAAAATTAGCATATTCGGACGCCACAAATTGTAGATGGAAGGTTGCAAATTAAAACTTTATAGCTATTGAGCCTGCTATGTCACGGGACCGGAACGAAGCGATTGCAAGACGTGTGCTCTAGCCACAGCACTATACGGGTGACCCTTGCTGTATGAAATATAGGACAAATACTCGGATTGCTTGTACATTGAAGATTAGCGATACTATAAAGAGTCATTTTTCCTTGAAATTGCTTTTCCTTGTTTCTGAGACATATTAATTCCTGAAAAAGTAAAACTCCCTATAAATCTAAATAGAATGTTAATAATGAAAGCTAATTGCTTAACATCAGTTAAGAGTTAAGCCGTGTCTTGTATAGAAAACATGAGTAAAATTTGAGGGTATGCAGAATGGCGAATACGTGATATATTTACCAGAAGATGAGCATAGAAAATAATTTTCTCAGCACAGTTATAGATGCATATTCAATTAAAGTCCAATGATCAAATCCCTACTTAAAAGTAAGACGTAAAAATATTATCAAATGTTACTTTATCATATCCAAAATTGAAGGGTGATATAAACATGCAGTTCATGCATCATTATTGCTGAATTCTTAGCATAATGAAATAACAAGGTTCAGAATAATTGTCTACCCTTTTTCCATAACGCATAATTGCAGATAGAAGGAATATGGAAAATGTTTTTGAATTCGATCTTACGAATTGTTGAATTTGTTTAAACAAATTTAATTCAATTTAACCTTTAAATTAATTTTAGGGCTTGAAGAAAAATATTTATGAACTCAGTATAACGAATTTCCGAATAAACAAATTTAATTCGCTGTTACTTTTTAATTGTATACAGAAGTTCAAGCACAGAATATAATATATATGTAGATATACCGGAATCAAGTTTACAGTATATGAAAAGCTCTGTTAATGACATTATCAATTCACTTTATTCATTGATTTCTTTATCAATTCACCGTGGCACTAATTCCCATTCCAATACCGGTATCTCACAAGTTAAAAAAGATTTCTGTTTGAAATAGGAAGATCTATTTTACAATATGATAATTATTCCTGTGTATTGTCTTGGACTTATCTATGTTATTAACACGTATGGGATATGGATTTTTTTTTTTCATTTTCCTTTTATTAACGAAAGTCTGTATTCAGAAGATATTTTTCCTGACCGATTAAGGAATGAAATTGGACATATACGAATTTACTGAATACAGGAAAATTGTAAGTATATAACAATATATATATTAAGGCTATCAATTATCGTGAGACTTAATATCTAATGTGAAATTTTAATTCGAATTTTACTTAATAAAATTTTTATGTAAAAATTCTATTCCATTCGTGAAATAGATTCCATATCCAACTATAAGGCATTGCATTTTCTGTTAAGTTTATTCTCTTCGGTTACATGTATTCATTTTGATACCATGAGCTGAGTTGGGCTGGATATAACACTTGCTCTCAATTAACGCAGTTTGAAAATAAAACGTCTGTGAAAATAACACTTTTACTTAACAAATCAAATCAGTATTTCACTGTTGAAATGCGATAGTGCAATCAAGATTTCGCTTTCAGTAATAAAGCAAAATTGTGTGTTAAGCAAAGTTTTATGAAAATTTGTTAAGATGTAACTAAAATTCATGCCAACAAAAAAATTGAGGACTGTATTTCTTTCTTCCTGAATGCAAAAACATTCAGTAGGAGAACACAATTTTGTTTCAGCTCAGCTTTTGTCAAAAATGCAATTTGAAATCAGCACAAATTCAGCACAAGCACATTTATTCAAAATGTCTCATTTTCTAGCACAGGACAAGAATTTTCAAAGTGGAAACATACAAATATAATAAAAACTTATGCACATTGTAGTATTTATATCAAAAATATTTCCTTTAGAAGGTCTTCTTTACTAGCTTCTTACCTGTATGTTTGAAGATAGAACACAATTGCAAAATAAATCTATGTACTTTTATTCAAATTGCTACTGCTCAAAGAAACATGCAATATATATGTATAAGATATGCTCTCTTGTTATACAATATGTATATTTCGTCTTTCCTTATGATAGTCAATGATTATATTCATAAAAATATTAAGGATTGGTGACTTTATTTCGGGGTACTATATTTTTGTAGGTAAATAAATGTTGTAAATGTGTTTACATGTATTTGATTATTATGTCTGTAAAACCGTATGTTTTTAAACTAATAAACAACGAGTCATGATACGTTCGTTCTTAATTAGAAATATAGGTTGACAACGACATTGTAATCTTCTGAATATATTGAAGATTAGTATAATTGAACTGAAAAATGTTATGATAATGATGCAAATAGACCAAATAAATAGATAAATATTAATTAAGAAAATACATAAATATTTAAGAAATGTGTTGTAGCTTGCTAGCTTGACAATGTATAAAATATAATAATTTTCATTTTCTAGATATATTAAATTGGGGTTTTGTTTTTATACATTTTTAGAAATTTTGTGAGCTTCGTTGAAAAAAAAATCACTGATATTTATTAGTAATCAACTTATCTTATGAATGTCAATTTCCATTGTAGATTTGTGAATTGATGAACAAGAAACAATGACTTCAACGATATTTTTTGGAAATTCAATCTGCATTATTTATGTGTTAATTAACATTCCCGATGGTATATAATATGTTTTTTTTTATTATGTATGATAAGCATACTTTTTATCAATTTTAGAGAAATGATTATCATTTAAGATGTTTTGTCAATGTTAATGTGAAATCCTTGCAAAATATTAATTATTGTTTCATAGTATTTCTTATATGGAAAGATCTTGCCAACTTTTTACAGTCTCGATGAAAACTAATTAACATATTTTAACAACAAACATACGTACATGTACGAGGGGTTATCAAAAAGTTCGTGGACTAGTGTCATAAAATTAAAACCGCTTTAGGTACATCAATGAATTTTTACACATTTAGTTAGCATCATCTTTTCTATCTATAGAATAAACCATAAATCATAATTTTTATTTTTTAATAAATTGTTAGTGTTTTTGTAAGCAAAGGTATGTCCAGGCGGCACAACCTCTAATATGACGTTTTTTTCTACCTGAGTGTAACTGAGAAAAACTCTTTAGATATGAGTATTTGTCATCATAAAAATCTCGTTAATTCACGCATGTGGTACGACACATTTGTTTAGTAAAATTTGCAATTTTTACCCCATTCTGTAATTTCTATGAAATTTTATCGTAAATTTTATATGGAGTGTCCAAACAATTATGGGCTTGAAAATAACGTCAAAAAGGGGGAGGGGTTTCTTTTTCAAACACTCTATAGAGTTTCGCTCCTGGAAAAACTGGTATTGACCTAAGGAATGTTTAAACTGGCTACAGAAAAATAAAATGTATCCAGAGTACTTGTTTTTTAATGCCCAAAAAGATTCAGAGAGATGAAATATGCACAGTTAGTGTCGATTTGTAGTCAGGGTGTCAAAAGTCAGTCACGTCGAAAAGTGACGTTGATCATGTGTGGTAGAAATTGAACTCCAACAAGCTAAGTATTCTGGAATAATCAAGTGAGGATCTTTCCCCATATAAAGATCCATTTACAATATTATATGCATTGAAAACAGCTGCTCATGACATTGTAAATTCATATAAGTAAGACGGGTTTAAGTCCTTACTTAACTCCAGGTAATCTCATCAAGATAAGTGTATGAGGTAGAGAGAGCGGACATTAAGAAACAATGACGTAAAGCGGACGTCATGACACTAAACGGCGACAGCGCCGGGTGATCACATAAAGTCTTTTTAATTTTAGAATAATTTGGCAAATTATCAACGTATCAAACTAAAATTTTCAACATTTCTTAAACTTTCGTTGTTTTATGTTCCGCTTAAATTTTGTAAGCACAGACTACATATTATTAATTTTATCGCGTCAGTCCACGAACTTTCTGATAACCCCTCGTATATGTATTTTCAATACTAAAACATTTTTACCGAGTAAAATCAACATATTAGTTAAATTTTCTTTTTATGTACTATTTCGTTTTATTTCAATACATCGAATTTTTTTTTAATCACTCAAGTCTTGTCACATTTTAGATTACAATTTTGTATGGAGCTCAGAGATGACAAAACCCGGTAAGAACAGAATATAAATTCAAATTATTTGTACAAAATCTCAATTGGACTGAAATGATAAGGACTTTTTTGCATTTTCAAGCATTTTTGGTACGAATTGAGAATGTATAATACACAGCGTAATTATTTCTGTAATGCCAAATTTAATAGAATGTTTGCTTGCCCTCTCCCGACTCAGGATGAGAAAACTGAGTCGGTAGATAGGTGAGATTTTTTTTTTTCCAAAGAAAATTTCAAAATCAATGCTGAATTTTCAATCAAAAAAAAGAAAAAAAAAATTGGAATGCATAAAAAAAAACCTGCTTCCTGGAGGTTAAAAAGTTTTGAAACGGGCCAGTTTTAACCAGTCGGTCGGGAGAGGGCAACCAAACAAATTCTTAAAGATGGCCTGATGAATCTTTTTTTTTTTTTTTTTTTTTTTTTTTTTTTTTTTTTTTTTTTTTTTTTTTGGATAAGCATTGAGTTTATTCCTTTCAGCTTATATGGGTGTGGAGTGGATATTTGATTATGTCGTGTTCTCCGAGCATAAGACGTGGCTTTCAGCAAAAGATGTTTGCAAATCAGTAAATGGCGATCTACAACACAAAACTTGGTATAACGTGAACTGGTATATCAAAACAAAAGCTGAAAGGAAAGGCTGGTAAATGTCAGAAATAAGTTTTCAAAGTAAAAAAATATATTTAGTATACATGTAGAAAAATCAAATTTTGCTTATTGATAGTGCTTATCAGTTGGGTTTGCCTATCGTTATACCGAGAACGAAGACTGACACATTGATAAAACAAGAGGCCCATAGGCCACAACGCTCACCTGAGTCAATATGGTCCTGTTGTTCTTCGTCAGCAGATTTCTTCTCTTATATATTCATAAAAGGCTTTAATGGCCTGTTCTAAGCATACCCTACCCCCAGGTGCCATGTTTTGAATGAAATTGAATATAAACCTTCTGAGGATGCTGCTATATTCAGATAACTAATCATGGTTTTGCTGTTCTTTAAAACGGAATTTTAAAGATGTCTGACACCCTTCCCTGGGGGTTGGGGTTGGGGGGTGGGGTGGGGTCATGATTTGAACAAACTTGAATGTACACTACCTGAGGATGCTTCCAAATCAATATGACTAATCAAGACTTTGTTGTTCTTAAGAAGAAGATTTTTAAAGATATTTCCTATATATTTTCTTTCATAAAACTTTGATCCACCATTATGGCCCCACCCTACTACTGGAGGATGCATTGAACAAACTTGAATCTGCAATACTTGGGGATGCTTCCATATCAATATGACTAATCATGGCTTTCCTGTTCTTGAAAAGATCTTTAAAAATTTTTCCTATATATTACTATGTAAAACTTTGATCCCCCATTGTAGCCCCATCCTACCCCCGGGGGTCATGATTTGAACAAACTTGAATCTACACTACCTGAGGATGATTCCATATCAATATGACTAATTCTGGCTTTGTTGTTCTTTAGAAGAAGATTTTTCAGAATTGTTTCTATTTATATTCCTATGTAAAACTTTGATCCACCATTGTGGCCCTGCCCTACCCCTGGGGGTCATTATTTGAACAAACTTGAATGTACACTACCTGAGGATGATTCCATATCAATATGACTAATTGTGGCTTTGTTGTTCTTAACAAGAAGATTATTAAAGAATTTTCCTATATATTCCTATGTAGAACTTTGATACCCCATTGTGGCCCCACCCTACCCCCGGGGGTCATGATTTGAACAAAATTGAATCAACACTACCTGAGGATGATTCCATATAAATATGACTAATTCTGGCTTTGTTGTTCTTTAGAAGAAGATTTTTCAGAATTTTTTCTATATATATTCCTATGAAAAAATTTGATCCCCCATTGTGGCCCCGCCCTACCCCCGGGGGTCATGATTTGAACAAAATTGAATCAATACTACCTGAGGATGATTCCATATCAATATGACTTATTGTGGCTTGGTTGTTCTTGAGAAGAAGATTTTCAAAGAATTTTCCTATATATTCCTATGTAAAAATTTGATCCCCCATTGTGGCCCCGCCCTACCCCCGGGGGTCATGATTTGAGCAAAATTGAATCAATACTACCTGAGAATGATTTCATATCAATCTGACTAATTGTGGCTTTGTTGTTTTTGAGAAGAAGATTATTAAAGAATTTTCCTATATATTCCTATGTAAAACTTTGATACCCCATTGTGGCCCCACCCTACCCCCGGGGGTCATGATATGAACAAATTTGAATCTACACTATGTAATGAAGGTTTCACATAAGTTTCAACTTTTCTGGCCCAATGGTTCTTGAGAAGAAGATTTTTAAAAGATGACACCAAATTTTCACCAATTCTTAATTATCTCCCCTTGGAATAGGGCGTGGCCCTTCATTTGAACAAACTTGAACCCCCTTCACCCAAGGATGCTTTGTGACAAGTTTGGTTGAAATTGGCCCAGTGGTTCTTGAGAAGAAGTCAAAAATGTGAAAAGTTTACAGACGGACGGACTACAGACAAAATGTGATCAGAAAAGCTCACTTGAGCTTTCAGCTCAGGTGAGCTTACAAATGATCTGTAGCTTATTTCTATACTGTAAATTCTTGAAAAAAGTCTCCAAGAACCGTTTCTGGAAAAGAACATTGGATATCAATGTATACATAAAAAGTCTATAAGATGTTTCAAATTCACTACTTTCAATGATATATATATATATATATATATATATATATATATATATATATATATATATATATATATATATATATATATATATATATATATATATAATTAGGTCAATCAACGATGACGTATGGCTGGGAATGATAAAACACCAGAATAGTGCCAAGTGGTATGAAACCAGGAAAGGTTGCCCTGAACGAAATTTCTTACTTCCTTGCCAAAATTTCTTTGAGAGACAATGTGCCGTTTTGAATATGTCAGCAGTTTCCCATGCTGACACGTCCAATATGTTCTACGCTTCGCCGTGTGATAGGAGTGATTTGGGATTTATTTGTCTTTTATTCTTTGGTACACTACCAACAGGTAGGGCAAAATTAATTTATTTTCAAGAAAGATTTTGATGAAAATGACTTAATAATTCTTGTTTCTGTACATGATTTGAACACAATGTACTCGTGTATTGCACATTTACATGTAAATTATTGGATTATTTTCCATCTTAATTTGAGACAGGGGCTTTAACAAGTAAAATCATACTTATCTTTCACGTCCATATCAAAACAAGTCTAAAGAAAAATCAAACGATATTTGTTGAGTCTAATGTGTTCATTTATTTGTAAATCTCTTGATTATTATCCATTCTTATTTGAGACATCGGTTTTAACAAATGGAAGTCATTCTTATTTTTCAAGTCCCTATCAAGATAAAAAAAAA
This sequence comes from Saccostrea echinata, assembly GCF_033153115.1. Classification (NCBI taxonomy): domain Eukaryota; kingdom Metazoa; phylum Mollusca; class Bivalvia; order Ostreida; family Ostreidae; genus Saccostrea; species Saccostrea echinata. Next base: position 9,632,366 of record NW_026889752.1, on the reverse strand, counting down.
TCCAAAGATGGTAATTGATTCTAATGTCTGCATTATACATGTACGTACATGTACCTAAAAAGTCCTTCGTAATTGTTGCGATTTTTTTTCTAGATGTTCAGTATTACCCTAAGTCAGAAGTTCTTGAGAAGGGATTTAATACCTATCAATGGAACACATCATCAGAGACAGAATGTGCCGTTAATTCTTTTTCCATTTTCTACTGCTATGCGGCCACCTATTACCCAGAAGACAAATATTGTGTGGCTGAATGCACAGAAATGACCACGATTCTAGACACGGTCACCCTGGTGAACTCTTCACACAATTCAACGGTTCTCCTCAGATCCCACAGTAAAGGTACGTAAAGCAAAAATTTGAGGGACATTAAAAAAAACATTAATTTATTATTAATTAGCCGTGAACCTTCTCAAATGTTAAAATACCAGACAGTATGTTCACGCATTTTACAGGTATATGACCTTATATTTCGGTCGACGATCAACATATACATGTAGCATAAAATTAAGATCATTTGTAAGTACATTGTACTCGTTGAAATGGCATTATATAAAAAAAAACATATTTTGCATAAAAAGGATACATGTACATGTATACAAATGACATTCCTAAGAAAAATAAATTTCCCTGCATACAGTTGATGAACAGTTGCAAACTTTAGAATGAAATCATTTCTTTTAATGTAATTCAATGCACAGTAGAAAAACACTACAATCAACTGCTTCATTTTTTTTTTTTTTTTTTTTTTTTTTTTGCGCTAATCAAATATAAGAAAAAATTGATAAATGAAAAGAAAGTGAAATAAACATACAAATTCATGCAACATAACATCACATTTTCGTTTGCAACTTTACTATAAGTTAAAGTTCCCGGTAGCTGCAGGGTAAAAAATCATGTTTGTTTCAATGACATGGTCAATGCAACGTTTACCTTTGCAGTTATCATAAATCACACATTGTCATCAATTCCGACAAGCACTGGCCAATACCCCTGTATACCCGACACCACAAGAATGACCGAACCAGAGAAATCGACAAAAGGCTCTATACCCGAAACCACAAGAATGACCGAACCAGAGACATCGACAAAAGGCTCTATACCCGAAACCACAAGAATGACCGAACCAGAGACATCGACAAAAGGCGCTACACCAACTACAAAATCTGAAAATGGTACTTCAACATTGCAACAAATCCTTGGTTACACGACAACTTTTACCCAGCCTGACAGTTCTGCAACATCGGGTTACTACACTGCCGAAAAAACTACAACAACTGATCAAGGTAATGGACTAGAAACAGTAACACACACTCAACTTCATAAAAGTACCAAAACAGGACTTCAATATACTTCAACAACAACACTGTCATCAGAGTACAGAACAACAGGTGATTATTTCAGTTGTTGTTGTATAGATCAAAAACATCAGGCTAATATGACAACAAAACTACTAAAGAAGAAGGTTACCGAGATTAGGAGAATGCTTGCTGTTAACGTCACGTCTCTCAGCTCCACAAAGCGGAAAAAAATCTCTGCTCCAGACAACAGACAGTCCTCGGTTGCCATGGGAACACTAGGTGCATGTCTTATTGTTTGTGTAATAATGACCTTGGTCCTCTGTGATTTGTTTACGTTTAGTCATGTTATACTACGAAAGTATTCATATAAGAAATAAAACAAAATTGTAAATGCCATGGCAAAGCTGCAATTTTGCAGCAAACTGTAGGCTTGGTTACATTTCCAAGAAATTTCGATGTTACGTCTATATGTAGATCTATTGATGTTGCATCTACATGATCTACATGTATGTAGATCTATTGACATTAATTATTCTAAATTGAGAGTTTTATTTTAAAATTTAATCCGAATGACGATTTAAAATAGATTTATAACATTCTCTGTATACTTTTTTAATCATTAAAACTATATTGATTAGATTCAGCGACTCGGAATTAATATTCTTTTTTATTGTTTCCCGAGTCACATCGATGAAATTTTCACCTCCACATACCTGTACTCGGATGCTACAACAGCGAAACACAACATCAAAGCTTTTTTTCTGAAATACAGTACAAATATTCTGTTTGACTACTTTAAGGCCCTCTCGAGAATGTTGTGGATTAACAGCCCGAACTTATATATAAAGAGAAATAATTAAACATCAAGGTCGACATCTCGGGTCCGCCAAAATGCACAAAAAAATTAATAAATCATTATCAATTTTATTCGTGTTGTGAGCTTTCTTAAACTTTTCCACTCCTCCTTCAATCTCACACGAGTAATGAAATAAACTGTTTTTTCGCATGGATATATTTCATATATATACATCACATACATGTGTTTCGAAAAAAATCTATAATATTTGTATTAAAAACAATAGAGAATAAGATTCATTTATTGTAATTTCTCCACAGATTGGCAATGTTTAGTTCAAGTAGAATTATTACTGCTGACAACGCAGGTAGCAACACTGTCTTTGTTTTTAAAGGCAGAGATTTTTTACCGGGTGGTAAATTCCAGGTGAGGGAGGGGTTTATTTTGTACAGGTGTGAATGCCTTGAGGGCTAGCAGTCTACCTGTGGTCATTTGTCTCCTATAATCCCTATACACAGGAAGTAATTTAATACACAGTAGAATACCCAAGAAGTCAAACTTTACCTGTGTTGGGATTCTGAGATGATTTTAAATTAGAAATAAAAAGTTGTAAATAAAGATCTCAATAATTTTGCAATTGAATGTGTGTCAAAGCATCCTCACCCATTAAAAAATATTATTATTCAACGTATTTGTTGAACTTTGAAAAAAAAAAAGTTACACCAAATTTTAACATATATTATCATAAAGAATGTCATAATTATTTCGAATACTAAATGTGTGTATGTATGTATGTATATTATCAAGCAAAAATTCCATAGTATTACAGCTTCTCTATTGTTTATACCATTTGTGGTAAATATCAAAGGATCAAAAGTTAATCTGAAGGTCACCATGAGTGCCAGACAAGGTGTACAGTGTATACACAGGGACTTGTAAGTTTGTTTGTTTATTGTTTAACGTCCCTCTCGAGAATTTTTCACTCATATGGAGACGCCACCACTTGTCGGTGGAGAGATTCAAATTTTGACCTATGCTCGGCACTTACGGCCATTGAGCAGAGAGGGATCTTTTTCGTGCCAGCACCTACTGCGACACGGGACCTCGGTTTATACGGTCTCATCCGAAGGACCGGTCTCCACGTCCCACAGTGGGATACGAACACGTGACGTAAGGATCAACTTACTTCGCGACTCTAGAGCGTACGCTCTCACCACTGCGCCACGCGGGCGACTGGGACTTGTAAGTAAATGTCAATCAAGTTTTAGCACCCAATGATGTACCTTAATGCACTTGATTGACAGGGGTACAGAGACCATGTATTTTTGAAGGCGGTGCTTAAAATCTCTGCCTTTAAGGCTGCCTTTAAGGCTCATTATTTAAATTGTATTTTAGAGGAACTAGGATTTAATTCAACAAGTGGTAATTCAACTTATAATACCCATAGCTCCTTTTCTAAGGAGGAAATTCTTCAAAATCATATGTCAGTTTTGAATATTTTTAATATTCCCAACAACTAACATGAATTTGAATAGTTTATCTATATTGGATTCAGAAACTTCATAAAAATCCTTACAAACAAAGATACATAGCGGTTTCCAGTAAATGTTCTACCAGGCCTCTTTCCTTACTCCTCACTAAAATATTAACAGTAGTGAAGGAGAAACTTCAGGAGTACTGTGCAACAATATGTTTGGGAAGTGGTGTAAATCAGATGTGGATTCTTAAAAATTCCAAGGAAATTTTGGAAAATATTTTCAACTTTATATACAACCACTCCCCACGATAAATTAAAGTCCAGGCTTTTTTATCCATGATATCATTGACAGCTGCGTTTTCAATAAAAATGGAACTCGTTAATTTACTTACCTTGTCATTGGTCATTTGCAAAATTATTTTGTTAAAAATAAACATTCTGATTGTACACACATGTTCTCTAAAGCTGATATTAAAAAGATGCTTGTGTTTATGATTGACAATATCTATGTGGTGTTTGGAGACCAGGTCTTCCAACAATCTTTTGGAATTCCCATGGGTACCAATTGCGCCCCGTTATTAGCAGACCTCTATATTTTTGTATATATATGAAGGAGAATTTCTTCAAAATCTTTTACGTGAAAAGAAGAAACACTTACTGTGGCCTTCAACTCGACATTTAGATATATCGACGACGTATTGTCAATTGACAATGGTTATTTCCATTCGTACTATGTCGATACGTGAGCTTGAAATAAAAGATCCCACAGGGTCTGACACATCTGTTTCATATTTGGATATTTTGCTAGAAAAAGCCGTTAATGGTAATCTAACAACCAAGCTTTATGATAAACGTGATGACTTTAATTTTTCAATCGTCAACTTTCCTTACTTATGCAGCAATATACCTTCATCACCTGCATACGCGGTTTATATGTCTCAGTTCATTCGATATATATGCAAGAGCATGCTCTACGTATGAACAATTAATTTCTAAAACGAGGTAAGATATTAACAAACAAGTTGATGAAACAAGATTATCAGCAGTCTCGTTTGAAGCATCGTCTCAAGCCACGGTCCAGAGTCCGCATATAGCTCTCTCCTATGGGGGAAGGAGTGAGGGGTGATTGTGCTAATAAGTGTGCTAAAAATGCTGAAATGGAAGAGGATCGTACATTTTGACCGTGGTTTGCGACGATGCGTTTGAAGTCGTCATTTCGGAAGTTCTATGGTTGATACAATGACTTTGTCAGCAAATACAATTTATCATTAAGTCAAATGCTGATTGACGTTTTTCAAACAAATTGTTAGGCCATTATTAACAACTGAATTGTCGACGGATTTTTCCGTTACCCGATCATGACAAGGAGCACAATGCGGGTGTGACCAGTCGGCAGAGGATGCTCACTCCTCCATGGCACCTGATCGCACCTCTAATGTTTTAGAGGTCCGTATTTGCTCTGCTCCAAAATTTGTATTGTTTAATGGACTTTTGAGCTTATCTCCACACATTTCATTATTTAATTTCTTATCACCGAGGTAAATTTATAAAAATTGAAAAATATATGAAAGGGGGGAAAGGGGGAGGGGTGATTGTGCTAATAACTGTGCTAAAAATTGCTGAAATGAACTATGTATTCCGTAATTAATCTATATTTTTTTTCTCCGAGGTGAATTTAATATTTATAACGGAATAAATGTATTGATGAAAGATGATAAGAATTCAAAGATGAACTTTATTCCGTTATAAATATTTTTCTGGGGAAAAAAATTTAAAAAGGGGGAGGTGGTATTCTAATATTGCTGGAATGTACTATTCCGTAATTAATGTATTTTTTTTTTTTCGAGGTAATTTGGGAATAAATGTATTGATGAAAAAAAGTATTTGAAAATTCGAATTAAAATAAAATTATGAAAAAGGGGAGTGATTGTCCTAATAATTGCTGGAATGGTGTAGAACAGGTTAGAAAATAAAAGGCCTTTGTAAGTGACATGACACTGTAAAGAAATCCCGTACAGTACCTTCTACAGAAGACATTGAATTGAATGTGTCGCAAATCATGATGCTCTACTACATGTTTAACAATATAACAATATTTACTTCCTGACAAGGCAAACAGCACTTTTTCTTATCTTTATCTTTATTCATATCTTTATTTTGAAACATTCTTTCTCTATATATACTCCTGATATTAGCATCGCGATGCTAGTACATGTAAGTTTTTGGCATTAGATGTGCCATTTTTAGAGTGATATCCCCTAAAATCTCCAAGCCCCATTTTTTTCTGATAAGGCCCCTCAGAGAAACCCTTTTCCCAGGAATACTTCCCTTTGAGGAGCTTATAATTTTGATATTTTGAAACGTCGTCTCTCTATATATATATGCTCCTATATATACTCCTGAACAGTATTAGCATCTCGATGCTAATTACACGTACGTTTTTTGGTACATTGTAAATGTATATATGAAAGTCGTCTCTCTTATATAAACTATATATTTCTTGTTCTATTCTGGATTCAGATAATGAAAGAAAAGAGAAAAAAATATAATATAAAGCGTACATATAAATATTGCATTTGTAGGAAAACAGATTATTTAAATCAAACTTCATACAATAGACATCGCAGATGAAAAGAGAATCGCTGCATGAGTGTTTGATATCCTGTGACAAACAGTAAGGGGACGGCCGTTTGATTCTGGAGGGGGGGGGTTGCTGGGAGATTTTGAAAAGAGATAATCTGACCTCAACTGTCAAGAAAAAAATTATCTAACCGTAACTGTTACTCCCCCCCTCCCTTTTCTCTTTATTTATTTTTTTTTTCTTGTTATTATTTTTTATTTCTTTATATACTTATTTTTTTTTTGGCTTGTAAAACTTTTTTTCCAGCATAAAAGAAAATAAATAATCTGTCCTTGTAAATCTAAAAAATAAAATAACCTGTCCATGACTGTAATCTGACCCGAAATAAGTCCCCCCCCCCCCCTTTTTCAAAATTAAATGGTCGTTCCCTAACATGCACTCCTATTTAACTTATAATGATACATTGCTTCCATTTTCTTTTTTTATATATATACACTTATATACTTATCAATCATTTTTTCTAATAAGGGACTTGAATAAAGGAAATAACAAATAGCACGAATAATTTTTCGCACGACCTAATATGATCGTTGTTACAACTTCCGGCATGTTATGATTTTTTATTTCAGTGCCTAAAAAATCTGTAAATTTTTGTCCTGCGCAGCCACTTTACATGGATAACGCAATGATTTTCAACAATAATATTAAGTAGTATATGTAAGTATTCTTTTTGGAAAGCACATCATATTTCGTACATTTCAGGGACTGACACTAGTTCTGAACATCATTGAACATAGGCACCTGAAATTTTATCAAATTGCAAATGAAACCTTAGATCAAAAAATCCTTTTCTCTTATTAAATCGCATGTACATGTATAGAGGGGACAAGATTTTAGAACTAGGGTTTTATTTGCAACTTATTGAAAAAATTAGGTGCCTGTCAGCCCCGTGAGTGTGTTTTCAATAATCAGATAATACACAAAAGATCGCTGGAACCTGGAATAAAATTTCAGGAGGCTTTTCATTTAGACCTTTTTAAGTTGATTTTCCTTTACTTTCAACTTTTAACATAGAATTGAATAGGGGTGCAACGATACACTAACCTCATGATACAATACGTATCACGGTATTCAGTTCACGATACGATACGTATCACAATACATGACAAGGTTAAACGGTCTTTCAAGTTTGTCATCATATATTTTTTTAAAATTTGACAGGGTTATACAAAATGTTCATATTTTTTAAAAAAATAATTAAAATAACATTTTGTTAACTTGAATTGGATTGTTAGGTAGATCTTTGAGTTGTGACAACATTCTAAACCAATGATGAACATTTACAGGGAACTACGGGGACCTTACCTAATAATCTTCCTTTTAAATTGGAATGAGAAAGGAAAACATTCTTTCTTTTATTCCTTTTATTTACGTAGAAAACCAGTTGTCATATTTCTCGTGATAATACGTTTTAGTCAACAAGACAGCGAATTTTCGTCGAAATACACACATGATGAAATATCGTGTATTACCAAAGAATACGTTTAGATCTAAAGGGTTTATCATTTGTCTTAACATCTATAACTATAATCACATAAAGTCCTTCTCCGTGTTAAATCTGAGGTCTGTAAGATGCTGGAAATGAGTTTAACTGCTGTAAATGCTTTATCGGCGACCTCATGTTTTGTGAGGAAGCCATTTTGAAATAGTAAAGAAGGAAATAAAACGCACAAAACAGATAATTCTGGACCGATTGAACCGAACCGCGATATCAGTTTAACGTATCGTGAATTGAACCGTGGAAAAAATATACCGCGATATACCGTTAAACGGTTTATCTTTGCACCCTTAGAATTGAACGGAAAGTACATTAATACCATGATTACAGCAGCGGTACAGTTCTATATGAAGTGAAATGTATATTTGTGAGGATTAGGGGGTTGCATCTTCGCTACCCTAGGGTTTTTGATCCGCTACTCTCCTCACAAACACTTTGCCAATGGTTCTGCATGTATCAAAAGTCAGGATTTTTTTTCTTGAGTTGTGATTGGAATTGATATTGTTACTTGACCAATCACCGAATCTTGACTCTTCATTCTCTGGAAAAAAAAAAGTAAGAAGATTATGAGTAAAGTATACGGTCAATTAACAGATACCGTGCTTTTGGTGGGGGAACACATTTTATACAAGAAATAATACCTGAAGCAAGCGACAAAAAAGACAATTGCTGATTGGTCGAACAATGTCGATCAACTCCAATCACAACTTGAGAAAAAAATCCCAACTTTTTTTAACACCGTATGCCAAGGGCGTATGAGGAGAGTAGCGTATCAGAAACCCTTGGCTAGCGAAGATGGGCCTGATGTACATTTTCAGGAACTGTCTGTTTAACATTTTTACAGATGACACTTTTGTCACAGGATTTCAGTACTTGTGAGATTTCAAAAGTTAATTTTTTTTAATTTAGGTGGCGTTCAATGAAATTTAAAAGTATGGTGACAAGGTGGTGGAAGTGATAACCTTGTTTCAAAGATATCAATACATGTTAAGACAAAAGAAAGAAGCTGAAAATCAACAAGCATGTCAAGTGTAATCGGAGAAGATCTGACAATTCATACAGACTCCAATGGATCTAGATCAGTAATCAAGGACAAAAGTGAGAAAAAACATCACAAACACAAGAAAGAGAAGAAGAAGGACAAGAAAAAAGAGAAGAAAAAACACAAACATAAACACAAGGATAAGGACAGAGAAAAATCTAAAGATCATGAGGTAAAAGGTTACGAGAGTTCACCCAGAGATGAATCAGTGGACAGTGTTAATCTGCAGGAAGTTCTGGAGAAAAAGGAAGCAGAGCTCTCCAATTTGAAAGATGAAAATAAGGAAGTGTGTTCTGATTCGAAAGTGAAAGTTAGTCAGAAATCTTCAGAGATTCAAAAGGAAAATGCCACTAATAGTGTTCGAACAGCTGGGAGAGATGACAAGTCAGATAATAATCTTGCAGATCAGACTCAAAATGTGAATTTGGAGACTGATATACCAATGCCTGAATCTCTAGATGATATTCCTGTACCTGCACAACCTTCAAAATCGCATTCAGACAGCAAAGACAGTAAAGGAAAGGCACATGGAGATAAAGTGACTTCAGAAAACACATCTGTGATAGTAAATACAACGGAAATTGAGATAGAAAATGTTCCTTTACCACCCCCACCATCTTTAGATAGTATTCCCATCCCAGACCAGGTCAACCCATCAAAAAAGAAAGTTACTACAGAGAAAGTAAAAGTTGTGAAGCCTTCGAAGGAGACAGCCAAAATTAACCCATCCCCTGTTCCTCCCCCTGAACCCCCACCCCCAGAAAAACCCTCAATCAACATCCCCACTCCCTCAAACTTTCAGGCCACCATACGAGAATCAATGCTCAGAGAGGTAGGGAACGCGGAGACAGGTTTGCCTCAGAATATTGTGGACGATTTCTTTAAGGATTTTTTGGCATCGAAAATGAAACAGATTGAGTCTGAGTACAAGCTAATGACAAAACAACTAGCCCTGGAGGGACAGAAAAAAGAGGGTGATGGAGTGGCCAGTTCTGTTGAAGAAATGAATAAACTTTTGGACGAAGAACTTTCCACCATAGCCACAGCAACTCAAGAGAATGACAAAAAGAAGTCTTCTAAGTGGGACTCCAAAGAGAAATCGGCCACCAACAGCGGTGAGAAGTCTGAGGTGATGACAGAAGAGAAGAAAAATGAGGAGGCCAGCAACAAACCCAAAGTTGAAGTACAGATCGGAACAAAGAAGGGAGGTAAACTGCAGATGGAGTTCAAAATCACCAAGACAAGTGCCGACATGATTTCTTCTGGGGAAATTATTGGAAAGAAGAACTTGGAAGATGGTAAGAACCTAAGAATCGTCTAACTGTTGTGTCAACATGGTCAATATTGTTGTTAAGGAAGTTGGGAGTACTCATGTAATCATATACAAGAATAAAATATGTTTTTGCTTTGGATAGGTTAAAAATAAGGGAATGTCAGGTTTGAGAGTGACACAAAATTATTTTTACAGTAAAGTGAAAGAAAAGATGCAAAACACATTTCAAATTTCTAGATTTTAGTATATTGTTGTAATCATATATTGGGTGGTATGTATTCCAACATTATACTCAGAGAGCTCTACACTATGTATTTATAGAGCTCGAAATGCACCATGTATTGGACTGTTATCATGTAGGACTGTTGAAATATCTAATAACATGAGTATTGGCAGTTTTGAGAGACAAAGTAAGCAAACATTTATCTATGTGTATTACAGGTGAAGTTTCATCATCAGATAATGATTCAGAGTCTGAGGAAAGTGATGAAAATGGTGACGTATCAGGAACTGGTTCACTTTCTGACTCGGACAAAGATTCCAAGTCTTCTAAAAAGAAAAAGAAGAAAAAGGAAAAGAAGAAGAAAAAGAAAAAACACAAAAGCAGAGAATCCTCCGAGAGTGAATCCAGAAGCAAACGTAAACATTCCCACAAATCTAGGTCAAGGTCAGTTATATTTCAAAGATTTAAACAATAAAATGCTTTCTTTGGTTGTTAGTATGAGAATTAATGTTGTAGCTATTGCAGAAAAAATACAATAACATGTATATGGGTTATGTAAATTCTTTTCTGCAATAGCTGCAATGTCAATTGCCATCCTAACAAAGAGAGAACAACATTTTATTGTTTATATTTATGTCAGTATAAATAATCATATAAAGTAGGAATAAGTACGTTAGATATTGTTTTTTTTTATATGTATGTCAGTGTATGTTTCATGGAAGAAATCGATGCAGGTGGGTTGCTTAGCGGCGTTAAAGTATTGGTGAATAACTGTGGTTACCGTAAGAAATATATATATAGGAGATGATATTCAGTGGATGTCAATATATACATGTATAAGATTAATAGTCATACTAAGAATGCTATTAAGAAATAATGAATGAAAGTTAATGTTTTTCTGATATTTAAACAGGTCACCAAAGAGGAGAAGATCATCCAGGTCAAGGTCAAGAGAAAGGTCATCCACATCTACATCTAAATATATCTATGATGCATATCAGTACAGGTTGGTATTGTTGTTTGATAAATCAAAATGCAAATAGAGGTAGATAAGAAGCAATTATGGAAGAAATGATTTAAAAATATTTAAATATTAAACATTGGGTATTTTTCAGGGACAAAGTTCGTGACAGTTATGAAAGAGACAGAGACAGACGCTACGATCGAGACCGTGGACAAGAAAGACGGAGTTACAATGACAGAGATCTTAGAGATGACAGAGGTCGCCACCGCAGACGGTCAACATCCAGGTCACGATCTAGGTCAAGGTCAAAATCCAGAGAGAGGCCATTTCGTATGTCAGCAGATCTCAGAGTCAAGATAGACAAAGCTAAACTTAGGGAAATTGCAATGTAAGGAAAAGTCCATGTGCTTAAAAGTTTTTATAATATTGTTTCAAAAATACTTTGTTTTGCATGCAAGTTGACACAGGGTTTATATTTGAGTTTTCTTTTTTTTTTTGCAATTTAAGGTTTTCATAGTTACATGTACCTCCAAATCAGATTTTAATTACAGATTTGTGTTTTATGATACATATGTACATGCATTTCATTTTAGAAAAAATGCTATTGCCATGGCTAAATCAGGACAAGTGCCAAACATTGATCTGGCTGCTATTAAGTCAGGTGGAAAGTCCATTGATGAGCTGACAGGTACATTTAATTTTATGATTATTTTCATTGACTACAGACATATTTTTTGGCAGGGGATTAATTTACGCTGTGTATGTGGTCACAAATTTTCCATGAAAAATTGTCACAGGGTATTTAAAAGGCATTTAACATATACAGTGAAAATTAATTGTCTAATCCAGATGTTGCGTAATCTGGAATCGTGTCTGATACGGTTTAAACTTTAAGTCCCTTACAGTAAATTCAGTAGTTTTAAATGTTGTCTAATCCGGAATGTTGTCTAATCCGGCCAATTTCTTTGGAACCAGTGGTATTCGGATTAGACAAGTTTTATTGTACAATGGAAACCCAAGAAAATCTGCCTATTGTTCTGTCTGCAGATTGAACAGAAACTGTGATTCTGTGAAATTATGATAACATGGAAAAATTACATTTACAGTAATTTTAAGTAAATCATCTTATCAAAAATGTTATACTATTGATAATTTATGAATAGCAGGAAGCGTAGCGGTACTGCCATGCAAAAACAGCCTGGAGAAAACACTGATTTATAGCAACAGAGTAATGAAACAATGTCTTTTTGTGAAAATATGCTCATAAGGTGTAAATTTGCAAGTTAGTTCAGGGCTTGTGATTTTATGGTCAGGGTTAACTTAGTAAAAATGGTCTAGTACTCTTACATGTAAAAGTTAATGTCAAGCCCTGCACTTGTTTAATTAGTATAGTAAGCCAGTAGAAAATGAAAAAATTTTGAAATAATTTTTTTTTCATTTCCTGTTGTGTAGATTTCTGTAAGAGGATCTCTTCCAAGTCAAAACACAGACGAGACAGCTCCTCATCTTCATCCTCAGAAGAGGAGGCTGAGGACAAAAAGGAGGAAGATGAGGAGTTTATACATCATCCATTTAAAGTCAAGGACACCAGCAGTATTGTACTGAATATTAGGGTTGGTATTCAGTTAATTAGTTTTATCTTCTAATTTGATGAAAATTGTTTCCATAAATTTAGGATGTTTTCAGAATTTGTTATATCAAAGACATACATACTTCGTAAGAAATTCATGGGTAAATAAATTATCTCATCTTATATTCAAACAGAAGAGTGTGGGTATTACAGAAGACATTCTTGAAAATAGCAGCTGTCGTAAAATGATCCTAATATTTATTCCCTTGACTTTTGTAGGATTCTAAACCACTGCCAATAAGAACACCAGCAGAAAAGCTCCAAGGGTCGGCAAATCTACGACTGCAGTTTCCTGTATCCAGTGGCAGTACACATCGCCAGAAGGAATCGGAGTGGGTGCCAGTGGAGAAGACCACCGCTGTGGCAACTACCACAACTTCAGCACCAGCAACCACCACTGCCAGCAGCACAACAACAGCAGATTCTGTTCTGATGCCGCCACCTCCTGTGCCGTCCACAGCTCCACTTCCTGTGGATGTTCCACCAAATCCAGTCCGTCCGGAGGATAGGATATTTCCAGAGACTCCCAATGTGGTTTGTAATTTTTTCTGATACTAGTGGCCTAACGTATATCATTGTGGGAGAAAATAGTCTATAGGGGATCATTTTGAAATCTGAAAGTAGGTTGATTATGTTTGATCAATTGGCAAAAGCAGGTCAAATTTTAACAACTCCATGATTGCTTTGATGCTGCTCAAAATGATCCTGAGTGGCCATGATATTGAAAACATTGATAGAACTCGTATTTCTGCTGTGGTTTATTCATCACTGAAATGTAATTAAGTTTATTTTCATCTTTTGGGTATAGACATAGATGAACCTCAATGGACATGGTTTCAAGTTGTTAGTTTTCACATGTCCTTATAATATCTTTTTTTTCAGCAGTGCGCTCAATATTGAACAGTCAAATGTTCTTGGGTATACTGGTATTTGCAATGCAAACTCACTGTTCAGTAAATTACTAAGATATTTAAGCCAGTATTCTGTTGACTTTTAGAATTTTTTTATTGTAGATCATATACATGTATTAGTTGTATAATAAATTTCTTCATTGTTGTTTATTTAAATAATTATATTCTTAAAGTTTTTAAAGTTATAATGATATAGTTTTTATGTACTTATTTTGGGTTGATACAAAGAGCCTGAAGAGTTTGTATATTGTTTTGAATTGTTTTTAGACGGTGGATATTGGGTCCATTATATCAGAGAGACTGAGTGCTTTCAAGAAATTGAAGGAGAATCCCCACGACATAGAAGCCATGACAACTCTAGGAAAAGTTCAGGAAAAAGTAAGTACAGGTGTACTTTGTGTACAGTAAAAGCTAATATATTACTGTATACAGGGTTATGTTCTAGGTATTATTTTTGTCCTTTCACACTTGCAAACAATTTTGCTCCATTTTACATTTGCCCCGACACACTTCTGTTTAAGAGATTATGCTTTTTTTTTTTTTAATTCACCTTGTTTTAAATTTGCCCACTTATGCTTAGGGCAAAGGGGGCAAAAATAAAATGGGGATGAAAATTTCTCTGTATACCGTATATACTTGCCTATAAGTCGGTCCGCCTACAAGTCGGTTGTATTTTTTAAGCTTAAATTAGAGGGACTGACCAACTAAAATACCAATCTTTTTATAGCTCGCATATAAGTCGGATAAAGAGTTTTGGACCAAAGTTTAACTCCCCAAAAACCGACTTGCAGGCGAGTATATACAGTACTATGTAAAGCTGGCATTTTGTGAACTTCATATTGAAACAACAGTAAATAGTACATGTAAGTGTACAAATGATTACATTATTTTATACATGTAGGGGCCTCAGCTGGGCTTACATTATTTAGAGATTACAAAAATCTATCATAGTTTACATTACAGTGTAGCATGCAGACAAATAGGTGCATGTACATGTATAATGAAACCTATCAAGTCATTTATGCAGCTCCCTTGACAGAAGTTACTGGGACATTTTGTTATTGTGTCCGTCATTCATTAATAAACTTGGCAAAAAACTTTTATACTGTATTTCATGTAAGATAAATGATATACAGTCAAACTTCATTATCTCAAACTTGATGGGACTGAGAAAAAAACTCAAGCTATATCCCGGAATTCCAGATATTGAGGGTAATATTCTTAAAGAAAATGTGCTTGGGACTTCCAAATCACTTAGGCATATCCATGCTATTTGAGATATCAATATTTGAGAAATTGAAGTTCAACTGTATATACACGTACTTATGTTATGGTGGTATAGGAATTAACGATGAGACAATTTGTGTTTCATAAACACACTTTTGTACCTGTTTCGTTCAGAGAATGAGAAGTCAATGTTGATTTAAATTTGAATTTTGAACATTTTGTCTTGCTGTTCTTGTAGGCTAGTCTTTGGGCCCAGTCCAAAAATCTTCCAGGAAAATTCATGGGAAGCACAGGTGCTCATGTCATGTCCCAAGAGGAGCTAATTGGGCCAGACAAAAAGAGGCAGGCCTGGGCCAGAAGGGTAGGTGTACAATTTGTGTGGGAACCTGTAAAAATGTAACAAACATGCTCTGTTATTGCTCTTTTGAAGATGAATGCATTTTTTTTTATGAATTGAAATATTCTTTGAGTACTGTAAACTGAATTACAGGTTGGACCTGAAAGTGTCTTCAAAAATTTATATTTTACTCTGTAAGGTACTGTTTGTCATAAAGTTTTTGTCTGATTTTCATTTGAATTCATGGGAATTATTACTCCCCACCCTATAGAAAATTTACTTTAATTAAAGATACAGTGTACATGTACATTGTATATATAAGCATACAGCATGTACATATTTGCTTAAATGTAGTAACACTTAACAATTTATATAGATTTAGAGAATTTTAGAAAATTTTCAAAAGCAATCACAGATTAGCACTGTAAAATTTAAAAAAAAAAATCTTCAAAACCAACCTTCTTGGAGGGAGGGGGTGGCAACAGGGCAACAAAGAGCATGTTTGATACAGCCAAACTGTTTACTTCCAGACATCCAAAGAAAGATTCGTGTACTGTAACTCTGCCATTGTCCAGGATACTCAGAAGATGAGAGCTGTTTATAAAGAAATTTTCTGGTCTCCTTGGTGCATATTTTGCTATAAAACAAATAAAAATATTAAAAAATTTGGGAATGGTAAAAGGGAAAATGTTGTATTGAAAAATTTGAATCTTTTTACCTGACATGCAGAATTATTTAATTTAAAATCATGACTGTTGAAAGAAATATTTAACATATAGGTTTCTTTTCTTGCACCTTGGAGGCCATGTTTTGTCTTATAAAAATGTCCCACACATTTGCCCTGTTTGTGTATTCTTTTTTTACAGGGTTTTTTTCATATATTTTTTTAAAGCAAGACAATTGTGTGAGACATACTCCCAATACAGCTAACAGTCCTAATGAATTAAGCTTTGCAAGATCATTTTGATTGAGATGGGGGGGGGGGGGGGAGGTTAATTGAATGGGGAGTTAGGGGAGGAGGAGAGGAAAATTCACATTGAATTTTCTTTCATTAAAGAAGTGATCTTGTTGAGCTTAATCATACAAAAAGAAAGAAAACTGAAACCCAATTTCTCATGTGAAATGTTGCCATATACAGCTACTTGTATAGGAAAGGATAGATCTGAATTTTTTCATGAAAATGCAGAATTCAGAAATGCATCTATTCTATCCGCAAGCTATATTTTGGCAACATTCACATTTTTGAGAACTTGTTTCAGGGTCTTTAATCAAAATACATAGTTGACAGCCTACCACATTTGGCACATTTTGATGTTACCATTGGTAATCATGCTGCACTGGATTCTGCTTGGCTGAATTGTGATTCAGCTACTAGCTCCAGGAATCTGATTGGATGATATTTAAATGAGGGTGGTAAGTTACCACATTGGACATAACACAGTTTCAATACAAAAAGGAACTGGATGTGTCTTATCACCAGGTTTGTTTTAGACTGAGATCAATATAAAAAAGTGATTTTTTTTTATGATGACCATGCAAGAACAGGATTTTGGATTTTGATGTTTGGATTAATATTTTGGGATCATTAGATTACTAAGAGGCTTTTTTCATGGAATTGATTACACCTGCTCAGTGTAAACTCTATATTAAGCATACATATGTTGAATTTTTTATTTTGAACAGTGATATATGTACATGTAGATCCCTTTAAGAAATTTTTCTGTTGTAATAACAGTAAATGTAGTCATTGATCCTTGTTACATTCCAAATTCAAATTGTACATTGTAGAAAAGGAAAACTAAAGCTAAGCCGAAAGAATTTAAAAACAAGTATTCCACGGAAGTTGTTAAAAAAATTATCTACAGAAGTCTGAATCGACGATATTATAAACCCCTGAAGGTACTGTGATCAAGTCAGATGTTAAAAAAAAAATCCTCTGAAGGAAAATTCTCAAGAAAATATGAACTGCTTTGTCTATTATAGTTTACGGTTTGTAAAAAATGCTTAACTCTTCAAATTAAGAGTAAATAATTTCAGAGCTTGATCACAGATACCTTAAATTATCAATTTTTATATCATTTTGCATTTAAAGAGTATGAAGTAGAAAGGCGATATGTATGGTTGATAACTCTTTTTTTCTTTTCTTGTTTTTTTCTTTTTTAACAGTTTTTCTGTATAAAAATATCATTTTGTGTGTCTAATTATATCTGGGTGTTTGCAGGATCAGTTTGTTAAAGCTGCTCCCCTCCAAAGTGGCATAGGGATGGCTCTCCTCCAGAAAATGGGCTGGAAGCAGGGGGAGGGACTGGGGAAAAACAATGAGGGGTCTGTAGAACCCTTGGCCCTGGACTTCAAGACAGACAGACGAGGTGTGCACTGATTTTTAGCATTTTGAAGTGATGGATAATTCAAAATTGAAATAATGGCTACAAGTTTTGAATATTGAAACATATTTAATTTCTAATTTTTTTTAAGTTTCATTTTTAAAATTTTTCTTAGTTACATATTTGGAAAACAAAAAACAACAACATCAAAACCATTGTCGCAGGCCACAGGTTTTGTGTCCATTCTGGATATAGAATGGACACAAAACCCATTGCTTGCGACATTGCATTTAAACTTTCACTTTGTAATTAAATTGATAAAAAGTTTGTAGAATTTGTTTCTGATAAATTTGATAAATATACATGTATAGAGAGAGAAAGGTAAACCTAAAATGATCATTCGTTGTTTAAGCACATCCTAGATTTCAAGTACATTTGTAAATGAGTCTTTAACAATTCTTAATATTTTTGGTGTATGATATTACAGGACTAACATCCACTGGAGAACAAGTGCCTAAAACCTTCAAAGGAGGTGCTCCTGTAGTTAGAGATTTATCAGGTATAAAATTACTGCCTTAAAACCTATAAAAGGGGGCCTCAGTGATCAGATGTTAAACAGGTACAAAATAACTGCCTGAAACCTTTAAAGATGCTCTTTCGACCAGAAACATGTATTTTTTAAAAGCATCATATTGATATTTTTTGTTTGGAAAATTATATATACAGTCAAACTTCATTATCTCGAACTCAATGGGACAGAGAAAAAAACTGAGAGATATCTGAGGGTTTGAAATATCAAGGGTAAAATACTTAAGAAATATGTGGTTAGAACTTCCCAATCACTTCGACATATCCATGGTATTCAAGAGATCCGTGTTTGAGATACAGAAGTTCAACTGTATGGATAAGTTTACACAAAAAAATCACTGTATGTTTTGTTCTGTTTTACAATAATTATGTTACTATGGTTACAGGTAAACATCCTGTATCAGCCCTGGTGGAGCTGTGTAATAGAAGGAAGTGGGGAGCCCCTGTGTTTGAACTGGTTCATGAGAGTGGACCAGACCACAAGAAAAACTTCCTGTTCAAAGTAAGCTCAGTATCATAGTGAAGTTTTACACTGTATAAACCATATCTGTACATGACCTTCCTTTACGAATAAGCCAATGTGTACAGTTATTAGGCTTGTATTAAATGTTAGTATAAAATACAACGGAAATTTGAAAATTAATTTTGTTGTATGTCTGTTTAAAATGAAGAAATTTCAAAGTGTACCTTTATTTGAAAGCAGATCAAAAATACAGTTTCACTTTGAAAAAAGTGACATTACAGTTTGACCTGTTGTTAGAGTGTTTTGAATTCTGCATACATTGAGCAATTTTTCTTTGGTAAAAAACAGTTACTTCCCTTTTGACAGATCTTTTGAAGCATTTCAACTGATAAGTCTTAAGTACAAAAGCATTATATTTGCCCATCACTACTGAAATAACTCATTCGCATTTCATGTAAATAGTCATTTTAGGGTAAATCCGATTTTTTGTCATCTTTTACAGGTAATTGTCAACAGGACAGAGTACCAGCCAACAGTCGCGATGAACAACAAAAAATCAGCCAAAGCAGCTGCTGCCACGTGTTGTCTGCAGGTTCTAGGGCTAGTACCCAGGGAACCACCAAGTTGATGTGTCTGTGTGTACAGTTTAAGGTACCCTTCTGGTGGCTAGGACCCATGCCCAGGGACCTCCTCAATGTGACATGGGTGCACGATTATGCTGTGAAGTACATTGTGTACTGGGACCCACTAGAATGTTACACTGTATGTATGAAGTTGATGTATGGGGAAACTTGAAGTGATGGTATGCCTTCATTTGCAATGCAAATGAACGGACAATTTTAAAAGAAATTGATGTATAAATGAAAAATTTATAGTGCACATGTATGAAAAGTTGTGAAGATAGGATAATCAGTTTATGGCAAAAATAAAAAGTAATTTTTGTGTATTTTTGAGAATATTTAGAAGCTTAATATAAGCTTTACCACAAAAACAAAATTGCAAAGTTGAATTATAAAAGAAGCAGGTGAATTTGTAAAATATGATGTCATAAGCAATAGTATGATAAAAAAAAAATGCTTTTAAACATGTTAAGAAACTGATGAATTTTTTAAAGTGTTAAAATGGTACATGAAACAATGTTTAAATATTTTTTTTTAAATATCTGGCTTAATGGAAATCGTACATATTAATAATTATATATGCATGTTTATTTGTAAACCTGTTCCCCAACACAACCTTATTCACCCATTTGGAAAAAAAAAAGAAATAAATTATACTGTGAAATCACTTACTTTTGTAAGGGGTTAATTTTCGTTGTTTTGAGGATGAAAAAATCCCACGACTTCATGTCCACCAAGAAATGTTTATTTTCATATGTTTAATTATTCAACAATTCTTCACCCAAGAAATCAAATCCCCATGAACCCATATTTATTCCTCAAACCATGAAAATTGCCCCCCCCCCAAAAAATATGTGATTTTCAAGTATGTCAGAAGTATGCGGAAAAGGTTCTACAACGTTCTTGTAATGTGAGAAAAAAATGTTGGTATGAATTTTGCTGTTTATTGAGTGAAATGGAGGAAATTTTTTAAATTGTACACATGAGTGAATGTGCTTTAAATAAGTCTAAGACTGGTTTATATGCTCACAAATATGTGAATTATATACTGATTGTTAATTTTGTGGTTATTGATTGAAAAACAAAATTAAAAAAAAGTTCAAAAAAAAGATCATGATATGGCATTTTTATTTAAATATATATTGACCTAAGTCTACAGTTTCTTAGTAAATTGAAAATTTAAACTATATGTAAACAAATTGCTTGAAAGCTTTGGCAGGTGTTAACTGACTCTGTAAAGCAGAGTCATTATGAATTGATACTGTATTAATTAATGCCGTTTTCTCAAGAGTGATAATCCATTGTTAAGATATGTAACTATCGAAAGATCCTGTTCAGGGACAGTGCATGTCATGCTACTGGATTATATACATTGTAAAATACTCATCTGAGTACTATTAAATGCATTATTCAGCCTTTTCAGGGATAAGCTAATGGAACAGGGTATTTAGTTATACCTTAAGGGTCCATCTACGACATGTACATGTATCAGTTTTGTTGACTATATTCAGTCATTTGAATTATGTAGTAACCTTTTATAACATGTGGTACCTATATTTTTTTAGATCACTAAAGCAGCACTGAAAGTTTATTAGTGAACTTTTCCGATCACCCATTGTCTGTCTTTAAACTTCACACATTTTCGATTTCTGCTGAAGTACCATTGGCACAAAGCATCCTTGAACGAAGTTGGGATTAATTAAAACTGGTTTAAAGGAAGGGCCAAACCCCCCTCCAAGGGGAGATAATCAAGAAAACGCAAAAATACGAAGTGGTTTAAAAAGCTGAAACTTACGTGAACGCTCCCTGACAAAGTGTAGATCATAATTTGTTCAAACCATGGCCTCTGTCGGTGGGGTGGGGCCACGAAAGAAGATCAAAACTTTACATTTGAATACATAGGCAAAATATTTGCAAATTTTCTTCTCACGGACCACTGAGCCAGAAAAGAAACGTGTGAAAGCTTCCTGACAATGTAGGGTCAGAGTTGTTGCGGCCCATTGTCCTCTTTCAATTGTTTGTTTACGGAAAATAGCCAAAAGATTGAAACGCGGTGCTTTCAAGTTGCGTTGGCAACACATGGCCGTAGGAACCGGGGGGAGGCATGCCCAATAATTTTGCCGATATATAGAATACTACAGAAAACATAGCTACTATATCCTTGTGCCCCCTCAATAATAACGGGTGATGACCCCCTTTTTTTTTGCTTGTCAAGGAATTTTGGCACATGTACTTGATAGCCCCCCCTCCCCCCCCCCCCATCTGAAAATGTATGGTTGTGCCCCCTCGAAGTGAAATAGCTTCCTACGGGGCTGCAACGTACATGTGAACTGGTGGGTAATCTTATTTAGTTGTCTATGGGACCTCACGGTCTTATAATGGTTGCAAAGACAACATTGGTATTAATTATTGATTGCCTAAAGTGCAAAAATCACATTAGTGGGGGGAGGTAATCTCTCATTTCAAGTTGTTGCGCCGTATTCCACTCTGTGTGACTATTTTCTCTAAACTTGATATCAATAATTTCGATCACAAACCTCATGATATTTATTACGAAAAACTGTATGTCGTTAGAAAAAGTAGATAAAAATAAAAACGAATTTCGTAAAAATTCCATATATGGATGGAAAATATGTACTACTTGTAAAACTTTTATTACACTCGTTATGTATGAAGAACACATATAATCAGATTTTAAAACAAGATATTGATAATTTTTAAAAGCTTACACATTATTTTATGTGAATTATTTAAAAGACGTCACAGCAGTGGTCGCGCGAAAAATAATTAGGATCGAAGGATAAGTTGGACTAAGCGAAAGTAATTTTTACGACAAAAAGACCATAGAAAATACTAAATGCCGAAGTTCTTTTTATCTTTAAAACGTATAATTAACACCTTGAATGATAATTTCCATTTAAAGCATTCTTAATGGGATGATATTTACATACACGGTGTTTTAAAAAAGAGCCGAGCCCAGTATTTTTTCCTTGCGTGAAATAAACACGAGTTTGGACCTTGAACAAAGACTCAATTTCGCTTTGTAAACTTTCATAGTGTTTGTACAAAGGCTTCCAAAGACTCTTTGAATATAATTACTTAAAAGTCAAACAGCTTTCTGCATTTTCACCTGCGGAGATAAGTTATTACTTAGAATGGACACATTGTATTATGAAGTTTTCTGCAAACCTACTTGTTTGGCTCCCTGAGTGCTGATTAACAAAAATTTCTTTTATGAAATCTGACAAGTCCATTGAAAAATGCTATTGTAAGTTTGACATGAACCCTTCATAATTTTATCGTTTACCATGTTCAAGAGCTCTTTAGCATTTTTTTAGCTGAATGGGGTTGATCCATATTTAGTTTGCCTAGACAGGAAAAATGAATAATGCTTAAATTTTTAATCGCGGTCCAAGCAAACACAAATTTATATTATTCACCGTCCGTCATAGATGAAGTTTATCGTTTCGAACTGGTTTACCAATGAAAATAATTTGACATTTTTTTGAAAAATGATAGGAACTTCTTATTGTACTCGTATATATATTTATTGATTCGAGAAATGTAAACTCGATATGAAGACTCGAGTAAATAAATAACGGTATGAATTTATTTACACACCCTTGAAAATTGAAGCCTCCTTGCGCGAACGATAAGATACAAAATCAAATAGGACAAATAAGAAAACCGCGCCATTATCGAACGAGAGAGCTCTCCAGACTATTCAATGATAATAAAAATTTATTCTTCATTTATATATTTTTCGCTGAGGACGATACAAGTACATTGCTGCTCGAGGAAAGGAGCGTCTACTTTTTCAGGAAGGAATAAACGCGGCTCCTATGCCACTGATAAAATATTACTAAATGAAATGAAACATGGCTTTATTTATCTCACTGTTAATTGGGAATAACATAAAAATCGAAAAACAACCACGGGCTTCCAACACTACCCCCCCCCCCCATATCAAGCATTTTCTTTAACAACGCATGTTGCTAAAGCTCTTTACTAGTGTCTTTAAAATGTATTTGAAATGACATGTCGATGCAAATTGCTCAATAGAACTGAACTTGCAATTAAAGATTTTCACAGAAGGATTTCAAAATATGACATTTAAAAATCAGCATGACATATGTCAGAAAGTGTATTTACTTAATCAGTTGTCCTAATAAATCAAACAATTTTACTTTATACCAGGAAGAAAAAATTAGTATAATCTTAGCATATACAAAATAAACATTAATTATTTTTGACAGGTTAATTCTTTAAAGTTTTGTTGTTAAATAACAAAGTGAAAAAACCAGTCCAATGGATTTTCTATACCCAGGCTCCAGTTATCTCTTTTAATATTATTCCATATTTAGTAGAACACACATATATTCTTATTCTGACAACTTTCTTATTGTCCATATATCGATTTAGGGTGCTCTTGCAATTCATCTCATATAACCTTTCTTCGCATTCGTTTCAGAAAAACCACATATAGATTTATTTTCTGCGGTAAACGTCAGAATCATATTGGAGTTGCTCTGAGAGTTGTAAACGCATATTTTAACCACATCCTGTGCAATATCGATTGGCAATAGCCATTCTTTAGAAGATAAAGGTTTTTTGAGGTCTTTTAATGATTCGTTTCTGTCAAAGTCGTGCTCGCTGCACCTTTTTTCCAATAAAATCGATCACCGGTCATCCGTTGATTTAGTTCAAAATCAATTATGAAAGTGATTAAAATGATTTTCTTTATTGATGTTTTATATGGTTAGTTCATTAAATGTGGCCCAAAGACTATAATGAAGAACCGTAAAGTTATTACTGTAGTCTAAGCGACGTCTTCAACAGCATTAAAACTATTAATTAACCCGAAATAATAGGGCCATAGTAATGAAGAAATAAGCAGACTCATTCCTCTCTCATGAAATACTCGTTTTCCGGGTAAGATGCTATGGGAAGAACCGATAATGCACGGGTAAATTGCTAAAATTATCCTACGTGCTACAAAGCACTTTACTGACAGTTATTTAAAATTTGCCTCTGTTTATGTAAGGTAGAGAAATAAATTGGACTAGAATATTAACATGATTAAGATAAAACTTACTAATAATAAATGAGTATTATGTGTCTATGAATATATACTAGTAACACTACTGTAAAAGTGGAAATTCTCATTTCAAGCATTGCATGGTAAGTGTTCGACAAATATTATGAGGCTTAGAACATCACTATCTTCTGTTAAAAAAATGACTAGGGACAGATCCAGTTTTTTTTCTCAGAGTGTGTGTGTGTGGGGGGGGGGGGGGGGGGGGTAAGAAATGTCAAACTCGGATTTTTTTAATAAGCAAAAAGAAAAATAAGAACTTGCCCAATGCCTAAACCTGAAGTGGTGATGGGTGGGGAGACACTTTCCTAAGTCAAATTTTCTTCATATATAAAATTTAATAACTCTGTAGATCCACCCATGATGTCCATGGAAAATAATTGTAATAATAATCTAGCATATACAAGGTATTTAAGAAAAAAAGGTTCAGCAGCCTTGCGTTTTTTTTCTTCTTTACAATAACATTGTTGTTAGATGAATTTAAAAAATGGAATCATGAAACAAGTACAACTCTCCTCTGATTTTCTTGTCAGTTTTGAAATTTACCGATACTGATGGAATTAAACCCACGACTTCTAAACAGGAAGTCTTTCTGGTTTGAATTTAAAAAAAAGAATATTTAAAAAAAAAACTTTATAAAAATAAATCCTATCACTTTTTAAAACATAATGTCATTTATAAATTTTCAATCTGCAGTTGAAAATGATTACACATGCATGACAAAGTCATGTAATCATTTTCAACTTTAGATTGAAAATTAATAAACGACAATAGCTAGCTTGGTAGAAGTCATCAGAAATTAAACGGTTTAGTTTTCATTTGTCGCTTCGAAAGTTTTCCTTACAGTGTTATCCATGCAAAATATTCAGATGATAGATTAGTAATGAGAGAGGAAGAGAGGATCGCGTCCTTGATACAAAGAATTCTTTCAAAATTGGAAAAAAAGACGTCCTTGTCAGCTATTGATCTAATTTATAGATAAGCATGATCATTTGGGGGTGATAATTTTCTCTTCGGAGTAATAAGTTTATATTAATGCTTGAAAAATGGAAGACAAGAGTACGTTCTTGATTTATTGTAAATTATAGCGGATTCAAATGGCTCTCTTTTCAATTTTTTCCCTTTAGCATTCAATTTGTGATCTAATAAATAAACACTAAATGTCGAGTCGGTCATAGATTTCAGTGTAATGTTTTTAAATTCTGTTTGCATTATCCATTTAGACGAATTCTAAAGCTTCTCAAAAGTTATATACCACCTTTAACTAAAAAATTTAAATCGTTGGTGATCGCCGACATGAAATATTTAATAATTATACATACGCTTAACGGTATAATGAAATGACACTATCTATTGGCTCTGAGATTGAGCAAAGTGTCTATATCCGACAAACGCGTTTTTGTGCAACTGTAAATCATTTCTGAACGTCCTTTAATTCATATTCCTCGTAAGAACAATACCAACACGAAGCGCGGTCTTTTATTTAAGACAAATATACACTTAGCGACGTGGCTCGTCAATTAGACTTTAAATGGTGAAGAACCTTTAAAAATCAATCAACTGGGATCTTTTATAACTCGCTATGGGTGTTTGTGCCGTTCTGTTGCTATACGAGAGAAACTAGCGCGCATGTTTGAAGCTGAGGAGAGATAGTGTACATCTGAAGTGGAAACTTGACACTGCCAAAGAAAGTTTGCTTCGATATGACCCGGAATAACCCTGAAACGGCTTAATTTTTTTGTTTTATATTTTCACACTGCAAAGGAAATCGGATTTACGAATAATGTATTGCATGTTATGCGTTGTATACTTGGCACATGAGATATGCAGTTAAAAGACTCCGTTGAGCGGATAGATAGAAGATTTTTATATGGCACGATCGACAGTTTCCTTTATTCTATTGCCAGTGATTTGTAATTTAAAGGCATCGGGGGCATTATCAACAAAATTGTCTATATTTGTTTTATACTGCGAAGAAGCGTTAAAGTGCTTCACTGCACAATCGGTTGTTATCGTGAATTGATACACGACCGCCAGTTGTGGATTATTAAACTGACGGTCTCTCTTTACATGGCAGCATATCATATAGAATTACCCACAGGTTTCCATTTACGAAGAAACATGGACATATACCTTGGATCTTAAGAATTTTATTCCCCCTCGACATCAATGACTTAGTGGGGATACGACATTAGACAAAGTAGCGGCGATGTATGAATATAAACAAGTGATTTGCAAATGATAAGAGCAGATATAAGATGTTACAATTATCTGAAAAACGTTGGTAAATCTTATATTGAATTCATGTCGGTTTCTTCAACGCCAAGTTCCGCAGCAGGTGCTTGTCGGACGGAATATAAAAGACAGAAAACATTTCTGAAATTGGAGAAGTCGGTCGCTAAGGAAACACAGAAAGAAGATCCAAAGGACCCGCTCCCGATTGTAGAGCTTAAACCATTCGTCAGGAAAGTATGGCGGAGAGAAAATAGTTTACCGGGTTTTTACGATCGGTTTCCACCGTCCAAGCCTAGCAACCATGTCCGGAAACATAAGGAGGCAGAGAAGATTCAGGAGAATCCTCCATCCCCGGGTCCATCACCAGACAAGCTGGAAATGATTATAGGAAATGTCGGACATGAAAATGGCATCAGACACTCTTCCGGTGGTAGTCACTCCCCTCGATCTCGACAGAAGCTACATCCTCCCGCGGAAACTATTGCTCCTAAGCAAAAGGAACATTCTCAAAGTCTTGTTCCTGGATTTATAACACGATTGGAAAGGACCAAGACAACCTTAATGGAAATTCAAGATAATGAAGCTTCAACTAAAATCCACTGTGGTTTGCAACAGTCTTTGGAAAGAAAGGAAATTGAACATCCTCCAGTGATTGACTTAAAAGGTGAGAAAGCTATTCGAGATGCTTGTAGAAAACAATATCAGTATTCCCCTATGTCCCATTTTAAAGCTATTTATCAAAAGAATGGAGTTCTTAACTTTAGTCTTCCACAACAAGGTTATGGTAGCAAATTTTACCCTAATAAATTAAAGAGAAGAAACTCGATGGATAGACCCAAAACTCCCTTCTACGATGCTTTCGACAGAAAGGGAACACTCCCTTCTATACAAATCGGAATACCCACTATACGCAAAAGGCCGAACAAAACTCATGGTCGATTTGATGAAAATGACACTTTATTAGACAATGCAATGCCTGTTTCTATTCCTACCCACAAAGTTGGTGGAATATCAAATTCTTTACATCTACTCAGCAAGCTTGGTGCTCCAACCATGGTTGAAAGGCAACTGTCCTTTCAACTAGAAGTTGATCTGAGAAGGTTCCGAAGATCTCGAGATTATTTTCCTTTTGACATGACGCCTACTGAATTAGCAAAGTATTATCCACCCCAGAGTCTGAACATGACGAATGGAGAAAAACAGATACAAATGGGACTGGAACAGAATGCTAGACGGAGAAAGATGCGCGACAAATCACATAGATCAGCACCTGAGAAACTAGAAACCAGTGATGATATCACTCCGAGGGAGTCCGAAGGGACGTTGACAAGGTTAGAGGTAGAGATGTTGGCTCAGCAAGGTCGAGAAATTCTGATAACGGACGAGGATGCTCAAATGATTGATAACGCTCAACTTAATTCTGTGCCAAATGTACCAAATACGCAAGATACCGAACGGTCTTTCGCTAATTCTGTACCTTCAGGGGAACCTAATAACAATACAGTCAGTGTTTCTAATGGGAAAGTAATACATAAATTAGCCGTGGAAAGTGAACCGCGAAACGGACCTAATAAACAACCGATTTTACCGCTGAAAATCAGCTCTGGTTCGCCAGAAGGAAATGAAAGCATTACCGACACCACAGCGTCCCCGGGTGGTTCGTCTGACGTTATTCAAAATGTTAAGGATGCAAATATATTGCCCAACGTTAATGGTGCAAATGCAAATCCTATTCCAGAAGAATCGCAAGAACCCGAAGGAACAAGCAGAAGTAGCACATTTATAACATCAGAGCATACGAAATTTCCTGAGGTTGTTCCGAGTTGACAAGTTATTGTGTGGGATATTTAGAAAAATATATTGGCATCTGTGATATATTTTATTTATATACAGTTTTATATGATTAAACAACTAGTCTGATTTTTACAGAAAATTTGTGAAATTATTTATTTCTTATTCATCTCGCAGTCTCGTTTTCTCGGAATCGTGCTTTTCTTTTATTTGTTCTGTCACCTATAGATTGGTCCAAAGACTGGATTGCCTTTTCTTAATCACCATGGAATTCTTACGGGTTACCAAACAACTCGAAGCCTGGAAGCTTTTTTATTCACATAAATCAAGCTTGGAAGCCTTATTCTATGCAAATTTTATGTCGTCTGCGACGAAGTTGGGGATAAATTTCGAACCTGTTGCCAGACGATGAGGGTTTACAATCGTCGTTTGACATAAATTCTGTGGAAATCGATACTTCATTAATTCCTTGTGCATTTCTAAAGTGTTTTCAAAATAATCAAATGTGCAACGATTAAGTTCTTGGAGAAATCTGCACCATATGAGAGACCCCTGGTCATGAACTCGTAATCCTGTTATACTATGCATTTAAATGATTAATACCTTTTGTGTAGTAACTGAGAGTTTTTGTTCCACTGATAAAGACATGTTTAAATGTTTTTAAAAAATTGGGTGCAAGATCTTGTTTAATTTTGTTTGTGATTGTATAGAACACACGAGATTTAAGACGAAAATGTTCGAGAGATTTTTAATACGCAAAGAAGTCGGTCAGAGGCATCGCTTTACAATAGCGATAGACATGATTCAGTGATTCTTCATAAACAGTTAATAAGGGGGTGAAAGATATACATCTAAGCCTGATTTTAATCGCGAAATTTATTGAAATATTTCAGAATACAACTATAGTCAGTTAATTTCTAAGTAGATAACATACCCTAAGACTTGTTTTCTCATAAGGTCAAACGAGAAGATATCCATAACTTTAAAAAATCTATAAACCCTACACTTCATTGCGAACTCAATGCGGACACATATTTGGGTGTTTCAGATAATTGATATATCATTACACGATGGCTAACACGAATGTGAAGAGAATATTTTGGTTGATATTGTTTCTCTCATTGATTTTTAAACCCTGGCTCTTGAGAAAAGGATAAGGTTTTGTCACTCACGAGTTAGAGGCTCTTGGGGGTGGTTTCACATTCTTTGGGATAAAGCGCGTAAACTTGGAAATCTTGAGCGGAATTATTTGAGAGAAGTGTTCAGGCCTAAATCTTTTTCGCACACATTCAATTTTCAACATAAAAAAGCTCGCCGCCATGGGAGATATGCAGTATATAATTGCATGTTAATCTTTTGGTTTGTTGATCCCAATTTTATGGCAGAGTTTTCAATTTAAATCACTGGTCTTTTATAAACGACTTATAGCTGTGTATCACTCTGGGAGATAACATAGCTTGTAGATTCCCATTAGGTTAAAATATCCCCGATTTAAGAGATTAAATGGGGATTGATACACGTTATTCAATATTTATTCATCTAAACGCTTGATTCGATGAAGTGGAACTATTTTGATTGGCGGAGCAATTTAACCGTAAATAGAATTTGGCAGGATAAGGTTGACGTTCAAACATATCACACTAACAACTATATTTACTGTATATTTGATACTTGCATGAAGTTAAGCATTTTTTTAAAAAGCCATTTCTGGATGATATAGACAAATGAAGTTGACGACATATACAATTGGTTTCTTTTAAGTAACTGGTAACAGGATAATAAATACAAAGAGAAAAGTTTAACCAATTACATGTATTCTAACCTAACAAAATGCATCAATTCAGAAGCACTATTGTTTATGATATATCTCAGTTTGGTGCCAATATATATGAATGCAATTTTAAATATATTTTACTTTTTACAGTGTAATTGTGTATCATGAAACAGAGATTTTTGTATACAGCATGTATGATTATTTTGGAAGAAAGTGTATAAGTATAATTGACAAGTCAAACATTTGGACATTTAAGACATGGTCTAAACAGTTAAATTTCCTTGCACTAACCTGTATCATATATATATAGTACAAATATACATTGAACATGTATGACAGGTGTACAGAAGGACGGCGTGCGATTTTTAAGGTTTGTATCGGCACAAGTTTCAGATCCGCCCCCGCTCCGTGCCAGTTGTGAAGTTGAAAAAAAAATGCATTTATTTTTACTGAATAAAGTTTAAATTGAATAATAATAGAAAAAAATGTATAAGTTGACATTTAAAAAAAAGTAATGTCAGACTGATTTATAAACAGAAATATATGTCAGGCTGACATGAAAAGAATCGTACATCTTTAGTAAACAGCTGTACCATTAAAATTATGTAAAAACTATAATTCGAATACATATTTCTGATACTGAAAATTCCATAATAATTGCTACTTTATAAATATGTATGAATTGTGAATATCAGGAAAGAAGTACAATGAATGAAGTAAAATGAGTAAGAGTTATTGCCATTAGCACATTTTTTTTAAAGATTAAATAATTGATTAATTAAATATAGAAAAATAATTATTCTTTTATTTCTTTTACTTAAAAAAATAATTTTTCATCACACAAAAATCTTCCAAAAGATATATTTCTACTGGGTATGAATTTTAATCAATAATAAGAAGTTTTGCAAAATCCTAATATGACATCACAGGAGGGTTAAACTTCCTTAACTTTTTCTTATTTTTTACAGATATATTAATGGTGGAAAGGAATCCAAGTCCAATGATATATCTTTCCTGCACATAATACTTATAACTTCGACATGAACTTGTGACCTTTGACCTATCAATAACTGACCGTTGATCAGAGGAAACAGATAATAATGACCGGGCTATTCTCCCAAGATAATAATATAAGAACACCGTTCTTATCAGTACACCCTTTATGGAAGAGTATATATATATATATATATATATATATATATATATATATATATATATATATATATATATATATATATATATATATATATATATATATATATATATATATATATATTGAAAGTCTTAATTTGAAAGTTTAAAAGAAATACAGACAGACAAGTAGAAAAAAAAAATCATTTCTAAATTTATACATGTATATGTAGTACTTTTAAATTAGTTAGAGGCAACTTTCAACATGTTGTCTTTCTGACATATATATTTTCTATTCATCAATAAACGTCTGCATTATGACTACTTTAGTAATCATAATGCAGATTTTTATTGATAAATAGAAAATATGTTAGAAAGACTCTATCTTAAATTAAGTGCAGATATATTGATTAACTACAGCAATGCCATAATCTGTCGAACAAACATGCGCGTCTTAGTGAGCACTTAGGTCTACACAATATACAATTATGTATATATATTTACTTGTATTTCAGCCATCCCATGGGTTTTGAGCGAAAATGTACGTACATTATTTTTATACGCTTTAATTATTGATAATTCACGGAACACTTATCCAATGATGTAAATCAATATTTTCCCTCAGTCATAAAAATTCTTATCACTTTCTCATGTTTCTTTCATCATTTCTCCCGAGTTATACATGAGTATTCTTTTTCATCATATATTTATGATTGTTCACATGACTGTTTTACAGTGGCACGGAACAAAAGTCATTCAATTACGGTTATGTCTGCATAATTCATGTGACATTTCAATTTTAGAAAAATGTGAGATCGATTATTTCTATTACCTTCTTAAACAAGTTGTAAAATTCGAAATGGTTTCTAAAGAGAATATCCCATATCAAACACGGGCACTGGAAGTTATAATGTAAATATTGAATACGTGCATATATAATACATGCACATACTCAATATTTACATTAACTTCCAGTGCCCTTGATATCAAAATATTTTTAGATGTATCATGAAAATCAATTTTATGATTTTTGCAGAATTTTATTTCAGGAAATAATTGAGAAATATTTCGGAAAAGAAATTATACATGTAGTATATTGCTATAGCCATTTACTCTTTTGAGGATTGTCATTTTGACGAGTTTATTGAGGGAGCTGTGCATGGACGCCCTTTACAGCTCAACATACACTACTTTTAAACTTTTTTTTCATCATAAGTTTTTGTTGCTTATTCATTACCACTATAAATATGCATAGGCATCAATCAATTATGAAAAGTCAAAATTATTCAACATCGACTAAATAAGTTTGAATCTAACCAGGTTTTGAACCCGCAACATCGCTTTTCGAAATATTACAATATACCAGTGCACACATGCCGCACTATCCCCTAGATTGTTTCGTGCAATTACCATTCACAGGCGGATTCAGCACCGACGCGCCGGTTGTTCGTCACCCCCACCCCTCTCGTTTGAGCCCTTTTTTTTTTTTTTTTTTTTTGCTTTTATAATTTTTGTTGTTTGTAAGGTTTCTGTATAATCTCAATGAAGTCCCCACGTAATGTTCAGGCACGTAATATTAGATTCAAATAAAAAAAAAATCTAGTCGAAAAAGTCTCACAACACCCCTCAACCCTCCCCCGAAAAAGGCTTTTGGAGCGTGGACAATTTTCTCTCTTTCCGCTTAATTGTCCAAAAATAAATAATTAAATAAATAAAATAAAAAAATCAAAAAAAAAATCCTTGAACTGTCCCCTCTCCTCTTCCGATACGCTACTTCTATTGCTAAAAGTTGTGTGTGTGTGTGTGTGTGTGTTTTAATTTTGCGCATTATGTTGACATGAAAAATAAAATGCCATTTATGATCCTATAGAAATCACATAAATGGATTTGCGCTAATTGTTTACAATTCGGATCTGAGATTAAGAGGAGATTATCACAACTATCGGTTGTACGTTGAAATTAAGTGGTGTTAAACAAACCGAATATTAATTCTGTCTGAGCACATTAAATATTCATGCAGCTTAAATCAGAATTAAAGAATACAATTCATTTTGCTATTTTGTTTTCATTCATCGTATTTGAAGTATGAATTAATCCAAGAATCATATATAATATTAACACAGACCTAAAGCAAAATGATATCATGAAGAGTGACGTTGAGGAAAAAATGAAAAAAGAAAGATGACCTTGATTAAGCCAAGAGATTATAAACATATTTTTCATATTTGTATGTAATGTGTGAAATCTTGTTTTTCATTGAGAATATGTATTAAATTAAAAAGAAACTTAAAAAAAAAATACAAAAAGGTAAGATATTAAGAATGAAGAGGAAGCATCGATATTAAAAGATATAATGAGTTTTTTTCACGACTGACATACTACGGATCCATTCCATTCTGATTATGCGCTCGCCTTTTTCCGTAACCGACAAAGGTGGATACGGAAAAGGCCGAGTTGGGATCCACCCATTACGATTCCGCTTCGGGAAAAGGGAGACAAATGTAACATTACTATAAACTGTATATTTTCTGGACTTCTAGTAAACTTTTAATACTTTTTAAATATTCATTCATTCTTATAATAATAGATATAAAAAAAAAATTAATACAGCTGTAAAACTCGTCTTAAATTAATTTTAATTCAAAGTTCGATACACCAACATCGATATATTTTTATAGTACAGACAATAAATCGTGTAGGCACTGTAATTTACTGAGGAATTACGTAAGCGACATTGATGATAAAAATGTCTATGATGTTTGCTTTGATTTTTCTGCTCTCGTAATTCAAACAACAAATTCTAAAAAAAAAAAAAAAAAAATGGATACCTTGTACAATTTGCCACAAAAGTTATAAAGTTACGTAACACGATACATGTAGTTAAATAAATTTTCTGCTCTTTAAATTATGAACTTAAACGATATTTTTCAAAGTGCTGTAACACATTCTATATTTTTTCCCCCGATCCCTTAATATCAATGATCATGACACAACTTTCACATTTTAATAAGCTCATGAATGAATTTGCAAGCAAGATTTATTTAATAAGTGAAACTCATTATGTTAAATTCCCAATTTATTGATTATTTACCAACACAAAATATTCAAAACAAAAATACACTTAAATACAAGACAAGTCATTTCTAACAAACATCAGTTAATATTAATGTAACTAACCAAATAAAGCATCTGTCATTAAATTACACGCACTATGAAAATTCTGTATTTTTCTCCCGTATAATCTATACACTAAACAGAATGTCTGGGCTTAAGTTTACATTCAATAGCATAATATTATTGCAATGCGACACGACAATTTTTTTATCATCGCAAGATACACAAAACATTAAATATTTCTCGCTAATTCCCCCTGGCTGTATTAGCTGTTACATGTAGCATAAATATGTATGAATGTCTAAATATGCATAAATATGCATGAATGTCTATGCATAGACATAACAATATCGGAGCCAAGTTTGTAAATAAAAAGTTGTCTACTTTTGCCGACTGAAGTATTTTCCTGAGATCTTTGAAATGTTCAAATTTAGGAATAGAAAGGTTTGAATGTCATATCTTCAATGCATTACTTCTAACGACTTACGACTGTAATCTTCTTGAATCTGGAGGTTCGACATGCGCTCTATAGTCTATATATGGAGCAAAGTACTGTCCCTAGCTGTCATCTATTCAAACACTTTTTTAATCGTCGTCATCACTGTCGTCGCTATTTTCATCATTCTCATCGACGTCACTGTAAAAATCTAAATTTCCGTCTCCGAGCAAATTGTCTGGATCTTCCTGGTTAAGTTTGAATCTTAGTTTTTTAATCACTTCTTTCTTCCATAATGCATATTCACAGTAAGCATTCATAATTCCTTCCAATGTGACTATCCGCATGCGCATCTTATATCGAAACATACGACTTCCGGACAAAATACTTTGATTGTATCTGCTTATGAAATCCTTTAATTTCCGGTCCAAACTTTCAATCTGTTCATAAGCACGAAATAGGCACATTTCTGCATCATGGAGATCTGACTGCATGTTGAAAATTCGAGGATAACTCGAAGTTGTTTGTTATTCAAGACATTTGTTTTTGGCTTTACGAAAATGCATTGAATGAAGTCAAGAAGTTAAATATATATATTGAGATCACACAACAATAATTTGATTACTTGGGAAGATCTGCCACGAGGTAGAGTACTCATTCATAATTATGTCACCTTCCAATCAATGGTGGGGCGTAATTACTCGGCGAAGAGTGTGATTCTTAACCGTGTCAACAATTTTTAGCGACAATTTACACCTCTGGGATAAGATAGTGATAATAATCATTCTATATATTTTGGGTGATATATTTCTGAACATATTATTGGCTGTAAATTATACGATAATTATGATATTGTCACTAAGTATACATAACAATTAGTTTTACTGTTTAAAAGAATATGTAAACGGCTTATATTAAAATTTTAGATATTAATATTTAATTATTAATAAACATAAGTAAACGACTTATATTTAATTTTTAGATATTAATATTGAATTATTAATAAACAGTTTTTAAATAGAATTTTCATAAAAAAAAAATGATTTTTTTCACTCAACAAAGTCACAAGAACTTATTAGGGTCCAAAATTATATAGAGCACAGGCATAGATAAAAACGATTTACTTTGAAGATTTATATATCCAAAATTTATCACATAGTAAACATTTCATTCATTAATTAAAATTCCCGATTGTGATATAAAACAAATGATACACCGTATTTCTTTTGCTTTTTTATAAAAAAGAGCAATGGAGAGGGGAAAGGGGTGCAAAGGGTGGGGGGGGGGGGGGTAAGGTGAAGTTGGCGATTTCCTTTAAGATCTCTATACAGTTGTCACAAAATAATTCGATTTTGTTCAATACCTACATGTACACCCCAATACAATAGCCATCATTCCTGACGAATAGACCGCTTTACATGCATCAATATCATTTTACGTTTCTAGAAATTTTTCTTTACATCCCCTGCATACACGGCCGAATTCTCCATTAGAAAATGTAAAGAAGTTGTGTTTTATATTGAAAAGTCGTATCAAAATTATTCCAAAAATTGACTGGTCGAATCTATGGCACGCCGATAATTTTGAGTCCGTCTTGAAGATAAGGAATTGCGAGGAATTTGGGAAATCCATGCAGCCGTACTGCAGTGCACACAATACAACAGGGCGTAGTAATATTTTTAACGTAAACGCAGATCGCTTTACGAGTACCCAGCCTAATTGGACTTCCGGATAATTAAACATACAAGGTTCTTCATTCAAGAATTCAAACATTTGTCGATGTGTCCGAGCAGAGATCGACCCTGTTCCCCGGAGGACTTGAAGTTCACGATGTCTTGCTTTGTCGAATAAACGAGAAACATTTTGATTCAGTCGGATAGAAGAATCCACCCACATGACAAAATCGTATTCCTGCAGCATCATTTGAAGAATAAGAGGTTTCCACGCATACCCTTTTAAATTTTGAACATGCCGTGGATATTTCTCGAAAGGAAATCTTCTAATTTCACATTTACATCTTCTTCTTACAATTATCCTTTCATTTTTTGACAATCCCAAATCAAACATAATCAATTTTATATCAGGATACATTTTTCTGACAAGGTTGTTTATTGTATTTATAAGCCCTATCCATTCACCAAAATGGCTATCTGATATTCCGGAAACAAAAACGGGTACCGTAGAATTTTGTTTTCTTGAAAGTAATGTTTCAATTCCAACGCTATCGAGCTCCAGACGTCTTAGATACACATCTGGCACATTGAATTTATAGTTTCTCACAATTTTCAAATTGTCCTCCAATGATGCCGGGAAACGCCTTTTGAAACCCTCACACTCTCTTATCGTTACACGTCTGTATCCTATTGTTCCTGATGTATTTAAAATATGGTTCGACATTTTATATTTTAAATCCCTTACTATACTGATGTCTTCTAAGCAAGGTGATGCTACATTTACCATGCTGACAAAGTACATGTACAAAGTAAATAAGCAAAATAGGATACAAGTAAACAAAGTGCGTGATCTACTTATCCGTTTCATACCTGAAAAAATGTCAGTCAGCCACATAATTTTTCCCACTATGGCTCGCTTATTTATTATTTCTAAATGATCATGATCGATTTCATGTAAATATTGCTGTAAAATATTATTAACTTAAATATTGATGTAGAGCACATTTATTTATACCTTTATTGTAGGGTACATTTAACGGGAATCTGTTTACAATGTGACCTGGAAACGAACTTTCATTCAACATGACCTATAGATACTTCATAATACTTTATCTGTAAATTACATTGTAATTAACGCAATTCATGCATTATGCTTTATCTTGTTTTAATTCTTCCACCTCGGTAGGTTTTTAAAATGCCCAGGTAGCATGACTAATTTGGGCCAACGTTGGTAAATGGTTGTACGGTTAGTCGATGACTGATGTTGGGTACACAGCATTGGGCCAACGTTGGACCTTTTTGTAACTGTTACAAGGTCAACCTTTTCTCAAGTACCCAATTCATATTGCAATTCTTACCCTGGGCCTACGTTGTTCCAACTGCAACCAACTGCTAGCTGTTAGTTTTACAGGTACAGTGTACATCCCAAGAATGTTGGGATTCTGAAATTGGCCCAATTGTAGCTATATTATTAAAGCATAAGTTAACCCAAGTTAGCTTTTTTTGACGCGCCCTTAAGGATGATGTCCATTTAAAATATTAACAGTACCTTAACCTAACAATAGGCGAGTGTTGATTTATGAATATAATAGCTACCCAAGTTATACTGTATAACTTAGGTTGGGACAGTTTACGCTTTATAAACCGCAAAACGGTTTATGAAAAAGCGTAAACTGTTCCGACCCTGGTTATAGCAATATACTTGGATAGCTATTGAATTTATTCCTTTGATTTAATTTTGCATCATTGAGAATATAGAAAACAAACAATTTCTCCTTCAAAAATGCCTTCAAATTGTACATGCTATAAATGTAACATCAAGCTTATTAATACATTTTTAACGTAAGTCATCGTGACATACAATGTAAATGACACAAGTTATACGATATATATAAACGATTTTTTTTTATCAAATCAAATGACGTGTTACAAACAAAATTCAATTATTTTTGCTCATGATTTCCAAAGTTTTGCTGATTATATTAGCTGAGTATACGTGTTGACCCTACATTTTTGCTGCGAACTAAATAATGACGTGTAAGTGTGTTTGGAGCTCTATGTTGGTTCAATGGTTGCAGAATTTTTGTAATTATGATGTTCCTATACTAGACTGAAGCTTGCAGCCAATAACAGCAGCCATTAAGCCCGTAGAAGCTAGCAGCCAATAAGGAAATTCATCAAAGGACTGAGAGTACTCTGACGCAATACTGTTTAATGCCTCATTTTCGACAATTTATAATTAATAATTAGATAATTAATGCAACACTTTATTATTTAATAATTCAAACACTTGGAGGCAGTTAAGCTCACCTGCATAAGGAAAATTATGCGGTTTCAAAACAAACACACAAAAAAAGAGAAAATGTCACCATCTTTGACCGCTAAAGAACAAACCAACATTGGAAATAGGTTAAGTACTTACGGGAGAATCCTTTTTAAGCTCTTTTACGGGTCTCAGGAACATGATGGTGCCAAAAGGCTAACCTGAAATTTGCTTACTCCTAATATTTACATTGATAAGGGTTTGAAGGTAATTTAATCTATTTTAAGTTATTATCCTTGAAATGTGAATCGAACAATTACTGGCACAAAGTAAAGGGTCCACAGGGCTATTATATACGGCCATGAAAATTAGGCTGAAGTGGTACCACCAAGTGGTGCCAAAGGTGGGTTACATATTTCAAGCAGCTATCATACCTCTTATCTTATAAGAGTGGTGTGCTTTAAATCATTACTGTGGCAAGATAGATTTCTAGGACTATCATTTCCCGCAATCGGTATGAGGCTGTAGTGGCACCACCAAGTGGTGCCAACGGTGGGGAACATATTTCAAGCTTTCATTTTTCAACCATCATTGACCACTAGAACAAACTAACACTAAACTGGAAAAAAGTTAAGGGCCTTAGGGAGTATCCCTTGTCAACTTTTTGACAGGTTTCAATGACTAGAAAAGGCCAGTTAGGTAACCTGAACTTTGTTGTATTTTACTTTGTCTATTGATATATAGATTAAAAGTCAGATGTTATTCCCCTTATCTTTGAAGTGCGCTTCAAATCATTACTGGGGCAAGGTAGAGGGCCCCTAGGACTATCATTTCCCGCTATCAGAATGGGGCTGTAGTGGTACCACCAAGTGGTGCCAAGGGTGGTGGACGTACTTCAAGCATTCATTTTGAAAGCATCTTTGGCTACTAGAACAAAGTAACACTAGTGAAAGGTTAAGGACCTTAGGGAGAACCACTTGCCTATTTTTGAAGGGTGCCTGGGAAAAAAAGGGTCAGTAAGCTAACCTGAATTTTGTTGTTTTTTCACTTTGTGTTTTAATATACAGGTTAAAGGTCAGCTATTATACCCCTTATCTTTGAAGTGTGCTTCAATTCATTACTGGGGCAAGGTAGAGGGCCCCTAGGACTATCATTTCCCGCTATCAGAATGGGGCTGTAGTGGTACCACCAAGTGGTGTCATAGATGGGGACCGTATTTCAAGCATTCATTTTGAAAGCATCCTTGGTTACTAGAACAAAGTAACACTAGTGAAAGGTTAAGGACCTTAGAGAGAATCACTTGCCTATTTTTGAAGGGTCCCTGGCAAAGGAAGGGGCCAGTTAGCTAACCTGAACTTTGTTGTTTTTCACTTTTTGTTTTAATATACGGATAAAGGTCAGCTATTATACCCCTTATCTTTGAAGTGTGCTTCATATCATTACTGGGGCAAGGTAGAGGGCCCCTAGGACTATCATTTCCCGCTATCAGAATGGGGCTGTAGTGGTACCACCAAGTGGTGCCAAGGGTAGGGGACGTATTTCAAGCATTCATTTCGAAAGCATCTTTGGTTACTAGAACAAAGTAACACTAGTGAAAGGTTAAAGACCTTAGGGAGAACCACTTGCCTATTTTTGAAGGGTGCCTGGGAAAAAAAGGGTCAGTAAGCTAACCTGAATTTTGTTGTTTTTTCACTTTGTGTTTTAATATACAGGTTAAAGGTCAGCTATTATACCCCTTATCTTTGAAGTGTGCTTCAATTCATTACTGGGGCAAGGTAGAGGGCCCCTAGGACTATCATTTCCCGCTATCAGAATGGGGCTGTAGTGGTACCACCAAGTGGTGTCATAGATGGGGACCGTATTTCAAGCATTCATTTTGAAAGCATCCTTGGTTACTAGAACAAAGTAACACTAGTGAAAGGTTAAGGACCTTAGAGAGAATCACTTGCCTATTTTTGAAGGGTCCCTGGCAAAGGAAGGGGCCAGTTAGCTAACCTGAACTTTGTTGTTTTTCACTTTTTGTTTTAATATACGGATAAAGGTCAGCTATTATACCCCTTATCTTTGAAGTGTGCTTCATATCATTACTGGGGCAAGGTAGAGGGCCCCTAGGACTATCATTTCCCGCTATCAGAATGGGGCTGTAGTGGTACCACCAAGTGGTGCCAAGGGTAGGGGACGTATTTCAAGCATTCATTTCGAAAGCATCTTTGGTTACTAGAACAAAGTAACACTAGTGAAAGGTTAAAGACCTTAGGGAGAACCACTTGCCAGGTTTTTAAAGGGTCCCTGGGAAGAAAAAGGGTCAGTAAGCTAACCTGAACTTTGTTATTTTTTTCACTTTGTGTTTTAATATACAGGTTAAAGGTCAGTTATTATACCCCTTATCTTTGAAGTGTGCTTCAATTCATTACTGGGTCAAGGTAGAGGGCCCCTAGGACTATCATTTCCCGCTATCAGAATGGGGCTGTAGTGGTACCACCAAGTGGTGCCATAGATGGGGACCGTATTTCAAGCATTCATTTTGAAAGCATCTTTGGCTACTAGAACAAAGTAACACTAGTGAAAGGTTAAGGACCTTAGAGAGAACCACTTGCCTATTTTTGAAGGGTTCCTGGGAAAGGAAGGGGTCATTTTGCTAACCTGAATTTTGTTGTTTTCACTTTGTGTTTTAATATACAGGTTAAAGGTCAGGTATTATACCCCTTATCTTTGAAGTGTGCTTCAAATCGTTACTGGGGCAAGGTAGAGGGCCCCTAGGACTATCATTTCCCGCTATCAGAATGGGGCTATAGTGGTACCACCAAGTGGTGCCATAGGTGGGGGACGTATTTCAAGCATTCATTTTGAAAGCATCTTTGCCTACTAGAACAAAGTAACACTAGTGAAAGGTTAAGGACCTTAGGGAGAACCACTTTCCTGTTTTTGAAGGGTCCCTGGGAAAGGAAGGGGCCATTTTGCTAACCTGAACTTTGTTGTTTTTCACTTTGTGTTTTAATATACAGGTTAAAGGTCAGCTATTATACCCCTTATCTTTGAAGTGTGCTTCAAATCATTACTGGGGCAAGGTAGAGGGCCCCTAGGACTATCATTTCCCGCTATCAGAATGGGGCTGTAGTGGTACCACCAAGTGGTGTCATAGGTGGGGACCGTATTTCAAGCATTCATTTTGAAAGCATCTTTGGTTACTAGAACAAAGTAACATTAGTGAAAGGTTAAGGACCTTAGAGAGAATCACTTGCCTATTTTTGAAGGGTCCCTGGGAAAGGAAGGGGCCATTTTGCTAACCTGAACTTTGTTGTTTTTCACTTTGTGTTTTAACTTCTGGTTAAAGGTCAGCTATTATACCCCTTATCTTTGAAGTGTGCTTCAAATCATTACTGGGGCAAGGTAGAGGGCCCCTAGGACTATCATTTCCCGCTATCAGAATGGGGCTGTAGTGGTACCACCAAGTGGTGCCAAGGGTGGGGGACCGTATTTCAAGCATTCATTTTGAAAGCATCTTTGCCTACTAGAACAAAGTAATACTAGTGAAAGGTTAAGGACCTTAGAGAGAACCACTTTTCTGTTTTTGAAGGGTCCCTGGGAAAGGAAGGGGCCATTTTGCTAACCTGAACTTTGTTGTTTTTCACTTTGTGTTTTAATATACAGGTTAAAGGTCAGCTTTTATACCACTTATCTTTGAAGTGTGCTTCAAATCATTACTGGGGCAAGGTAGAGGGCCCCTAGGACTATCATTTCCCGCTATCAGAATGGGGCTGTAGTGGTACCACCAAGTGGTGCCATAGGTGGGGACCGTATTTCAAGCATTCATTTTGAAAGCATCTTTGGTTACTAGAACAAGGTAACATTAGTGAAAGGTTCAGGACCTTAGAGAGAACCACTTGCCTATTTTTGAAGGGTCCCTGGCAAAGGAAGGGGCCAGTTATCTAACCTGAACTTTGTTGTTTTTCACTTTGTGTTTTAACTTCTGGTTAAAGGTCAGGTATTATACCCCTTATCTTTGAAGTGTGCTTCAAATCATTACTGGGGCAAGGTAGAGGGCCCCTAGGACTATCATTTCCCGCTATCAGAATGGGGCTGTAGTGGTACCACCAAGTGGTGCCAAGGGTGGGGGACCGTATTTCAAGCATTCATTTTGAAAGCATCTTTGCCTACTAGAACAAAGTAATACTAGTGAAAGGTTAAGGACCTTAGAGAGAACCACTTTCCTGTT
The DNA here is from genome assembly GCF_033153115.1 of Saccostrea echinata. Classification (NCBI taxonomy): domain Eukaryota; kingdom Metazoa; phylum Mollusca; class Bivalvia; order Ostreida; family Ostreidae; genus Saccostrea; species Saccostrea echinata. The sequence goes on along the minus strand of NW_026889752.1, from coordinate 9,589,326 downwards.
TTTGAAGGGTCCCTGGGAAAGGAAGGGGCCATTTTGCTAACCTGAACTTTGTTGTTTTTCACTTTGTGTTTTAACTTCTGGTTAAAGGTCAGCTATTATACCCCTTATCTTTGAAGTGTGCTTCAAATCATTACTGGGGCAAGGTAGAGGGCCCCTAGGACTATCATTTCCCGCTATCAGAATGGGGCTGTAGTGGTACCACCAAGTGGTGCCATAGGTGGGGGACGTATTTCAAGCATTCATTTTGAAAGCATCTTTGCCTACTAGAACAAAGTAACACTAGTGAAAGGTTAAGGACCTTAGAGAGAACCACTTGTCTATTTTTGAAGGGTCCCTGGCAAAGGAAGGGGCCAGTTAGCTAACCTGAACTTTGTTGTTTTTCACTTTGTGTTTTAATATACAGGTTAAAGGTCAGCTATTATACCCCTTATCTTTGAAGTGTGCTTCAATTCATTACTGGGGCAAGGTAGAGGGCCCCTAGGACTATCATTTCCCGCTATCAGAATGGGGCTGTAGTGGTACCACCAAGTGGTGCCATAGGTGGGGGACGTATTTCAAGCATTCATTTTGAAAGCATCTTTGCCTACTAGAACAAAGTAACACTAGTGAAAGGTTAAGGACCTTAGAGAGAACCACTTGCCTATTTTTGAAGGGTCCCTGGCAAAGGAAGGGGCCAGTTAGCTAACCTGAACTTTGTTGTTTTTCACTTTGTGTTTTAATATACAGGTTAAAGGTCAGCTATTATACCCCTTATCTTTGAAGTGTGCTTCAAATCATTACTGGGGCAAGGAAGAGGGCCCCTAGGGCTATTATTTACGTCATCAAAACGGGGCTGTAGTGGAATCAGCAGGTAGTGCTTTGATGGAGCTTTCCTTTTGCAGTGCTTAGAAAACCTCATTTTTAGCAACATATCAGGTCTTATCCAGCTGTAGTTGTGTTTTTTTTTTAACAGTATCTCTTGTTTTAATAGGAATGACGATAATAATATTAATAATATTAATAATAATAATAACTAGAGCGAAGCTCGTTGCAAAGCAACGAGTAAGTCTTCCGTCCGATTTTCAGTTTCACAGGTAAACCTTGAACGTTTATTTTAAGTTCAGTGGGATATGTCGAGTTGACATATGAATGGATGGATGTCACTTTTCTTCATTGATAATATGTTGTATATATATCTTACTGTAGTTAAGAAGGCCACAGCAAGTTTTTTTTCTCATCATGTATAAGGTTTTTTTTTTATATATTCTGTTTCATATTTATACAGATATAACAAGTGTTGTTCGATAATACGTCGTCGATATATCTATACGTCGAGTTGAAGGCCACAACAAAAGATTTTTCTTTTTCTCATGTATATGATTTTGAATTAATTCTGCTTCAAATGAATAATAGAATAGGTCTGCTAATAAGGGGGCGTTATTGGTACCTATGGAAATTCGTACAAATTGTTGGAAAACCTGATCTTTAAAATGTACACAGATATCAACCAGAAACTCAAGCATCTTTTTAAAATCAATTTCATGGAGCTTGTGTGTACAAGCAGAATGTTTTTAGCAAAAAATTTTGCAAATGACCATTGACTAGGTAACTAATATAGGAATTCCATTTTTATTGAAAAAGAAGCTGTCTATGACGCCAAAAACCCGGGACTTTAATTCATCATTGGAAATTACTGCAGCTGATATATCATATTTTCCAGCATTTAAAGTAGTATTTATTACAACTAAGTAAAATGTTTGGTCAATTTGATAAGTATGGAGGCCAAGTAGCTGAAGAAATATTTTTGTTACCTGTCTCTTAATTTCTCATATGTCTGCCATATGTTCCCCATTTTCTATTACTTTTTTCATAAACTTCTTGTCACGATTCATGTCCATAATAGTTTCTATATGTTTTATTAGTATATCGTTTTACAAATATTTATTGTCCAAGTTTTTCTCCATATGTTCTAGCTTATTCAGCAGGTTTTACCCGGCGATTTAAAATTCCATTCCATCAGAAATCAGAATGGCAGTTGATATATATATATATATATATATATATTTATTACATGTTCAGCAGTGAAAAACTGTGTAATTTATTTACTGAATAAAAGTGATATTTTGAAACAGTGTGAAAGGGTATCAAAATGGTATTCTCACAGTGTGAGAATATCAGAAGTGTGGCAAAACGTACGATTTCCCTTCTCCTAACGAAGAGTGTTTTTTTTAATCCCTGGTCTGTTATAAGATAGAGTTAATGAGCCAGCCTGACAGAGCCTAATAGTTATACTGACAAAGTTTCTCCAAATATGTCGTTAAAATCTATGTTTACAACGTTTTTTTCAATCTCGCAATCGCTTATAGCTATGACGTCTCAACCGCTCAACTATGACATCACAGCCTATGACATTTTGTTATGAAAAGACAGAGGCAAAGGAAAAATCAAAGAAAATGTAATAAACAGAAAATTCAATGTTTTGTAGATGGATAGGGAATTTATTTCACTCGTGAGACAGGATTTTTTGATATTTCCACTCGTGCATCGCACTGGTGAAAATATCAAAAAATCCTGTCCCACTCGTGAAATAAATTCCATATTCATCTACAAAACATTGAATATCCTCTCTATATAATTTTTAATATGGCCAGAGTTAACATTTTCTAGGTAAGTTGTATGGGCCGTCGACCATAAAAAGCGTGTGTTTGTAAAGAGATTATAAATGAAAAACCCTATTTAATCTTTATGTTAACAAAACTGACTTGTGTTGTTGGAAGCTGCGAGTCACCTTGTGGCACTTACTTACTCATTGAGACCAATGTTATTCAATTGCCAAATTAAAGTATATTTTTAAAACTTATTTATTCCTGTGCAGTTTTCAAAGACTTTACCTTCTGTTAAATTTTCATTATAATTATTCATTATTTGTTATCAGTTCAAAAGGTTGATCCTCACCTAATTATATTTATAAAACTTTTAACAAGTGTTTTCGTGATCATAGTTCTGAACTTCCCTTATCTGGGTTTATCATTATAACTGTAGGTAGTTTAACACTTAAAGCAACTTTGACATTTTTCTCTAAGAAAAAGTTCTATTTCAGGTTACATACTGTAATACTATATTAAAAGAATGTTTTAACGTTAATTTATATAATTTGTGTGGGGGGAAGGGGGGAGGGAGGGGTCATGACAAAGATTTGTGTGAATGTTAAATGCAAATTATACATAATACCTTACGTTATGAGATTCGATGAGGTAACATGTATTCATAATCATGCGTTTTATAAAATAAAAAGAACATCGAAAAGTCGGTGAATGAAAAAAACCAAGTTTAAGAGAAGAAATGGAATGAAAATTAGAAGAAGTCTACACTGACAAATCTGCGAGTAACAGTAAGTATTTATTCAATTTGCACAAATGAGTGAAACTTATAGAATTTACATTGCTTCCTGTATTATTAAAAATCATAATTCATTTCTGTAAATGAGTGGCAATGTTATCCCAATAGTGCTAAAAGATGCATTGCAAAGTTCCTTAGTGTCAAGTGGCAAAGGACTATGGGAGCAGGAAAAATGCTGACTCATTTTGGATGTCATTGATGATGCACGAGGATATTCCGAATATAGAATATAAAACAGTTTGCTAGCGTTCCGCTGTCATTGGAGAATAACTATGAGAGAGAATGGTGTGAACTTGTAACTGACAATGTATTTCTTAGTTTGATTACACCTACCTATAATTGTTTTATCATAAACACGTTATAACAATTAAGACCTTTAAGCAGGCATGTCAATTATTAAAATTATTTGGAATGATAGGATTAAAAATGTTGAAATATGTATTTGAAAAAGTGCTTAGTTCAGCAGTATTTCATCCTTGTTTATTTCAGATGTTCATCTGCAATGGATATTAGCAAAAGCCATATGAAAGGTATTTCTCAAAATTCGAATTAAAAGAACCCTACCAAGAAACTCCCTTACTATATTTACTAATATCCAGGATGATTCACGCCTTAAAACATTTATTCTTTTTATATTAATGCGTAATTGCATTCTTTTCAGGCTTACATTCTTTACGGCATCTACTTTTGGAATGTGGTGATGTGGAGATTAATCCTGGACCAAGAACTGTAAGTAGAAATTGTTGATGTTTTGGGTAACTGAACATTTGGAATATTACTATTTGAAATTATATGTTTTTATTATGTTTATTCTTTAAAATTACTCATATCCGTAGGTGCCATCTTTATGAAATTTTTCATAAGAACTGGTCACAAATACGCAATATCTTTTTGGTTTTAAAATTAGGGTGTCAAAGAGTAGCCAGTTTCTCGAGTACTCGTCAAAATGTCTGAGTATTTGGTGTCTTTCTATTCAGTCAACATTTTAAAAAATTAAGGTACAACACCGGTTAATCTGTGTTGCTAATAGGGAATGGGGTGCAGGTGGAGAACAAAAGAATTTAATTACAGGTAGCCTAAGGTCTGTTTAAAGAAATGGCTAAATGTAACATTTTGTAGAATATATACATGTGTTTATAAATACATTTAGTATGGATTATGTATATTAAGCTTCTGTTCCTATAATAAGAAATGTTTTTTAAATAATACCTATGATTATGTTAAGAATTAAAAAAAAAATTTAGATTTTAAAGAATAACAAAATATTTTCTTATTCAAATCTTATATACTTTATTTAAAAATATTATATATTTTCTTCTATTTCTGACTTTCATCATTGTAAAATATGAAAACTCATTTTAGAATTATTACAGTGCATATTTTATTGTAAGATATAGGTCTAAAGAATAATAAGTTAAAACGCATGTGGAAAGTAATATTTTATTAAAAATGTATACTCACATTGTTATAAGATACAGTAATAAATAAGACACAAATAAATTAAGACAATCATCTTAATCGTACTCAATTTTGAATCAGTATTGATCTATTCATACCCGCGTTTTTTATAATATAAACACAGCCATTCTTTTGGTGATTGATCATAATCATTGTTTTCAAATCATTAGTATCTTTAATTTTAATTTATTCACTAATCAAAATAACTTGCATGTGAAACAAATTGATTAAAAGTAATGCAGACATTTAAATTAATTCTATGTTTTATTTTTATTTATTTACTTTTACTTAAAGAGCTAGGTTTACTTTATCCATAAAGTGGTCCTGCAAAAATACCAATTAAGTGACCGAAACCAGATGTCCCACTTCAAATATCAATACAAGTAGAGCTTTTTCAAAAAGCTTACCATCTTTAGCAACAATCTTAAACAGTAAACTGACCTCTACCTATCAGGCCGGATATTTCTTGAAAATTTCTTGGCTTTGTTTTTCTTCATTAGTTTCTCTTCTGACATAAGCCCTACCAAGTGAAAGGTTAACAGATGCTCGGCTATCTCCGTAAATTTCGACTCTGCTGCCATGATCATTCGGCAAACCTCCGCTGATTCCGTCACCTTGTGATATGTAGATGAGGTACAAATCGGCCGAGGTGTGCCGAGTGCTGCCGAGATTAGAAAGACAGTGCAAAAGAAAGGGAAAAAGAATACTTACAAGCTGTAAAGTTTGCATGCAATAAAGATCAATTCTGTTAACAATGAAAACATAGAAACGTTTTATGGAAATTGTTATAAAAACTAGCATGTTATTTCGAATTAATTACTGCCAATTTCCACTGTTCGTTTTGTCATGTTTTTTTACGATTGAAAATCTTGAAAAATTGTTCAGTCGTACGAAAATTAGATCAGAAAATTATCTCCCTTGCCTTGAACAGCATTTCAACCAATGAAATAGTTGAAAATTTTCTCATCATGCATTTTCTACCATTCACAAAAGAGAGGATGTGCACAGTCCGAAGACTGTTAAATACTTCAGCTCTGTATATCGTCTTCCAATTAAGGAAGACAATAATAAAGTAGAGACCTGGTGCTTTCAATTCCAATAAAAAGATTCCTCTGTGTGTCAAGGTCGTAAAAACAGGCTTTGTGAAGTTGCAAGGTTGTTGAATTTTATAGAATACGGTTGCATTTTACTACCTTCAGCAAGGAAATAAAATATGATCCCACCTCTCCATCCAAAAAATAAAACACGTATTATGAGCACCAGAAACGGTTCTTTCATTATATGATTGTAAATTTTGGATCGACGATTGCAAACCTTATGATAAACAGTTTAATTTTTTGGTCTTTTTTGAAGAAATTTTTAGGATTTGAGGAAAATGACGCAATCCATGACGTCATAATACATTGGAAAGCGAAAAAATCACGTCATTATAAATAGATATGCAGTAATCAATGGTCCAAGTGACATCTAATGTATTTTCAGCTGAAACTGAGCAGTTTTAATTTCTATAAAAATTTATAGGGCCAAAAAAGGCCTAAAGTGAAAATGTCCTTCTGCACAACTGATATTATATCAACAGGTAATTTTCAGAATTTTTTATAAAGAAATAAAACGTAACATGTACAGAAATAAATTAATGCATAGATTAATGTAACAACTGTTGTATTTTATTTTCTTATTTTTATTTATTCTTTATATATATATATATATATATATATATATATATATATATATATATATATATATATATATATATATATATATATATATATATATATATATATATATATAAAATTTTTATTTATTCTTTATATATATATATATATATATATATATATATATATATATATATATATATATATATATATATATATATATATATATATATATATATATATAATTCATTCATTTTTATTTTGCTTAAGTTTTTATTTGGGATTATTTTACACTATCTTTTATAACGGAATTAATTCTCAGGTAAAGTATTGCAAAATACTCATACATGAAAAACAGACTTTAGCCTGCAAATCGTTCATGTGTAAAAATCATAACCTTGGCTATTTGGGAATAGGATTTTTCAAAATGTTGGCTAAATGGGAATAACCCATACTCATACATGAAAAAACAGATTATAGCCTGCTGATCACGGAGATATTTTAAATGATTTTATTCCTTGTTACATTTTTAATGCCAGAAAAATAACATTTTTGAGTGCAGAAATGTCAAATACTTGACTATGCGGAGTAACTTGAAACATTCTTGTTGTCACAAATTTTAATGTGACTATTCAAGATGAAAAAGAAGGCTGTGTTTGTTTCCACACTTTATTTGGATGAAGAAATATTTGAGGAAAAACTTTGAAAAATTTATTTATTTGTTAGACGTAATTACAGTTGAAAGGTCATATTCAATGCTCCATAGCGCCAAAAGAAGTGCATTGACCCCCATTTTCTGTTTTGATTTTAAATTAAGCTGTGTGTAGATTCTAAAAATATACTTAATAAAAAATTCTCAATACTTTTGATAACAGGATCCAACCTCCTTAATTTGTTGGACACATTCTATTCCACAAAAAAATATACCGCTATCGTACTTACAAAATTGGGTTTAAGACCCGTGATCTTTCGACAACAATAATTTTAAAGTCATAGTCGATGGCAACACAATGCTTTGTTTATCTACAAAGGGACACTCCATGATTGGAAATCAGTTGAATTAAAAAAAAAATATAATCCTAAATGGCAAAATTTATTCCATCTATATATGTTTTCAAGTAATATAAACGACCTGGTAATTTTAAGTCTTCTTGTTTAGCCGAATGTACTCAAATTGTAACCTACCTAGCTTAATGACTTAATGATACATGTATAGGGTAAACAGAAGAGAAACAATAGTTTTCTTTTTAAACTTGGTCCCTACTCGAGTGACGTCATCGATACTGTTACTTATTTGAAAATACGTAATTAGGAATAATAGAATTATTGTAAACTTTTAAAAATGATATTGTATTAATAGCAGTGCAGTGTGAATTGGATTTCATGGCTAAAGAAGTCTTGATCTTCAACTTTAAAAAAATGTTGCAATTGACGTATATACACATGCACTTTGTGCATCTTACATCGTCTTTTCATAGAGTATTTACAAGAATAACTAATTTCATAAAATTGGTAACGTATTTTTTTTTCAAATACAGACTCTTCTTGTTTATCAAAACAAACTAATGAAGTCATTTTATTTTTTTTCAAAAAAAAAATGTTTCATTTAAAGTTTTCAAGTTGATGTTGATTGATTTTTCGGGGTATACGTGTTTTTTTAGAAGCTGTAGACAGATAAAAGGCCAGTGAAGTACAACATGTTTAAGTTCTTTAAACATAATAGATATAAATCTCATATTTTGAAAAGAAAAAGGTGTTTAACCATGAAATTCTAAAAATATGTAGGTAAATATTGTGATACTTTAAACTTTCCCTCTTGTTTACTTTTCCAACAAGTTTTTATCTTTGTTAATATATTAAAGAAAGTCACAATAATTATGAAATTTTAACATGAGAGCAGATAATTTGATACATTTTGAAAGTTGTTTAGCTGTAATTTTGTGCTTAGATTAACAAAATACTTTTTTACCTGAGAAAAGTGTGAGGAAGGAAGGAGGTATACATCTTGCAGAGTTTGAGGTGAGAAATCTGTCAAGATGTGTATTTTTGGGGCTTTTTCATAGCATAAGATATTATTCTGATGATTGAAGTAGAAAAATGTTACTTAAACCCAAGATATGCCAAGTAGGGACCTACCTTAATTCTCTTCGGATCAAAAATTTTTTCGGGAAACGATGATATATTAATAACGCCAGCCATTTTATTAAGACGATATGGTCGAAACACAACCATAAGATTTCATTGATATATAAAAAAAAAAAAATAAAGTACTTTTGAATTACCATTAACAATTACAAAAATATTGAATTAAATGTCCTTTGTATTTTGTGTATTTATATTTGATAAGAATATTTTGATTTTTTTTTTCTTCCTTTTCTTTCATCTTATTCCATTTGTTGCATCTGCATTTTGATTCTTTAATAATAAAGCCATGAAGGACATTATATGATAATAACGATAGAGTAGTTTATATTCTGAATTTGAGAGGCAGGTGAGGAGTCTGGTTATTAAATGAGATTGATTTGACTACCCTATTTTTTCTGTAATCCAGATGAAAGAGGTATTTTTGTTTCGCTTGTAGAGCAGAGCAACACTTAGGAATCCCTTTATCCGGCGTCTTTTTGTCTGTCCGTCCTGTTGGTCCATATGTGACACATTTATATTTTGAAAAGTATTAGAGGTGTAGATTTCGAAATTTTGCACATATGTTTGCTGGGCACCATGGTTTTTATGAATAAAATGGTTATCGACCTCGTTACCCTTAAACTTCAACTTAGACCTACTTCTCAAAAAGTTCAGAGTACAGATTTACATCATATTTCTGACATTTTAAAGGTAAGGTGCTATTTAGCACGTCGAAGTTTGTCCTAAAAAGGTTGAAAAATACTACCTTTACAGAAAGTTTGAAGGACCAAAATCTCTTCCAAGGGAATATAATTAAAAATTGTAAGAACTGAGTGGAGGCATTTCAAAATCTTCTCAAGAACCACTAGCCATGAAGATGAAACTATTGTGAAAACTTTCTGACATAATGTAGATTCAAATTTGATCAAATCATGTCCCCTGAATTGAGATTCGGACCACAATTGGCGATCAAAACTTTATATAGGAATATGAAGGGAAACTCTTTAAAAATCTTCTTGTCAAAAAAGTAAAGGCATGACCAGTCAATTTACTTTGAGAGCATGATAGGTAGTGTAAACTGGTTAATAAGGTAGGTATATTTATTAGTTAGTCAATGATTTCTGGGGAAAATGCGTTAAACTTCATAAAAATTGAATGAAAATGAGGAAATTTGGACATAAACAATTTTGCAACCTTCCAGTGACCTTTGTATATCATATTACGTAAAGGAAAATTTTGGTAACAGGCATAAAATAGCCTTTTCATCGTGGAGTATTAAGAGATATTCCAAACCAGGGCTATAAAGGGGACTTTGCCTACCTTCTTCTTTTTCTATGGATGTCATGGACAAAGGAATTGTGAATTTCATGGTCTCTGCCTTTCTGTGGCCTGTGGGATGGGGTCACATCACAGGGTTGTACCATACATAAGACCCAGGGCTTCTTATTTTACTAATATTTACTTTCAAATGGTCAACATATCTTAAACTTTTAGTATCTATGTCTTTTACCAAAAGTTGATTTCTTCTTTTAAATTTTCCTCACATGAACATTTTTTTTTTTATTTTGGAAATGTAAACAGTATTAACGTCCTTTCTATTATGCTTCCATCACAGAAATACAAAAACAAAGCGTATCTTCGAGGACATTTCTCAAAACTTAATAGACATGATATTTTGGAGGGATTTCGACAATGCTACAGAGATGATGACAATCTTACATCAGTTAGCAAAACAGGAATCTGGGGAAGACTATTGGCATATCTTGGGAAACCTTACACCAAATTTGCAATACTGAGTTTAAAAAGATGGTGTTTGAAAAATGATATTTTAGAGGACTTCTTCTTGAATGTAAATAACAGACAAGAGAGAAATGAAGTTTCTGAGAAAAAGTCAAAGTCCTTCGCGCAGGAAAGAAAATGTAGTTCTTCATCTGGGAAAATTTCAATAAATAATGATGATGTAAGCATTCATCTAGCAGATTCTATTTTGACTGAAAATTGTAAGGAAGTAAGCAAAGAATTCACTGATATTTCTGCCAATTCATCTGATGATGAAAATGCTACGGAAGCGCAGGTTTGTGATGAGGATGCCAGCTCTACAAAGAAAAATAATGTCTTCCATGAAACAGAAGACAAGCAAATCGTAAACGATTATTCGACGAGACTACGATTAGAAAAGAAGGGAAATGATCATGAAGTAATTGACACTGAGGACATTGGCATACAAAATATTACTTTAAGTTTCGTTGATGTTAACAGCGTTCATAATAACCTGAAAAATATGCGTTCAGGTGTTAGGGATTTCAAAACCTTCAAGTCTAGGTCGCTTGAAAGCATGGAATATTTGCAACTCAGTAACGAGCAAGAAGACATTGGTAGACATATGGTATATCAAAGAGAGAGGGGTGTAACACATGATATGGAAAAACAAGTCCCATATAATTTACGACCGGGGAGAAGTATACAAAGTAATAAGCGTTACTTCAATGAAACATATGACTACAGTACGAAAAGAAAAAGAACACAGCTCATCTATCCAAATAGCAAAATTCCTGTTCAACCCCAAAATTGCAAATACAAATCTGATACTTATTTACAAAAAGCGGACAAAGAAGTTTTCCAAGAATGTAATGATAATATTCAAAGTTGCACTCATGCAAATGACAAACATTTGTTAGACGTAACACATCCCATAGACGACGCATTAAACTCAAAGGACCTAGAGCATACCAAAGAAGGGAACCTTTTCCACGTTGAGGAGAATGAGAATTTCGACAAACATATAGAACAATGTTCTCCATTTGCAAAAACCTATCATATACAATTGAAAAACGGAACAGAACACGAAAAGGAAATGTCCTCCACGGACGTTCTGGACCATACTTTGAAGCAAGGAAACTCATTTTCTGAGGAAACCTTAGAAACTGCAGTTGGTGCATCGCATTTGGATCCATTCTTTGAAAAGACAGTGCCTAAGAGTGGCTATTTTTATATACCAGAAGTAAAATGGGAACAATTGAAAGGTAGCCAAAAGGGTAGATGTTTTTCTGATAGCAACTGGGAGGATATCATATGTGACGGAATCAAAGACACAAATCCCTTCTGCGTCTACATGTTCAAATGGCACAAGGTTTCCATTGCCACGGAGAGAGTATCTTCAACAAAACCTGCGTTTCGTGGAGAAGGCATATGTAAATTTGAAGACTGCAAAAATGTTTTAAAGTTTGCCATGGATGGAAAAAGAAAAGTTCAGTACTCAATGAGCCCAAAGGTCAAGCATGCCATTACGCAAAATTTTTCAAGGCCATTCAGGGGTGACAGAAGACAGCAACTCCATACTAAATTTCAAGATGGGCCTAAACCTTTCAAATGCTATATGGATAAATTCAGATCAGTTGATAATGAAATAAAACTTGCAGGAAACTTTTCAGATTTTGGCAACTCTCCCCAAACATTTCAAAAAATAGCAAGCGAATCCAGATTCACACACACTCTAGAAAAATCAGATTTTGAAAGCTTACTGAGGGTATCAGAAAAAATGATAACAGAATCCACTTCAAAAAGGCTTCCAGGATTCATAAGACATATTTCCATCTATCCACCTATAATCATGTATTGGTCAGAAGCAGGTGTGAGAATCTGGCATGATATGGCTAAGGAGTCAACAGTTTTCTGGGACGCCACCGGATCCGTTATAAGTTCAAGACAAGACCGTCCTCATTTTTATTATTATGAAATGGCATGCCTCAATCCGACAAAAGATCAAAACATTATACCAGTGACTAGCCTCCTCTCAACATTGCACTCCACTCCTATGATAAGATTTTGGATAAGTGAATTTAGGAGAGGAGAGAAAAAACTGTATGGCCATGCCAATGTTGCAATTCCGAGACAGATAAACAGTGATAGAAGTCTGGTATTTATACAAGCAGCATTATCAGAGTTCAACAATGAAACAATGGACGAATTTAAATCAAGGGCTTGGAGAATTATCAATGGTAAAGCATCCATTTCGGATTTAACAAAAGTTAACCCACACGCTTGCCTTTCTCATGTAATGTCGTCTTTCAAAAAAGTCGTTCAAAGTGTTTCCAAGACAAATTCCGAATTCGGCATGTTTTGTTTCAGTCTAATACTGAATTCAACTACACTTAATGTTATGAAAGAAACTCTTACATCGGTTTATCAAGTTCTCCTTTCAAAAACGCTTGATATACACACTGAGAATGAGCTGAAAAAAATTGACGAAAAATTGTCAAAACTCTCATCTAAATCATTGAACGATATAGAACTGGAAATTGACAATGATTTAATTGAAACAGATTCCATTTTCCCAGAATTAGCCCAAGCTAGTAGACTGACGGAAGAGGACTATTTAAACCGATCAACAACAAATGCTTTTTACAGCATGTCTGATGAAATTTTGCAAAAGGTGAAAAAACAAGTCTCAACGACTGTGTGCCTTCGCGCTCAAGAAAACAAATTTCATTCGACGATTTTAGCAGAGAAAATCCATGGACTTTATATGCCTACTGTACCACTGTGGTCCAATTTACTTCTTGGAGATCTTTCACGCCATGGATCAGGTCACGTTTATCAATCGTACGCCAGCGATAACAAATGTATACGCGGAAACACTTCCATTGAAAAACGTTTTCAAGTCTTGAAAAACATTTCACTCGGAGGAAAACCTGTACATAGGCTTGATGAATTTTCAGTGCACCTACAGAAACATGTCGAAACTTTACAAAACATGGCGATAATCAGAAGTATCAAAAGTGGTGGAAAAGAAAGAAGAGGGAGAAGTACAAAAACTATTGAAGAAGAGTGGGAGAAAAAGCAGACGAAGTTGCAGTCTAAAAGTTTTGGAAAATATCAAAAACCACCAAATAAGGATTTCTCGGCGAGTGCCTGCAAAAAGCAAAAACAAGAAAAGAAAACTACTACAAAGATCACGGAAAAGTCCTTCAATAAGGATGGTGAACGCAATCCAGAAGCAAGAAAATTTTCTGAAAGATCCCAGTCCAAGCAGAATTTTCAACCGCTTCTGTATATCCACAACTGTGATCTTGAGAACACAAGACTCATAAGATTGAAAGGATGTATAGCTCAACGTCACGTTGTTTTTCCACAGTCGTTAGAAACTATATCGAGAGAGGACAAATTCATATTTGAAAAAACTTACGGTTTATCAAACATTGGAAACTCATGTTGGTTTAATGCTGTTTTGAGTGCATTGTTTCCAACAGATATAATGCAAATAGCATTAGATAGATACAACAAAGTAATGACATTTTGTCCCACCTTGCAAAAAACCCTTTGCATTATCAACAACCTATACAATGAGGCAGAAATTCCTAACACAGACATATGTGAAGCGTTAGATGATCTGCATGAAGCATTTCAAATTGAAGTCACAAGACAGAATGACGCCCATGAATTTTTAACCACATTCTTATCATTCTTGACACGTTCCCTTAATTACAAGAATATGCGGGTAATGAAAATTTATTTCTTAATAATAAATTTAGTCAAGCTTTCTTTCTCTTGTAGACAAAAGTATAAATTTATATACATGTATACATATATATTTATATTTTAGATAAGGGATATTATCACTTGTTTAACATGCGGAAATGTCACAATCCGTGAAGAAGAAACAACTTGTCTTTCACTTGGTGTACCAGCAGGGATAGATAACATTTGTGTAAAAGTAAATATCGTGTATCACTATTTCTTCCAAAAAGTCCGTATTAGTCTAATTTCAACATATTTAATTTTTATGAATGCTTACATTACTCTTTGCAGGATCTGTTAGATGATTTCTTTAAAGATGAATATATCGAAGGGGCTAGATGTGACACCTGCGATGACACAAAAAAATATAAGAAGTGCGTGCCTGTATTTTTTCCCGACACTATAATCCTATCATTACAGCGATACAAAGTCAATAAGTGGGACGGTATTGAAAAAGACAGGAAGGATATTAATCCAGACAACTTAATCAATTTTAAACAATACACAACACGGGAGGACGAACTGATATATAAACTTGAGAGTGTTGTTATGCATAACGGACGGCAACCAACTTCAGGTCACTACACAGCTCTACGAAAAGCTAGTGATTCCTTCGTATTGATAGACGACGATCGTGTTCAAATGTATCATGGCAATGCCTTGAACAAGGATGGATACCTCCTTGTATATTCATCCATGGAAATTTCACAGTCAACCTTTCTTTACATGAGCTGTTGCTGTATTTCTAATTCAGCTTTACATTCTTCACTTGATGTCCATATGTCAAACACAACCTTTACCTCCCCTATTAAAAGGCAAATACTGGACCGATTTGGAAATTTTAAAATCATAACGGATTTAGTTCCAGAAGATAGTAAACTTCTGTACCTAATCTATCACTCAGGTGTAAATGTGCGATTTACAGTTGAATATATACAAGATGTTGTAAACTATCTCGTTGAACAGTATCCACACGCATCTAAGAACATTATTGGTATTGATGTTTTACAGTATTTTTGCTGTGATGATTGCCACGAGATCGTAGGTAAAACAAAACATTTCCTGCAGCTAAATGAAGGCGATATTGATTTATACAGAAAAGATTGCTTCACAGTCGAAACAAATTGCACTTGTGGAAGAAAAATAACTGGAAAGCAAGTCATCAGCAATTTTGGGGAAACCATTCTTATACAGTCAGCTTTGGAAAAGACAATAGGATTTCCTAGTTTGAACTTGGTTCTTTCTGGGGCTGCAGATGTTATTTTCCCTGGTGTTTTGTTTAAGTTTAGAGTTTCGGTATGTTTTATTCCAGAGGAACCGAGTGTCATTTTATTTCCGAACAACCAGTGTATATTGCTGGACAACTGTGAAGAAATAACGACATTAACAAAAAATGAATTCATCAACCTTACATCTAAACAGAATTATGTGCTGTTTTGTGATAAATCAGTAGATGGGGACATTGAAAGGAACTTGTGTTCAAAAGAGCCAGGAGAAGCGTTTCCAGAGATGTTCGGGTATGAAAAAACGAAAGTTTTGTCAATTGACTTTGATCAAACTACAGAGAGGATGCTTACTGCTTTTTCCTGTAGTATTTCCAATTCCAAATTTAACTTAAAGGGAAACCAAGTTGAATCGTTCTTAACGGGATGGCTGACTGATCTCCATATAGATCTTTTTCTGTCAGCACTGGTTTCAGATGATATTAACGAGAACTGTATTGTGTTACCATGCAGTTGGTTTCCTAACATGACAGACGAAAGAATTTCTCCTCAAACGTACAGAGAGTGGAACGATAACTTTGTTCTGATACCAGTGAACTTATGTAATCGTCATTGGATATTGATTGTGGTGTCATTGAGACAAAAATGCATTGTCCAGCTCGATCCTTTAGGAGGATTTAATGATGCAGTTATATCAAAACTACAACATTTCATTAGAATTCAAATCTTTCTTAACACTGGAGAACAAATGAGTTGCAATGAATGGGTTGTCAAAGATGCGGGTACTTCTAAATCATTTCCCAAGCAGAATGACTTCGACAGCTGCGGTGTCTATGTTTGTTTTTATGCAACTTTGCTTTTTAAAAAAGCTCTCTTACATGCGAAGTATTATGGACAGGACTTCACTATCCGTCAATTAGTTCTAAATGAATTGTTAGAGAAAACCTTTTTTCAGCAACAGCAACCATTCGGATTGAAAGAATTACTTCTGTTGAAGAACATAGATGAATTGGTTCTCTTCATCGCGTCGGCTGATGTAAATGATAGTGGAGAACGCTTGAAACGTCACAAAATCTTTCTTCGAAATCCAACGTATTATCATGGACAATATCTTGTAAATTTTGGAGGGGATTATTTTTCAGCAGAAACAATTGATGAGGCATCACGATATCTGAAAAAAAGATACCTACTTGAGAAGATACAGTTATTTCAAAAGGAAGTATTATTGAGGGATTTACCAAAAGAAAGCAAGCTTAATCAAATCTTGGCTTCCAACTGGACCTATGGCAACATTTATGTGAGAGATGTTTTGGTGAAAGAAATTTTAATAGAAATACTTGCAAAACATCTCTCTATAGACTATAAATCTGCAAATAACTTATGCGTCATGTCTGAGATGTCATTTATCAATGAAAAAAGGAATAAGGTGAGATTTTTACATGTATTTGTTTAACATAGCTATCGATAAATGATCTTAGAGCTTCTTATCAGTACTTGTGAACTTCCAGTTCAATGTTTAACAATGCCATATAATTTTCTTTAAACAGCTTCGACAGCAACTAGAAGATAAGTAGGTATCAAGAATGTTTTGGCTCGCAAAAACGAGGAACACGTTACTCGGCAAAAATCTGTTACTGAACAGTAAAAATGTATGTCCTGAAAGATTAGTTTTATTCAGATTCATTATCTATTGTTATTTCATAGTTTTAAATAAATTGCTATGGTTTTAATTGTTTTCATTTCGTTGCAACACGTTTTCATAATGATACATAGATACATGCAAAAAAAGGTCTTTTCTTTTTGTTAACTCACCTGACCTGTTAGCTCAATGCAACTTTTCATCACCCTTTTCCTGTATGTCTGTGATTGTCTGTTTTAACTTCCTTCATATTAAACTTCTCTACAACCACTAGGCAAATTTCAATCAAACTTGGCACAGAGATCTTTGATTGATATCAAAGTTGTTTAAATTAAGGGCACATTTTCTAAGGGAAATAATCATTAAAATACACAAAAAGGGCTTTTTTCTAAGTTTTACTATGACTACATTAATAAGCATTCAATCTTGGGTATTGAATTTCCAGTGTATCAACATCATTGTCAAAATCTCATTAGATACATGCACACTAATTACACGAGACTAGAGAGAAAACAGATTATATTTTCTAGAACAGCATGACCATGTACAAAATTGATATGCAAGAACCCTAGATGTTGCTTTCTAATGTAATCAGGATTCTCTTTGTTAAGTGATAACTCGAGGCCACGAGAAAGGCTCAGATATTTTTGAATTTGTATTTAAATGGAAACGTCACAATTCTTTCTGAAAATACCAAAGGTACATTCAGTAATTTGAGCATATAGACATTATTTTACCAGTTTATTAAGCTGGGTTATATTTGGGTTAGAATTAAGAATAAATTAAATAATGCAAAAATATATATATATATAAATAAGCTTCAAAATGGATCCCTGACACCAGGCATGTGTACATTTTAGGGATCCTTGATCTTCCTTTGATGGAAATAAAGTATAAAAAGAAATATACAATCAAAGAGCATACACATAATTGGAATTTTGTATATGTTTCCTCTGGTTGTCCGATATTAAAATATGGTATCAAAAATTGGTAGAACTGGGGTTGATCCATAAAACACAAAACTCATAGTAGGAACTGATAGCACTAAGGAACTATACCTTGCCCAAGTAATGATCTGAAGCAATCTTTGAGGTTAAACTTTCTCAATATATAATGAGAAGAAATGACAACGTTTAGGAAAGCTAACTGGTTCCGTCCTTTACATCAGATTTCTCCAAATGCTAACAAGGGATACTCACTGAGGTACTTAAATCATTCCAAGTGTTGATTTGTTTTCATTGAAAAAAAAAAATAAAAATAGGACACATCCTTAGCACCATTTGGTGGTACCACCAGAGCCTTATTCTTTGATTAGGAAATGATAGCCCCAGCAGTGTTCCAAGTTGCGACTAAAATGTGCGCATTTGCGACCAAACAATTAATTTTGCGACTGGAAATGAAAGCTAACTCGCATTTTTGCGACTGAGAAAATTTCGGCTGGCAATTGTCAATTTTTATGATCGGGATCAAGATTACTTTTTTTTCCAAGATTCTCTATCAAGAAAATGTTTGAAGACATTCCAGAACTTTGTTAAGCGTCGCAAAGACTGAGATTACGTAATGATATGCCAGCATGCTGTACAGTTAACAGAACGGCTGTCAAAATGTTGTATTATTTTTCAAACCCGATCTTGTAAATGGAGCATTTGGCATATATTGCTTGAATATCATCATGTTTTGGCGATATGGACAGCAACTGTTTAATATGTTAAGTTCATAAAATATACATAATGAACAGCTGACGAAGTCAGATCTCAATAATTCAAACTTATGCACGCATCAGTAAAACTTGCTGCAATTTCATTTGAATTAATTTTAATTCTATGGTAAAACACTTGTGTTCTTCATTGTACAATCATACTGGTGGTTCTATAAACTAATATTTCATAAGTGGTTTCTTCAGCCTAGCAAAGTGTTAACTCACAGTAATAAGTAATCTTTGCAAAATTGAAAAAACACATGATATGTACATAAAAGAGTGTTGTTCCTTGCTTTTACTATATGCTACATGCAAATTTGTTTTGACAAAATGTTTTCAGCATGGCGAGTGAAATATTTGTTGATGGCGTCCAGAAATTCCGAAATGCCGACCACCAAATATTTGAGGTCGTCATATTTGGACCTGGTAGGAAGTCTGACTTTAAGCACTGTCTAGGGACTCTCTACATTGGCCCAGTAATCATTTGAAATCTGACCTTTTACCTGCAAATTAAAACACAAAGTGAAAACAACAAAGTTCAGGTTAGCTTACTGGCCCTATGTCTTCCCCGGGACCCTTTGAAAACCTGGCAAGTGGTCTTCCCTTTGGTCCTTAACCTTTCACTAGTGTTACTTTGTTTTAGTAGCCAAAGATGGTTTCAAAATGAATGCTTGAAATACGCCCCCCACCCTTGGCACCACTTGGTGGTACCACTACAGCCCCATTCTGAAAGCTGGAAATGATAGTCCTAGGGGCCCTCTACCTTGCCCCAGTAATGATTTGAAGCACACTTCAAAGATAAGGGGTATAACAGCTGACCTTTAACCGGCCCGTTTATTAAAACACAAAGTGAAAAACAACAAAATTCAGGTTAGCTTACTGGCCCTATGTCTTCCCCGGGACCCTTTGAAAACCTGGCAAGTGGTCTTCCCTTTGGTCCTTAACCTTTCACTAGTGTTACTTTGTTCTCGTAGCCAAAGATGTTTTCAAAATGAATGCTTGAAATACGCCCCCCACCCTTGGCACCACTTGGTGGTACCACTACAGCCCCATTCTGATAGCGGGAAATGATAGTCCTAGGGGCCCTCTACCTTGCCCCAGTAATGATTTGAAGCACACTTCAAAGATAAGGGGTATAATAGCTGACCTTTAACCGGCCCGTTTATTAAAACACAAAGTAAAAAACAACAAAGTTCAGGTTAGCTTACTGGCCCTATGTCTTCCCCGGGACCCTTTGAAAACCTGGCAAGTGGTCTTCCCTTTGGTCCTTAACCTTTCACTAGTGTTACTTTGTTCTCGTAGCCAAAGATGGTTTCAAAATGAATGCTTGAAATACGCCCCCCACCCTTGGCACCACTTGGTGGTACCACTACAGCCCCATTCTGAAAGCTGGAAATGATAGTCCTAGGGGCCCTCTACCTTGCCCCAGTAATGATTTGAAGCACACTTCAAAGATAAGGGATATAATAGCCGACCTTTAACCGGCCTGTTTATTAAAACAAAAAGAGAAAAGCAACAAAGTTCAGGTTAGCTTACTGGCCCTATGTCTTCCCCGGGACCCTTTGAAAACCTGGCAAGTGGTCCTCCCTTTGGTCCTTAACCTTTCACTAGTGTTACTTTGTTCTAGTAGCCAAGGATGGTTTCAAAATGAATGCTTGAAATACGCCCCCCACCCTTGGCACCACTTGGTGGTACCACTACAGCCCCATTCTGAAAGCTGGAAATGATAGTCCTAGGGGCCCTCTACCTTGCCCCAGTAATGATTTAAAGCACACTTCAAAGATAAAGGGTATAATGGCTGACCTTTAACCCGTCTATTAAAACAGAAAGTGAAAAACAACAAAGTTCAGGTTAGCTTACTGGCCCTATGTCTTCCCCGGGACCCTTTGAAAACCTGGCAAGTGGTCTTCCCTTTGGTCCTTAACCTTTCACTAGTGTTACTTTGTTTTAGTAGCCAAAGATGCTTTCAAAATGAATGCTTGAAATACGCCCCCCACCCTAGGCACCACTTGGTGGTACCACTACAGCCCCATTCCGAAAGCTGGAAATGATAGTCCTAGGGGCCCTCTACCTTGCCCCAGTAATGATTTGAAGCACACTTCAAAGATAAGGGGTATAATAGCTGACCTTTAACCGGCCAGTTTATTAAAACACAAAGTGAAAAACAACAAAGTTCAGGTTAGCTTACTGGCCCTATGTCTTCCCCGGGACCCTTTGAAAACCTGGCAAGTGGTCTTCCCTTTGGTCCTTAACCTTTCACTAGTGTTACTTTGTTTTAGTAGGCAAAGATGCTTTCAAAATGAATGCTTGAAATACGGTCCCCCACCCTTGGCACCACTTGGTGGTACCACTACAGCCCCATTCTGAAAGCTGGAAATGATAGTCCTAGGGGCCCTCTACCTTGCCCCAGTAATGATTTGAAGCACACTTCAAAGATAAGGGGTATAATAGCTGACCTTTAACCTGTATATTAAAACACAAAGTGAAAAACAACAAAGTTCAGGTTAGCTAACTGGCCCCTTCCTTTGCCAGGGACCCTTCAAAAATAGGCAAGTGGTTCTCTCTAAGGTCCTTAACCTTTCACTAGTGTTACTTTGTTCTAGTAGGCAAAGATGCTTTCAAAATGAATGCTTGAAATACGTCCCCCACCTATGGCACCACTTGGTGGTACCACTACAGCCCCATTCTGATAGCGGGAAATGATAGTCCTAGGGGCCCTCTACCTTGCCCCAGTAATGATTTAAAGCACACTTCAAAGATAAGGGGTATAATAGCTGACCTTTAACCAGAAGTTAAAACACAAAGTGAAAAACAACAAAGTTCAGGTTAGATAACTGGCCCCTTCCTTTGCCAGGGACCCTTCAAAAATAGGCAAGTGGTTCTCCCTAAGGTCCTTAACCTTTCACTAATGTTACTTTGTTCTAGTAACCAAAGATGCTTTCAAAATGAATGCTTGAAATACGGTCCCCCACCTATGGCACCACTTGGTGGTACCACTACAGCCCCATTCTGATAGCGGGAAATGATAGTCCTAGGGGCCCTCTACCTTGCCCCAGTAATGATTTGAAGCACACTTCAAAGATAAGGGGTATAAAAGCTGACCTTCATCCTGTATATTAAAACACAAAGTGAAAAACAACAAAGTTCAGGTTAGCAAAATAGCCCCTTCCTTTCCCAGGAACCCTTCAAAAATAGGCAAGTGGTTCTCTCTAAGGTCCTTAACCTTTCACTAGTGTTACTTTGTTCTAGTAACCAAAGATGCTTTCAAAATGAATGCTTGAAATACGGTCCCCCACCTATGGCACCACTTGGTGGTACCACTACAGCCCCATTCTGATAGCGGGAAATGATAGTCCTAGGGGCCCTCTACCTTCCCCAGTAATGATTTGAAGCACACTTCAAAGATAAGGGGTATAATAGCTGACCTTTAACCTGTATATTAAAACACAAAGTGAAAAACAACAAAGTTCAGGTTAGCTAACTGGCCCCTTCCTTTGCCAGGGACCCTTCAAAAATAGGCAAGTGGTTCTCTCTAAGGTCCTTAACCTTTCACTAGTGTTACTTTGTTCTAGTAGGCAAAGATGCTTTCAAAATGAATGCTTGAAATACGTCCCCCACCTATGGCACCACTTGGTGGTACCACTACAGCCCCATTCTGATAGCGGGAAATGATAGTCCTAGGGGCCCTCTACCTTGCCCCAGTAATGATTTGAAGCACACTTCAAAGATAAGGGGTATAATAGCTGACCTTCATCCTGTATATTAAAACACAAAGTGAAAAACAACAAAGTTCAGGTTAGCAAAATAGCCCCTTCCTTTCCCAGGAACCCTTCAAAAATAGGCAAGTGGTTCTCTCTAAGGTCCTTAACCTTTCACTAGCGTTACTTTGTTCTAGTAGGCAAAGATGCTTTCAAAATGAATGCTTGAAATACGGTCCCCCACCCTTGGCACCACTTGGTGGTACCACTACAGCCCCATTCTGATAGCGGGAAATGATAGTCCTAGGGGCCCTCTACCTTGCCCCAGTAATGATTTGAAGCACACTTCAAAGATAAGGGGTATAATAGCTGACTTTTAACCTGTATATTAAAACACAAAGTGAAAAACAACAAAGTTCAGGTTAGCAAAATGGCCCCTTCCTTTCCCAGGGACCCTTCAAAAACTGGAAAGTGGTTCTCTCTAAGGTCCTTAACCTTTCACTAGTGTTACTTTGTTCTAGTAGGCAAAGATGCTTTCAAAATGAATGCTTGAAATACGTCCCCCACCTATGGCACCACTTGGTGGTACCACTACAGCCCCATTCTGATAGCGGGAAATGATAGTCCTAGGGGCCCTCTACCTTGCCCCAGTAATGATTTGAAGCACACTTCAAAGATAAGGGGTATAATAGCTGACCTTTAATCTGTATATTAAAACACAAAGTGAAAAACAACAAAATTCAGGTTAGCAAAATGGCCCCTTCCTTTGCCAGGGACCCTTCAAAAATAGGCAAGTGGTTCTCTCTAAGGTCCTTAACCTTTCACTAGTGTTACTTTGTTCTAGTAGCCAAAGATGCTTTCAAAATGAATGCTTGAAATACGCCCCCCACCCTTGGCACCACTTGGTGGTACCACTACAGCCCCATTCTGATAGCGGGAAATGATAGTCCTAGGGGCCCTCTACCTTGCCCCAGTAATGATTTGAAGCACACTTCAAAGATAAGGGGTATAATAGCTGACCTTTATCCTGTATATTAAAACACAAAGTGAAAAACAACAAAGTTCAGGTTAGCAAAAGAGCCCCATCCTTTCCCAGGAACCCTTCAAAAATAGGCAAGTGGTTCTCCCTAAGGTCCTTAATCTTTCACTAGTGTTACTTTGTTCTAGTAGGCAAAGATGCTTTCAAAATGAATGCTTGAAATACGGTCCCCACCTATGGCACCACTTGGTGGTACCACTACAGCCCCATTCTGATAGCGGGAAATGATAGTCCTAGGGGCCCTCTACCTTGCCCCAGTAATGATTTGAAGCACACTTCAATGATAAGGGGAATAACAGCTGACTTTTAATCCATATATCAATAGACAAAGTGAAATACAACCAAGTTCAGGTTACCTAACTGGCCTTTTCTGTGAAAAAGTTGACAAGGGATACTCCCTAAGGCCCTTAACTTTTTTCCAGTTTAGTGTTAGTTTGTTCTAGTGGTCAATGATGGTTGAAAAATGAAAGCTTGAAATATGTTCCCCACCGTTGGCACCACTTGGCGGTGCCACTACAGCCTCATACCGATTGCGGGAAATGATAGTCCTAGAAATCTATCTTGTCACAGTAATGATTTAAAGCACACCACTCTTATAAGATAAGAGGTATGATAGCTGCTTGAAATATGTAACCCACCTTTGGCACCACTTGGTGGTACCACTTCAGCCTAATTTTCATGGCCGTATATAATAGCCCTGTGGACCCTTTACTTTGTGCCAGTAATTGTTCGAAGCACATTTCAAGGATAATAACTTAAAATAGATTAAATTACCTTCAAACACTTATCAATGTAAATATTAGGAGTAAGCAAATTTCAGGTTAGCCTTTTGGCACCATCATGTTCCTGAGACCCGTAAAAGAGCTTAAAAGGGATTCTCCCGGAAGTACTTAACCTATTTCCAATGTTGGTTTGTTCTTAAGCGGTCAAAGATGGTGACATTTTCTCTTTTTTTGTGTGTTTGTTTGTTAGTTTTGAAACCGCATAATTTTCCTTATGCAGGTGAGCTTAACTGCCTCCAAGTGTTTGAATTATTAAATAATTAAGCGTTGCATTAATTATCTAATTATTAATTATAAATTGTCGAAAATGAGGCATTAAACAGTATTGCGTCAGAGTACTCTCAGTCCTTTGATGAATTTCCTTAGTGGCTGCTAGCTTCTACGGGCTTAATGGCTGCTGTTATTGGCTGCTAGCTTCAGTCTAGTTGTTCCTATGGGTTGGTTGCTTTCTTTTGGCCGAATTTGGATTCAGCAGTTGTACCGCGCAAGTACCACAAGAATGCTAGCACATTAATTGCCCATGTAATCAGCTGAGCTTCTTTTACAACAACGAGACGTCCGGCCAGTTGGATAATTTCACACTGATTTATTCCATGAATATAGCATTAACTTAATGAATATGAAAGAGATTGGGTTTCAGTATTTAATCGTTTAATTTTCCTTTTTATGAACTCCAAATCGTTCAAATCAATGATATATTTTTCGTGTTCCCAAAACATTCACTTTTGTACACGAGTGCTTCTTGTTGATAACTCATTTATGTTAGATCTAACACCAAGAAGAAATTAAATATTTAGGGTTACTGAATGTAAAAGGACAAAATCTCTAACCCCACAGCAATACACTCTCATCACGTCATCATCCAATGTGGCCGAAAGGCAACATTCAGAAGATAGTATTTTCGATGAAACACATATTAATTCATCGATGTACCTGCGGCTGAAATGATTTAATTTATTTGATTAATAGTTATTCATCATCTGGATCCAAGCTTAAATATGGAGAAAGACTTAATTAAATATCAATGGGATATATAATCACATTCAATACAAGGAGTATTTCCATATAAATAAAAATGATAATAAATTAAAACATTTACATTTTATTAATTTTTATTTTTAATTACTGTAAATAGAAACATTGTATCTCACATCAAAAATGATCCCAGCTCTACCGCATATTCTTTCAGGTACCAAGTGCATAATAAATCATTTTGAAACTTACATCGATCAAAATAATATTTTTTGATCAAACATAAACCTTCATAGTTACCATATACAAATTTGTCACGCCTTTCAGCATATATATATATATATATATATATATATATATATATATATATATATATATATATATATATATATATATATATATATATATATATATATATATATATATATATATATATATATATATATATATCATTCAACAATTGCATTTGTTAAATACCTTTTATTTCTTTAATACCCAAAGCAAGGAAAGGCATTTAATGCAAATCATTGATAAACGATTTTAATTTGAATATCAATTTTAGGCCACAATAATAGATATTACAATTTTAAACTAAGTTTCAGGAGTTTCAGTTCTGAATTAAGGGATAAAAAAAAAATAAATTGATTTCATTACAAAACTGAATTTTTCATGTCAAGATGTGTCCATGTTGATATATTTTCTTTTTACATATCATATCTACCTAAACTTTTACATATTAACAGATATTGTGATTTCTACATGTAAATTGTACAGTGCCCTGTATTTTTGTTTGCATTCATGTATGTGTACTTGATTGTGTACTGCTTTATATTCTTTATTCTCCACTTGAATTAAGTTCAAGGAAGACTTGTAAGGAAAAGGTAGATGAAAAAGTAAATGGGTGCAAAGATGGAAGTAAATTAATGATTTTGGTTGATCCTCAGCATGCTTATTTTATAGCGATATTTAAAGTAACACTGTGACGGACAAACGGGAAAATTGACAACAGTGGAATTTTTGCATGACACATAGAAGATATTAGGTTTCAGAAAATTACAGGTTTCAGAACTTAAAAAATCCAATTTAATGGAGAAAAATAAAAGTAAAAAAAATCTCTGTATAACCAGTGGCGGATTTAAGGGGGGGGGCGCACCCGGCGCGCGCCCCCCTAAAACTGTCAAAGTTAGCGTAAATCATAGTTTCGCCACGAAAATGTAAAAATGTCTACTTGGTAGACCTCATTTTTACCCTACAAAATCTCTAGAATACAGGAGCTTCCGGGGGCTTCGCCCCCTGGGCTCCCACCAGGGCTTCGCCCTGGACCCACTGGGGGCCTCAAGGCGGCCCCCAGACCCCCTGCCTACTTTCTGCGCCCCCTAACTTCAATTCCTGGATCCGCGCCTGATAACCCGTCACAAAAATTTTGCTTCACTTCTTCCTCTTTATTGTACGCATGCGCTGAAAAGTTGAAGAATTTACCATGGTTTCAATTCCATAGATATACATTTTGGATGTTGATACAATCTTCAAAAAAGATGATCATAACTGCTTGCCTCAATATTCAATGTTGTTTACAAGTTTCACGCTAAAAATGAAGGACGCGTGACCTTGACATTGTTGACATTGACGATAAAAACAAAACTATAGATACAACATTTGTTTTTCCGGCACTTATATTTTGCAGTTTTTTTCTTGCTTTACAGTGCAGTTGAGTTGTCAAAACTTCGCTATATTCATATTTCACAGAAATCTTTTGTTTTGTGATACAATTTTCTGAAAAGAAACACATGGTTTTGACTCATTATGCAACTTTAATATCATTCTGTTATTCTAGATGATAAAGTATATGAAATGAATATTTCTGTTACTGAGAGTATGTACGTGTATTATAGTCTAGTTTCTTTTTTGAACTTGAGCAACCAATAAAGCGATCAGACATTATCATTAAACCTTTCTTTACATTCATAGCACAAGAAGGCATAGTCTCCGTTTTGGAATGTAACGAAGTTTCTTTTTATATTAAAGAGTCTTGTTAGAATGATCCCAAGAACAGACTGATCAAATCTATGACATGCGGATAATTCCGACCTATGTACACAATCCAGGAATTGTTCAGATTTTGGAAAATCCATACAGCCGTACTGCAGTGCACATGATACCCAAGGGTACATCACTGCCTCAAGCGTGAATGCACTACGCTTAATAACCACAAAGCCTCCCTGGACCTCAGGATAGTTAAACATACAGGGCTTCTCCTTTAATAAGTCAAACAGTTGTGTATGTGTTCGTACAGCAATAGAACCTGTTCCTTGCAGAATCTGAAGTCCACGATTGTAAGCTTTGTTGAATAATTCATCGACATTTTTTATCAATCGGACAGACGAATCTACCCACATGACGAAATCATATTCCTGCAACATCATTTGAATAATAATAGGTTTCCAAGTATATCCTTTCAAATTTTTTATATGTGACGGATATTGGTCAAAGGGAAATTGTCTGACGTCACACTTACACATGTTTTGGACATCTATCCTGTGCTCTTTGGATAATCCTAAATCGAACATTACCAGTTTTATATCAGGAAACATTTTGCTGACACGGTCATTTAAAGAATTCAGAAGTCCAACCCATTCAAGAAAATGGTTATCAGATACTCCAGATACAATTACTGGTAGCATGGAATTTTCCCCCCGATTTATTAATGTTTTAATTCCATTTGTATCGAGTCCAAGACTTTTAAGATACATATAAGGAACCGTAAAATTGTAATTTTTCACAACTCTAAAATTTTCCTCCATTGATGAGGGAAATCTATTTTTGAAAAACCTGCATTTCTTTAACTTTTTTTGTTTGTATCCAGCTGTTTCAAATATTGTAGAATTCTGCTGAGACATCATCAGTTCTATATTTTGAAGTCTTGCTTCTAATTGTAGTGCCATGGGGGTACGAGTGTTAAACATGTACAAACTGTACATCATAAATATGCACCCAAAGATAACTAAAAATCGTCGCATACACACACGGTCCATTGTTGAAAAAATATGTTAATGGGGGTAAATTTATCGCTTATTTTCCACCGTTTTCGATTGTGCTTACAGTCCTTGGATTACTTATTGTGACGTGTCCCGTGCTAGGTATCCTTATATTTATAGAGGGAACATAAATATTATGTTCTAATACCTTTATCAATGTAAACTTTTCCTGCTATATGTCATTATCTGGTAAAATAGTTTCTTTAAAATATACTTTTCCTTGGATATGTTAAATTATGAGAATCAATTTGAATTTATTTTTGATTTTCTTGAGAATGACGTTGAGTCTGTTATTTCTTCAGAATTAATAATATCCGGCCTGCAAAAGATTATATTTTTGCCTCATTATCATCGGAATATCAATTTTGTCACAAACATAATATATAACTTTCCCAATCTTAAAACATCAACCTTAAAAAATACTTTACCTGAACATATGACTAAGTATCCCAATTAAGAATATCGTACAGACGTGTACCTATAAGATATTAATTTCCATATATAAGATAATTAAAGAAGTCATTGTATAAATTATCATTTCCTTTCTCCCTATGGTTAGTTAGCAATTATTCATGCAAACAGATATTACTTCATACAGAGCTAATATCGGTAATCTGAAGAATAATCTTAAATCGTTTATCAATTCAATGATAGAAAGGTAAGTAACTTTCTAAATGAAATAATTGATATATCGACCAGCTAATATATATAACTGACAAACACATGTTCAGATGTTAATGATAAGCAAGAGAAACTATTTATATTACATGTAATAATAGAATATTGAGTATGGTAAGGCTCTGATGTGTTTTTTAAATAGAGTTTGAAATATATAATTGTTGCATGGCATACTGTGAAATCACTGTTTTTCGTGTGGATTATTTTTTGCTGTTTTCGAGGTATGAAGAGACCATCGAATTCATGTCCACCACAAAATGTAAAATTTCAAATAATTATTCATACACAAAATTTTAATCCCCACAAACTCAAAATGTTCCTCTAAACCATGAAAATTTGACCCCACGAAAATATACGATTTTACATTGTGATCTCAAGGCTCCTTAAATTTTTTTTTCTTATATTTCAACTTCTGTCCCTGGTCCATCCGGTCATATCAACAAAACTTGCCTTGGAGTATACATTAGTTACATGTAAAAGCAACTCATATGAATACTTTGTGGAAACAAACATCTGTGATCTATAGGAACAACGTTGTTTATCAAGAAAAAATGTTAAAAACTCTAAAGTAACGTAATCTAATAAAAGCGAAACGAA
This sequence comes from Saccostrea echinata, assembly GCF_033153115.1. Lineage (NCBI taxonomy): Eukaryota > Metazoa > Mollusca > Bivalvia > Ostreida > Ostreidae > Saccostrea > Saccostrea echinata. The sequence goes on along the minus strand of NW_026889752.1, from coordinate 9,559,832 downwards.
CTGAACATACAAAACCACATCGTCTGTATTGCAGGTAAACTTTTCGTTTCTTGCAAAATAAATATGTTACACAGAAATTTCTATTTTTAGTTCCATGGGAACACCGTCCATTAAAATCTGAAACCGATACACAGAATTTTGTATCTTTGTGTAGTCTACTTGTGTGCCAAGTTATACTGAAATCTTACCAAACTGTAGGAGGAGTAGTGTTTTGAAAGAATTTTACAGAAATTTCTATTTTAGTAACCATTGCAACACCATTCATTAAATCAAAAACCGATTAATAGAATCATGTATCTTAGTGTAGTCTACTTGTGTGCCAAGTTATATTGAAATCAGATCAAAACTGTAGGAGGAGTAGCGTTTTGAATCTTTTTCACAGAAATTTCTATTTTTAGTAGCTATGCATATGGCAACACCGTTCATTGAAATCAAAAACCGATACGCAGAATTATTATGTTAGTGTAGTCTACTTGTGTTCCAAGTTATACTGAAATCGGACTAAAACTGTAGGAAGAGTAGCGTTTTGAAAGTATTTTACAGAAATTCTATTTTTAGTAACCATGGCAACACCGTTAATTGAAATCAAAAACCGATACCCAGTATTATGAATCTTGGTGTAGTCTACTTGTGTGCCAAGTTATATTGAAATCAGATCAAAACTGTAGGAGGATTAGCATTTTGAAAAATTGTTTACAGACGGACGAAAGACAGCTAGACAGACAGACAGACAGCTAGACGGACGGACGACGGACACCTTACTATCGCGTAAGCCCTAAAAATAAATTGTCTTCGATTTTACCAGCCAACCCTGGTTATTTTCCCAATTTAATACAGGAACCTTAAACATTTTTATCTTAACATTTGATCACCAAGTTTCCAAAATAAGAATATAGAATAGTCGTCTGATGTTTCTTAAGGAGGCATGGCCGTATATTAACTTACATTTCTATAATTGTTTACTTTTTACCGGCAAAATTATTAAGAGGGCACAACTCTAAATTAACTTTCTTTTCTATAGTAAAGTATATACTGGCAAAATTACACCCCCATGGTATGATTAGCAAGAGAAACTATATATGCTACGTGTAGTAATAAAATTTTGTATAGAGTAAGACCCTGGTGTGCTTTTTAATGATATTAAAATGAAAATATTTGTCTGAAATGTGTCATGGCTGTTTAACATTTCCTATATTTTGACGTCTGCCCCTGACCCAACAAAACTTGCCTCGTAATATTCCTTTAGTAAAAGCAATAAGAAGAAAACAGAAACCTGTGGTCTATAATAACAATGTTCTTTCGCTTTTTTTAGAATCTCAAACTGATATCCTTTCTTGGCTCTTGTTTTAGTCTGTAAACGACGAGAGGTGAAAAGTACTGAACACACGCAACAACATCGCCTGTGTTGCTTGTAAGCTTTTTATGCCATACAAAAACTGTTCACCTTGCATTTAAGGGGCAGTTGATTTTGATTTTGTATGTAGTATAATTTTGTACCTAGATCAAGTACATCAAGCACATTAATTTTTCGACGACGTAAATATTAATAGCGATTCTCTGTAACCACTTAAACTTCTTTGCCACGCATGGTCACCGATTTTGATGAAACTTTGCCCATTATTACAACTTGACACCAGAAACATATATCAAATAAAATTTCGTTGCTATGTGTCTTTGTTGCCATGGTAACAGCCCGAGAAGTTGAAAAAATTGAGATTTTCAGCTACTTTAAATCTTTATTAAGCCTTAATAAAGACTAAGAAAAACAAACAAACCATTCTCTCAGAAACATGACACCTTGTTGCCACTTATGCTATAAAGAAACTATTTAGAATTTATCTCTAAGTAAGTGGTAACCATGGGTACATTTGGAATACATTTTAGATGCTGAAAAATGCTGAAAAACGCTCTATAGTCACAAATGATAGATGTTACATGATCAAACTCAATCAACAACGTAAGAAAAACAATGAAAAATATTTGACCTCATGTAATTAGGTATTGGCAATATTATTCTATAAATAACTTTCATGGTTGCCATGGTAACACAGTGTCACCATGCAAAATCTGTTGCTTTGATTGGGTTAATGCTACTATCGTGAGGAAAAACAATAAAATTCATGACTGGCACATATGCATCCTTAGGACCTTGCAACATCGACAACATAAGAAAAATTGAGATTAATTGTTACTTTGCAGTGTAACCATGGAAACAACGTACTAGTTGTTTTTTAAGTGATATTTTTTGCTGCTTTAGGAATTTACTAACCTTTTAATCAAGAAAAATATTATTTGAATCACCTTGAATAGTACTTATCTCGTAGAATTAAAGTTGAATATCATATATTGATAAAGGTTGTTAAAAAATACAACACTGTTGCTATGGTTACCAAGAAGAGAAAATGTTCAATTTTGTTAATTTTTTGTCAATATTAGACCTTATGTGCCAGCTTTTTGCATCCAGTTAGAGACTGGGTGATAGTCAAAATTGAAAGTCAGGTTAGTTGTTCACATATATCAATCATTAAAGTTTTGGGAATCTACATACAACGGTAAGTATCCAAGGAAACAGAGTATTTTTCAGATTTTTATGTATGTTTTTTCGCCTTATTTCCATAGCAACGCACTATATAAAGAATTGAAATTGAATTTTTTGAAATGTGAAAATTAGGGTCACACCAAGGCCTTTAAAAATTGATCATCAGTTATATAGAAATATGCTTTTTAAAAAGATAGGATAAGATTAAAACATTAAGAGAGTAAATTTAAAATCCCTTCGTGGTATTAAAACCATGGCAACCATTGCCAACCTATAAGAAATATCATATTTTGTCCTTGGTTTATGTTACAAGGATCTCTTCTCTATTATTTGCTCGCATTTCAACCTGTAATTGTTTTTATTCTTAAGTGTATGACTTTTTAAAATTAGATGAACAAAATTATTACTTTTGAATACTTTGTTTCCATAGCAACGTATGTTATAGATGATTTACCAAACATGTTTATCATGCAGATAAGACACCAGGCCTTCAACTTTCAGAAACAGTCATTGTCACTTGTTTGCTTTGCTGCAAACGTTAACTGTGGGACTCTGAAGATGTTGAAAAATGCCATTTTTCAAACTTTAGGACATGTTGCTATGGTATCCATGACACGTAGCAACCAATTTTTGCCTGATTTGAGTTTACGGTATCAAAGACTTTTATCATAGAGAATTTGGAGAAATTCTGAAACTATGCGTGCCACAGCTGCCATATAAAAGTTCAAGTCATTACAAAGAATGGCTCTTAAATAATTGAAAAAAAGAGATTGAATTAAGGAGTTGATCCTTACGTCGCGGGTTCGAATCCCACTGTGGGACGTGGAGACCGGTCCTTCGGATGAGACCGTATAAACCGAGGTCCCGTGTCGCAGTAGGTGCTGGCACGAAAAAGATCCCTCATTGCTCAATGGCCGTAAGTGCCGAGTATAGGACAAAATTTGCAGCTCTCCACCGGCAAGTGGTGGCGTTTCCATATGAGTGAAAAATTCTCGAGAGGGACGTTAAACTACATACAATCAATCAATCTTCAAACACAAGACAAGGTCGTTGGAATACTACCCCAACCTCATTCCTCAGCTACGTTTATTCTGATTCAACCATGCATGGCAACTTGTGTTGACTTCATAAAATATTTGTTTATATATATATATATATATATATATATATATATATATATATATATATATATATATATATATATATATATATATATATATATATATATATATATATATATATATATATATATATATACACTAATTTCAAAGGTATTCGTCATAAAAAATGACCGTTTAAGCATACATATTTCAATCATATCAGTTATTTCCCTCAAAGCATTGGTAGGCACGTACATGTACATAGCAGCAAAATATCATCATATGAGGGAAAACCTAGAAAACCTCAAAACAAATGTTAATTTTATTTCTTTGTTTAACTGTACCTTAAACATTTTTTGACCATTTTTTGGAGATAAATGTGCATGTACTACTTTCTCATCAGTGGATATGGGTCTATGGGAATCACATTTCTTAGAAAATTTCTCTCAAATCTTTAATATACATGTAGAACATTTGTGTCAATGTGAGGTCTACTTTCAGGTTTAGTGAAATAATCTGTTGTCATGGAGTGTGTGTGTGTGAATGAAAGTAGACATGTAGGTAAAAGGTAAATATTCTGAACATTAGACCATGTTTTTATATTACAGAAATTTCTTTGAAAATCGTTACTATGAAAGTAAAGCTTAGAAAGTTTTTGGAGAAAAAAGCACACAAAAACAAGATTTATTCTACACTAATATAACTTTCATCATTTCTAGAAACTTGTTAGTTGCGGAGTACTTAAATGAAAAAAAAAATGAATAATTTCTAGCGTTTATCATACTGGATATATGCTTTTGTCGTTTTTTCCACAACAGAAAGGTTTATTCAGCACATATATTAAAAAATATTATAATAGCACATTACTGTAGGTCGATAGTTGAGAAATACAATGAAAATAAACTGAATAATTTGTAGTGCTTAACAGATTAGAAATAAATGTATGTACACGTACAATGTATTCGGCCATTCTGAATGGTAAAACCACTGTTCACTCCAAATAAACAAACTGATGGTATATTTAGAATTTCTAGAGATATCTCTAATCACCCCATTAATAATATGTTTTTATTCACGCAAAAGAACAAAATTCTATTTTTTTTTTAAATCTACTTCGGATTCCATACAACGGTAGCTTAAAAGCAACTTTTCGCAGGATATATGTTCTGTTTATGGCTACAGCTACAAATTTTGTGCAATCAAATGAATATTTTACTTTGACACTATGTAAGGAACAATTGTTACTGTTTTTTCTGTTTTCATGCCAACGGTGATAATTTAGAAAATTTGATTTATGTAAGTGGCATATCAAGTGTTGGTGATATTCATTTCTCTAAATTTTCATTAAGATTCTCCCGGCTATCTGTAAGAACATCTGAGGACAAAGCATGTTGCTTTTCATTTGTTTCTTACATAATGGCAAAAGTGGCCATTTTGAAACCCCCCCCCCCCCCAAAAAAAAAAAAAAAAAAAAAAAAATTAAAAATAAAGTCCATAGTGCACAACTAGATTTGCTTGACATCATGCCCGAAAAATGTCATTAAGATTCGGCATCAGACAACGTCAATTCATTATATATATATATATATATATATATATATATATATATATATATATATATATATATATATATATATATATATATATATATACACACACATACATATATATATATATATATATATATATATATATATATATATATATATATATATATATATATATATATATATATATATATATATATATATATATATATAAAATATGAAAATTTATCTTGTTGTCCTAAACTTTCACCAAATAAGAGGAATATAGAAATTAAGTATAGAAGTTATGCCACTTTCCATTCTTGTCGGCACGATCCTTGATCCCCATGCACTACACTTTTCTTGTGGAATACAACCCTCTCTGTGTTTTTTCTTTACGTTACATTTTACGTTAAATCAGATTGCTAATAATATTCCTTTTTTTTATTTGTGTCTGTTTTACAATTACAACATGAAACCGGAGAATGAAGAATGTGACGAGTAAACGGATGATGTTCCAGAAAAACATCCAATCCAGACCTTCTCTCCTGCTTTCATTTTTACAACAGCCATTTTACTGCATACCATATAGATGTCATGACTGTTGTTATGGCAATGGTTGTACGCCTTTATGTTACCATTCAAGTACAGAGCGGTGTAGGCGTATTTGTTGGTGGCCGTCATTGTTGTCCAATCAAATACGTAAACTCCCGATTTTGGAGCTATGAAAATTCCTTTAACGGCGTTGTATCCTCCTCCTAAATTCAAATTGACATCTTTAAATATGACGATGCTCCCTCCACTAACTGCCTGCGTACTTTTTGCTTTAGCGTCGAATGCTATCACCATGTTTCCTAAGACGAAAAGATTGAAAACTTCCATTGCATCATTTAAAATACATCGAAATAATATACAAATCTAAAATAAAAGATAAAGAGGCGTGATTTAAGTGTCTTACCTCTATCTTTGTTGCTTTTGCAGTTATCTTTTACATAACCAACAGCCACACAAGTTTTAGCGACACTGTCATAGTCGGCCCTGAAAGATTTAAGACTGGGCCGTGGTGACACTTTATCAGTCGCATTAATACCAAGAACTGCACTTACTCCCACAACAAACACTAGGGAATGCATTCTAAAATGATGATTAGATGAAAAATAGAATAAAATTTTTAACTTTTAGAAATTGAAAAGTTACATCTGAAGATAAGCTATATCTTAGTATATTTGACTGTACAAAGGCGAATTGTAATTTTCCAAACAATGATTATGAATTTCTTTTTTTTTTTTTTTTTTTTTATCAATAAACATATTTCAAGAACAAGATTCATTTGTTAGTGCCCTCGTAAATTAAAATATATTTTTTTACCTGCTTAGATGAAACGTCGGATTTTTAGTCTTGGTGCTAGTAGCAGATACCAATGACCGACTAACTCTCTCTTCTTATATATAATACATATTGCGTGATTAGACACAATTTGGTGACATATTGCAATGGTATCATTGTATATCATCAACGATTAGTACATATATCTTGACTATTACCATAAAATATATAAATCATATACTCATTAATAAATAAACTCTTTTAATGCAAAACAATGTATTATTTTGATTATAAATGATATTTTTATTTCGTAATCAGGGTCTCTCTGGATTCATTTCGTTGAAATCACATTAACTGTGTTTAAATTGTTTGTACGGGATTTGGATTACGAGATTATGAGAATTCAATGATTTCAAATGATAGTTATACCCAAAACAAAATGATGATTGTTTACTACATTATGATAAGTATTAATTTATAGTTAGCCTGATTTATATTCTATTATTTTCAATTTTCGGTTCCAGGAAATTTATACGATTCAATATGTTTTGGATACTCACAAATTCGATATTATTTTTCAGATTTGGATAATTCTTTCAACAGTTTTAATTACCTCTTACTGCCTTTTCATGTACGTCATCTATTTTTGTATCAATGCACAACATTATCAAAAGGAAACTGTGCTTTTAAACTGTATTTAACAAAGAAAATTTCATCAACCTTTAAGTATATGTTAAATATACGGACTATTGTATCATTGAGTTTATTCCTATAATTATGACCGTCTTGATCAATGGAAAAAAAAAATGAATCAGCTAAAACAGCCAGTCTTTCTGACATTTTTGCCTAAAGCATTGCATTTATTGATTTGAATTTTGGTATGTGAGTCTATCTTTATGAGTTACAAATCAGGTTTGCAATTTTTTTGGCTAGAATGTAATGGGGTGAAAATACACCATTTTTTTAAAATCAGGATTTCAAAATTCTAAATAAATGTTTGCCAATTTTGTACACAAATAGCTGAATAGCGATTCATTAAACTTACATGAATTATTGTCTCCCCTCTTCTTGATGGGTAATTACCAAATGTTCTGTAAATTTCCTGTCAATCTAATTCTATAATGTCCTTCAAGAGATCAAAACAACCATAATGCAATTCATTGGTGTTTCAAGTTTTACCTTTATAATGACTGCTTGACAGTTTATAATAAGACAATTTTAATGCTTATTGTATTTTTCCACCCCAATTTTAAACAAATTTAACAATTTAAATAACATTTTTATAGCAAAATAAACCTTTGAAATTTTGGAGAAAGATTTGTAGGAAAATGAAAGAGATTTCTGAAACTTTATGACAGGGGTTGTTTAAATTCAGTTAAGTTTATGGATCATGATCAAAAGTACAAACAGTTAATGAAGAAATGTGTTGTATATGCTGTGTATTTTGTCATCACTTTCAGAGAGTAGTGATATGGGTTCGGAGAAACCCAACTACAGTGAACCGGAAAATCGTATCACTGTTTAACAACGGATCAGAAAAAAATGGGTATGGAGAAAATTCCTTTTTGGTAGGAAAATGTATAATGATTAAAATATATTTCTTGATTTTTCAGGAACATTTTTTCTGAAATATTATTGAATCACCTGTTAAATATTATCACTGTGATACTTTTGAATTATTCTGCTTTGTACAGGTATACAAAAATAAACTACCTTCTCAGAGAAATGATAAATGTTTTTAAAAATTCTTTCTTGGAAAACAGAGGTCATTCATAAATAATTCTGCGGAAAAAAGTTATTACTAGGAATATGTGTGTACAATGAATACTGAAATAAAAGAAACAAATGCATAAGCAATATAAAGCAGTTTGTTTGCTATAAATGTGGGAAAAACCCCATACATACCTTTATGGTTGTCGGCGCTGCGAGGTTAGACGGTGAAGAAAAAGTAAAATTTTAGATGTGACCACTCCTCTCGAACAAAATAAAAATATTCTTTATGAATTCATTTTTTTGAAGGGTGTGGCCACAGCAAAAAATTGAAAAAAGACGAAAATAGTGGTGTATTTTGATAAAAAGGGGCAAAGTACACGTGTTCCAACGTTTTCTATACAAATATGACGTCATTAAATAGAAAAAAAGCCGTATACACTTTTTAAGTTCGATACTTATGGGTAATATTTTTATTGTGATTTTTCTTCTTCAATTTAGTTTAATTTTCCTGACAAATTAGGCCGATTTTGGCCCTTCGTGGGTTTGGCTCTTTAATATTCGCATCTTTTACAACGGAAATAAGTCAAAAAATAAATTTCAATCCAGGCATCCATTTTTTGGTTTGTATCATCTGTCCTTTAATTGAGATTTGTTCTTGTCATATCTAGGATGTGGTCTCAATACAGGGTCATACATGTGGGAGTGAGTTTTTACCTTTCATCACTCAGTTTACTACGGGTTAATTTAACTCAAGCTCTACATTAATATAATTTCTGTGCATCAGTAAAGAAATAAATTAAAATTAACCCTTTAATATATTTTGAAACAATTCGGAGTTTATTTCACCTTTACAGCATGGAAAGCTATAAAAGCTTTTTTCATTATTCATTTTTTTTTAAAAGTTGGATTCAACATTTTTTTTTCAAATGAAAATTCAGAATCAATTATCTCTTCTCTCTTGCCCTTGGTTAAAAAACAATTATCAAATGATACCTCATTTACAATCCATTAACAAATAAAATTGGTAAAGTATTATCGTCAAATGATCCACATACCCATACGACGAAGGCAAGGATAGATGTTTCCAGTGGAAGGTGTTGGAGTGTTCAAAAGTCAAATAAACTTTCAATGCTAAGTCTTGTAGTTTACATGAGCATAAAGTCCTTAAAACTTTTTTCATTATGCTATTGGAAAACGCCAGAAACACCCCTTTAAAATACAAGTACAAGAGCACCAAGGGCCTTAATGGTCATCTGAGTTTATGTTATTTTTCTATTATTTAAAGTCTACTTGACCATTGAAACTATGTAAGTACCTTTCATATTATCTTTTTTAAGAATTCTTGAAGTTCTCTAATTTAATTGACATTTCAATTCATTATTTACAGGGATTAATTATCATAGGTGGATAGCAAAGGGGAATAATTTCTTTCAGGCGAATACAAATTAATAAATTGACCAAGTGGTGCAGAATTTCAAAATTCTGGTAAAAATATTCTTGCTTATTACAACTTTATATATTCATTTTGCCTCATAGATGCCCGAGAGCAGAGATTTTCAAGAAGACATTGCATTTTCACTTTAGATTCAACATAGTCCCACCCTAACACCAGCGCCCTCGACCCGGGGGCCAAGAAATTTACAATTTTGGAAGAGGCACACCTGCTCATCATGACCATGTACTTAGTATGATTGCTAAATACCCTTGGGCAGAGAAGATTTTCTGAAAAAATAATGCAATTTTACTTTATATACAAAAGAGTCCCATACTAACAACACAACAAACCCCCCCCCCCCCCCCAACCCAAGGTTATGAATTTCAAGCTTTTTAAAAGGCATCTTTGCTCATCGTAACTATGAAATTACTTTGTCTGCTAAATATCCAGGGGTAGGGACCCCTGCCACTGGGGCCCACAAATTTAGCAATTTTGGAAGAGGCGTCCAGGCTCATCATAACCATGTATTTAGTTTATCTGCAAATTATCTAGGAGCAGAAAAGACGATTTTCAAAGCATTAATGCATTTTCTCAATAATATCAATATAGCCCGGCCCTGACACAAGAACCAGGGGCCATGAAAATCACATTTTTAAGAGAGGCACCCTTGCTTATCATAACTATATAGTTACTTGATTTGTTTGCTTAATACACAGGGGTAGAGGAAGATTTTCAAAGAAATCTCCCCTACCAAAATAATGCACTTTCACTATATAATCAATAGAGCCCACCTCTCGCAGAACCCCTCCCCCTGGGGTCACAAAATTTTGGAAGAGACACCCTTTTAAATCACAACCATGCACCTAATTTATCTGCAGTGGAAGAGAAAAAGATTTTTTTTAAATTATGCATTTTTACTGCATGTTCATTAGAGCCCCACCCTTACTCCAGAACCCTCGACCTTGGGGCTATAAATTTCACAATTTTGGTACTACAATGCTTATTTCAATCATGCCAGCATGATGTCCAGGAGGTAAGAAGATTTTTAAAGATAACACTAATTTTGATGATTTTAGCACCACCCCTACTATCCCAGGGGAGGGCAGGGACCATGAAATTTACCATTTCTGTTCTTCACTTAAAGATGTTTTATGCCAAAACTGGTTGAAATTGGTTCAGCGGCTCCAGAGAAGAAGCAAAAAACGAAGGACGCACGACGACGGACGAAAACAGATAACATTAGGTCACATGGGTGACTCCGGTGAAAAACCCAATTTTATTTTGTGAAAATAAATGATTTTAAAAGTGTTTGATGGGCATAAATAAATATACCGCGGATTTTCTTTATGAGTCCGTATGCCATTCAAAAAAAAAAAATGATTTCAATGCCAGTCTTTCATCTAATACGAATTATACGAAATAATATAAAAGTAAGTTATAAATAATCGTATATTTTTTTTATGAAGTATGCAATTTATATTTATATTATATTTGGATATTTTAGCTTTTTGTGTAATGTACTTGGACATGTACATATAGACGGTTAAATGCCACGACTGCAAATTGCATTAAATTTCCTGTCTATACAGGGGTTTTGAAATGACAGGTTTTGTAAAAGGTGGGTTTATTTCTGTTATTTGATAAACACAATGTAAACCTTTCCACCCCAGACAAACAAACAAACAATAAATAATTAAAAAAAATAAAATAACATAAAAAATCAATAATTATCACATTAACCCTTCCCCCTTCTTTCCGTTTTTTTTCCGTGTGAAGTTCTAATTTTATTACATAAATATTAAAGATAAACTCTGTAATTGAACAATTTATTTAATATTCTGAATAAAGTGCCTTTTCTGAATTTTTAAAATGAAAAATACTTTTTAGTGCGTAATTTAGACTCTGGCGATAAGTGATGATGCTGTGGTTTATCATGAACAAGCGGATTACAAATAGAATGTCAATTATTAAATAAACACAACTGGACAGTTTTTAGTAATATCACTATCGTTTTTAACTACTGTTTTTTTTTCCCGAAAATACACAGAACATTTCAGCAATATACCCATATAAATACTCTTTATATACCTATTTGCTGAGTACCCTCCTTATACATTTTAAGTATACAAGTACTACAATTTAACAATACAGAAAGAGGAAAGTGTGTATTTTGTGCAAAGTGGGTAATCTTATTTGGGAGAGGAATAAAAATAAAACGTGTCGATTTAAATTTATACAAGAAAAAAGGGAAAAATTATTAGAGGAAGTAAAAGAACATCCAACTATCTATAAACTGATTCAGTTTTGGTTGTATACATTGTCAATTCATCATAATAGACAGTTGAAAGATTTACTGAGAACAAGAGATCATCGCTATTTCTCCAATTTACCTAAAGTGAGCATTTTGATCCATGGCCCTCTTGATTTATTTGTTCTTATTTTAATAATCCCAAAAAATACATCCCTAAAAGAATTTGCCAGGGGGTCATTATTCTACGGGAGTCATTTTTCTTCACGTTGCAATTGGGTATGCAGATTTTAAGGGTGATGCCACTTTTTCGACAGGAAAAAGGGTCATTTTTCGACGTCAAGTAATGACCGGATTCATTTTTCAATGTCGAATAAATACCGGAAGTCATTTTTCGACGTCAAAAAATGACCCCCGTCATTACTGGGGTCATTATTCGTCTTTACACCGGCACCAAAGATATAGATGATGCAGGAAAAATTTGGAAAAAAAACAACAACAACAACAACTGTTTTTTTTATATTGACGATGAAATTTTGCTTGCTTGTCAAACTAATATGTACGCATTGTCATACTTACAATCATTAGAATTGAAAACCTAAGAAAAATAAAGCGCCAGTCCACGAACTTTCTGCTCATACCCTGCAAGTATCAATATAGTCTAACCAAAGTGTAATAATCTTATACAAGATTCAAATCGCATTATCTCTAACTGCACAAGCTGCATGGACCCGTTAATGAATAAACTCTATTTCATAGTTTTCTTACCGGCTCTAGCCATTCCTTCGGAGGAGTGGCGCAATTGACGTAACAGGAGAAAGCACACCATTCTTGAATTATGCATATTTTGGATTCAAAGCTGAAACGTATAAAGTTGCCAGTCAACTGGAATTTTCAAATTGTATCCATTCATTACAAGTGAAAAAAAAAAGAATGCATTCTTGACAAAGAAAAACATTTTATGAGAGAAGTCCGATAAGCTCCCTGTCTCTCTCTATCTCTGTTTCCATGTTTCGTCGTCTGACCACGAGGTTAAATTTGATAATACTGTATAAGTATTCAAGTATGCTAGATGGAGACCTTACTCTGCAACATGAGCATCAATACTGAGACTGCAAATAAGATCATGAAGTTCAGGATTTTAAGCTCATTGTTTAGTCATCAGGTTTTCTTGAAAGCCAGTGACAGATTATAGATATTGGAAGAGTACAGGTCTCGTTTGATCTGCATCTTTGTAATAAAAAATGATATATTGTCATAATGTGCGCCGAGGTAGTTTTTGGTCAATGAGTGAGTCCTGATCCTGATTCAACAACGTCATTTGGATAAGGTTAATATGTGTATCAACATAACAATTGCTCTCAGGAACGTTTGTTTCACAGAAACATCATTAAAAGTTTTGAAATAACTAAAGCATTTCAGTCAAACATAAAGGCGGCACATATACACACTCATGGGTGATAAATGTAACGTTCATGATTTGAAATACTATTCTATTAGTGATGCTGCAAACATAAACTTAAAGAAAAACAAAACAAAACTAAAATTATAAACAAGAGTAAACTTTTATTTCAAAACATGAAAAGCTATAAGAAAAAGACATAAGTTGTATAAATAAATATTTATAAAATAAATATAGAAAAAAATACTGTCTCTAAATGAATTTAAAACTTTTTTTTTCTTTGTACACACGTACCGATGACGCAAAATATATTTCAGTGTCACTCTGATTTTTTCTTAGAAATTTTATTTACATTTAAATAATAAATAAATAATAACAATAAATAATAAATAATAATTAAGTAATATAAATAATGGTTATTATTTCCGGGTTAAATATTAACATGTTTCGTTCAAAGTAATAAGTATAGAATATTTAATCATCTGAATCAAACTAAGTGGAAACTTTCTGAAATGCTGTGCAATGGGCAGACACAGCTATATGTACAATGCATATATCAACATGCATTACAATACTATCCTTACTCATCATGATTCTAAAGGTAGATGTTTTCTATTTTTTAACCACTAACAAATCAATATCAATTACGAATTTTGCTGATTTCATATAATTTATTTTTTTAAATCATGGCGAAACATCTCATACGATATATATTTTTTCTGTAATTCTGAATATGTGATACTTTGTCTAGCTCTGTTTCCAAGACAAGTGAGACATAAAAAGAAAAAAAAAGATACTACAGCATGAGTTACACACTCAAAAGATGTAAATATCTCCTTTGAATTACTACATACTAGATCAATTCTCAATATGATCATGATGCAACAGCTAACACTGTTTAGGCTTTAGGTTTGAACGACCTGATTTCAAAATCCTCAAGGTCGAGCCCGAGACAAGACTTCAAGCCTGATCAGCTGATAACATAACATCTGCCCATTAAATATAGAGACTAAGTTTCATCTCTGCTCCTCCAAATGATTCCCAGTAGATTACACATTGAGTAAAGATTCTTCCAAATAAAATTCTTCCAAATGACATGGAAGTACTTGGAATTCCAAATGCATCCAAATACTTCCAATGCAAGTAATTCCATACCATAATATATCTGAGATCTGAGCTATAGATAGGCAAGGAATGTAAATAAAATAGTCATTCATATAACTATGAAGTTCTACCCATACACCCCTCCAACCCCTAAAAAAAATCGGAGATGTCCACTTTATGGCATCAATGTGACGTCGAAAAATTACCCTTTTGCCTGTAGAAAAAGTGGCATTACTCTTAAAATCTGCATATCCTACCTGCAGGAAAATGACCCCCGTAGAAAAATGACTCCCTGTAGATTTTGTTAGGGATATACATATATTTTTTCTTTTTGATTCAAAAGACTAATAATTATAAATCAAAAGGCCCGCGGACCAAGATATTCAACAGTATACGTAAAATAAAGATACAGGAATGATATGTTGATCTCATTAAATCTTTCGAATAAAATGATCTGTCTTCTAAGATAAATTGACAACATTAATCGACTTTAATCTACACTATTCCAGAGAGAAAGAGAGAGAGAGAGAGAGAGAGAGAGAATTATTTATAATGTCTATCTATCTGTCTTTCACTAATTAACAACTCTCAATGGATAGTTTTCGATAGAAACGATTTTAGCAAGAGTTATTTCCCGTTGGTCGCCATATTGGAGGTATACAAGCCCGAATTCCTTCATTATTCAACCAATTTAAACTTGTCATACTGGGCAATTGGGTGAAGATAACACAATTTTTCTTGCGAATTTATGTTAACACAAGCTTCCTTTGATTCGTAATTTTAGTATTTAAAAGATTTTTGGCCTTATATTTCTGCAACACAAGATCAGAATTGGTTGCTCAAAGAGGAAAATTCGCTAGTTGGACCTCCAAGATGGAGGCCAAGGGAAGTAACTCGCAGGGAAAATACGTCAGACGAAAACCATCTATTGCCAATGAGTACAAGACTAATAAAGTGATATCTTCAAGTCCTTGCTTTCTTGGCTTAAGGCGCTTCTTATCTTACTGACTTGCAGTTGTAATTAATCATATACTCATTGGCAATTGAAAATTGTTAATTACATGTAGTAAAAGACATATCTGTTGATCAAGTTGCATTTGAGTGTATATATTTTTAAATAAGTGATTTTAAAAGTGTAACAACGTAATTTATGGACATATAGCAGATATATCTTACAATTTGAATAAGACGAATTGTGTGATGTTTTAAATACTTTTTGTACATTTTCATTCAAACCGAAAGAAAAAAACACATTAATTATCCATTGTATATAGCAGACAAAAGTGCAAATACAAGCAATTTTAACCTAAACTGCAAGTAAAACTTCCATGAAACCCCAGAAATCGCAAAGGAATGGAGTCAATACAAAAACTTGAGCATGCAGATATCCATATTTGGTCCCCAAAGTGCAACTAATCCATGTTCTTAATACATGTACCATCGTTGATTTTCAAGCCTGCTCCCCTTTATCAGAGTATTGATTGATAAATCTTGAACAAAGAAGAAATATCAAATATGTTCGAACAAAATTATGCTTTGCTACGTTGTCCAAGCAAATACCAAGTTCGTCTAAACAATTCAAAAACAATTTAATTTACTTTCTTCCAAAGGTTTTTAATTTGTAAGAAGGACGAACTTTTTTGTGTCCAAATATATTGTTCGTCCGAACGAAAGAAAACCTTGGTAAAACCATTACCTTATTTGGCTTTTTTTGCGAACAATGATTTTTTTCTAGGCTTCAACGGCTCCATACTATTGATGTAATCTATTGATGAAATATACTATTCCCGTATTTATAAAAGTTAAGGCCTTCATGGATTTTGTACATTTGTTAAAAATATTAAGATTCTAAAATCACAAAGTATATAACCTTGCAAAATTAAAAAAAAGGTAAATTAAAGTATTTGCTTACAAGGTCATTATATGACCCAAGGATTTTCGAAATGCTGGCTTTGATTGAGACTGTTGAAAGCCCTTATACATCATCTTATTTGTCAGTATCCTGCCTGTTTAAAAGTAGATCGTGTACAGAGCGTGCTCTAGTGCACCGAATATTTTAGAAACTTTCACACCATATGCAGGTAATTGTACTTCATTGTTACAAACTAAATTTTGCCCTTAAGATACCCTTATCGTGTGATAATAGATATTGGTCTTCATCCTGTGGGGAGCCCCTCGGTTAGCAATTTTATCTACCTGAGAACTCGTGTTCGGGTAGTACCCGGGAAGTTACAGCCACGATTAGACCTGTTTGGCTTGTTCTGAAGTAGCCGGGGCGGGTGCTCAAAAGTACATCAGGTATTTACGGGATTGAAAATGTAATTTGTAAAATATGTTTATATAGTTAGAATCTATACATTAAGTATGGTTGGTTTTTTTTACTATTTTTCCCCATGGTCCTAATTCCTCGGGCTTTCGTCCCGTTTCTAAAATGACACAGGTCTTGGGCGGGGTACTTAAATTCCATTGATACAATAGCCAGTCCAGGGCGAGAGGGAGAGTCTTGGTTATGCATTTACAACAGCACATGTGAGAGAGAGTCAGATACGGCAGCCCTGACGAACAACTCGGGACCAACATTTATAAAGTTATGTGTTCAAAAGAATTCCACTCTTTGAAAATTATATTGATTAAACCAAAAGATAATCCACACAGCATTATGAAAGTTTAGGAAACAGTGATTTATGTGTTATTTGTGAATTTATATTCAATGTTTCATTTGTGAAAATTACGTTTGAGGAAATTCAACACCAAAATTCTGAAAATGTTAAGCAGAGGTGCTGTGATTAGTTAACCCTACTTTCCAGGACACTTCCTAGGACGGTCTGCAGATAGACATTTCATTTCTATTATTTTTAATTATTTTGTTGTAAAGAGTTATTTTTGTTTTGTTTATTAAATTTTGTTAAAATTTCAGTTTGTTGTTTCCTTGATTTATTCGGGTTCTAAAGGTGTATATTTCACATCTCAACAATTTGGTGGCAGCGGTGGGATACATCTGAGCTTGGGTAAATTAAGGAAATATATTGCTTGCTTATTTGTTTCTATTATTAACTTTGTTTTTGTGTTGCAGGTTCAAAACTTTCACAATGTCTGATATGCCAGAGTGGATGTCTGACTTAATTGAAAAGGGTACAAACGTAAAAGAATGTCTCGAGATGTGGCGTCAGAAGCAGCAATCCAAGAGAGAGCTCGAGAGGGAGAGATGGGCGCAAGAGAGAGAAGAGCGTCAGGCACAGAGAGCGAGTGCAAAACTAGAGGTAGAAAGAGATCTGAAATTACGAGAGTTAGCTTTAAGAGAAAAAGAACTAGAACATGCTAAAAGTAGGGGGTCTCAATCTCATGAGATTAAATGCCCAACTGTTAAGTTACCCAAGTTTGAGGAGGGGCAGGACCCTGATGTCTTTTTACGGTCGTTTGAAAAGATAGCTGGGTTGCAGAAATGGGACAAATCCCAGTGGGCCATTCGCTTAGTTCCTATGTTAGCAGGTAAGGCTTTGGAAGCGTATTCAAGATTGTCAGATGCAGATAGTGATAAGTATGAGGTTATCAAAACTGCTATTCTCAAGAGATATGAGCTTACTTCTGAGGATTACAGGAAAAAATTTCGTCAGGGTAAGCAGTCAAATGATGAGTCGTTTAAAGATTTTGTTGTTAGGGTAGAAAGGTACCTTAATCACTGGTGTGAACGTGAGGAAATAGATTCAGATTTTGGCAAGTTGTATGATATGGTCTTTAGAGAACAGGTTGTTAGAAGCTGTCCAAGAGACTTACAGTTGTGGATTCTTGAGCATGACCCAAAGTCTGTTGAGGAGGTTGTGGCATTGTCTAATGCATTTCAGGCGGCACATAAGAGTAATTATCTTAGTGGTAATAGTGTCCAATTTAATGGTACAGGGAATAAGTCGACTGGAAAGCCAAACAAGTTTGGTTCGACAAATTCTCAAAATGGTAAGTCAAACTTTAAGTCCACCTTTAATACGGGGGATAGCAGAAAGTGTTTCAATTGCGATAGAGTTGGACATATTGCAGCAAACTGTTTATTTAAGAAAAATCAGTCAAAAGGTCTAGACGGTAAAGGTCAGAGAGGCACAAAGCCCGAGAAAAGGTCAGAAAATGTTTGGTTGTGTTTAGATAAGTCTGAGTCTAATGTTGTAGATCCAATACAAGATACACCAAGAGATACGGTGATTCTCAAATTATCAGGAGTTGACAACGTGTCGCCAGTAATTGAAACGTCGGCAGTATTTGGTTTGGATTTAGTAAAAGGCCAGGTGAGCGATCAACCAGTTGCAGTCTTAAGAGATACCGGATGCTCTACTGTATTTGTAAGGAGTAAGTTTATTTCAGACTCTGATAAAACAGGACGCTCAAGAGTGATAACTCTAGCAGATGGATCTCAAAGAAACTGTGATGAGGCAATGGTAAATCTAAAGACTCCTTATGTATCAGGTAAGGTACATGCCCTTGTTCTTGATTCTCCGTTTGCTGATGTGATTATTGGTAATAATGTTAGCATACTCAAAACAATAGAGGACGGAAAAGAAGTCAAGATGGATGGAGATGACGAGAACACCTGTGCTGCAGTTCAGACACGTTTGCAGGCCAAGTTGGAACAAGGTAATAGTAGTTCTCAGAGACAAGCAACAGATAAGGATTCAGAGGATGAAGGTGTGAAACAGTTATGGTGCAGAAGAGAGAAGTTGGTAGAACTTCAAGAATCAGATGACAGTTTGAAATCCGCACTGAGTATGGCACAAAATAATATTCAAGAAGGTAAGTCTTACTTTCAGAAGCAGGATGGTTTACTGTATAGAATATTTCAGAAAGATTCTGGTGAGAAACTTTTCCAGATCGTCATACCAAAGCAAATGAGGTCAAAGATAATGTCCCTGGCTCATGACACTCCACTAGCAGGACATTTAGGTAACAAGAAAACTAGGCAACGTATTATGCAACATTTCTTTTGGCCTGGAATGTATATTGACATATCTCGATTTTGCAAATCTTGTTCTATTTGTCAGAAGGGTACGCCAAAAGGTCGAACTCCAAAAGCTCCACCCATTCCTATTCCACCCATTGAGGAACCATTCTCAAGAGTAGCCATCGATTTTGTTGGCCCTCTTCCCTTGACGGAGAAGAAAAACCGTTACATCTTGGTTTGTATGGACTATTCGACACGATATCCGGAAGCATTTCCTTTGAAAAACCAAGAAGCAGAGACAGTGGCTAACACTTTGATAGAGTTGTTTTCCAGGGTAGGTGTGTCTAACGAAATTCTATCGGACCAGGGTACCAATTTTATGTCTACACTGATGACTGAATTGTGTAAGTTACATAAGGTAAGAAAATTAACAACTACCCCTTACCATCCACAAGCAAATGGGTTGGTAGAAAAATTTAATGGGACCTTAAAGAAAATGCTTAAGGCGTACGCTTCTTTGGAACCTCACAAATGGGATTTTCATTTG
This sequence comes from Saccostrea echinata, assembly GCF_033153115.1. Taxonomy (NCBI): domain Eukaryota; kingdom Metazoa; phylum Mollusca; class Bivalvia; order Ostreida; family Ostreidae; genus Saccostrea; species Saccostrea echinata. Next base: position 9,539,968 of record NW_026889752.1, on the reverse strand, counting down.
CCATACGTACTTTTTGCATATAGAGAGGTGCCAAATGAGACAACTGGATTTTCTCCCTTTGAATTATTGTATGGTAGGCATGTTAGGGTCCCTTAGCAATATTGAAAGAGCAGTGGGAGGAACCTACATTGGAGCAGGCTTCAGTATTAAGCTATATTCTGGAGACGAGGGAGAGAATGCAAAGTATTAGAGATCTGGTTAAAGATTCAGAGGGACTCGCGAAAAAGAAACAAAAAGTGTACTATGACAAAAAGGCGAGAACACGTACATTTGAGGTAGGTCAGAAAATTCTTGTTCTATCCCAACCAGCAGCTCTAAGTTGATGGCCCAGTGGAAAGGTCCGTATGAAGTGGTGAAAAAGGTTAGTCCAGTTGATTACAAGGTAAGAATATCAAAGAATAAAGAACCTGTTTACCATATCAACATGTTGAAAGAGTGGTTTAGCAGAGATTCGGAAGAGAAGCTTCCGAAAAACAATGAAGTTTTAGCATGTATGGATGCAAAATCAGGTTTTTTAGATGAGGACGATTATAGTAACCTTAGAACGCCAATCCTTCAACAGACAGAATCGACATACAATGTTGAGATATCCTCAGAACTGTCGGAAGAACAGGAAAAACAACTCAGAAGGTTAGTAAAAGAATTTGAGAATGTATTTACAGATGTTCCAAAGAAAACGTCCTACATCTAGCACACCATTAAAACAACAACTGAGGAACCAATCCAAAAGAAACCTTATTCCATTCGTATGCGCTAAAGGAAAAGGTAAAAACAGAAATCAAACAGATGAAAGAGATGGAGATCATAGAGGACACGGACAGCCCCTATGCAGCGCCTATCGTACTCATCAAAAAGAATGACGAAATCCTTAGATTCTGCGTGGATTATAGGGAACTGAATAAGGTAACTGTGTTTGATCCTCGTCCAATGCCGAGAATTGATGATATTCTGAACAAAATCAGCAGAACTAAGTATATAAGTAAGTTAGATCTTACTAATTGTTATTGGCAAGTGCCACTAGATGACGAGGCAAAACAGAAAAGTGCATTTGTTACACCTTTTGGTCATTTCAGTTTCACTGTGATGCCATTTGGGATGGTAAATGCACCTGCAACCTTCGTGAGATTGGTGAGTAAAGTCCTTGAAGGTCATGAAAATTATGCAAAAGCTTTTATAGATGATATTGGTGTTTACAGCGATTCTTGGAAGGATCACTTGGCACACTTGAGAGCGATTTTTACGGCTTTGCAGAATGCAAGTTTAGCAGCCCGACCGGCAAAGTGTAAATTGGGGTTTGGTGAGGTCAGTTTCCTTGGACACATGGTAGGTAACGGGAAGATAAAGCCATTGTTGTCTAAGGTGCAAGCAATTCGAAACTTTCCAGTCCCAATTACCAAAAAGAAGGTAAGATCATTTTTGGGCCTCATTGGATTTTACAGGAAGTTCATTCCTAACTTTTCTAGTCTTGCCCTACCACTCACAGACTTGACCAAAAAGAATTCACCAAACAAAATAAAATGGACAGATGATCTTGATACTGCATTCAATGAACTAAAAGGTAAGTTGACAAGTGAACCAGTGTTGCACAGTCCAGATTTCAGTCGTACGTTTGTCTTGCGTACAGATGCAAGTGCTACTGGAGCAGGCGCAGTTCTCGAACAAGGATTCGACACTGGTAAGCACCCAATTTTCTTTTTGAGTAAAAAGTTTACAGCAGCCGAGAAAAACTATGCTGTGATTGAAAAAGAATGTTTTGCAATTATTTAGGCTGTAAAAACACTCGGAGTTTATATGGAAGGGAAACAGTTTGTTATTGAAACTGATCATGCTCCACTGACATGGTTACAAAGATCAAAGCTGGCAAATCAGAGGCTTTTGAGATGGAGTCTTCTATTGCAGGAGTTTTGTTTTACAGTTCGGTATGTTCCAGGTAATCAGAACATAATTACAGATGCTTTGTCAAGGACCAGTGCAGAGTTTGAGTAAATTAATACCAGTGGTGAATATTCTCAGTTTGTATATATGTTTGTTTTTATGTTATTTAGTTTGTAAATAGGTTGGACTAAATGGTGTTTTAGTCTTCAAAAGGGGGAGGTTTGTAACAAACTAAATTTTGCCCTTAAGATACCCTTATCGTGTGATAATAGATATTGGTCTTTATCCTGTGGGGAGCCCCTCGGTTAGCAATTTTATCTACCTGAGAACTCGTGTTCGGGTAGTACCCGGGAAGTTACAGCCACGATTAGACCTGTTTGGCTTGTTCTGAAGTAGCCGGGGCGGGTGCTCAAAAGTACATCAGGTATTTACGGGATTGAAAATGTAATTTGTAAAATATGTTTATATAGTTAGAATCTATACATTAAGTATGGTTGGTTTTTTTTTTTACTATTTTTCCCCATGGTCCTAATTCCTCGGGCTTTCGTCCCGTTTCTAAAATGACACAGGTCTTGGGCGGGGTACTTAAATTCCATTGATACAATAGCCAGTCCAGGGCGAGAGGGAGAGTCTTGGTTATGCATTTACAACAGCACATGTGAGAGAGAGTCAGATACGGCAGCCCTGACGAACAACTCGGGACCAGCATTTATAAAGTTATGTGTTCAAAAGAATTCCACTCTTTGAAAATTATATTGATTAAACCAAAAGATAATCCACACAGCATTATGAAAGTTTAGGAAACAGTGATTTATGTGTTATTTGTGAATTTATATTCAATGTTTCATTTGTGAAAATTACGTATGAGGAAATTCAACACCAAAATTCTGAAAATGTTAAGCAGAGGTGCTGTGATTAGTTAACCCTACTTTCCAGGACACTTCCTAGGACGGTCTGCAGATAGACATTTCATTTCTATTATTTTTAATTATTTTGTTGTAAAGAGTTATTTTTGTTTTGTTTATTAAATTTTGTTAAAATTTCAGTTTGTTGTTTCCTTGATTTATTCGGGTTCTAAAGGTGTATAACTCACATCTCAACATTCATATATATATATATATATATATATATATATATATATATATATATATATATATATATATATATATATATATATATATATATAACTATATATAACTATATATAACTATATATATAACTATATATATATCACTATATATATAACTATATATATAACTATATATATATATATATATATATATATATATATATATATATATATATATATATATAGAAGTGGCCGATTTGGAAGTCATCCCGTTTGTCAATACTAGTAGTTAAGTTGTTTGTAGGCAATAAACGTTTATAATGAGTAAAATATTAAAATATGAAACGGATGAAAAAGAAAGATTAAGATAACAGTACTATCCAATAGACACTGTGACGTACCTATTGTGCGATTTTTATTGTGTGCTGTAAACTCAAAAGGTATATTGAATATTTTATCTATTTTATGACGAGCAGTAATTAAGTTTAAATTTCCATCGGAACATTACAATGGGGAAGAGCAAAACACGGACCTTTAAAAAATCATCAAAGGTGGGATCAGGTGCCATGGAGGAGTAAGCATTCCCTGGCGAACGGTCGCAGCCGCTGTTGCTTATTGGCATGATTAGGCCGACGGAAAATCCGTAGACAAATTAGTGTGAAAATAATGGCCTAACAATTTTTATGAAAAACATCAATCAACATTTGACTTAACGATAAATTGTGTATGCTAACAAGGTCATAATATCGACCATAAAATTTGCGAATTGTTGATATAATGAGACCGTTGATATCCTTGTATTATCAACTTATTTGTCAATAGCTTGCCTCGTCTCAGAAATTGACATGCTCTCGCGTATCGAATCAACTGGGAGACATAAACTCCAAATGCAGGTGATAATGGTATATTTCTACATAAATAAGCGAAGTGGAGGATGGAAAAGTTGAAGTCATAACGTGTTTATCACAGTTTTTACTTCTTCTTTTTTTGTTAGATTGCCATTAGTTTCATTCTCTTGTAAAATATCTAAATAGGTATAATAGATCTAAACATATTTAACTTTCTTATATTACATTTTAATTGCATGTTCTTCCAGTGTTCGTCAGAAAAACACGTGAATAAAACGTTGAGAACCAAACATTGACATCGATCACCTCTTTTATACTTTCTATCACTCTGTTTGGATGGGGTTATTTTTCAACGTGGGTCAATACTTTATAGGTTGCACATGTATTGACCCCTAGTGTTCTTTTTCTACAAAAATAACATTTTTTTTCTACTGCTTGGAGGTCATTATTCAACATCGAATAATGACACCGGTCATTTTTTATTCGTCTTTACACCGGCAATTAGGCAAAAAAAAAAAAAAAAAAAAAATAAAAAAATAAAAATAAAATAAAATATCTTACCTTGAGAAGAGGTTGTTTATCAACGGAGTAAACGTGGCAAAATGGTGGCGTAGAGGTAGTGTTACATGTAAGATGGTTTAAAGGCAGCTTAAAGGAATTTGGAAATTTAGCTCTTATAAGACTGGCTTAAAGGTGGCTTAAATGTGACGAAGTCTGTAAAGAAGCCTCCTCTAAACACCTTCAATTTATAAATATGCCTCCTTTGAGCTACCTTTCACCATCTTCTGAGGAGTTCGAGAAGACTTAATGATAGTGTATATATTATTAAAGATATCAAAATGATTTAAAGATGATTTTAAAAATATAAAAAAAAACCTTACAAATGGCCAAGTTTAAAGGACGTGTTTCATCTTGTGTCCAGTGTTAAGTGCCAGGCGGTTGGGGAAGGAATAGCCACTATCTAGGTCACACATGTCAAGTTTGACTCTTCGTCGAAAACGACAATCAAATCCGGGACTTCCCGATCACAAAGGGAAAGCCTTACCTCTAGGATATCGTAGCTGTTCATTTTGTATTGAAGTCAACAAATGCATCGTGTATTGCACATCACATTTTGTTCAGAAAGATGAACTAAACATCACATTGTATATTTCTAGGGTACACTGAGCTGTCATTAATCTTTTGAATTGACTGCCAAGAAATCAGGATCTTACAAAAATAGTTTTATTCTTTATTATTCTTTAATTAAAATAAAATTGTATTTATAACTTGAAGCCAGAAAACGAAAAAATTTGGGGTTCCACAAATCCTGTTTTGCGATAGGTTATAATCGAAGCTTTATCTCCAGTTGCCATTCTTACTGCGGTCATTTTACTGCATGATAGGAGTGTATGTTGTTTGAGAACATTATGACAATAGCTGTATGCTTTTGGTTTACCGTTCTCGACCAGGGTGGTAAAAGCATTCAGTTTTTGGTGCGTCACTATTGTCTAATCAAATATGTACACTCCCAGTTTTGGAGCCACGAAAATTCCTTTAACTGGGTTGAAACCTCTTCCTATATTCAGATTGGCGTCTCGAAACATTACAATATTTCCGAAGCTTACTGTCTGGATACCTTCTTCGACTTTTAGCATCGAATGCTACTATCATATTTTCTACCAACAAATAATAAAAAAGTCAATATTATGTGAATTGCAAGTGCTCAATGCGCATGTATCAATTAAAGATTATACTCTTTGTTTCTTACTTTTGTCTCGGTTGCTTTTACAGTTGTCTTTCACATAACCAACATTCAAAATTGCACCAACCCCCACAGTAAACACGACGAAATGCATTCTAAAAATTAAAAATGACAAAAATGAAAATATTAAATTTTAATTAAAAATATATTCATAAAATATATACATAAATATACATAAAATTACAGAATACTTCGCAAATCATTATCTTGATCTGAATTGTAAAAGTAGAATCGTACGAACTGTGGGTGTACGGCCAACTTTAAAAAAAAAATCCATTTGCATTTTTATTTAGACTAATAAGGTATTATTGAAAACAAAAATCTATTCGAAAATTTGAAATTGATTACTAGTATATTTCTTTGTTAAATGAAACATATAAGAGTATAAATAAATATTTGTTCTACTATTTACGATAGCTATTTTAGAGCGTTTGCTCTAAAGTCGCGGAGTAAGGAGTTGGTCATTAAGTCGCATGTTCGAATCCCACTGTGGGACGTGGAGACCGGTCCTCCGGATGAGACCGTGTAAACCGAGGTCCCGTGTCGCAGTAGGTGCTGGCACGAAAAACATCCCTCACTGCTCAATAGCCCTGAGTGCCGAGTATAGGACAAAATTTGCAGCTCTCCATCGGCAAGTGGTGGCGTCTCCATATGAGTGAAAAAATCTCGAAAGGGACGTTAAACAACAAAAACAAACAAACGATAGCTATTTTAAAAATACCTTTGATCATTAAAGAAGTAACATAAGTTTTGATCCATGATAATTAGTAAGCATATTAGTAATAAGATTTAATATTCAGTTCTATACTCAGTTTTTTTTTTTGGAAATGAAAATACATATTTTTACCTGTTTTCAGAAGCTGTATGATTTTCGGCTTCAACTAATGGCAGATAATAATGTTCTCATCACTTTCTCTATTCATAGAAAGTATCTTGCGTGATAAAAAAACATTTGGTGACACACGGCATGATTAATATAATTATTATATTAGTATATTTATCTCAATCATTATCAAAACTGTCTAAAACATGTAAATATACTTTATCTTTATATTAAGATGTATATATGCTCGCTTATGAGAAAAAAGTGCGCTAACGAAATTTGAACTACCATATTAAAAAAATAAACAAAATTCAGAGCAAATATCTTCTTGATTGTCACAGATTGTAACTTTTGAGTTTATCTAGATAATACATATGTAGATATGTAACTGGAGGTGTAACATTCTTTCTTTTAACATCAGAAAAAAATATACTGAGTAGCTCAAAAATATAGGCTAAAGTTGTAGCAGTTTTGCATTTTGTAAATAGATATTATTTTTTCCTTTAAGGTTCTTTTTCAACACAATTAAAGAAAGTTAGATATTAAGTTATCAAATTCAAACAGAATAAAAGACATAAGTACATGTAAATCATGACTGAATGTCAACATTCAGGTACAAAGATACAAATACGTACCTACATCAAAAGCAACGCTCAGATTCTATGGTACAAACACTTATTCTACTACAAGGTTCCTTCCGTTTTCTCATCATCTAGCATAGTTGTAAAAATTTAAAGTAGTCCGATCCTCAAGTTATGAAAATCAGCAGTCTGCATAAACTCATTAATTTTAAATTAACTCAATTTCACAGTTTTCTCTTACGCTTATCAATTCTTCAAAAGTTTTTCGCATTTGACATTAAAGACAAAAGCACGCTATTCTTGAAGTATGCATATTGCTGGATTCAAATTTCAGAGCTTAAAAGGGTATTAAGTTGTCACTTATCTGGAATTTTCAAACTATATTCCATGACTCCCACCCCCCCCCATAAAAAAAAAAAACAAAAAACATGCATATATACACAAAAATGAACCTTTAACACTTAGAAAAATTAAAAGATTCATAATTACTTATCCTACCTCTAAAACATCAAAATATGAAGAAAAAAATATGAAAGAAAAGAACGTTGTCTTTTAATTAAAAACTGTAATTTTTTTTTATTCATACCGATGAATCAAAACATGATTTAGTGTTGTTTCGGTTTAGTTTGCAAATTTTTTCACGCTCAAAGAGTGTTGAATGTTCAGTCAATATTTCCGGGTAAAGCAGGAACACGTGTCATACAAAGTAATGAATATAGAATATTCCAACCATCTGAATCAGAATAAGTGAACCTATCTGTAATGGACTTACTGCTACAATGGACATATCAACCTGCACTATCATTATGTCCTTACTCATCATTGCTTCTAAAGGTAGTTATTTTCTAATTTTTAAACCACTAATACTAAAAAAATCTATAACGAAACTTGCGAACGTTACATAATTAAATTTTTAATCATAGAAATTCATGAAAGTTTTTTTCTGTTGATTTGAAAGTGATATTAAATCAAAATTGGTACATAAGTCAGTACTCTTCTCTCTCTCTCTCTCTCTCTCTCTCTCTCTCTCTCTCTCTCTGTTGCAGATAAATTTAATTAATATGTACATCTGATTCATTTCAGAAATTTATAAATTTCAGAAGTGTGTTCACTTGTTGGACATAGAGTCTCACAAAGCACGGTTCCCTTTCCTCAAAACGGACCTTTCAGCCCCATAGAAGATGAAGATGACAACACAATATGTGCTGTGACAAATAAAGGTGTAGGAGTGTACTGGAGGATAAAATTCAATCAGAACCTAACTATTGCCGGTGTCTATCTTCGGATAAAAGGAGGCAAGCAATGATGGTATATATTTGATGCTTTTTATATCTTGATCTACATAATTTATTGACCATTTGGTTTCAAATCTTTTAGGTAATTACACAGTCAGTGCGCAAAGTGCATCAGATGCTTCCAGTCGACAAGTTTGTGCCTCTAAAAATCTGCCCCTAGAAAGTGTTTATTACAATGTTTTTCTCACCTGTAAACTAGACTTACACGGAGAAGTGATCACTGTTAATAAGACAAGTTATGGAAGTTTAAAGTTGTGTGACTTTAAACTTAAAGGTATCAACATTTTAACTGTTTCATCCATAGAGAAATATTAATATTGATAATTTTTTTGAGATAAACAAAACATTTTTTTAAACTCAAAAGCAATTATTAATAAGAGTACTCGAATTATTATATCAGTTTTAAATCAATCGAAATCTCCATGTGATGTTTTGTACTACAACTTGTAGTATGTGAGTCTAACAGTCTTGGTATTCCCTGTACAAAGTGTACTCTATCCAGCAGTTGTAGGTCCTGTGACGGATCACATTACGGGGTTTGGTGTGAACATCAATGCTCACCAACATGTAGACATGGAACATGTGATGAACTTACTGGAGAGTGTTCAATCTGCAAAGATGGCGATCAGGGGAAGCAATGCAAAAATTCAAGTGAGTTCATGGAAGCATAAATTGTAAATGTATCGTGGTTAAAAAAGTAAGGATTTTAACATTTATTAGCAATTCAATTAATCATATTTCTTAGGAAGAAAATTGACCATAAATATTCATGCAATGCATATGTTTATAGAGTAGTGTGGTTCATTAGTTTGCTCATATTCATGAATGACGGTGATTTAAAGTTAAGACAGATTTAAGACTTTTCAGAGTCTTCTTGACATAATCGTGGAGACTCTATACACTACAAAGAGGCTTATAAATTCTACACCGAGTGATAAGACATAATTGTTTAAAATACGCTCACAGTTTCTGTAGAAAGAAATGTGAATCTAATATAATCAAACACTAATGAATCGATACAAATTTAAAGCAGAGAGAGAGTCATTCAGACAGACAAAGAGACAAGAAAATGCTGTTACGTAAACTTTTTACAAGCTTTTAATCATTAACGATATCAATGCAGTAACTATTCGACACAATATTAAAAATAATATAAAACTTTTATAATATGCTGTCCGCAATAACAGAGCTAATCGAAAAAAATAAAATTGCTATTTCATTACAAAGCTGATTATATGCGTGCTTGTTTTTTTGCCTGCGGCGAAAAAAAATGAACATGCATATACCAATTTCGTAATTAATGCTGAAGTGTGCTGTTTATTGTCACACTAAATTCTTTCAGAATGTTGTACTTCATAAACCTCATATTTTTATCAAGAATGTGAGATTTTTTTTATTTTCCGTAATGAGGAAGAAACTCTCAATGCCAATTATCAATTAAGTTGATCCTGCATTTGTAAGTAAACGCCACATATAGAATTTGTATCCTTTTAAAACTTCCCTGACCATTCAAACTAATCAGAGTTTTTCCTGTTATTGATGGGTTCTGATAATTAAATAGCCTGTATGTATCTCTTGATATTTGTTCTACAAACAGTTGATTTAGGATGTAAAATGTGAAGACAACGAACAGTGATGAATATATCAAATTCAGTAAACAAAACGAAATGTGAACAGGATAAATACACGGACCTCTGGAAAAACCAGAGGTGAAATCAAGTATCTAGGATGAGTAAGCATCCCCTGTTGATGCGCCATGAGCCCTACGTATTGATCAAGTAAACGTTGTACTCCGTAGTCAAATATAGTATAAAAGCAATGACCTAACAAATAGTATCAAGCATGTCAGACAAAACATACACTGTATTTACAAACAAAGTCATTACAATACCCGTAGAATTTGCGAAAGGTTTACTTTAAACAGAATGTTGAAATCCTTGTATTATCAACTTATTTGCCAGTAGTTTGCTTAGGGTTAAAAATTGATCGTAGTCAGAGTATGCTCTGTGATATCGAATCAACACTATATGCAGGTGACGTGACATTTGAATATAAATACATAAATAAGGTATGTTGACGATGGAAATTTTGCAGGCATCCCATTTGTAAAACAGTTTAGTTATTAGTTGACCATTTTCGTCTGAAATCAGTAAAAGATCCAGATATGAAACGGATGTGGCAGACTCTGTAGTGTCTTTAAGGTCGAGTTCACTGGGATATTTCGAGTTGACATATGAATGACATTTAATTGATAAAGCGTCGTTGATCTATCTTAATGTCAAATTAAAGCCTGTATCCAGTGTTCCTCTTCACACATACAAACTTGTGAATGAATTGGCTTTGTAAGAATATTAAAAAAAAACAGGCCGGGTAACAAAGGAGCACAATTCGTTCTCATGGAAATTCCAACAGAATATAGGAAGAAATGGTCTCCAAGGACTGCACAAAGATTGCCAATGAAAAACTTCAGCGTCTTTTTATTAGCAACTCCAGAGTAACTGTGGGTAAAAAAAATCAAGGGATTACTTACTATCTTTTTTCAAGTATTCTGATACAGTTAATATCTGAATATATATGACAAGACACAGAATAACTTAATTTTATTTTAATTTTATTTTTTAAGCAATGATAAACATTTTATTTTATATTCATATCATACTTGTGGTGGATACTACCCATAAGATCAACATATGCTTTATTCTAGGGTATGGTTTATCAATAGCACTTCCGGTTTTGACACAACCCCTCACTTCAAATTATATATCGATCGAAACTTCTATTTGTGAAAGTTTTTGCGTTATCAAATGAATGCTAATGATCAAAAATATTCGTTAATGCTTGAAAAGACTCATTTTACCTCAATGAAATGTTTTGTTTTACTGGCTACTGCGATAACGGATGTTAACACCCCCAATTGTTCTCATAGAAAACGCTAGGCCTAGCAGTGAAGTTTTTGGAATAAGATTCCTTTGACCATGCAGAAAATTCTAGTCACTTTCAACAATGCTTTCTTACATTAGATTATATAACTTACCATGGGTCTACAAGTAGGCTAGCCTATACAGCACTGCATGTCGCCGTACATAGAATGACTCAAGGAGGATTCTGTAATTCATCGGTCCTTACACAACACTGCACAACTTCCAGTCAAAAGCTTGTATCAAAATGAATCACCCTACAGATTGTCACAATTGTTTTAAAAGACGCAGCAAATAGATATTCAAAGATTTCAAATTTTATATTTACAGATGACTTTCTTTAGGCAGGTCAACGTCAACAGTGCGACGTCATCAATTTACGCGTCATCGATCTGGGTGGAATTCAATAAACATAGTTTCAGAGGGTTTAGGGATCAGGCAATAATTATCACCGGTGCAAAGCACAATTGGTCAGGTACTTTTTGGGCATTCATAAGGGTGGGGCAAGGAAATATTTTTAACAACAGTTATATAGAGGGGAAATCTTTCATTGAAAAATAAGCAAAAACATGAAAAAAAGGCCAATTAAGAGAACACACCAATATCGATTGACTGACCTTAAAATGATGATAGATGCTTTCTATTAGAATTCAGGTCTTTTTACAATACATGTATACTATTTAGATTTAGAAATTGCATGCTATTACAGTAAACCAATACCATATTTCCATATTTGAATGAAAAATAAAAAAAAAAATATTGTCAATTTAGAGAACACACCAATGTTGACTGACCTTAACATGATGATGCCATGAAAACTCAATTTTTTTCACAATGTCCGAAACTCTATTTTTCTAAAAGAGAAGCATTTAAAATTCTTGATTATTTCCAAATGTAAATATATACATATTAAAAATTGAATTATATTATCAAGGTTTGTACCAAAGTGCTCAGAGATATCCCTCTTACTGTTTGTTAAAGTGAAATATGTTTTTTTTTCATTCATATGATTTTACCCAAATTTCATACATTTGCAAGTTGAATGTAATCTCCTGGAAATTCTTTCGTTTTTTATGATTCATCCACATTGATATTGTTATTCACGAATTCTTTGAAGTATGAACTCGATATTTTTAAGATTAAAGACTGCTTATACTTGCATCTAACAACTTTTTACCGGAAATATTTACAACTCTGAGGCGAACATAAACGACATAGGTCGTCAAATAAGCTATAGTATAACAGGTGGAAAGTAATTTTGTAAAATGCTTGAAAATGAATAAGGTAACTTTTAATTCAGTGAAAATACAGCAGTCAGTGATTTAATGATTGTTTTAAAAATATCACCAATGATTAAAATAATTGTGTTTAATTATAAACTAATTACTTCAGTAAAAAGTATACTAAGAAAAAATCAACGAAATGTAGAGTCCATGAATTCTCATTAAATATTCACATTAAATATAACTGATGAGAAACGAGATGCAAAATAGAAATTTTTTTTGTCTTAAATGCTAAATAATATGATTCAAAAATGTATTATCATTCATTATAATTGGATTTGTCTTGTTTTGATGATTTTTGCCTTTGTTCACAACGGAAAAAGAATTCTCGTATTGTTTTTAGTGTTTTTGCACAATACGATGGTTCATCATCATTGACTTCTTGTAAGTATGGGAGCAAGATCCCAGAATCAATGTAAATGAATTCTCAAATCTTAAAAGATTTAGTTACGTTTAAAATACAATTAAAGAAACAAGGGTTTATAGATTGGGCAATGTTTAAAATACTTACACAATTAAATTTCGTGGAAAAAAATCTAAGTGAAGAAATCATATCCTATATGAATATTTTGATTTGAAGTAGAATTACTTCTTTACTTCATGTAATGTATGAGTTCATATCATCTTGACCACGTCTTTTCACTATCGAGGGAATGAAAGATGGTACTATATTTTAGCATTGTGAAAAATTAGATTACATGAGAGATGATAAAGCCAAAAAAAAAAAAAAAAGATTAAAAAGAAAATAAATAAATAAATAAATAAAATTTGTGGAAAAAAAGCCAAAGGATACTTTCTTATTCCAATATTTTTATATGAAGAACAGTCTTGGTAGAAATACTATATAAATCTATTTGTTTATATCACTCATTCACTTCTTTCGACTATCGAGGGGATGTAGGGGAGTTAAAAACACATTTTTCTTTAAGAAATCACGGAATAAAACCATTCAAGAGTTCTTCTTTTAGGAATTTTAAAAAATAACTCAGTTAAACACTGGATTAATAATTATAGTATTTAAGCACTGTGAAGAATTACAATCCAGGACAATAAAGCAAAAAAGAGCAACATGAATAGCATATACTATTTTTTGATGATTTTAGATTAACATATATTGTTTTGAGAAGAGATTCAAAAAGAAATTGATTATAAAATAATTATTATCTTTTAATTTGAAGAATTGCGCATCGATGTTCAAAAACATATCATGCCGTCTAAAATCTACCTCAATTTATGCGTCTGAACAGACTGAATGATCTCAGTTATGTACCATGCCATGTTTGTATTAATCATACCAGTATTGATTAAGTAAATTCTATCATGTAAAAATTATTTGTCCGGGATTAGATTTCATTTCTAAGAATATGCCTAATAGTTCATTTTTGAAAAAAAGAACATCTTATAGAAATAATGGATACATAAATCTATTTTTACATCCATAGGACAAGAATGCATAGTCTTCATCTGAAAATGTAACAGTATCTCTTTATGTTAACAAGTCGTATCAAAATGATCCTTTGAACTGATTGATCAGATCTATACATGTCGATAATTCATACCCCTGAATATAAACCAGAAATAGTTTGAATTTTAGAAAATCCTTACAGCCATTCTACAGTGTACAAGATATACAAGGGGACATCACTGCTTCAAGCGTGAATGCACAAGGCTTTCTAACCACAAAGCCTCCCAGGACTTCAGGATAGTTAAACATACAGAGTTTCTACTTCAATAAATCAAACAGTTGTTTATGTATTTGTTCAGCTATAGAATCTGCTCTGTGTAGAATCTGAAGTCCACTATTGAAAGTTTTGTTACAATTGCAGCATATATATGTAATAAGGCTCGTGGAAAAACCTTCCTGGGTTCATGCATTTATAAGCAAAGAAACAAAATATTTTGTAGAAGTAGACCCTGTATTAACAATAAGAATTATCAAACAAGATAAAAAATATACACATGTATATTTAACTTAAATAAAGTATGTCATCATTGTAATAGATCTTAAAATAGTTCATATTCTCATTGAACAAAACTGATATAAAAATAATTATCATTTCTTTATCACAGATTAATTTATCATAAAAATAATACATTTGTCCTTTCAATCATTTAAAATAAAGGAAATATCATAATACCTATCATAATCATTATCCGATATTAAAGAATTCAGATCATATAATGTTGTGTGATTTCATACTAAACATTTACACAAATACAATTTCATGCATTGGACAGAACACACATGATATTCAATTCAACACAAAATATATAGACATGCCTGACAAATACTCAAAAAATAAATTCTTTCAACACATGCATACAACTAGAATAAAGCATTAACATAAAACACATAAATTACCTTAAATCTGGTCAAAAGGTCTAGTTATTGTAATGGCTACATCTGTGCATAATGATAACTTCCAGTCCTATTAAAGAATGCATAAAAATATGTTTTCTCTTTACCTGATATAAAAACTTCATTAATGGTAGCTGCTTGATTTAATGAAAAATATCTTATCTTTTAATTTGAAAGATTTCTTGAATTAAATGAAATAAATAAATAGATTAATTAATAATAATAAAAAAACTCCTTACATTATTATTAATTACATAATTAGAAGAGTTATTTGTAAAAATATTTCTACAACTTTAGTCTTATTTATTCACTTAAATATATAAAATGTAATCGATAATAAGAGAGTGAAATGTCCGACTCATTTATCGTAATACACAAACTCACAAACTTGCAATCACCATTCAAACACCTTTTCACTCACTTTTAAACACATTCAAAATTACATTCATACAAAGTAGATAATGTTAAAAACAGACCTGAAATCCTGATATGAGATTACACCTGAATAAGTGAACTCAGCTTGCAGAGAATATACAGAACTATGTATAACACCGATGAGATCCTTGCTTCTCAAAACACAAAGACTCGCATGACCAGTTCCAAATAAAAGTATACTGCCACACAGACAAATTTCCCTCCAAACCCTTGATCAATGAAATCTCACTGACATGTCACTTCATAGTTCACTGAAATCTCTAAGTTCTTTACTATAAGGGAAACAAATATAGCACTTAATGATACTTATATAATTCTAAATATTCTAAAGTATAATATACCTTAGAAAATATATTGCTAAAATATAAATCAAAAATAAATCAAATGAGATAAATTACCTGGTAATGTATAAAATCAAAGTATCTTAAGGAAAATTAATAATATATTTATCATATATACACAGAGTCTTAAAATGCTAATGATATGTACACGTTTCAAATATTTACACTTTACCACATATTTTATTGCTTCAACCACATCAAAAATAAGAATATAAACAACGAGATTTGAAACGCACTGAACAAACACAACAGCATCGTATGTGGTGCACGTAGACTTTTATGCCGTGCCAAAACTGTTCAATTTACCTTTAAGTTGACAATCGACAGTTGATTTTGAATTTGTCTGTACATCAAGTAAATTGATATTCCAACGGTGTAGACATCAACTTTTTGAAAATTTGATTGAACATTATACAAAAATAACGCTTTTAACGAAATTTGAACCAAAATGCTGAAAAGTCATCATCTTTTCGCATTCACAACATCACTTAAACCAAACTACCTATTCTTTTATAGCCTTTGTACTTCAATTAAACAAATATAATATGCTTTCTTTAGTTGTTGGTTTGGGAATTAACGTTGCAACTGTTGCAGAAAAAAAAAACATGATGTGTTTATGAAACACTTATGCCCCTGTATTGCAGCTTGTGTCAAAGGTTAAAGTTTCTCAAATGCAAGTTAACTCAAGGTCAAGATATCAAAAATGTTGGTACCCAAAGAAAGGTCTTGTCTCGAGGAATATACCTGTGAAATATGAAAACCCTAGCACAAACCGTTGAAATTTTATGGCGAAGGTTAAAGTTTTTTTAAATTTAATTAAAAAGTCAAGGTCAAGGTCAAATGGTGCCCAAGGGAAGGTCTTGTCATAAGTAATACACATATTCGTGAAATGTGTAAGCCCTAGAACCAAAGGTTCAAATGTTATGGCCAAGATAAAATTTTGTTAAACGTAGGTCACACTCCAAAGTCAAGGTCAATGCCAAAACTTTTGGTGGCCTAAAAAAAGGACTTGTCACAAGGAATATACAATTGAAGTATGAAGGCCCTAGCATCAACTATTTTAAAAGTTATGGCCAAGCTTAAAGTTTTTCAAAAGTAGGTCAAACTCCAGGGTCAAGGTCAAAGGGTCAAAGATGTTAGTATGCAAGGAAGGTCTTGTAAAAAAGAATACTCATGTAAAGTATGAAAACTCTAGCACTTACTGTTTAAAAGCTATGGCCAATGTTTTAAGTTCTTCAAAATTAAAGTAGGTCAAGCTCCAAGGTCTAAGTCAAAAGGTCAAAGTTGGTGGTATCCAAAGAAAGGACATGTGAAGTAGGAAAGCTCTAAAACCAGCTGTTCAAAATTATGGCCAAGTTAATTTTTTTTCAAAAGTCGGTCAAACTCCAAGGTAAGGTCAAAAGGTCAAAGTTGGTGGTATCCGAAGGAAGGTGTTTCACAAGGAATACATGTGTGAAGTTTGAAAGCCCAAGCACCAACTTTTCAAAAGTTATGGCCAAAGTTAAAGTCTATCTCATAAAATTTTGCAAAAGAGGTCAAGTCAACTCCAAGGTCAAAAAGTCAAATATGATGGTATCCAAAGAAAGGCCTTGTCACATGGAATACACATGTGAAATATGAAAGCTAAAGCTTCAACTAATCAAAAAATCTGGGCAAGGTTGACTTTTTGGGGACAGACAGACAGACAGGGCAAAAAACTATATGCCCCCGAATCTTCGATTACGGGGGCAAAAAAAAAAAAAAAAAAAAACATATCCCGCGTAACAGGTCATGTATTGTATATCTGCAATAGCTGCAACGTTAATTTCTAGACTACCAAACAAAAACTATATTTCATTGGTTATAGTTATGTCTTAATAAATAATCATAAAAAGAAGGATAAATAATCCTTTTTTAATTTTTCAAAGGTATCAAATCTTCCAAAAAGCGGGTTTACTTAAAAAGACATCTTGACCAAATCAACAGAGGAATTGAGTACCAAATTAACCCCACCCCCCACCCCCCACCCCCAAAAAAAAGAAGAAAGAAAAAAAAAACCCTGATGCCCTACTAAAAAATATCGTATCTTCTCTGTTATAAGTTATGCTCAATTAGCGTTGAATCTTTAATAAGATTGTTTTTTGAGAAAAGAACCAAAATGGACGTAAAAGCTTAGATTACTAGTAAAGCTATGAAAGGATTTACTTTTGAAAAATTCTATTCAACCACAGTTGAATAATGCCATTTAAGTATTCAAGTATATGCAAGATGGAGACCCATTTTGCAACATAAACTTCAATACTGACATTGCATGT
This sequence comes from Saccostrea echinata, assembly GCF_033153115.1. NCBI lineage: Eukaryota > Metazoa > Mollusca > Bivalvia > Ostreida > Ostreidae > Saccostrea > Saccostrea echinata. The sequence continues at coordinate 9,522,103 of NW_026889752.1, read as the reverse complement.
AAACTTATGAAGGTCAAGATTTGAAGCACAAGTTTTTAGTCATCGAATATTCAACGATTCTTCAACAAGGTTATTAAGAAAAGGTCAATGAAAGATTACAGAGACTGGAAGAGTTCTTGTTTGATCGCAATCTTGTAAGGGAGAAGGATGACTACTCCTACTGTGAGCTGAGGTACTTATGTTATGATCCCGATTCAAAGTCATTTGGACAAGGTTAAGATGATCTGGGCTGCGCTTAGAAAAGTTCGTTTTACATACAAATCATGTTAAACTTTGAAATGACAATGTTTTTACATAAATTTTTCAGTCAAACCTAAAGAACCAGGACATTTACTTGAGACTAATAAAATTAACATTTCAATTAAAATATTTACATTCTATACTTATAAAGCGTGTGGAAAGCTTTGCCATTTTAAAAACACCATATAACGGACGGGGAGGTTACAAGTTAAGTAATGATTTTATTTTGGCGTCACAAACATTGAACGTCGTGAAAGTACAACACCATAAGCGAAAATCAAAATCCACGCAGTTTAAACAGTTAACCGTTGTGGCTCTTCTATTAATTTTCAATTTCAAATGTTCCGAAGGATAATACAAGGATTTTGAAACACCTGTCACATTTAAAGTAGTAGAACAATAAGTTAAAAATGAAAATATAAGCATTGAAAAACAATTTCTTTTTTTTTAAAGATGTTGTCTCATAGCTGCAAAGGTGTGTTCAAAGAACCAGTGTGTGCTAACGTGCGTTACTTAGTGTGTTTGCACACGGTGTTGCAGTTATTAGATTAGATCTCAAAAAAAAAAAAAACAAACAAAAAACAAAAAAAAAAAACCCAATAATTTTAGATTTTCAGAACTGTAATTTTAATAACAAAACAACAAATTTAATTTCAAAACGCGAACATTTTTAACAGAAAAGGTGTATTCAGTGGGATATTTATGTGATAAAATATTATATCTGAAAGAATGTAGCTCGATTAAAAGTAATTTTTTTTTTTACTGAGATCATATAAAAGTATTGCAGTAAATGTAAATTACATTAAATTTTGTAACACCCATTATCTCCACCTAAATAGTTGAGACGTGTACTATTAAGAATCTATGTGTAGTATTTAGGTTTGATGGCTTTTCGTTTTGTGGAAAGCTTTGAGTAAGGGATTTACATTTTCTACTTCCCATAATCTTTTATAATGGGTTTCTATGTTAAGAATTTATCATTTAATTTAACAAAATAAATGATTCATACTAACTGCCCATACTTTTAAACTATAAAAATATGGAGAAGAAGAAAAACTATAAAAGTAGAAATACTGCTTTAAATGAATTAAAAACTATAAATATGTTTTGTTATTCCACATTTTCAATGATGACTCATCAATATATATGTTTCAATGTCGCCCTGATCTTGTTTGCAAAATTTTATTCACGCTTAAAGCCTAATACGAATAATCCATAGATATTTCTGGGTTATACTGGAACGTGTCATTCAAATTTATAAATATAGAATATTTGAATCATCCTAATCAGACTAACTGGAGCTCTGTGCGATGGTCAGACAGCCACAATGCACAAATCAACAAGCATAATCGTTCTATCCTTACTCATCATTGATTCTAAAGGTTGATATTTTTCTTTTTTACAATTGAAAAAGCAATATCAATAACTTATTTGCTGTTGTCACATAATTTTATGTTTGAACATAGAGAAATATGTCAAATGATACTTATTTTCTTAAGACTTGAATATTTTTTTAAAATGGATTCAAATGTGTAAAAGATTGGGTATTATTGTGTTCTCTCTTAAAGATAGATTTAACTAAAATTGATTTATACGAAAACTTAATGAATTTCAGGAGTGTGTTCACTTGCTGGATATAAAGTCTCACAAAGCTCTGTACCACTTCCCCAGAACGGAGCTTCCAGGCCCATTGATGATTACACATGTGCATTGTGTGCTGTAACAAATGAAGGCGCAGGAGAGTACTGGAGGATACAATTCAATCAGTCCCTGACTATTGCCGGTGTCTACCTTCGGTTAAAAGGAGGCAAGCAATTAGGGTATTTATTTGAAGTATTTTATTTCTTAGCAGCATAAATTTATTCATTATTTTGTTTCAATTCTTTTAGGCAACTTCACAATCGTCGTTAAAAATGGTTCAGATATTTCAAGTCGACAAGTTTGTGCTTATAAAAATGTGCCTTTTGAATCTGTTTCAAGCACAGTTAATATCACCTGTAAACCAGACTTAAACGGAGATGTGATTATCGTTAATAGACAAGCTATGTGGAAGTGTGTGACTTTAAACTCAAAGGTATCAATATTTAAAGTGTTTTAATAATAAATTATTATTTTGACATTCAATATCAAATATAAATATTAAGTTGATTACCAGTACAAAAATATATTTGTGAGAACAACTGTTTGTTTAAAGTCGAAAGTATTGGTTTTTAGATTATAAATTCTATTTTAAATCAATCAAAATTCCCTGTGATGTTATGTACTTTTAACTTGTAGTATGCGAGTCTAACAGACTTGGTATTCCCTGTACAAAGTGTACTCCATCCAGCAGTTGTAGGTCTTGTGACAGATCACATTACGGGGTTTGGTGTGAACATCAATGCTCCCAAACATGTAAATATGGAACATGTGATGAGCTGACTGGAGAGTGTTCAAGCTGTAAAGATGACTATCAAGGGAAACATTGTGAAAATTCAAGTGAGTACATGGAAGTATAAATTGTAGATATGAGAAGGTAAAAAAAAAAAAGAATTATAATCTTTATTAGCGATTCAATTAATCATACATTTTACTCTACAAAATATTATTAATTGTTATTGTTTAACTCCTAGTCGGTAATAACGGTCCGTTGCCGGTTTTGAAAGTTATTGTAATTCCCTGGCAGCCGTCATTGAACCTACTCTTTATCGAAAACCAGAGTAACGATCTTTTACCTGCCAAAGGGGATGCAATCCTTGACACGGGACACGCTTTTGCGTCCTACCCGGACTTAAAATTTCAAAACATATGAAAATAATTAAATTGATCAATACAAACAAATATTAATTAAAATAAAAATATCTCAATCGTACTGAAGTGATCAGATTCTTTCAAGTATTGTAAAATTATACAAGGATAAAGTTTTGTTAAAAGATCAGGCATCGTTTATACATTATTGGATGATCTACTTCATATAAGCAAAAATCAGTACATTCTAAAAGAATATGGTGTATATTCATAGCAAAATCACGATATTTACATTTAGGTTGATGTTCACTGTTCAGTCTGAAAGAAAATTATCTATGTTTATTTATGCAGTTAAGCATAGAATTCTTATTTTTGGATGCCGTCGGTCCTATAACAGTACCTGGCCATGCTGACTAATTGAATACCGCGTGTTAGCGCGGTATGATAATTTGTCGGCACGGACAGGTGCTGTTATAGGGCCGATGGCATCCAAAAGTAAGAATTCAATGCTTATATTTACATTGTCTAATTCCTCACTTCATAAATGTAAATTTCTCTATTCCTTTTTATGAATATTGCGCCTTTCAGAAAAGATGTGCTTAATAGACGTAAGGGCCGTTGTGACGTGAAATGTGAGCATTTGAAATTTAAAGAACGCAAATGAATATATTAATGGATATGAATAAGGGAAAACATGACAAATTAATTTTAAACGTACAGTTGTAATATTTTTTTCATAATTTAATAGGGTAGTTGCTTTTAATTAAATTGAGCCAAAACAATATTCATTTGGTGTTTTAGAGTATAGGTAATGCTTATAGTTCCTACTGTTTATTCTACAGTGCAGTGACAAGGTTTCTTGTATGTTATAGGGCATTGAATGTTGCAAATTGCCAATGGATTTTATAAAGAAAATAACACTAAATGTAAATATTGCATGTTAAAATATTTATGAAATTGTCTGGTTCGTTAGTTTTCTCATTTTTTGCCAGTGAAAATGTTTTAAAATGAAATCAGATTAACGACTTTTCAACGTCTTCTCGTGGATTTTTTATGCATACAAACGCATCTTTGAAAATATATTTTTAATCATACAGTTCTCCATTGGAGAACCACCACAGTGGTTCAAAAGGTAGGGTAATCCACAAGAATACAGGGGTTATTGATTCGACTCCGAACTGATTAAACATATTTTTATGATGCTTTTTACAGTTTCTGTAGAATGAAAAGGGAATATAATAAAATCAAGCTCAAAAATTAATAAATCAAGGCACATTGAGAGCAGAAAGTCAGGCAGACAGCCAGCCAATGAGATTTGAATATGCTGTTACATAAACGCTTAAAATACTTTAAACCATTAAAGATACCCATATAGTTATCATTCGAACCAATTTTAAACATAATATGATACTTTTATGAAATGCTGTCCCTAGAAGCAGAGTTTCTTTTAAAAAATTTCTATTTCATTACTTTGTTGAAAATGTACGCGTTCGTTTTGTACCTGTGGCAAAAAAATTTGAACATTATACATGTACCAATTTCGTACTCAACGCTGAGTATACTGTTTATTTGTCACACTTAATTCTATCGGAACGTTGTACTTCAGAACAGCAGAGGTTTTTACCAAGATTGTGAGACTTTTTATTAAATTTTTCGTAAAAATGAATTAACTCTCTATGTTAATTATCTATTTAGTTTTTCCTGCATTTCAAAGTAAATGCAACACAAAGTATTTGCATCCTTTTAAAACTTCCCTGGTCATTCAATTTAATCAGAGTTTTTCCTCTAATGAAGTGAAGGACCTCTATATAACTTATTTTGTCATACACCTGTTCTACGAACAGTTGTTTTAGGATGTAAATTGTGAAATTAACATACAGTGATCTATTAAATCCAGTAAACAAAGCGAATCGTGCCCAGGACAAAACACTTAACACTTGAAACACCAGAGGTGTGATCAAGTGTCTAGGAGGGGTAATCATTCCCTGTTGACCAGTTACACCCGCCGTGTGCCCTAAGTATTGACATTACTCTGAGTATGATCTTGCGTTTCGAATCATTTGTGAGGCAAAACACTATATCCAGGTGATGTTTAAATAAAATTACATACAAAAGAGAAGTTGACGATGAAAAAGATGAAGATCCATTTAACTATTTATTGGCCATTATCATCTATAGTCAGTAAAACATCAAAATATGGAACAGAAGTGGCAGACTCTGTGGTTTCTTTTTTTGGGGGAGGGAGGGGGGGGGGTTCCCTGGGATCTATCCTCTCGACATATGACTGAAAGTAACTATTGTTAATTGACTAAACGTCATTGATATATCTAAAAATAAAATTGAAGACCGTATTAAGGTTTCTTCTTCACATGTAAATGTTTTTTAATAAATTGGTTTTATAAGAATAAAGAAAAAAAATCGAGATCAAAAGAGCACAATTAGTCCTCATTGAAATTTCAACAGAATTTAGGAAGACATGGTTTTCTAAGTCTATGCAAGAATTGCCATTGAAGAACTGAAGGGCTTTTTAAAAAGTTATTGTGTGTAAACAAAATAAAAAAGTCTCATAAATGGCTTTTTGAGTAAAATGGGTGATCTATATTTCATTTCTGTATTTATTTATCTAACGTGTCAATTAACAAAAAAAAAAAATTCCCATAGCTTTTCAAACCTAAACCTAAGAAAATGAATTAATAATTTTAAGCTGAATTCAACGGATTGATTGCTATCTTTTTTTTAAAGCCTCTTATATACAGGCCTCTATGTGACTTCTAAAATTTAGACGCCAACTGGCTCCTAATCAAACAAATTTAGTTGCCAATACAAATTTTTAGTCGCCAGGTAATTTTTTCTTAGGCATCAATTCAAAAAATGATCTTAGTCAATATAAAGAGACAAGTCAATTGCTAACTTTTAAACTTCCTTTCTGCTCTTTATAAAGAAAAAAAAAAATTGAAATTGTTTATAGTTTAGTAATTTGCCGAACACCAAGTAGATTTAAAATGGTGGCCAATTTGGCGATGTATAGAAAAATTTTACGCACCAATCATAATTTTAAGGCGCCATGGGGACTGAGTTAGTCACCAATTAAAACCCTGATATAGTACTTATTATCTGAATATATTTGACCAGAACGAGAGTAGCTTATGTTTATGTTTTTCAGCAATAATAATCAATATATTTTGTATACATTCGCAACTATATTTTAAAATGAATTTTTATACTACATTTCCTGTTTTTTCAAAGTATTTATTTTCACTTGTTTCCAGGAACAGTTAGGTTTTTTGTGTTTTAAATAGTGGCAGATACCGATTTTCTCTTTACTCTTCTCTTTTTATAAAATGCACCTCGCATAGAAAACCCATCATATGATGACACACTGCACTTGTTTCATTTGCTACCAGCAACATTTTTTTTTTCTCTCTGAACCATTAACGAAATATTTTCATTGTAAAACATGTTCTCGGAAAAAAATTCTTTCACAAATGCCGAAAATACATGTTGTTGGTAAGGTATTATTGTTTTGAAAACTGGTTCGTTGTATTCATTTTATGTTCAAGCGGCTTTCACGAGATCTTGAATTGCATATTATAAAATATAAATGCTAATAGATTCCAATGTTGAATTTGCATTAAATTAAACAGTTTTCATACCTACAATGATTAATTCTCTGTTCATGACCTTATTTGACGAATACATCCCTCTAAACGAGAGATCGGCAATTTGAATGCAATCGACCACTCGGAAAAAATTATGGAAGAAGACAGTATTGCATGAGGTATGTTTTAACAGTTTTGTATGTGCTGAGTGTAAGCAGCTATACATAATATCAGAAAGGAGTTAATAGGGGTCAATATTTATTTACCTTATATCTTGGTCGAGAGAACTTTTCTAATGTATTTTCTGTGCATAAGTTACTGATCAAATTGCCATTGTTCCAAATATATGTGTGTTAGAATCATTTATGTTTCTTATAATTCAACAATTGAAAGTTATTCTCATATGCAACATTCTTTGTAGCAAAAAATAGTCGAGTGATAAGGCCAAAATAAAAAAATAGGTTTGTTTCCCCTAACGCAACCGACCCACTTAAATCGTGCCGACTGAAAAGTTTTTTTAATAAGATTATTCAAATATTTATTTTTATTGTTTATCAACTTTATAAAATACAATTTCATCAAAATTCGTTTTTTATCAGAATGGCGACTTTTGTTTTACTCTCATTTGGCGCCCACAACATGTGGCCACAGAGGGTTATTTAGTGTTATAAAACAACGGCGATTTATCAATCTTAATATACATCTTTAACTTATTAGAATTCTACACTATTGAACCATTTCGTGAATTAAATATACCATGACTAAGGAGTGTTAAGATGGTATTTACAAATATGTCTTCTAAAATTAACGTGCGTAGTAAGCATGACAAAGCCTGCCTCAGGAGCAGATGAGGGGCCCACTTTGTGTATGCATATCAATAAATTTCACTGCATTTCATTCGTTTTGATCTAAAAAACACTTCATGTATGATTCTATTTTTACTATACAGGACCATAAGATTTGTAAATATATCTTGGTATAATTATTTCATCTTGATAAATATAATTCGGATGTCGTTTCTTCATTCCTTTTATTTATGGGGTAAACTTCGTGACTATAACATTAGATATATGAAACTTTAATTATTTTAGATATTGTTTGGTTGAATTAAATATTGTTTATACAGGTACTCTCTTTTCAGATAGTGTTGAAATCTTTCAAGTTGGCGTATGGTACGGCTTCCTGAGACGTCCAGTGTATTTTTCTTTTCTTTAGTTGGGCCCTTGAAAATAGGTTGTTTCTTTACTTTAAAATACCTTTAAAAATTGCTGAGTCGACAACAGTTGAACACCTGCCTGGTGGAGGGCTCCTAATTTATACTTTTTCTCGGCACTTATGGCCATTGGTCATACATGTAACGCATTAGTAAGGGATCTTTATCGTGCCAACATCTACATGTATACTGTGACACTGCATGGTCCTACGTTTTTTACGGTCTCATTTGACTGACCAGTTTCCACGCCACACGTCGGGACCTGTGACTTAGAGTAAGCTCCTGAATTATACGTCGTGACTCCAAAACGAAACGCTAGAATTACTGCGCCACGCGAGGCCCTTGACATTTTATCTGTGTAAGCACTCGAAGATTATAGTAGGTTTAAAAAAGAATATACTCGGATGGCCGATGGTTGAGTTTTGCGAATCTTGTCTTTCTGTAAAAATTCATTTTCAATAAATTTAAAATTAAGTTCGAATGAATAATATTTGTGAATTAATTTACCATACATGTTAAATTTCATTTGTATGATATTCGGTTTAAAAATCGGTTTCTTTTAATCTTTCTTATTTATACAGATATTATTCAATTTTCAGAATGTATTTTCAAAATTGTTGTCAGAAAAAATAATAATTTACCTACCTACATATTCAACTTGAAATTTTCGGGTCGGGTTAGGGGGAACAAAGATATTTTTAAGGATGGCCTAGCATAAACATTTTTTCCTTAAAAATTCTGAAGTGCTAGATCTGTTAATTATATTGGTCCAGTGTTGACCCAGAAGTATGTTGTTCTATGGTTGCTCCATTTATGTAATAAAGTCTAACTGGTAACGTTCCTGTGAGTTGGATACTTTCTATTGGCCGAATTTGGGTTTAGAAGTTTTACTGCGCGCAAGTACCTCAAGAATGCTAGCACACTTACTGCCCATGTAGTCATCTCAGCTTCATTCACAGCAGTGAGATTGGCCAGTTTCAATAGTAATGATGATTTCTACCACTGATGTTGTTCATTCCTTCTAGAAAAGTTTAAGGAAAATTTTCAGAACTGCATGCATCTGTTTACATATGAATATCAGCATTATTTACTTAGAATACAAGAGACACGTCACAAAGTTTTATGTTCTGCTCTTTCGAGGGGATGAAGATAAGATTTAAAATGTAACTCTCAAACATCGAACACAGTTTGTATAATTTCACACTGATTTATTCCATGAGTATATGATTAATGTCCTGCTAAAGACAATTTTTTGGTTGTAGAAAAAGTTTGACTAAAATTTGTTAATGTTCTAAATTGTGATAGCCTGTTCGTTTCACCTAACAAACTATTGTTGTGAAATTGACAATAACAGTTTGATTTAACAGTTTCCCAACTAAGAGATATTGTGTATACAAATTTAAAATGCACTTTGTGGAAGCAAAAAATCAAGCCCTTTTATCCACCGGTATTCAGTGGTAAAATAATAATTATTTAAGTTATTCTGATAAGTTTATGCCGTGCAAGGAAGCAATCAAAGTTCGTATATTACAAGCAATAAAACTAATTATTTAAATATTTTTGTACATGTGTGAAACTTATACAAACTCAGCTTATTGTCTTTTCTATTAAATTAGCTAATATAAGCCGAATAATTGTAATTTTAAATACTTACTTGCTGTTTATTAACACATTAAAATAATTTGATTATTATTTTGCCTTCTAAATACCCGAAGATAAAAGGGCTTGATTTTTTTTTTTAAAAATTCGGCTGTTGCAAAAAGGTTGTCTTGTTCATGGAATATCTCTTACTTGGCATATATATATGTGTGTACTTGATTAAGTATCATGTATGAATAATTCTTATCTTTTATTCACAATTTTGATATTTTACGTTTCAAGAAGAATTTATTTGATTAAAATGTAAATGGATTCAATGATGGAGATGAATTAATGATTTTGGACGAGCTTCAGCAAGCTTATATTATTTTATTTATATTTTTCTTAATGATAAAGTATAAAACGTAAAAATTAAAACAAACAAAAATTGAAAAAAGAAGCCTTAATTCAGTCAAAAAATCATTGAAGCGGAACAAAATGCAGACCTGATATATAACTCATCAAGGTAAACTCACATACCAAAAATCAGCTCAATATCTGCACGTGTTTAGAAAAAAATTCGGAAACCGTTAAAAATAAAAAAAGAAAGATGACGTAATTCCGTAAAAAATCATTGAAGCGAAACGAAATGCAAACTTGACGTTTAACACATCAAGATACACCCACATACAATAAAATCAGCGCGATATCTGCAAGCATTAAGAAAAAAAATCCCGGAAAACCAAGTGGGACAGACTGTCAGACAGACGGAGGGACAGCCATATGGACAGCTAGATGGACAGATAGAAAGACAGACAGATAGACAGATAGACGAGGAGGAAACCTATAATTCCCTCCGAGTTCTTCGGTTGGGGGCTATTAAATATTTCTGTTACTTAGAGTCAGTATAATGTTTTAGTGTTTTTTTTAATTTGAACAAGTACATTTGTAATTAAACGATTATACATTATGATAAAAACCTTTCTTTACGTTCATAGCACAAAAAGGCATATTGTAACAAAATTTCTTTTTACATTAAAAAGTCTTGCAAGAATGATTCCAAGTACTAATTGATCAAATTTGTGACATGACGATAATTTCGACCCATGAACCCAATCCAAAAATTGTTCAAATTTTAGAATCTTGAATACTTTAACAAGTTTACAAAAATCCACGAAGGCCATGCACTATCATGGAATTTTCTTTTATCACTATAGTATTAGAGAGTGCCCTATATAAAGACTATTGGTGGGTAAATTTTGGAAAGTACCTCCTTGGTTTCCATGGCAACGACTTAGAAATATTTTGTTATGGCAAAACTGACCTGATTGTCATCACCATGTAAAATAATTCCGTGCTTACTTAATGTAGGAAAGTTATGAACATAACATGGGTTTCGTTTTATAGTTAAGTAATCAAAGTTTCTGTGCATCTAAATTTTATTCAATTTAACCCAAGGTTTTTAATATGATACAGATCAATTTACATGAATTTGTCATAAAAATGAATACAAAAGTGCCTATTTCTTGATATACATATAAATTTTTGCAGGCAATTGAAACTTAGAAAAAAGATCTTTTTAGTAAGATCGAGTTCAGATCTGAGAGATGCAAAAAGATTTGAGGTGGAGAAATCAGTTAAAAGTCATATTCCAATCCCCTCAAATTACAACTTTTCCTAAAAATTAACTTAGAGTTATTTCCCTTTGCTGACTCTTTTGCACTGAAGACAAAGAATTAAATCGGTGTTATTTCCCTTTGTTGACTCTCCTGTATTAAAATCTAAAGAAGTTTATTACAAGATGTGGCAAAAACAGAAGCCAGAAAAATACACATGAAACAATAATAGGAAAATGATGTGTTTTTCAACTTTTTAAAAGGAATTCAGGTGTGAATGACAAAGTAAGTCATCAATCAATCAATGAAAATAATGAGTCACTGCTTTCTCAGCATTCAACTTGATAATGATGTATGGATCTTTATTAATAATAGATTTTTTAAGTCAAATTCACTTTGTAAAATATTGAAACAAAATTTATGAAGTCTGACTTGCATTCCCATCATGTGGGAATCCATGTACTCATAAACCCATGAGAAAAATGCAAGATGCAATTGGAGGAAAACAACAAGCAGAAGATACGACAGTCAGTGGGAATGGTTAGACAACCCTTGGCACAGGTATAAATTTTAATGTTTTCAAATATTCATTTTGTATAAAAACCACATGTAAGAAGCTTTTAAATAAATTGACATAGGCTAATGTTTAAATTAAATATTCTTTTTTTTATATAATAGACTTAATCAGTTGTTAATTGGTCTATATTGAAAGATCACCATGTTATCAGGACATTCCAGATACAGATCTTATTAATATATTTGCATTATAGGAATTTGTGCTTGCTTCAGAAAACAACTTACTGTGGCTTATCATAACTACGAAGTTTATCAAAAGGAGGAGAATGTTATAGAAGATGTAAGTTTGTATGTAATGAAAAATATACACAAGGCAAAAAAAAAAAAATTATATTTGTGGTACATTGTACAGTTGGCCTAAAAAAAAGGAGTAGGGATGGTGGATAAAAATTAGAGATGGTTGACTTAACGGAAACACATAAAAAAAATTTAGCCTAAAAGAAGTCATATGATTAAGATTCACTGTTAAAGAACAAACAATTCCCCACAAGGCAGCATTGATATAGTAGTACTTAATGTACATGTAATACAGTATGTCAGTTAGTACTTGATGTACATGTAAATATACTGTAGATAATCCGTTTATTTGAGTTACCCCACCTCCCACGATATAAATTTGTATTGAACCCTTTTATCGATTGAATTGTGTATGATCAAGAACTAACGAAAAGTGGGTTGACTGGAACAAGGGGGGGGGGGGTGTTGGAACAGGGAGAGGTCAACTTCTTATCGTTTATACAGGATTTCTGTTAAAATATCTATGAATCCCCAGCGATTTTATATGATATTGGATAATGATCCCCTTTTATATTAAATATATATATATATATATATATATATATAAAAAAAAAAAAAAAAAAAACAATTTTAGATACCTACTCCCACCAGGAAAAATGCTCCCGTATACTCGGTGAAATTCCGTAAGTTTCTCAATTGAAATATCGAAAACCATGCATGCTTTTGTTCACACTTTATTTATAGAGTCCTTATACAAGCAAAATCAAGATGTATTATAAGAATTTTTAGTGTGTGTCTGTGTATATTTGTGTCACGGTGTGGGGGTGTAGAGATTGTTGCGGACATCCTCCCCAACATCCCCTTGAAATTCTCCATTGAGCACAGATGCAAGAGACATTTAAAAATATTTACCTTTGGTTCAGCCGAGATATTTGGATATAAAATCACTTTTTATAATGTTTTACTAGTCTTTACAGATTAAAAGTAAAATTTTAGCTTTATTGTCATTTGCCAAAAAATCGAAGTATATGGAATGAGTAAGAAAAGTCTCGGTATAATTGTAAACACGGAAGTGATTTTTGTCGACTGCGTTTGTGAACAAAAATTGGATTTCCAGGTGTAACAAGAAAAATATCAAATTATATGAAATTTGATACGGAAATTTTTATTGAATAATATTATTACATATAATATAGTACATACATTTATTATTTATTCTATTTAAGTATTTAACTCAATTGATATCACATAATTAGTCTAAACGCGACATTGAACTCATTGTTAATTATGATGATTTATAGCGATGTCTATATATTATGCATGACTAAAGATACTGTATATTTGTTTTCTGAGCAATTTACAAATGCTTAAAATTGACTCATGTTAAGAACACTAAGTTTTAATATTAAATGTTATTCTACATATATATATATATATATATATATATATATATATATATATATATATATATATATATATATATATATATATACGTATATATTTTTTTTTTCAGAGAGATCGAGAGATCAATGCACATATTCGCTTCTTTATTCTAAAAGATACCTTCATGTAAAATGTATAAATTTAGCCATTCGAATTTTAATCCAAGTTAATCATATCGATATGTGCAGTTAGACCAGCTCAGAGTGAAGCGCCGATTTCCAAATGTGTGTTTGAGGAAGGGGTGGGATGGGGGTGGGGGCAGAGATCATTGACAAGCAAAAAAATAAAATAAAATAAAATAAAATAAATAAATAAATCTCTGAATAAAAAGGCAATCGGTAAAAGTTCAAACTAAAAAGGAGAACCCATTTTTTGGATATAGATACTGGTATCACAGGAGATTCGAATCCCCTACTATAAAAACGAATGAGGAGGGGTGGGGGGTGGGGCAAACGACCCCTATATAAATAATTCTATGCTAAATTAACAGCAAGAGAATATGCTAGGAGGAAAAACGGAAGAAGGGGATGCCACGAAAATTTTGCTTAAAAAAAATTATGATAATGTTTTTTTTTTGTCAAATGATCAAATAAATACAGAAAAAGTAGTCTCTGATAAAAATTACTATTGTATCAATTTCTTTAAATTGTTCCGATTAAAAGTCGGCTAGAAATTGAATTGCTATATGTATAGGAAATAAATACAGCTTCATGTGGACTTTTTCCCAAAGCATTATGATCAATGTTGAAGAAAATAACAATTGTAACGTCCAGGGATGGGGTCAATTACATAGGAAAGTAATTAATTAAATTACAATTACTTGCCCCAAACCTTCAATTAAATTACCATTACCATTACAAGGATTTTGAAATGTAATTAATTAAATTACAATTACTTTGCAAATGTAATTAATTAAATTACAAATTTCATTAGGAAAAAACATATAAAAATAAACAATGATAAATAGTCATGAACGTTCATTTTTATTCATATACTTTCATTTACTATTTTTTACATTAAGTAAACATTGTGTAGATGTTAATGAAATTTTAAAATATTGTGTCCACTAAGTGCCCTAACCTACATCTATCAGGTTAAAGGATTTTTCTGCCACAATGAAGATATTTTACACTGGGACATTTGTGACAGGAATAAACAAATACTGACTAATATAGCAAGTTTCAGGGCTTAATTGACCCTTTTTGGTACAGGGTCCTGTGTCCTTCTACTTGTGAATTTTTAATCGAAAAGGTGGCAAAATTGGGAAATGTTGTTGACTTATATTTATTTGTTGATTAAAGAGTTAAATAGTGGACTAGTGGACCCCATATACACATGATATATACCGGTATCTTTAAAAATGATTAAAATTTCAAAACACGTTATTTCTATACATAAACAGCATAAAAAAAATTGAATTTGGCCATCAGTTGGGAATTGTTACCAGAACTTTGGGAAAAAAGAGCCAATTTTCAACTGGGACATGGCCCTTTTACAGAACCTGGATGCTGTTTATTCATGTGTCCGTTTTTAAGCTTTCTGATAATTTTTGCAAAACAATGGATGCGTTTTGCCTTGTTTCCTGCTTTTTTCATCATCCTAGCTAAGCTATACATCCCAAAAAATTATAGTATTTGACATTTTGTGTGTTAAACTACTGTCTTCCCACAAATTTTTATTAAAATAGAAAAACTGCCATGGTGTTATAACACCAAACTATATATTTTAAAAAAGATTTGTGGGAAGACATAGTCAATGTATGTATATAAAACTACCAATAGGTAAGGTCAAAATGTGTGTAAAATCTCTATTTAAGTTAAGTGTCAATATGTACATAACCCTAGGGCACTAATTAGCACCTGTTAATCACTTCTTACACAAGCAGTAGGTATGGCAAACAAAGGATTAGAAGCCATTGGACTAGATATTTTAAGTGTCAATTCATAAACAACTTAATTGAAATTATTAATTTTATTTAATATATTTATAAACAAGGAGATAAATAATATTAAAAAGTTTTGAAGAAAATGCATTTTAAAGAGGAAACAGCAATTCACTAAATAAAGAAAATAAATATATATATTTTTAATATATTATAGAACATTTTGTCCTAAAAATTAGTTAACCTTTCTTGAATAAAGTGTTTGGGATTTGAAAAAAGGGGAGGGGGGCTATTTCTCATTTATTAAACACCAGTGTAATTAAATGTAATTGAAAAGTAATTGTGAATTACATGATTTTCTCAAAAGTAATTAATTAAATTACAATTACATGTAATTGAAAATTGGGCCAATTACACATTACTTTCAATTACTTCGAAATTTGTAATTAATTACTGTCAATTACCATTACACATTACCATTACCCCATCCCTGGTAACGTCGCCGTAGCGTTCAAAGAGGGATAACTCTAAATTTTCAATCCTCGGAATAAAATACTCTGAAGTTCGTTTAAAAGTTTATTTACACTTTTTACACATAATATTAAAATCACAACAACATCCAAGAATAACACATAAATTTTCCACAATATGTTAAACGTATATCCTATGTGTCAACTCCTTTACTTCTCTACTACAAGTCTCTCTGTCTGCTGTATATAACATTGGGGCATTGCTCGCGAGGAGCAATGCGTTTTGACCATTACATAATAATTTAGTATTGCTCGCGAGGAGCAATGGTATGTAAACAACTGACTATCTAAATATATAATAACGGAATCAAATATAACAAACATAATGAAATAATTAAATATCGTTACAACTTCCCCCACTTAACTTTTGACTCCGTTCAAAAGGAACTATTCACAATCTTAATTACAGGGGAAAAATATTATAAAACATCATTGACACAACAATGGACATGAAAAATATAATTACAATTGACCCAGTGAAACATAGAGTATAAACAAAACTTTCTTCCTGTCATAAAGCAATATAAACATGATATAAAATCACATTTAATAATAAATATTTTCACAATTATTTACAAAACTTTTATATACATCCAAATCATAAATCTCCCTTCACAAGTCTCACATTTACATGTTCATCATTAAAATGTTTTGGCACTTCATCCAAAATGTCTGTGGCTACCGCCGCAAAGTCAATGTCTTTAGGGTCGATATCCTCTGAATACACGATTTGCGAATCCCGCGATATTTCTTCTGTCCCGCAAGGGTCGCGTCGTACGGAGCGGTTCATCACTAAACAAATGGTTGTCTTTGTCACCGTACAATTGTTGTTGACATCTGTTTGGTATCCGGTCTCCTCTGCAGAATCATCATCACTTTCAGCGTTCTCGGAAATAATCACATGACGCGTATCTTCAGCTTCTTCTGTGTTCTCTGATATCACGGTTCTTATATCACAAACAGAGTCAAGTTGTCGATGAAGTCGAAGTCTGTAGAATACACAGATATCCCTTCTAAATCGTCACTATCGATCAACTGGTTCACCGGTTCACTACGATCTTCTTCATCACTGGAGATGTCTTCATATAAATGACCAAGAACATAGACAGGTTTCTGCATTTCTTCATATCTCGCTCTCTCAACTTTTCTTCTTTTGTGGTCCATGTCTTGAACATTTGAAGATTGGTGCACTGCTAACAAGTGTCTTTTTAGGTTGAATTTTCTTAGAAAGAGTCTCTGGCAAAATGAACATTTGTATGGCTCTACATGGTTTTCATGCTGTTCGCGTTTGTGTTGGTTTAAATTACTTCTAGTCGAAAAACACTGTCCACAATTTTCACAAATCATCTGGTCAGTTATTGTCTCTGAAACGAACTGGCCTCTTTATAACCCGTCCATGTCGGGTAGTCTTGGTTCTGGCTTCTGATTGGTTGTGGGTAAGTGACTGGGTAAGACTATGGCGCGTGTCTGCCGGCGACTTCAAACGTTTCCTCCTCGCTGTCGCGCTGACTGTCTGGTCACTTGTATATTGCGTCGGGGTCATGGGGGTTTGTTTATTCCCTCGGTATGGCTTTAAGTTGTCCGTATGAACGATTATGGGTTTTGAAGTTTTTGAATGTCGAATTTGGTAGAGTACATCACTTAATCGTTTCACAACATACCAAGGACCAGTCCAATTTCGTGCTAATTTTGATTTTGTTCCCTTAATTATTTGCCGTTGATTTCTCCTCACTAGGTCTCCAATATCGTAATTTACCTCTCGCACTTTTCTGTCATAATTACGTTTTTGACGATATACGTCTTTTCCTGTCACATCTCTCACAATGTCGTATAATTCACAAAGGGAATTTTCCAGGGTACGCACATATTCTGCAGGTGTAGAAACACGCTCTTCTTCCCGATTAACATTTTCCGTCACTAATTCAACAGGTAATCTCATTTCTTCTCCAAATACCATTCTGTATGGCGTAACCCCAGTCATATCATGCACTGTGCTGTTATATGCGAATACAACTCCATCTAAAAATTTATCCCAGTCATTTTGATGTACAGAAATGTACTTTGATAGCACATCTTTCACAGTTCGGTTTAACCGTTCAATCATTCCATCTGACTGAGGATGATAAGCGGTAGTGCGCGTTTTGTTTATCTGCAACATTTTGCATAATTCCTGGAATATCTGGCTTTCAAACTCTAGACCTTGGTCCGAATGTAATTCCTGGGGACAGCCATATCTCTTGATCCAGCCTCGGAATATGATATTTGCTACTGTCCCAGCCTCAATATCGCGAAGGGGAAATATCTCCGTAAACTTGGTGAAATAGTCCGCAATCACTAATATATACACAAATCCGTTGTTTGTTTTAGGGAACGGGCCAGCTATGTCCACTGCTATTCGCTCGAATTTCACACCACTTAGATAAGTTTTCATGTATGCACGTTTCTTCTTACTTGGATGTTTTCGTTCCTCACATATATCACAAGAAGTCACATAATCATGTACACTTTTTCTGAGATGAGGCCAATAATATTGACTTTTATTTATCTTGTCCAGTGTTCTTCTGACGCCCATGTGTCCTGCTGTTTGTGCATCATGGAAATTCCACATAACATTGTCCGCAATCGCTTACAATCACTGTCAATCCATTTTATACACAGTACGCCTTGTTTCACAGTTAGTAATTCCCAGCGAGCATATAGGAATTTGCATTCAAATCCTAATGAGGAAATCAAACTAATTGGTGGTTTCTTAAATTCGGAATTTTCTTTCCATTTAAGAAATCTAAACATATCCTTGTCAGTCAACTGTGCCTCCCTAATATTTCCCAAAGTTAAGGAATCCTCTGGTTGTTACTTTTGCCTTGCTCGTAAAGGTCGGTTAGCTAGTACACTGACACTACTAGAATTCACAGGTGATACGTCGTCATTAAATAAACCATGAAGCGAATACACATTATTGTTCACTTTTACAGGCAAGGTTCTTAGCTGTTCTACATGATTATATATTGGTCCTGAATACTCCTCTGTAACATCCAGTTTACATTGTTTGCATGTTATTCCATGTACATTAATTCTGCTCAGACTATCGGCATTTCCGTGTCGCTTCCCGGGTCTGTGCTGTATCTTAAACGTAAATGCAGCTAACTGTTGCAGCCATCTCGCAATCTGTCCATCCGGGTCTTTAAATTTGTGCAACCACACTAGAGATCCATGATCTGTCCTTAATGTAAATTCACGACCAAGTAAATATTGTTTGAAATGTTTGATGAAGAACACAAGTGCTAACATTTCTTTGCGTGTTACACAGTAATTCCTTTCTGCTGTTGACAATGTTCGGCTTCCATACGCAATCACTCTTTCATTTCCATCTTGAATTTGAGATAGAACGGCTCCTATGGCATCACTACTCGCGTCCGTATCCAGAATAAAGGTCCCTCCATTTACGTCTGGATAACCAAGAATAGGCGCACTCACTAGCTTACGCTTAAGCAAACAGAAAGCGTCATCACATTCTTGAGTCCACGTCCACATCTTATTTTTGCTGGTAAGTTCATGTAGGCATCTTGCAATTTTTGCAAAGTCTTTAACAAATCGTCGATAGTAGGACACAAGGCCTAGGAAACTTCGGAGTTCACCGACATTTGTTGGCGTTTTCAGGTTATTAACTGTGTCAGTTTTACTAGGGTCTGTTTTAACTCCTTCTTCTGAAATAACATGGCCTAAGAATGTCACTTCTTTCCTAAAGAATTTGCATTTCTTAGCTTTTAATTTCAAATTAGCTGAATTCAAGCGATCAAACACTGATTTAAGATTTTTCAGGTGCTCGTCAAATGTTCGACTATAAACAATGATGTCGTCCAGGTAGAGAACGGTAATATGCCATTGTAATCCACTGAGTGCTTGTTCAATGACTCTCTGAAAAGTGGCGGGGGCATTACACAACCCAACAAGAGGCCCAAGGGCCTTAATGGTCACCTGAGTACAACACAACAATTTAGAGAATCCATAGAGTATAAAATGAACTGAAAGGTGAAGCTTTGTTGCCAAAAGCAAGAAAAACAGAGTGATCAGGATCAAAAATGTAATTAGTCTACCATTCATTTACAGTTCATAAATTAGGTTCTAATATGTTCCCCATTTAACACTATCACCATACAGTAAATTAACAAACTATCAGTGCTTCTGTACTATCTTAATTCCTTGTTGAAATCTTTTACATTGGCCTCTCTTGGTCTTTGATGAACATTTAATAAGACAAGTTATTTTTGTCTCATTTTTATTTATCTATTATTTACAAGTCTACTTGATCATTAAAACTAGGAAAGTACTTTTTGTATTATACAATAAAAATTCTTGCATAATTCTCTTATTCTATTAACCTTTCAAGTACATTATTTACAGGGATTAATTATCAAAAGTAAATGCCAAAGGGGAATAACTCCTCTCAGTAGATTACAAATTAACAGAGCCCTAGCCGGGACCAGAACACTTGACCAAATGGTCCAGATGTTCAAAAATCTGGTAAAAATACCCTTCCTTATTAAAACTTTTACTCTTTTTGCCTCTGATATGCCCAGGTGCAAAGAAGATTTTTAAAGAAATAATGCATTTTTACTACAGATTCATTATATTATCAATAGAGCCCCCCTCCCCATCAAGAAACACCAGAGCCTCTCACCCTGGGACCAGAAGTTTGCTCATCTTAAGTAATCACTTTGTTTATCTGCTTAACACTAAGGAGCAGACAAGATTATTTAATAGAATTAATGCATTTTAACTATATTCTCAAGAGCCCCACCCTCACACCAGCACATCTGACCCAGGGGTCATGCAATTCACTACCCTGGAAGAAGCACTCTTGCTCATCATAACTATACACTTAGCTTCATTGCTTTTTAACCAGAAGCAGAAAAGAATATTTTCAGAGAAATTTTGCTTTTTCACTATATAATCAATAGAGCCCCCCCCCCTTTTCACCAGAACCCTTGACCCTGGGGCCATGAAAATCACAATTTTGGAAGAGGCATCCTTGCGTATCATAACAATGTACTAATAGTTTGTTTAAATAATACCCAGGGGCAGAGAAGAAGATTTTTAAAGAAATAATTCACCTTCACTATAGGATACATATGGCCCTACCCTAGCACCAGAACCCCTGACCCTGGGGCCATGAATTTCACAATTTTGGAAGAGGCATCCTTGCTTATCATAACTATGTATTTAATTTGTTTAAATAATACCCAGGAGTAGAGAAGAAGATTTTCAAAGAAATAATGCACTTTCACTACATGATTTATGTAGCCCCGCCCTAGCACCAGAACCCCTGACCCTGGGACCATGAATTTCACAATTTTGGTAGAGTCACTCTTGCTTATCATAACTATGTATTCAATTTGTTTCAATAATACCCAGGAGTAGAGAAGAAGATTTTCAAAGAAATAATGCACTTTCACTATATGATCTATATAGACCCGCCTTAGCATCAGAACCCCTGACCCTGGGGCCATGAATTTCACAATTTTGGTAGAGTCACTCTTGCTTATCATAACTATGTATTCAATTTGTTTAAATAATACCCAGGAGTAGAGAAGAAGATTTTCAAAGAAGTAATGCACTTTCACTATATGATCTATATAGCCCCGCCCTAGCACCAGAACTCCTGACCCTGGGGCTATGAATTTCACAATTTTGGTAGAGTCACTCTTGCTTATCATAACTATGTATTCAATTTGTTTCAATAATACCCAGGAGTAGAGAAGAAGATTTTCAAAGAAATAATGCACTTTCACTATATGATCTATATAGCCCCGCCCTAGCACCAGAACTCCTGACCCTGGGGCTATGAATTTCAAAATTTTGGTAGAGTCACTCTTGCTTATCATAACTATGTATTTAATTTGTTTTGATAATACCCAGGAGTAGAGAAGAAGATTTTCAAAGAAATAATGCACTTTCACTATATGATCTATATAGCCCCGCCCTAGCACCAGAACCCCTGACCCTGGGGCTATGAATTTCACAATATTTGTAGAGTCACTCTTGCTTATCATAACTATATATTCAATTTGTTTCAATAATACCCAGGAGTAGAGAAGAAGATTTTCAAAGAAATAATGCACTTTCACTATATGATCTATATAGCCCCGCCCTAGCACCAGAACTCCTGACCCTGGGGCTATGAATTTCACAATTTTGGTAGAGTCACTCTTGCTTATCATAACTATGTATTTAATTTGTTTTGATAATACCCAGGAGTAGAGAAGAAGATTTTCAAAGAAATAATGCACTTTCACTATATGATCTATATAGCCCCACCCTAGCACCAGAACCCCTGACCCTGGGGCCATGAATTTCACAATTTTGGTAGAGGGCTCAATGCTTATTACAATCATGTCAACAGTTTGACTGCTTGATGGCCAGGAGTAAAGAAGAAGATTTTTAAAGATTGCATTAATTTTGGTG